>NW_023425543.1:3038260-3638260 GCF_014108245.1 Pipistrellus kuhlii | reverse complement strand
GGCCTAAAAGAATCACTAGGGTTTTGGGGGGAGCCAGAGAATCAGGCAGGAAAGCTGTTCATGGTGTGTGCGTGTAACAGAGAGACACACAGAGAGAGACAGAGTTTCCCCCTTTTTCTTCCAGTTTCTAGTTATAATAATATTGTTTTTGATAAAGTATAATACTCTAGCATAAGCCTAATAAGCTAAGTGTCTGGTTGTCCAGTCGTCTGTTCAACCAATCAAAGTATAATATGCTAATGATATGCTAATGATATGCTATGGTCGCTCAACCACTCGCTATGATGTGCACTGACCACTAGGGGACAGACAGTCAACCGGTTGACCAGTTGCTATGACATGCACTGACCACTAGGGGGCAGATGCTCAACACAAGAATTGCCCCCTGATGGTCAGTGCATTCCCACAGTCAACCTCCCTTGACCCCCCCCTCCCCCTTCTCCCCCCCCCCCCCCCCCCCACTAGCTTGCCCAATGGCCCTAATCCTGGCCAGGCAGAGGAACCCCACCAGGTACAAGTTCAAACGAACAAAAACACACACATTCTACTCAGCGCATAAAGTTTCCCCTAAAGTAGGGGTGTCGAACTCAATCAGAGAAGGGGCCAAAATCTAAAATCCAGCCTAAATCGCTGGCCGAATGGTTTACTGAACAGTCATAAACTGTCATTGTGATGGAAACGCAGCGGAGTGCAGTGATGACAGCGCGGTGCAGGCCACATTGCAAGGCCTGGCGGGACGGATTTGGCCCGCGGGCCTTGTGTTTGACACATGTGCCCTAAAGAAAGGGCGCTGGCTCCTACCATGGAGGCCATCAATGTCCTTCTAGACCCCAGAGGCTTCGACAAGCATCCACTGTCATTTCAAAGCAGGAAAAAAAGTGCATGCATGCGTGTGTGTGTGAGATTGTGTAACAAAACATTTTTCTTTCATTTGTCAAAACGAGGAGGGAAAGGAAAAACAGTGTGGGGGCGAGTGCTGGTCTTCTGTGATAAACAGGCTGTTCAGGTCTCAATGAAGGAACTCTTCTGGAGAATGAATCATTCACTTGGCCATCCGTCCATCCATCCATTCATCATTCATTCATTCATTCATTCAGCAGAGACTGAGGCCCTGTTCTAGGCCAGACATTGTTCTGGCTTTAGAATAAGCCAAGATGAGGGCATGGCCTTGTTCGGCTGTGACATCCGGGCACTTGGGGCCGGACCTCACACCCGCCTCCTCTCTCTGCCCTCTGGGGTCAGCGCATGCCCCACTCCCAGGTGCCATCTTTGGCATCCAAAGGCCATCCTCTCTTCAGAAAATGCCTGAAGCAAGACAGCCATTACATGGGTCCAGACAGGCCCCTTGGAGAAACATGAACGAGTGCCAGCTCCCCAATAAAATGTTCAATTGATACCATTGACTTTTGGCCCAAAATAAGATGATTGGGGCTGCAGAGGGGGGAAGGAGGACTTTTGATCTGCTGCAGAGTCCCCTCGGCAGTTCTGGCTTCTGCACCGGATTCTGGGCAGGTTAGCTCAGATCCAGCGCCATGCCGGGTCAGCCAGGCCCGGGGAACTGGCACACGTCCAGGTGAGAGCGTTTGAAGGGCTCAGGGAGCAGTGACTGACGGGGAAAAGAATACAATAAAAAATAAAGGGGAGCCTTAGCTGGTGTGGCTCAGTGGATAGAACATCGGCCTGTGGACCAAAGGGTCCCAGGTTAGATTCCAGTCAAGGGCATGTACCTCGGGTGCAGGCCCCTCCCTGGCCCAGGCCCTGGTCTGAGCTCTTGCAGAAGGCAACCGATGGGTGTGTTTCTCTCACATCCATGCTTCTCTCTCTCTTCCCCCCTCCCCCCACTCTCTCTAAAAAAATCAGTGGGAAAATATCCTCGGGTGAGGATTGACAACAACAACAAAAATGCAGCCCAGTCACTGAGGAGGAAGATGACAGGTGTTCCCTGCTTCCCAGCGCAAAACCACACCCGCCGTCACTTGAGAAAGAACTGGGGGCATGAACGTTTGTTGGCTTCTTCCTCTTGGGCATACACGCCCTTTGCAAGGGCAGGGATGGTTGAAAAGCGGTTAAATCAATGGCACTTTCAGACCCTGGTCAGCAGACTGTCTCAGATATTAGCTGTTCATTTCGCTGACATCTCCTGAAGCGTGTCCAGGGGCCTTTTTCAGAGGTCAGGACCTCCCTGTAATATTGGTTCTGATATTTCCCCGGATAACGGCGCGCGGCCATATTGGGGTCGTGCGTTAGCAGGGTTCACCGGCCGCCCTGACGCTCCCTGTCACCAGCAGTCCGCACGGAGGGCCTGCCGTGAAGGCTGGCTTATAAAACCTTAAGGAGCTTGGATTGCTTCCGGGGACTTGCAAGGCTCTGGGGTGGAGGTGAGGGGAGGGTGAGGTGGGCCTTCTTTAGATTAATTTCAGAGTTTAAAGGGTCAAGAAAGATGGTCAGTGCAGCTTATTCATTTACAAAGGGCAGTCGCTTGTCTGTCTTGCTCTCTCGCCTTGACCCCTTGAGAGAATTTAATGTAAAGTCAACCTCACCAGGCAAGGGTGACCTTGAGGATTAAGTCTAAAGTTCAGCCGAAACCGGTGTGGCTCAGTGGATGGAGCACTGGCCTGCAGACTGAAAGGTCCCAGGTTCGATTCCGGTGAAGGGCATGTACCTTGGTTGTAGGCACATCCCCAGTAGGAGGTGTGCAAGAGGCAGCTGATTGGTGTTTCTTTCTCATCGATGTTTCTAACTCTCTGTCCCTCTCTCTGTAAAAAAGTCAATAAAATATATTTAAAAAATAAAAATAAATAAAGTTCACAGATGGGGTGGAAGGGTCCAGAGATGCCGTTTATTCTGGCTCACATTCATTGGGAGGTATGCTCAAACAACGGGCCCACGCAGGGGACACAAAATACAAGAAGGAAAAGGCAAGTGTGGTCACACTGCCTTTAGTCAAGGATTAGGAGATCCTATACAATAAAAGGCTAATAAGCACATTGAATGATCAGTTGCTATGATGCGCACTGACCACCAGGGGGCAGATGCTCAACGCAGGAGCTGCCCCCTGGGGGTCAGTGTGCTCCCTCAGCGGAGTGCTGCTCAGCCAGAAGCCTCTGAAAGCTTTTGAGCAGCACATCCAAGACCGGGGGGTGGGAGGGTGGGGTTGATAGCATGTGTGCTGAGGCCTGGAGTGAGGGTGGGGATCGGCCAGCCTGGCTGTGATCCACGGGGAGGGGAGCGGATGCAGGATGCGGCTGGGAGGGTCGCACACCAACGTGCAGGCTAGTCATTTGATCTTTTTAAAAAAATATATTTTTATTGATGTCAGAGAGGAAGGGAGAGGGAGAGAGAGATAGAAACATCCATGATGAGACAGAATCACTGATCGGCTGCCTCCGGCACGCCTACACTGGGGATCGAGCCTGCAACCCGGGCATGTGCCCTGACCGGGAATCGAACCTGTGACCTCCTAGTTCATGGGCCGACGCTCAACCACTGAGCCACACTGGCCCGCTAGACAGTTGATCTTTACTTGAGCAGACATGTTGAAGGGACACAGAAGACATTTTCTCATGTTATCCTACAAGCTAGCATAGAACCGCAAGGGACACAGTTGAGAGGCAGATTTTGGGGTGAACACGCAGGAAAAGTGGACTCATACAGAGCGGCCCTGTGAGCTGCAGGGAGGAGGGGAGTGGAGAGTCTGGACAGCCAAGCACCCCAAGTGCCCACGACTCTCGTAGTCACAGCAGTTTCTGGCTACTTTTCGTGGAATGCTCCATCATCATCCTAGTCCAGTGGTCGGCAAACTGCGGCTCTCGAGCCGCATGCGGCTCTTTGGCCCCTTGAGTGTTTAGCAAAGGCCAGCTTACGAGTACCCTCATTAAGTCAATAACAACGTACCTACCTATATAGTTTAAGTTTTTTAAAAATGTGGCTCTCCAAAGCAATTTCAATTGCTGTCCTGTTGATATTCGGCTCCGTGGACGAATGAGTTTGCCGACCACTGTCCTAGTCTAAAGCCAAGATCCAGAATGAATGCTGGTGAGTTCCAAGTGCCTCCCCAGTGCACGCTGGGAGAATGGGTTCCATGAATGATTCAATCACCCAAGAATTCCAAGCGATTTGCCTGTTGATTTTCTGCCTTTGGCAGCAGCCTGCCGGCTCAGCGGGATGCGATTTTTACTGCGATGCTGATCACAGGGAATCCGCTATTTTGTTTAAGAGGCTCATCAGTTCTCTAAACTTGAAAATTACCTCCCTGGATTGCACCCCCCCAACCTCCTTTTGGCCTGAAGGAAAACGAATGTCACCATTAGCTGGTAATATTTTCCTTAAATCTACCCTCTTCTCCGCTCGGATGCCTACAACCCACTGCTCCCCAAAGAGGCGTGTATTTTTCAAATGAATTGCAGTTAATGGCTCGAAATATTCCCATTTAAGCCCCGATTCCGAAGGGCCGCCCGTTCTATTCCTCCGTTTGTAATTCCGATAGTTCATTAGTGACGAAGCGCCAGAAACCTGAGGGGAGCAGCGCCCGTTATTGGCTAAGTTATAGTTGCGTTTGCAGCCCGAGTCCACCTGCTCCCTGAGTCCCCACCTGTCTCTCCCCACGCAGATCCGTCTCGGCCGCCCCCTCAGGAGCACAGCTGTGTCATCACAAACGGTGGCAATCCCAATATTTCATCCCCAGCCGTAAGCCAATTAGGAGTGACTGCCGCCCGTGCTGACTCATGGGAAGAGAAGGGGATAATGTGTCCTTTCGGTAATGAAGTTCTTTGGGGACTGAGCGCATATGTCACTGCTTAGCACCGTGGCTTTCCCCTGTCACGTTCCCCCGGATGTGGCTTCCTTTTGCTTCGCTGAGCCCAGAGGATCGGGCGGGGATGAATATTTGCCAGGTTACCAAGTTTCTATGAAGAACGACAGGAATTGGACCCGTGTGTGTGTGTATGTGTGTGTGTGTGTGTGTGTGTGTGTATAATTGGGCCAACATCTGAGACCTCAGGGGTATCCTGAGATGGTACAGACAATTGGGAGACCAGGGAAGGGACCCATTTAGAGGGGCAGACTCACCTGGAAACCAGAACTTAGAGTTTTATTTTTTAAAATATATTTTTATTGATGTCAGAGAGGAAGGGAGAGGGAGAAAGAGAGAGATAGAAACTTCACTGATGAGAGAGATTCATGGATCAGCTGCCTCCACTGGGGATTGAACCCATAACCCGGACATGTGCCTTTGACCATAATTGAACCCGGGACCCTTCAGCCCAGAGGCTGAAGCTCTATTCACTGAGCCAAATTGGCTATGGATCACCTATTCTTTTAAAAAATATATATATTTTTAATTGATTTTTTACAGAGAGGAAGGGAGAAGGATAGTTAGAAACATCGACGAGAGAGAAACATTTATCAGCTGCCTCCTGTAGACCCCCTACTGTGTTTGTGCCCACAACCAAGGTACATGCCCTTGACCCGAATTGAACCTGGGATCCTTGAGTCCGAAGGCCGACGCTCTATCCACTGAGCCACACCGGTTAGGGCTCACCTCTTCTTTATGGCTCAACATTTTACAGTGGGAATTCGGTCTTACATTTGCACATATTCCTACACAGGAAGCACTTTATTTTCTTGATTAGCATAGAAAGTGACCCCCGGAGAAGTTCATTTCCACTCCAGGAGCCCGTGGTGGGCTAAGATGTTAACAGGAAACTCCTCTGGCCTGCACAGCCCACTCCTGAGCCATTAACAGCCCCCGGGTTTGGCTGGGGCCGGTCCTAATTCTTCAGCTGAGAATTCCGCGCTCCACTAAATTCAATCCATGTTGGAGCTATTAAAATGTCTTTAGTGCTCAGTCTGAAATTACCTCCTTTCAAATATCTCCCCCGTTAGATATCTATATTCATAGATCTATAGCCCTTTGGAAAATGAACTGCTTTTTCGTGGTGGTGGTGGAGTGTCTGTGATTTTAATATTATACTAACTAGAGGCCTGGTTCACGAAATTAATGCTCTTGGCAGGGTGGGGGCATCCCTCAGGCTGGCCTGTGCCCTCCCGCAGTCTGGGAGCCCAGGGGATGTCTGACTGATGGCTTAGGCCAGAGGTCGGCAAACTTATGAGTCCACAGAGCCAAATATCAACAGTACAACGATGGAAATTTCTTTTGAGAGCCACATTTTTTAAACTTAAACTTCTAACGCCACTACTTCAGAATAGACTTGCCCAGGCCATGGTATTTTGTGGAAGAGCCACACTCAAGGGGCCAAAGAGCCGCATGTAGCTTGAGAGCCACAGTTTGCAGACCACTGGCTTAGGCCACTGCACTCACCAGCCACGAGACTGGCTTCTGGCTGAACAGTGCTCCCCCCAGTGGGAGTGCACTGACCACCAAGGGGCAGCTCCTGCATTGAGCATCTGCCCCCTGGTGGTCAGTGCATGTCATAGCAACCAGTCCTTCTGCTGTTTGGTCGATTTGCATATTAGCCTTTTATTATATAGAATGTGTCTTCATTAATCAGCCAGGCAGCTCTAAAGTAGATGCCAAGTCAATAAAAACAGAAGTTGTGTCTCACTCCTGCCCATGTAAAGTCCCCAGAAATGGCCAGGATAGGAGCAAGGGGACGGCTGTGCCCACGCCCAAGGACATGGCAGGTTTAGGTGAGATACTTAATATTTAGCCGCTATTCATCACAATGACATCAATCGTGCCCAGTTCTCCTGGTATTAAGGCAGGTGTTCTGCATGTAGTCTATACTTGCAGTGGAATTTCATTGTCACTGAGCACTAAATAATGTCCACTTATGGAAAATGGTTCTGGGATTTTTATTTTATTTTAAATAAATGGGTTTTAGTAGAATAGGAGATCCTAGATTTATTTCTAAGTCTATATTAGGTTTCTTATGCTCTAATTGTCATTGACTGTCTTTACTGTATTATTTCTGGACAGTTCATAATTTCCCTGTGCTGAACAAATGATGATTCATGAGCAAGACACTGCTTTATGGAGTTGATAGATTATTTTTATTGCTGTTGATTTGCAAAATAGCTTTAAAAATCATCCCACCCTGACCGGTTTGGCTCAGTGGATAGAGCATTGGAATTCAGATTCTGGAGCTCCCCCTATACCCACTGAGTCAGAAATGGAGTGTGGACCGAAACTGGTTTGGCTCAGTGGGTAGAGCATTGGCCTGCGGACTGAAAGGTCCCAGGTTTTTTTCTGGTCAAGGGCATGTACCTTGGTTGCGGGCACATCTCCAGTGGGAGGTGTGCAGGAGGCAACTGATGGATGTTTCTCTCTCATTGATGTTTCTGACTCTCTCTCTTCCTTCCTCTCTGTAAAAAAATCAATAAAATATATATTTTAAAAAATCATCCCAATCATCTCTGTTGGTGTCATTTTTTTTTGTTTTTAATCCTCACCCGAGGATATTTTTTCCATTGATTTTTAGGGAGAGCGGAAGAAAGAGGGAAAGACAGAGAGAAACATCGATGGGAGAGAGACACATCAATTGGTTGCCTCCGGCAGGAGCCCAGACCAAGCCTCGGGCCTGGGGAAGAGCCTGCAACCGAGGTACGTGCCCTTGACTGGAATCGAACCCAGGACCCTTTGGTCTGCAGGCCGATGCTCTATCCACTGAGCCAAACTGTCCTGGGCCTTATTGGTGTCGTTATGAATGGCTGTAGAATTATAGCGGGAACAATTTGTGTCATTACAGTGATGACACAATCTCACCGAGTGCGTACTGTGTACTAAGCACCTCGTGAATGTGGACACATTACAGTGAATAAGGGACTGGGTATGGGTGTTTTGGGGGGTTATGTGTGAGGGGCTTTGAGTGTGTAAGGTAGGGGTGTCGAACTCAATCAGAGAAGGGGCCAAAATCTAAAATCCAGCCTAAATCGCGGGCCGAATGGTTTACTGAACAGTCATAAACTGTCATTGTGATGGAAACGCAGCGGAGTGCAGTGATGACAGCGCGGTGCGGGCCACATTGCAAGGCCTGGCGGGACGGATTTGGCCCGCGGGCCTTGTGTTTGACACATGTGGTGTAAGGGTTGTGGGTTTGTGTGAGTGGCCATGGGTGGATGAGCGATTCCCGTAAATCAGAACAACACATGGCTGGAGGGCGGAGCAGTGACCAGCACAGCGCCCTGAGGATGGTGACTATTGAGGCGCAGAAGCTGGAAAAGCGGGAGTTAGTGTCGCGCTGAGGTGCTTGGACCCCACCGTGTCAGGTCACAGAGTCACGCAGACAGGACCTGAGCGGTTGTCAGGACAAGATGGGCCTCCAGGGACCCAGCGGGGGGCTGCCACCCCACTTCCACCCCCGCGATGGGGAGCAGCGGCTCACTCTGTCCCCGCCGACGCCTCCGACACCGCACTGTCCTCTCCGCTCGCAACCGGCATGTAGACGCGTTCCATCCATCAGGTCTCCGCAGTAAGAAGGTTAATAAGTTTACGCCGGGTAATTGAAAGCCATATTGGTGATTAAAAGGGCCTTATATATCAGCTTCCCGGGTCACCAGCTAATTCTTCTCAATGGCCGCAATAAAACACGGCCCCGAGGCTGGCTGGGCACGGCAACTGTCAGGTGTGAAATTGCGCAGAAAGTGCAACGGCCGCTTCCCTCCCGGGGGCCCGCCTTTCACGTAGAACGTGAGGCTGTGGAAATCGGTGTTTGTGTGTGTCAAACCCACGTGATGCTTTGGGGTCCTCTCGTACCCAAAGGAAGGGAAGCCAGACGGTCCCCCTGAAAGGGACATGCTCAGCTCTGGGGCCCCGGGCTAATGTAACCATTCATGTTCCATGTCCTTGGCACTAGCAACGCTGAGCCGTCTCTCTCACGGCGAGACGGTGGCTGCAGCGTGATACGTGCCGGGCCATCCTTGCTCAGAATGAAGGATTTGAAAAGGGAGTTGACACATAACGCCGTGTGGAGCGGGACCTACATTTATTGATCCCCTAAAATGTTGCTGGAGCAATTCTTTGTGATGTACACTGAGTGGCCAGATGATGATGATCTCTGAATGCATTATAATCTGGCCACTCAGTGTGTATTTTATATAATAAAAGGCTAATATGCAAATTGTCCCCTCGACCAGGAGTTCAACTATATTAGCAGGCAGGCTGGCCAACTGCCCATGTCCTCTCTCCCTGGCCAGGCTGGCTGGATCCTACCCATGCATGAATTCATGCACCAGGCCTCTAGTACACACACACACACACACACACACACACACACACTGAGTGGCCAGGTTATTATGCATTCATAGATCATAATAATTTGGCTTACTCGGTGTATATCCACTAGATGTTACTAGGATATGCACTGTCAACCTACGGTTAGTAACAGGAAAACCAAGGTTTAGAAAGTGGGATAAATTGCCCAAGGTCATGGCTATTCAGCAAGGGACACAGCCAGCGTCACGCCTGGGTCTGCTTGACCCCACATGCAAGCAGTTCCGCTATTGAGTTACGTAGTTTTTGCTCCTAGTGTCATGGGGAATTGGCTGAGGGCACACGAACAGTAACGATGATGAAAGGTTTATGGACTGGTTCTGAGCTTGCTTAGGAACATGCAGGTTTGGGTAGTTAGGGGATGGGGGGTGGGAGAAGGTTGGTGAATTACACGAAACAGACATTGTGTGTGAGGGAAGTGATGCCTCCTGGTGTAGCACGAGGCAGCAGGTAATGCTGAGAGGGCTCATGTCCCATTTTTTCAAATTTATTGATTGATTAATTTTAGAGAGAGAGAGAGAGAAAGAGAAAAACATTGTTTTTATTATTTCAGAGAGGAAGGGCAGGCAAGCCTTGGATGGCAGCTGCCCAGGGCCGCCTGAGGCTCAGGTAACCAGGGCTGGCTGAGGCTTGCGCTGCAGGCAGTGGCAGCAGCAGAGGTGTGATGGGGGCATTGCCTTCCCCTGATCACTGGGTTGCCTCCTGTCCCAGAGGGCTTCCAGACTGTGAGAGGGGGCAGGCTGGGCTGAGGTACCCCTCCCCCCCGCCAGTGCTTGAATTTTCATGCACCGGGCCTCTAGTATATAAATATTATAAGTATGAATTTGTGGGCTTCAGCTCAGAAGTGTTGCTAGATTTAGTGGTCAGTATCTTTTCTTCAACAGTTGAATGTGTCTGATGTTGCCCCATTCAGAAGGAGAGGAATGAAGGTTGGAAATCTTATATTCTCTTTTATTGTTGTTGTTTCTCTAATTCCTTGCCAAGTTCTGGCATCATCTCACAAAACAGGCACTGTTTTGGGATGAAAGAGTGTGTGTGTGCCTGTGTGTGTGCGTGTGTGTGTGTGTGTGTGTGTGTGTGTGTGTGGGGGGTGTGTGGCGGTGTGGGGGTGTGTGTAGGGGTTGGGAAGATTTATATCATCATTCTATTGGGGCTCTACCAGGCCGACCAATAAGAGATGATTCCAACGTTTGAATTGCTCAGTCACTTTCTTCAAAGGCAGGTGATTTACGGATGGAATAAAGAAGGGCATCTTGCCACGCGAAGCTGAGGTGTGATTCAAATTACAGGATGGCAAGTCCGTTTCCAAGGTGGTGGTTATCGAGTTTCACAGGCATCTTTTTTATAGGGCAGGCCTTCTGGAGCCAAGCGGCGGAAAAGGGGACAGACCGGGGAGCTCTCGACTCCCTGCCCTTGAACCCCAACCCCCTTCACAGCGCAGCCTGCTCCATTCTGCCCTCCGATCCCTCTCCTTCGTGCCATACTGCACACCCCACCAGTGCGTTGCATGCTGCTTACCTGTCGAAGCTTCCATCTGGGCATGTACATGTGACTGGGATGGGTGCATGCCTAGAATAAGGTGACCAGGCGTCCCGCTTTTGGCGGGACAGCCCCGATTTTGTGGCGGGACACGGGAAAAATTGTTAAAAATCGGGACTGTCCCACCAACAGCGCGACGTCTGGTCACCTTAGCCTAGAAGGACTTACTTCAGTGAGTGGCATGAATAGCGTGTTCAAGTTCAGTTGTCTGTGGGGTCATCCAGGAAGTTTTGACATTTGTGACCTTTTAACCTAAGTGTGGCCTTAGCGTTTCATTCTACGTCCAGTGAAAAGAGACCAGGGACAGGTTGAACTATAGACCACTGTCAGTGTTTGCAAGGCTTGGCTTGCAAAACCTGCAGACAGCTTTTGTTTTCCAGACAATAGGAACAAACAGAATTGCTTGGTTATTTAGTAGGAAGGGTAAGCAGTATTATGGACACCCAGAGTAGAGATTTAAAAAATCCCAGAGCCCCAGCTGGTGTGGCTCAGTGGATAGGGCCTCAGCCAGTCCCGGGTTGGATTCTGGTCAAGGGCACATGCCCGGGTTGCAGGCTCGGTCCCTAGTACGGGGCGTGCAGGAGACAGCTGATCCATGATTCTCTCTCATCACGGACGCTTCTATCTCTTTCTCCCTCTCCCTTCCTTTCTGAAATCAATAAAAATATATATATTTAAAAATCCCGAAGGTTTAAGAGCCACGAAGTAATTAACACCTGTAGGTCGCACAGTGGGAGCGTGGGAATTTCTCTCTCTTTCTTCCTGGAAGCAGGGCCTAACCATCTCATTAATCTGGCCCGTAATTCAAGAGTGTTTTATTTACTGATGGGAGAGCCCGTTTGATTTTTCTCTTTTTATCGTTTGTCACATTAGCCGGATAATTACCTAATTGGTACTTTTCACTTCGCACGCTGACCCAACTTGAAGGCAGAAGAAATTATAAAATTATAAAATTTCGCCAATCGCAAAAGAAAGCAGACCTCGCCCACCTACGGCAGAATCGCTCCGTCTACTAATGGGGACGGGAAGGTTTCTGGGTTCTTTTTTCTATTTGACATAAATTCATCCCCACAGAGGCGAGGCGGCCTGTTTGGTTCAATTCCAGTAAAGAGCCCGGCCAGTGTGGCTCAGTGGTGGAGCATTGACCTATGAACCAGGAGGTCAGGGTTTGATTCCCGGGTGGTGGACTCTATCCCCAATGTGGGCTGTGCAGGAGGCAGCTGATCCATGATTCTCATCATTGATGTTTCTATCTCTCTCCCTCTCCCTTTCTCTCTGAAATCAATAAAAACACATTTTTAAAAATGCTTTAATAATAAAGCATCCTGCCGAAACCGGTTTGGCTCAGTGGATAGAGCGTCGGCCTGTGGACTGAAGGGTCCCAGGTTTGATTCTGGCAACGGCATGTACCTTGGTTGCGGGCACATCCCCATGGTGTGCAGGAGGCAGCAGGTTGATGCTTCTAGCTCTCTATCCCTCTCTCTTCCTCTCTATAAAAAAATCAATAAAATATATTTAAAAAATCATAAAGCATCCCCTTCCCCAAAGTCTATTTGCACATATTTCCAGCTGAACCAGAGGACATGGGACACAGATTCCTGTTGAAACCTACAGGAGAAGTGTCTTCTCTCCTTAACGTCGAGAAAACCGGGGTTGCCTCCTGCCATAAATTCCGGCCCGGGAAGATATAAATCGCGCATCGGAAGGACGCTTGCCTTTTTCAAAAGTGATATCTCCTTGCCTTAATGGGCTTAGCGGTGGCAGGGAGGCCGAGGAGAGCTGTCGGGACAAAAATCTTTGACTGATTATGCATTTTTTTCTTCCCTATTCATACGAGATAGATTCATCATCCCCAATTTGTCAAGCTGGCGAGGCGCCAATTAATTATACACTGGCTTGCGCGGCGCCCGTGTCAGCCCTAATCTAGTGCCTCATTTGCAGGTGGCCCGATGACGAGGTATCAGAGGTGGCGTTGCCGTGGCACTTACGGGTGATGGATGCCCCGGCGGGCGGGCGGGCGGGCGGGCGGGCGGCGTGGCCGGCGACGGAGCCCGGGGACGCTCGGCTCCCGCACTCATTTGAGGGCTCATCTGTATAGCGGGTGGCGTCCCGCAGTCTATCCTTCACGGCCAGGCTGAAGGCTCTCCCTGACACCCGGGCCCTGGAAATATCTCCTCGGGCCCTCCATTTCTGTCACGTTTGTCCTTGCAGTACAGACAGAGAGAAGGCCTCGTCCTCGAGCTGAGATTTCGAGGTCTGGTGCAGCCGAGGGTCGCTGGAGGAGAAATCAGAGCAAGGCACCGGCCGGACATGTTTATGAATGTGTGGCTCACAGTGCGGCTGGGACCCGTGTGTGTGGCTCACAGTGTGACAGGGACCCGTGTGTGTGGCTCACAGTGCGGCTGGGACCCGTGTGTGTGGCACACAGTGTGGCAGGGACCCGTGTGTGTGGCACTCAGTGTGGCAGGGACCCGTGTGTGTGGCACACAGTATGTCAGGGGTCTGTGTGGGGCACACAGCGTGGCAGGGCCCTGTGTGTGTGGCCCACAGTATGTCAGGGGTCTGTGTGGTTGGCACACAGTGTGACAGGGACCCGTGTGTGTGGCACACAGTGTGGCAGGGACCCGTGTGTGGGGCACACAGTATGTCAGGGTCTGTGTGGTTGGCACTCAGTGTGGCAGGGCCCTGTGTGTGTGGCTCACAGCGTGGCAGCACCACACGCCACTGCATCCCCTTGCATCTTGGCCCGACTTCTTTTCTAACTCAAGTCACGTTCCAAACAGAACCTTGGCATGTTGACCCTGACCTCTGGGGCACTGGGAAGGAACAAGGCCGACTCCTCCCCCGACAACCCTCACAAAAGAGATCCTGAACGAGGTCCTCTATCATAATGGGGAAAGAATCAAGTCGCATCAAAGATCAATGACTGATTTAACTACGACTCCAAGGCCATGCATATTCAGCATTTACATTCCTTCCCGGTTCTTACAGAAAAATGCGTTTTTCAGTTATCAAAAGCATATGCTGCTTTTCACCAGCGCCTTATATACAACCTGTTCCGAGGAAGGTGCTGACACCCCGGTGTGTTTTGCTTGCTTTGGCTCTAACCATCGCGATGAAAGGATTTGTGTGCAAAGGGGTCATCTTTCTGGGTGTCCGTGGAGGTGTTGCCAAAGGGTGCCTCGGGCACCGGGGGAAAAAAAGGGGGGCTATTGGTTATTTCTTTCTTTGAACTAATGTTTATGATGTTTCTCTTATGCGGAGAGCTGCATGGATGAATCAGTCCCAGATCTTGTTTTTCAGGAACTTTCTATCTAATAAAATATCTTTTTATTTATTTATTTTTAATTAATCCTCACTCTATATTTTCCCATTGATTTTCAGAGAGAGTGGAAGAGAGAGGGAGAGACAGAGAGAAACATCGATGTGAGAGAAACACATCGATTGGTTGCCTTCTGCAGGAGCCCCGACCAGGCCCACTCCAGGGAGCAGCCTGTAACCGAGATACGTGCCCTTGACCGGAATTGAACCCAGAACCCTTTGGTCTGAAGGCCGATGCTCTATCCACTGAGCCAAACCAGCTAGGGTGCTCCCGCCCATTCCAACCCCCTCCCCCCATTTTATAATTACGTTGAATTCAGGGATGCCAGGATGACTTCATTCAGCACTTTGCTTCTGCATGCTGGATTCCCAGGCCCTTGCAGGGGCCAGGACTGTGGTGCTGAGCAGAAGCGTGGGTATCAGAAAGAAGACATGCAGAGGGAGGGAGCAGGCTCACACACAGAGCGAGTGTGGTGGCGGTCAGTGACGGAGGATGGGGTCTCTGATTTTGTTAGTTATATGATGAGTCAAACTGGTGCATGCACTTGGCAAAAACTGTCCCGATGCAGTTTGGCTCAGTGGATAGAGCGTCGGCCTGAACACTGAAAGGCCCCAGGTTTGGTTCCAGTCAAGGGCATGTGCCTTGGTTGCGGGCGTGCAGGAGGCAGCTGATCGATGATTCTCTCTCACCAATGTTTCTAATTCTCTATCCCTCTCTCTTCCTCTCTGTGAAAAATCAATAAAATATATATATAAAAAAAAATAAAAATAAAAAGAACTCTCCCGAGAAAAACATCAAGTCCGGCTGGAGTGGCACAAATAGCAATCTGGCCGAAACCAGTTTGGCTCAATGGATAGAGCATCGGCTTGGAGACTGAAGGGTCCCGGGTTCGATTCCGGTCAGGGCATATCCCCAGTAGGGGGTGTGCAAGAGGCAGCTGATCAATGATTCTCTCTCATCTATGTTTCTAACTCTCTATCTCTCTCCCTTCCTCTCTGTACAAAATCAATAAAATATATTAAAAAAAAACACAAATAATAATCCGTCTATGTGGACAGAGAGACACACACTTTTGGGTTCGTTTTATCCCCTTTGAAGCTTCACCGAGAGGTGAAAGGCGGGGAAAGAGAAGGAGAGGGGGAGGGGGGCCTTCCTCCGAAGATAGGAAATTAGAAAAGACAAGAGGAATGAGATCTCGGCCCCAAATCCATCCTCTCAGATTCATGCTCACTAATGGATATTAAAACACGGTGGATTAATGAAAGCCCGGTCGACCAGGTGGCCGAACGAAACGCACTTTGTTTTGACAGCGAGGCAGTCAAAAGATGCCCGGGGATTAAAGGGCAATTCAGATTAAATTACCCTCTCCACCGGAAGTCGGAGGAGCAGGGCAAAGAGATGGCAGGTCCATCAGAGATGAGAGGGAATCGTTGATTGGCTGCCTCCTGCACACCCCACACCTGCACACCCCACATGGAGAATCAACCCCGCAACCAGGGCATGCGCCCTGACGAGGAAGCGAACCATGACCTCCTGGTTCATAGGTCAACACTCAGCCACTGAGCCACGCTGGCCCGGCAGGACAGTGATTTTGAAACTGTGGGCGCCGGTATATTCTCAGACGCTACCCTAATGTTGGGAGGGGCCTCAGGTCCATTCTCGCCAGAAGAGCTGTATTTTCGTCCTGAGGTTTTGGAACGAAGACTTTATTTTGAGAAGTTGAACATTCACAGTAAAGCTGAGAGGAGGGGTACTGCGATTTCCCATATACCCCTGCCCGCACACACATCCCCCCCCCCCCCCCCCCCCGTTATCAGCATCCCCTATCAGAGTGGTGTATGGGCCCCGTCTGGTGGACCTTCATTGACACATCACCGTCTCCCTGAGCCCATAGTTCACGTTAGGGTTTTCGCTCTTGGGGTCGCACATTCTATGGATTTGTACAAATGTGTAATGACATGTATCCACCATTACGGTGTCGCACAGAGTATTTTCACCATCCAAAAAATCCCCCGTGCTCGTTCTAGTCATTGTTTTCTCCCCTCCTCTTAATGAGAATCTTCTTCTAATAATAACAAAGGCGTAATATGTTAATTAGGCCAGACGTCCTTCTGGACGTCCTTCCGGACAACCGTCTGAACAAAGCCGGGGCTGTGCGGGAAGCCGGCAGCTGGGGGAAGGAAGGCCTCCTCTTGCATGAATTTCATGGATAGGGCCTCTTGTTTTATAACGATTTGATGAGTAGATTTGATTAGAGATAAAACACTAAAAAAAAAAAATAAAAGCATCTGATCTCCAATTTGAAAGCCACAGATGCTGCAGAGGGTCTCGCTGGCTTTAGGACTAGAACCAAAATGAGCTGGACAGGAAGGCCTAGGTCATGTCCAAAGGTTGATGCATCTGGTATAGAAGGCAAGTCTATGTGTTTAATTAGCATATATGTTAGGGAAAATAGTTATGAGGAGTCCGCGTTGGGTTTAATGTTGTGTGTTTGGCAGGGGCTGTTTGTGCATCTGCAGCTGGTGCCTGACTTTAGGAGGCGGGGCTGGAGGGATTCAGGTAACACGGATCAACATGCCACGTGATGGCGACTCAGTGACCGGAAGACGGGAGTCAGGAGCCTGGTCCTCGCGACCACATATGCTAATTAGCAAGTCACTTCCCCATGAAGATGCTCATCCAAGTGTTCACATATTCAGCGTCTTTTAAGCATCGAGGTCAAAGTAATGACATCTCAAGTCTCCAAAAATACTCCAATGTTTTATGCTCCGTTGCTGCTGTTTAGGCGGAGGTGCCGATGGGCGGAGGGACTGGGAACAGTTGCTCCAGAAGAATGGAGGGGGCGTGACGTTGGAAAAGGGACCAGTACCTCTGTTTCCTCTGCCACCGTTGCTTTGCTTCTGCATTCCCAGTTGTCA
Organism: Pipistrellus kuhlii; assembly: GCF_014108245.1. Classification (NCBI taxonomy): domain Eukaryota; kingdom Metazoa; phylum Chordata; class Mammalia; order Chiroptera; family Vespertilionidae; genus Pipistrellus; species Pipistrellus kuhlii. Next base: position 3,621,252 of record NW_023425543.1, on the reverse strand, counting down.
GATGGATGGTGGGGGTTTCGGTGAGGCCTCTTGCCCGAGAGTATTCACGGACTCCATGACCTACACTGAGTGGCCAGATTGTTATGATCTCTGAACGCATAATAATCTGGCCACTCAGTGTATGTGTATTGTATGTATATATTAGAGGCCCGGTGCATGAATTCGTGCATGGTTGGGGTTCGGCCAGCCTGGCCAGGGGGAGGGGGCATGGGAGGTTGGCCGGCCTGCCTGCTGGTTGAACTCCTGGTCAAGGGGACAATTTGCATATTAGCCCTTTATTCTATAGGATATCCACTGAGTGGCCAGGTTATTATGCGTTCAGAGATCATCATCATCTGGCCACTCAGTGTATATAGACTGCATATATGTTAGAGGCCTGGTGCATGAATTCGTGCATGGGTGGGGTCCAGCCAGCCTGGCCAGGGGGAGGGGTCATGGGAGGTTGGCTGGCCTGCCTGCTGGTCGAACTCCTGGTCAAGGGGACAATTTGCATATTAGCCTTTTATTCTATAGGATATACACTGAGTGGCCAGGTTATTATGCGCTCAGACATCATCATCATCTGGCCACTCAGTGTAAACCTCCAAATGGTCTGTCCTTCACCGAGTCCAGCACCCCGTGCGTGGGATCAGAAAGCACTTGTTGGAAGAGGCCGTGGGAGCCCATGAAGCTGACTTCGGGGCGGGCAGCCACCTTAAAACCCAGCAGCCCCGGGGAACCTTCTCGTGTGGGGGCGGGGCCTCCAGGACGGGGAAAAGCTGAAGAAATGCTCGTTAGTTGCGGGGAAGGCGAGAGGCTCGGAAAACTGATTAGCGTAGCAGTGTGGTCAGGTGGAAATGAAGGCTCCGGAGCAGCATCATTAATTGGGCGCTTACCTACTCATTTGAGCCTGGGTGTCAGCACTCCCGCACTTCATCTCCAACCCGGGTCAGACTTTAATGCTCCATCGTAAATTACGCAAAGGCACAACACTAACAATTAGATAATTACGGAGACCCATGCTGCTACAATTTAACTGGGCAAGTTCAGAGCAGACACGGCAGGAGTACTGCTTAACCCTCAGACTGCCGGCCCGTTCTGGCCCCCAGAGACACACGGGGAGGCGAGATGATGTGGCTGGCCGGGTTTTCAGAGCGTATGGGTTAACAAAAGTTTTTTCCAGTAGCTCACCCATCCAGAAGAAATATTAGAGAAGTGATAATTACATCTTAGAAACATCCAGCCTTTAAAACCGTACCAGCTAACGCCCCCAGGGGGCGGGCTGCGTTCCAGCTCAACTTTCAACTTGAACTTCAAATCAAAGCTGATTTTCTCCCATCAGGAGGCTTTCTGTGGATGGAATGGGTGGTGGTTGTTCCATCCCAGGTCCCTCACGTTAGTTTACGGGTCAAAGTAGGAGGTTCAGGGTCCATACTTTATTCTCATGCCATTTTTTATTTTATTTATCTATGATTGAAAGTGTTACAGATGTCCTTTTCCCACGACCCCCTCCACCTCACCCTCACCTAGGCCTACTGCACTGTGCTGTCTGTGCACATGGGATTTGCATATATGCAAATAAGTCCTTTGATTAATCTCTTCTCATCCCCTCTTACCCTCTTCCTTCTGAGATTCATCAGTCTGTTCCATGCTTCCATATCTCTGGATCTCTTTTGTTCATCAGTTTATTTTGTTCATTAGATGCCACCTCTGAGTGAGATCCTGTGATACTTGTCTTTCTCTGACTGGCTTATTTCACTTAGCATCATAATTTCCAAGTCCCTCCAAAGGGTAGGAGACTTTCCTTTTTTACTGCTTCATAGTATTCCATGGTGTAAATGTACCACTTCTTTTTTTTAAATATATATTTTATTGATTTTTTTACAGAGAGAAAGGGAGAGGGATAGAAAGCTAGAAACATCGATCAGCTGCCTTCTGCACACCTCCTACTGGGGATGTGCCTGCAACCCAGGTACATGCCCTTGACTGGAATCGAACCCGGGACCCCTCAGTCTGCAGACCGATGCTCTATCCACTGAGCCAAACCTGTCAGGGTCCACTTCCTTTTTTATTCATTCATCTACCGATGGGTCATTGGGCTGTTTTGAGATCTTACCTATTGCACGTGGTGCCACTATTATTGGTGTTTCGGGATTCTTAGGATCTTTTCCTAGAAGTGGGATCACTGGGTTAAATATGCAGATGTTTTCATGACCTGTGTGCATCATCAAGGTGGTGCTGGTGCTTCTGTGATGTGCGTCATTCATTCATTCATTCATTCATTGGCTTATTTTACCAAAAAGGGGGTCTTGAATATCTAGTCTTCTGGGCATGCCATTTGACATCATTAGGTAGACATTTAAATATCTTTCCGATTTCCCAGTAGAACCAGAAGTCTTGGGAAACTTACATACGGGTATGTAAGTTCTTTGGTTATTTCTGGGAGAGTTTTGCCTTCGCCGTCACAGTGTGAGCTTGAGAAGATCCAGATCTATGCCTTATTTTCCCACTACCCCCACAGCTCCATGCGCTTGGGCCAGCTACCCCTCGGGAGGGAGATGGCCGTGGCTTCCCGGCTAAGGGGTGGTGGCCCTTGCAAGGCTGGCCTCCCTGCTCCAGGCCCTGAATTGCTTGTCAGTAGCCGGCCCCAGGGTCAAGGCAACACTTCTCGCTGTGATTGGTAATGGCTCTCTAAGGCTTCGGGGGGGGGAGGGAGGGGGAGGAGCGGCCGGCGTTTGTGGGGATGAAAGGTGACTTTTAAAAAGCCAGTAATTACACCTGCAGCGAGAAATGTGTCTTTGGCACGGAGCGTAACTACAGCGTGCAGGGCTCCCGAGAATTCCCTCCTGGACAGTGCTTTTATATTAATCATAGTTTCAGTGCCCAGAAAGCAGGTTCTCAGTCATTACCCATCCTCTCCCCGCTCCTTACACCGCGGGCCTTGTAATCAAAGGAGAGACACACCCTTCACTATAGCAGGGCTGCTGCGCTCAATAAAAAATTACAGTGATTACACGCGCGGGCTTCAGACCCGGCGGGGTCACGTAATGACACATCTGGTAACCTCCATTAAAGCACTGAGTTCTGTTCAGCCTGTGTTTTAATTAGCCCGCGATCAACAAAGAATCAAAGGCCGTTCCGCCCGGGTGGCTTTTATAGTCACGGGGCCCTCACCTGCGCTCAGATGCAGGTTTATGACGTGGAAAAGCGAGGGGGGTTCTGGTCCCGCCATGCTGAGACCCGTCGCTGTGATAGGCCAGCTGGGAGGCGGGGTTTCGGCAGCGGCCAGATGTTGGCAGTGGCCAGTGGGGCTGCTGGGCTGCTGGGTGCACAGAGTTGTTGGGGACAAGCCCAGTGTCTCCTGAGAACGGGTTTGGGAGCCATAGTTGGGCTTCTTCCTCGTTTGTGAAAATGGTCAGAAGAAAGAATGTGTTTGTTACCTTCTGAGTTGAGACCTAAATCTTCCCCGATGGTGAGAGAAGTTACAGATCCAATGAGAAGACATTAATATACATATACACGGAGTGGCCAGATGATGATGATCTCTGAATCCATAATAATCTGGCCACTCAGTGTATATCCTATATAATAAAAGGCTAATATGCAAATTGTCCCCTGGACCAGGAGTTTGACCAGCAGGCAGGTCGGCCAACCACCCATGTCCCCTCTCCCTGGCCATGCTGGCTGGAGCATACCCATGCACAAATTCATGCACTGGGCCTACAATACACACACACACACACACACACACACACACACTTAGAGTGGCAGATTATTATGCGTTCAGATGCCCTGTGCACAAAACTTGTGCATGGGTAAGGTCCCTAGGCCTGGCCAGTGATCAGGGCTGCCAGCTGCCAGCTGGGGCCTTCCTTTATTCTAGGGGTGTCGAACTCAATCAGAGAAGGGGCCAAAATCTAAAATGCAGCCTAAATCGTGGGTCGAATGGTTTACTGAACAGTCATAAACTGTCATTGTGATGGAAACGCAGCGGAGTGCAGTGATGACAGCGCGGTGCGGGCCACATTGCAAGGCCTGGAGGGACGGATTTGGCCCGCGGGCCTTGTGTTTAACAAATGTGCTTTATTCCATGCCGCCCCCTGGTGGTCAGTGCCCATCATAGCAGGTGATTGAACTCCCGTGGGGACAATGTGCATATTAGTCTTATATCTATAGAGAGATATTTGTTGATTTCAGAGAAGAGGGGAGAGAAAGAGAAAGATAGAAACATCGATGAGAGAGAAACATTGATTGGCTGCCTCTTGCACGCCCCCTACTGGGGATCGAGCCTGCAACCCGGACATGTACTCTGACTGGGAATCGAATCAGTGACCTTTTGGTTCATGGTTCAACACTCAACTACTGAGCCACACCATCTGGGCGAGGACACATTTTTATAGGAAAGTAAGATCTGCCCAAAGACAGCTGCCCCAGCCCACCTTCCCAGCTGTCAGTCATTTTGATAGAAAATCTTCAGAACTCGAATGATCCTCCAGGTATGTTCCAGCTCCATGATTCAGGTAGAAGACTCTTTAGGTATGTCGCTTCCCAGGTTATCTGAGCATTTCACCCATTGGGCTTGGGACATGGGTGTGGAGTGACCTTGCTCTGTTCGGCCCTCGGGATTTGGTGCCCAGGGAAGGGGCTTGACTCAGATTTAGCTCCATTTCTCTTATCTTCCTTTCAGCCACTTAAAAAAAAAAATCCCCCTGCTTTGAAATATCCTATTCATGCAGAAAAATGCAAAAATACTAACATGAATACACTTCGTTAACCCTCACCTGTGTCAAGAAGTAGGAAACCAGCCAAAACCAGTTTGGCTCAGTGGCTAGAGCGTAGGCCTGCGGACTGAAGGGTCCCAGGTTCGATTCCAGTCAAGGGCATGTACCTTGGTTGCAGGCATATCCCCTGTAGGGGGTGTGCAAGAGGCAGCCGATCGATGATTCTCATCGATGTTTCTAACTCTCTGTCCCTCTCTCTTTCTCTCTGTAAAAAATCGATAAAAAAAAAAAAAAAAGAAGTAGGAAATCAACAGCACCCCAGAAACTGCTGTAGGGTCCCCGGAATCACTTTCCTTATTCCACCAAAGGAACCATTCTGCTCCCCACGATAGATTAGTTCTGCCTCTGCAGTTGGTATAAACAGACTTAAATGCTCTTTTGCGCCTGACTTACTTCACTCACCGTTTGGTGAGAGTCATCGACATGGCTGCTTATAGCTGTCATTCTTTTGTAAAAATCGCCGTGAAGCATCCCTTCATGTGGTCACACACCAGTTTATCTCCTCATTTTCCTGCTGATGGAAACTCATTGTGTCCAGCCCGAGCCCATTATGAAGAGAGAAGTGGACGTTCTTATGCGTGTCACTTTGTACGCACGGGCAGGCCTTTCTATTGTGCTTGCCCCGCTGACTTGCGATCTGGCCCCTGACAAGCGAGTCAGCGTCTTCGGATCTATTTCCTCCTCTTTGAGAAATGGCAATGAGGTCCGCCTGGGTATGCCGCTCCCTTTTGTGTGTCCACCCGCTGTCCGGGGCTGTCGCCGAGCTGGTTATCGTCCACCATCTGGCCGTTCTTTCTCGTCCTTTCTTCTCGTTTCCGCCGTGTAAGCACGTGGTCTCGGAGCCAGCTCCTTGACATCAGACGAGTAGTTCATGGTGTGGCCGCTGGGTCTGTAGCATCAGTGTGACCTGGGAACTTAAGGATACACATTCCCAGGCCTCTCCTCGGGCCCTCAAATGAAGGACTGGGCTTTAGATTGGAGGCAGCACTCTGCGTCTGTCTTTCTTTCTTTCTTTCTTTCTTTCTTTCTTTCTTTCTTCCTTTCTTTTTTTAAAAATATATTTTATTGATTTTTTTACACAGAGGAAGAGAGAGGGATAGAGAGTTAGAAACATCAATGAGAGAGAAACATCGATCAGCTGCCTCTTGCACACCCCCTACTGGGGATGTGCCCGCAACCAAGGTACATGCCCCTGACCGGAATCAAACCCGGGACCCTTCAGTCCACAGGCCGATGCTCTATCCACTGAGCCAAACCGGTTTCGGCAGCACTCTGCCCGTCTTAAAAAGCCACGTGGGCCTAACTGTGTGGCTCAGTGGATAGCATCGGCTTGTGGACTGAAGGATCCCAGGTTTGATTCCAGCCAAGGGCACATCCCCAGGTTGTGGGTTCGATCCCCAGGGTGGGGCATGTAGGAGGCAGCCGAGTAATGATTCTCCCTCATCATGGATGTTTCTATCTCTCTCTCCCTCTCCCTTCCTCCCTGAAATCAATAAAAATATATATAAAAAAAATAAAAAGCCAGCAGGGGACTTGTGATGCCTTCAAGTTTGAAAACCATTGCTAGTCTCTTCTCTTTGCCTATCTCTTTCTCAGCTTCCACTCAGGGGAGTGTGTTCATTGGTTTATTTCTGGGCATTGGTAGGAAATGTATTCATTGGTTTATTATCTGGGCATCCACCCAGCACTTGCTGGGCACTTGCTTCATTCTGGGCAATATGGGCAAGAGGTACTGGGGATACGGAGATGCATTGGAGTTGGTCCTTGCTCTTAGGAACGTCAAGGCCAGCAAGTGGATAGAATGCAGTATGCTGGATGTGTGGAGACGCGGAAGGGACCATCAACTTCCGGGGGAGGTCAGAGTATCCCGCTCAGGGCTGAGCCTTGGACTCATAAGTGAACTAAAATAAAATGTAGTGAGGCACTAGACAGAATCACAAACTTTCTGCTATTTTTGGAGCCAATTCTTTACTGCGATTTGTCTGCATGTCACAGGGGGGCATCAGGATCTTAGAGATGCTTGGGGGCGTGGCCAAAGAGGTTGGACTAGACACTTGGGAAGACCAATTGGGTCCATTCAAGCTTCCAGGTGACCTGTTTTTGCAATAAATCGTATGCCCTAGTGCAGTGGTCGGCAAACTCATTAGTCCACAGAGCCAAATAGCGACAGGACAACGATTGACATTTCTTTGGAGAGTCAAATTTTTCAAACATAAACTTCTTCTAATGCCGCTTCTTCAGAATAGACTCGCCAGGCCGTGGTGTTTTGTGGAAGAGCCACACTCAAGGGGCCAAAGAGCCGCATGTGGCTCGCGAGCCGCGGTTTCCCAACCAAGGCCCTAGTGGAACTGCCCTGAGATGCTGATGTCAAGTTCATTAGCAGAGACTGATGTGTGTCCATGTTGAAAGCATCCGTTTCCTAGGACATGAGGGTCAAGTGGTGGCATGTCATTCTCGGTGGATTTGCCCTCAGAAAGCTCAGCGTTTGCCTTCCTTTCATATAACCCCAAGAGCGTAATTCATTGGTTTATTTATTTATTTATTTATTTTTTTTATTCAACCTTCTTCTGCATTTAAAAAAAGATACCATCACTACCATGCTCATTTTAGCAAGTTTCTTTTTTTAAAAAGAGAAACATCAATATTCTCCCTCGCATGGCTGCTGTCCCGGGGGACGGACTACAGGAATCTTGGTTAAATTGCTGCCAGTCCGTGGGATGGAAAAGGTCAGGATTCTTCTAGAAAGTAAAGCTCTCTGCTTTCCCCTCGGGAGAAAGAAGGATGGCTGCCGCCGGGGTAAATTGCCGGAGTTTCTGTCCGAGTGATTGCCGGGCGTAATTCTGCTCCCAAACGGAATTAGTCTCTTCCCCGGCATTTCTTTCTTCTTCCTTCTCACACTCCCGGCGTAAAAGGGGGCTTTTGGTCCACAGCAGTTGTTTCTCCTGCAGAACTGCGCCCCCCAAGGATGGTCCCAGCCCCTCAATTTAGTCATGGAGGAGGCCACTTCCGAGGTTGGCCCTGAAGAGATCAGATGGCACATGCTGCTGGATCAGTCAGTATAGGCTGGGTTGTGGAGAGGTAACAACCGCCCCCCCCCCCCCCGCCCCCACTGACTTACAACCTGCCTGCTGGCCCCACCCCTCACTGACCCCGCCCCTCCGGGCCTGCAGGCTGGGGGCAGCTTATGCGCGGAGGACCTGCCCTCTGGTGGTCAGTGTGCATCATAGCAGCCTGTCATTTTGCTGTTCGCTTGATTTGCATATTAGGATTTTATATAGATGGATGGATATTTATCTTTTCTATATCTTCAATTTGTTGCCTGGAATGCATCCATTTCCCTAGCCTTTACTCTAAACCTGTGGTCGGCAAACTGCGGCTCTCGAGCCACATGCAGCTCTCTGGCCCCTTGAGTGTGGCTCTTCCACAAAATACCACAGCCTAGGCGAGCCTTTTTTGAAAAAGTGGCGTTAGAAAAAGTTTATGTTTAAAAAATTTGTCTCTCAAAAGAAATTTCAGTCGCTGTACTGTTGATATTTGGCTCTGTGGACTAATGAGTTTGCTGACCACTGCTCTAAATTATTCTCCCTATTTTAGTTTCTCCAGCGTTAAATTACAAAAGTAGCTATGTTTACCCAGAGTTTGGTGTTTAGCACACGGCATTGCCTACAAATTTACAGCCCTGGGGGCTATGTTTGCATACCATTGTGTCCAAGCTTGTCTTTTCAAATGAATGAATGGGTGACTTACGGGAAGTGTCTGTCACTGACCCTGACTCTTAGTAAGTCTTCAGCATTTAACCACTAGTCTCCTTTCCCCTTGGGAAACCTTGGGGGACACTGGACTGCCAGCTCTTACGGTTTAAGTTCAATATGATAAAATCCAGAAACTTGTTGCTTGCCAATGTCCTTCATAAAATATTACCATCACGTCGGACAAATGGCGCAGAAGACATCTGGCTATTCCGAGTGAGTTATGATGATCTAGCAAAGCAATGGCTATTTGAAGAATGGCGAAAGGCATTCAAGAACAGTGGGTAAGCAGGAACTACAACCGGGTCAAGAGAATGCCATACGGGAAGGGGCAAATTCCTTTCTGAACGTTAAAAAGAAGGAAGGTTGACTTAAAGAGTGCTTCCCTCCAGAAGTACTTGTTGAATGATGCAATATTTTACAACTCACTAAATTAATTGGACAGTGGATCTGGAGACCCACACTGAATTGCCACTTTAAAAACAAAACAAAACAAACAGAAGATACCAATGCAGTTCAATGAATTACCTCATACTGTACTAGAGGCCCGGTGTACGAAATTTGTGCTTTTGTTGGAGGTTGGGCTTAAGCATCTCAGATCAAGTACACTCAATATTCTTAAATTCTTGGGCCAGTTGGTTTTAAAAGGCAGGAAAGAGACCTACTGGGTATTCTTGTGTGAAACTGATGTTAAAAAGCTTGAATATGGCCCGGCTGGTGTGGCTCAGTGGTTGAACATGGACCTATGAACCAGGAGGTCAGGGTTTGATTCCCATTCAGGCCACATGATGAGAGAGGATCATTGATAGGCTGCCTCCCGCATGCCCCCTACTGGGGATGGAGCCCGAAAACCGGGCATGAGCCCTGACCGGGAATCGAACCCAGGGCCCTTCAGTCTGCAGGCCGATGCTCTAGCTACCAAGCCAAACAGCCAGGGCCTGCTGAGTTTTAATGAGCCCCGGGCACAGGGAAGCTTGGTGTGGTTTTCAGGGCAGCATTTGATGGAGGAGGAATCAGAGAGGTGTCGCATTGACTTTGATTAAAGACCTGTGATGAATCAAGATTAAAAAAAGTGACAGTTAATTTCTTCCCGACAAACTCATCTTGCAGCCCAAACTTGAAGGTGAATTGTCTCCTTATTTGGCTGGCGGGGACGGGGAGAGGAAGTGGTCCCCACAATGGAAATGGTAACCCTGAATTCGATTCCGGTCAAGGGCATGTACCTTGGTTGCGGGCATATCCCCAGTAGGGGGTGTGCAAGAGGCAGCTGATCGATGACTCTCTCCCTCATCGATGTTTCTAACTCTATCTCTCTCCCTTCCTCTCTGTATAAAATCAATAAAAAATATATTAAAAAAAAATGGTAACCCTGAAAAAATTACACACACTTCCATCCAAAGCTCAACAAATTGAGTCCTTGCTCTGTGGCTCTCCTCTCATCCATGTCCATGGTGGACCCTGATCTCCTTTTAAGCTCATTTACTGCTGTCCCCACCCTTGAGCCAGTGGGAAAATGCCCCTTTGTAATTAAAACAAAGATGAAAACCAAAAATAAACTCCACTCCCCAAACCCCAAACAAAACAAGAAGAACGCTTGATAGATAGCAACATACTCAGAGTGACAATGTGCTTTGAAAACTAACACAAGTGTGACTCCCACCTCCCCTAATTAAGCCGACATCCTCTTAAAAAATCAGAAACATGCCCTAGCCCAGTGGTCGGCAAACTGCGGCTCTTTGGCCCCTTGAGTGTTTAGCAAAGGCCAGCTTAGGAGTACCCTAATTAAGTTAATAACAATGTACCTACCTATATAGTTTAAGTTTAAAAAAATGTGGCTGTCAAAAGAAATGTCAATCGTTGTACTGTTGATACTTGGCTCTGTTGACTAATGAATTTGCTGACTACTGTCCTAGCTGGTTTGGCCCAGTGGAGAGAGCATTGGCCTGTGGACCAAAGGGTCCTGGGTTCGATTCCAGTCAGGGCAGGTACCTTGGTTGTAGGCTCCTCCCCAGCCCAGGTCCCTGTCTGGGTGCATGCAGGAGGCAACCAATTGATGTGTTTCTCTCACATTGATGTTTCTCTCTGTCTTTTCCTCTCTCTCTCCCCCTCTCCCTAAAAACCAACGGGAAAATATCCTCAGGTAAGGATTAACAACAACAAACCAAAACAAATTTAAGTGATGATGGTCTTATTTTGACTGTCAAAAGTGAAATACAGCCCTGGCTGGTTTGGCTCAGTGGATAGAGCGTTGGCCTGTGGACTGAAGGGGCCCAGGTTCGATTCCAGTCAAGGGCATGTACCTTGGTTGCGGGTACATCCCCAGTGGAGGGTGTGCAGGGGGCAGCTGATTGATGTCTCTCTCTCATCAATGTTTCTGGCTCTCTATCCCTCTCCCTCCTCTCTGCAAAAAACAATAAAATAGATTTTTTTAAAAAGTGAAATACATAACAGGAAAGCAGTAATTCACCAGGCGGTAAACTAGAATACTGTTAATTGTTCTCAGAACTTATTAAAAGAGAACATTTTTATTCACTGATTTGACAAATATGCCAGGCAATAAGGAGCATGATCAAGTCTTGCTCCTCTCTCTCTCTCTCTCTCTCTCTGTCTCTCTCTCTCTCTCTCTCACACACACACACACACACACACACACACACACACACGCTTCGATGGGAAATTCTCCCAGGAGAAGTGACTCGCTGCAGCCGGTGCCTCGGGCTCTGGTCCATGCGGAAGTGGAGAGGGCAGAGGAGCAGCAGCAGGGAAGGGGAAGTAGCAGCCTGCCAGCAGTAGATGGGAGTAGAGGGACGCGGATGGAGCCAGCCCATAGCCAGCCTGCTAGGTCCCCGAGCCCTGGTTTGCATCCTCTGAGTCAGTGCAGGGAGGAGAGGAAACACAGCCCAGAGGCCGTGAATCAGAGACCCCAGGAGGGACAGGCGAGCTCAGGGCACCGGTTTCCCCGCCAAGTTGTACATTTCATGCTGCGCTGCTTTAATTTGGTGAGGAGACGATATTTCTCACTATTTCTAGGCTTATTTCTTGCCACCCGGCTGCGTGTTCTGTTCCTGATTCCTCTCTTCTCATCTTCTTCCCCCTATTTTCTGTAGCTTCAGTGACTTTTGTAGTCTTTTTGAAATGGCGTGAAGTGTAACTAAATTTTTTATTTTATTTTATTGATTTTTTCCTCCCTCCCTCCCTCCCTCCCTCCCTCCCTTCCTTCCTTCTTTCCTTCCTTCCTTCCTTTCTTCTTTCTTTTTACAGAGAGGAAGGGAGAAGGAGAATCTTTCCAAAAATCGGGACTTTTTAAAAATGCTGCGGGACTCGGGACAAATTGTTAAAAATCGGGACTGTCCCGCCATAAGCGGGATGTCTGGTCACCTTACCTTAGAGGGGTTGTCAGAGGAGATCCTCTGTGCAGTGGTGTGTCTTCCCTGCATCAGGTGCCAGTTTAGTATGCGTGACTGCAGCATTTTGCTGCGTGCGTGCCCTGTGCCCGGTATTTCAGACATTAAGTCCGTTCCCGCCCGTCTCCCATTGGGCGGCCGCTAAGTGTAGGCCAGACTCTGATCCCCCGGGGAAGTCGCTCTGTGGCCCAGAATCCTTTTCGGGATGAGCATCTCCAGCAGCATCCTTCCCGTCTCCATAGCAGCTGAACGAAATGGCTGGGTACGTTTGCCGTGACGATCTGAGCTTATTGTTCCCTTTGGTTTTTGAGAAGGGCTGCAGCTTAGGGAGAAACTTGCGGGGGGGCGGTTAAGGGGAGAAGTGGGGGAGTTAGAAAAGCTTATTGCTGGGTCCTAAGGAGCCAGGACTGGCCCAGTGCAATAGGGTTTGGGTGGCCCTTTTGGGGAAGGGAGGGTGACAGTGTGGCTGGAGGACAGGAAGCAGTCTGGGGAAAACAGGGTAGGTGGACTGTGACTTTAAGGTCCACTTTCCTCCTCATACCCTGGGTTGCTGAGGCAGTGTTTAAGCCAACCTTCGGCCGGCCGGTGTGGCTCAGTGGATTGGGTGTCTGTCATCTGGCAATTTAGATGTGAAAACACGCCATGCACAGGGAATTCAGGCTGCTTGCATTCGGGACCAGCAGCAGGTCCGGTAGTACGTATTACCTCTGTTCCACAGGTGAGCATCCTAGGCTGAGCCATGAGGCCCAGAGACTTTCCCCAAGGTCAAGAACATGCCTGTAGCATGGCCAGGATTAAACGTGCGCCTTTCTGAACCCATGGCTCATTCCTGCTCTATTCCTCCAAGGGTGCGTGCCCGCTAAGGCAGGGTAGTGTTTGAAGCCAGGGGCCTCTGAGATGCCGGGATGGCTCATTGGTGACTTCCAGTTGTGCCAGCTGCTCCCTGATATGCTCCTCTTCCGGCCTCAGCCTCTGGCGAGTTCCTCAGATGCACGTCACTGCTGCTTTTCCCGTGGCCCCAAAGCATTGCACTGGCTCTAGAACGCAGTGGGGCTCTAGACTGTCATTGGCTGTAGAATGCAGTGGGCTCTAGACTGTCATCAGCTCTAGAATGCAGTGGGCTCTAGTCTGTCATTAGCTCTAGAATGCAGTGGGGCGTTAGACTGTAATTAGCTCTAGAATGTAATGGGACTCTAGAATGCACTTGGCTCTGGAATGCAAGGGGGCTGTCGAATGTAATGGCCTCTAGAATGCCAGGGAGAGCTAGAATGTAAGTGGCTCTAGAACAGGGCTCTGAGCAGAGGCTGACAGGTCCCTGGTAGGGCCTTGTTGGCGGCTCTGGGGCAGTGGTTGGCAAACTCATTTATTCACAGAGCAAATATCAACAGCACAACGATTGAAATTTCTTTGGAGAGCCAAAAACCGACTTCTGCGCATGGCCATGAAGTTTCAATCGCACTGTACATGCACACCCGCACGTGGTATTTTGTGGAAGAGCCACACTCAAGGGGCCAAAGAGCTGCATGTGGCTCGCGAGCCGCGGTTTGCCGACCACTGCTCTGGGGACTCCAGGTCTGCTTCTGCCTCTTACGAACAGAGAGACCTAGAGCACTCCTTTACTGCCGTATTTCTCCCCTGTGAACCCAGAGGGCCTACGACAGCTTTTCTTTGTTTCTCTTGCTTAGAAACAACCGGCAATACTATTTACTAGCTCTTCCCACCAGTACCCTGTAACCGCTCTCTGCATATCAATCTGATCTTTTATTTTTAAAAAATTCTGACTTCTTTTGCCATCTCCACAGCAGCCGTAAAATCCCTGTGCGTGTCATTTCCCCAGCACACGGCAACGACGGGCGATTTATATTTGCAACCAGTCGCCCCGTCCCATTAGAGAAAAAAGGGGTGTCGGGTATCCCCGTATGAAACGCTGATGAGCCGGAGGAACGGTCCAGAAGCAGGCTCCGCACTCCCTCCCGGAACATGTGCAAAGCGGAAGCTGACAGCAGGCATATTTGAGCGCCGTGAGATATGGTATCGCTGGGGACAGAGCGTGTGTTTAGCTAATAATGAGTGACATATCCCATAAAATACCGTTCCGCCGTGCCCAGGGCCCAAGAATGATGACATAATTATTAGGAGACGGGGAGATTAAGATATGATTTTTTTTCTTTTTTTTTTTTAAAAACGCAACATGACAGGGGAGGGTGTAATTGGGGAGACAAAATACGCGGGAAGTTGGCAATTTCCGTGTCAAAATACCTTTTTCATGTTTTGATTGGATTAGACGCCGCCTTTCCACTCCATTTATCCCGGCTTCAATTAGAGGCGGCCCGAGTGACATCCCGCGTTCATATCCCTGACACACGCGGCTCAGAGGCGCTTTCTAATGCTAAGCGACAGGAAGGAAGACCGGGGAACTCGGTTTTGCCTCTGCCGTGCACTTTTACTTAACCCCTAATTTGTTTCTAGATGGGCCTGTCGCTGCGGTTCACGCAGTTTTGTGCTCAGACCACGCAGCCCAGGTCTGGGGTGAGCTCTCGTCATAACTTAATGTGCGCCAACTCCACAGGCGGGTGGGAGACAGACTCCAAAACTGGGCAGGACTGGGAAAGAGACTGTGGACTTCTTGCCCTAGGCAGCTTGGCTCAGTGGATAGAGCATCTGCCTGTGGACCAAAGGGTTCCGGGTTCGATTCCGGTCAAGGGCATGTACCATGGTTGCTGGCTCCTCCCTGGCCTGGGGTCCTGGTTGGGGCGCGTGCAGGAGGCAACTAATCCATGTGTTTCTCTCACATCGATGTTTCTCTCAGTCTCTCCCTCTCTCTCTCTCTCTCTTCCCCTCTCCCTAAAAATTAGTGGAAAAATACCCTCAGGTATGGACTAACACCAACAACAAAAACACACAATAAAAAGCCTGTGGACTGCCCTAACCTGTTTGGCTTAGTGGATAGAGCATCCACCTGCGGACTGAAAGGTCCCAGATTCGATTCCAGTCAAGGGCATATACCTTGGTTATGGGCACATCTCCAGTAGGGGGTGTGCAGGAGGCAGCTGATCGATGTTTCTCTCTCATCAATGTTTCTAACTCTCTATCCTCTCCCTTCCTCTCTTTAAAAAATCAATAAAATATATATTTTTAAAAATCCTGTGGACTTCTTGGACAGGGTAAAACATATCTATAGGTGCCATGCAGATATTACCAGCATCATTTTTTTTTTTCATTGTGTCAATGTCAACCGTAAGTGCTGCTAACATGGGGTGGCCACCACTTCCCTTTGTTCCTTTCTTTCTGGGTTTTACCTGGAGACATTCTCTCTCCATTCAATGGAGGAAGGGGATGGGATGGGGGGGGTAAAGGGTGGAGTGGTAAATCTCCAAGGTTTTCATTCGCCTTGGACCTCCTCTCACAGACCAGACAGTCCAAGGCTACCCTGAAAGCCGTCAGTGAAATATTTAGCTCAACTCTTTGTCACTGCACCGACTCTCCCTCCTCCCAATCTGAAGGCAGGAGGTCCCCGCCGGCAGTTCTAATTCCCTGTGCGATGAAAGATATCATTCCGTGTTCGTCTGTGTCATGGACGGGCCCTTGCTTTGCTTTTTATCATTTTGATGATTTTCCCTACGTTGGGTGCAATGATGCTGCTATGTCTAGGTCCATTTCAGAATAGGCTGGTCAAGAGTGGCCTCGTGCCAAAACGGGTTTGGCTCAGTGGATAGAGCATCAACCTGCGGACTGAAAGGTCCCAGGTTCGATTCCGGTCAAGGGCATGTACCTTGGTTGTGGGCACATCCCCAGTAGGTGGTGTGCAAGAGGCAGCTGGTCGATGATTCTTTCTCATTGATGTTTCTAGCTCTCTATCCCTCTCTCTTTCTCTGTAAAAAAAATAATAAATAATAATAAAAAAATATATAAAATGAGTGGCTTTGTAAGACCTTATCCTGGGTGATTGGTGAGTGTGCCCACTCTTACGATCCATCATTGCGAGGATGTAGCTTCAAGTCCAAGATGTGTTTCGAATAAACCAGCCGCCTGGTGGAAGCAAACATTTCTTATCCACAGCTATTTTCTTGGTCTCCATGGCCTTGCCTGCTTACTGATCCTCCATCAACAGTTTTATTTATTTATCCTCCCCCGAGGATATTTTTTCCATTGATTTTTAGAGAGAGTGGGCAAATCGGAGAAAGATCAGAGGATATAAGAGGAACACATTGATTGGTTGCCTCCTGCATACACCCCAACCAGGGCACAGGCCGCTCATCCCAGTCACTGACCACCAGGGGGCTGCTCCTGCATTGAGTTTCTGCCCCCTGCTGGTCAGTGTGTGTCATAGCAGCTGGTTGACCGGTCGTCCTGCCTTTCGGTTGCTGGACTTTTATTATATAGGATTGATTTCAGAAAGGAAATGAGAGGGAGAGAGAGATAGAAACATCAATGATGAGAATCATGGATTGGCTGCCTCCTGCACGCCCCTTACTGGGAAGTGAGCCCGCATCCCGGGCCTGTGCCCTGACTGGGAATGGAACCATGATCTCCTGGTTTGTAGGTTGATGTTTAACCGCTGGGCCATGCTGGCTGGGCCAGAATGTGGTCTTTTTGGTATTGATAATGGTGATTTGAATTCTCCCTTTTCCCATCTTCCCATTGCTGACAGCTTCCGCCATTGTCATAAATATGGGTTGCTAGAGTCAATTAAATATGCAAGAGGAACAGTATTCATTTCAGGGGAGTGTAATGATTGTTACACCCGAGAGCAGCTTAATGAGTACACGAATCAGCAAACCTTGGCTGCGATTTTCTCCTAATAGCCATTAACATACCGACCGCGCAGTACCTAACATCTTGTTCCAGGATTTGCTTAAAAAAAAAAAAAAAAAAAAAGAAAGAAAGAAAGAAATCAATGCATACCTAAGTTATTTGTGTCAAAACTCATTTATTTTCACAATAACACGGCCTGTCAAACCTGACACCCCGCTAATGACATGGCGTGCATTTCCATATTATTCAAATGTTTCCTGGTAGGACGCGGGGACTTCTGCTCGCCCCGCCCCGCTCACGGGGCAGCACGCATTAGCTCAGCTCACGCCGCCCGAGAGGGGTTACCTGCGGCAACTAATTATGTGGCCCTTTATGCATATTAATTGGCCTGTGAGCAGCCACGGTGAGGAAAAACAATTCCAGCCTAAATGGGGAACGGATTACAGGCTGCACAGCAGAACGCCGAAGAGCAGTGTGTGATAATTTCCCATTTCTGATGTCCCTAGGTGTATGCGTTTTTCTACTCAGCCCCCCAGACTCTGTGGCTTAACCCACGGATTTGTTATCTGACAGTCACGGGGGTCGAAAGCGCCCTGCGGTTTCACCCGGCTGAGATTAAGGTGTCGGAGGAGCTGCGTTTCTTTCTGGGGTGAAGGTTCCTCCCCCCCCTTTTCCAGCTTGGCACCCGAGACTCTCAAGCTTCTTGACTTCAACTCAGCTCCCAGGGATAAAGGAGGCTTCAGCCGTGATTGACAGCTGCTTAATTAGGAGCTTAACACCTGGCTGCCCCGAGTAGATTTAAAAAAATATATATTTTTTATTGATTTTTTACAGAGAGGAAGGGAGAAGGATAGAGAATTAGAAACATCGATGAGAGAGAAACATCGATCAGCTGCCTCCTGCACACCCCCCACTGGGGATGTGCCCGCAACCAAGGTACATGCCCTTTACTGGAATCAAACCTGGGACGACCCTTCAGTCTGCAGGCTGATGCTCTATCCACTGAGCCAAACAGGTTAAGGGCAAACGTATTTTTTTTATTCTCTGAAAGTGAACTATTCCCTGTTGCACACACCAAGACAGATGATGTGGCGATCGGCTGCTAAAATATTCGCTGCTGGTATTAGTGGAGAGAAATGGTGCGCCTGCGTGTAAGGGAAATGAATGCAACAGGATTCTAGTCATCAGTCATTAGCGAACATTGTAGTTGGTTATTAATAATTATATAAAACAGGATATTGTAAAAATTAGGTCACAAAATTTTTATTAAAACCTTCCTACGTATTGTTATATTGGCTGAGCTGCAAAAATACTTGTTGTGGGGTGCATGTGGCCCTCGGGCCATAAGTTTGACATGCTCGGTGTGCAGCAAAACTGCTACGTCTTCGCCTCTGCACATGCGTCTGGCGCCTGGGCCTTGAACATCCGGCGTACTCTAATGAGGACTCCCACACTCACTTATCCAGGCTAGCAGTGGAGAGAGACTAGCCAGGATGAGAGAGGCCAGGGGACTTTGCACGTGGCTTTGCCCAGAGCCTGGACTCCTGCTCTTTCCCACCAGGACCCTCACTCCCCCACGGAGCCAGCAGATGACTCGGATGTGGCCTCACTGATTGACATGGCCCGTGGCGGGCCACGGGAGGACTTCGTCTGGAGATGGCTTTTCTGTTTGATGACGTGGGACGGGGAAGCATTGCCCTGGGGCCGGAATGGCTGGGCTCCGGCCCCTCCCCTGAGTGCTCCTGTGATCTTACCTGAAGGCTGGAAGGCAGATGAGTGGAAACCATGTCACGTGTCACTGTGCCGCGCCAGCACAGCCAAGGGTTCGGTGAGCCTGAGGGAGGGCCAGTGCAGGATGAAGAAAAAACAGACCAAGAGAATAGGCTGGGTCTAGGTGGATCTTCTGTGCCTGGCTGAGGCCACAGAGCAGATCTAGACTGCAAAGCTGATGCTTTATTTATAGCCAGGGGCAAACAAGGTCATTTACAATGTACTTATCTTGGCAGCACTTGCTGCCCTCTCACAGCCCACTAGCTATCCAGGAAAGATCTAGGGGGCAGTCACAAGATCAAGTCTACTTATGGTCTGTACCCTCCAAGCTGGACTTGTCTGCGACTTTGCCAGCAGGTCAGTTCGAGGCTTAACCCTATAACCGCTTCCTATGTCACCCTCTATGCTTTGGCTCATGGGAGCTGTCAGAGTCCTCCAGAAAGGGAAATAATAAAAATTACTATTAATTTTAGGCAATAAGAGGGTGAAAGAGACCTAAGAATTCCCAGATTGGTTTCAGGGAAGACATGAGACACAGGAGGGGAAGGAAGGAGAGAAAACATCTCTCAAAATATCGCGAGAACCATGCTCGAGAGGAAGAACCCGACCTCCCCTAATTGGAAAGGACTGTCGTGGGTTGCGGACCAAAGGGAAGAACTGATGGGGGTGAATCTCCAGGGGGGAGGGGGCAGGAGTCACAAGAGGCTGGGGACCACTGGGTGGCTGTGACCCCAGTCCAGTATGGGGGTGTGTTGTCAGTGTGGGGATGGAGCTGGGAGCTGGGAGGACCTGTCCCTCTTCCGATGGCAAGGCGATCCATCCCAGGCTGGTGGCTGGCTGGCCTTGGCCCCAGATGTGGCTCCCGCAGTGCCAGCCGCCCCATCTGTTTTGCTTTCTCTGTAAATACGCCTCTCTGATCGCTGATGGGGAAACGAAGCCCCCCGAAAAGCACACACGCAGCACGCCCACGATGGGTATGGAAAGGCTTGATTTACTAACCAGCCTCGCCGCCACATAGGAATGATTCGCTTTTTACAAGCCCGTTTGCCGAGCAGACGTTTGGAAAAAGGCAACAGGCGATCGCAACGACGGTACCTGCGTTTCCAAGGCATTGGCCTGCGGATGGGCAGGGGTTCGAGGACGTCCTCAGGCATTGCTGTCCGCGGAGGGGGAGCTGGGGTGGGAGGGCCCCGCAGAGATGGGTTCCGGGTGCAGCCGGGCTGTTTGGAGAAAGTTCAGACTCTTGTCTGCTTATGCTGCGCCCTGTGGGCCTGGGCCTGGGGGGACCGTACGTGTCGCCCCCAGATCACAGGGCCTGTCCTCTGTCAGGACCAGGGGCTGGCCTTGAAGATCTGGCATACTCTGATGAGGGCTCTCACGCTCACTTATCCTTGGGGGTGAAGTGGGGGAGGGGGACCCTCTTAGGGACCTCACCACCAGCAGGAGCAGCCATGCTCTTGACCGAGCAATTCAAACTCAAAGGCTCACTCGGGCCAAATCATCAAAGTTTTAAGTTTTATGTAGCTGCAAAGAAAAGTTTCCATGTTCTTAGAAATGTGGGTTTATTTTGATAGAGACAGGATGAATGCAAAGGGCTGAGATAAATGAGTCATCGGTAGACATAAAATCATAGAACAGCCCTAACTGGTTTGGCTCAGTGGATAGAGCGTCGGCCTGCGGACTGAAGGGTCCCGAGTTGGATTCCAGTCAAGGGCGTGTACCTTGGTTGTGGGCACATCCCCAGTAGGGAGTGTGCAGGGGGCAGCTGATTGGTGCTTCATCGACATGAGAGAAACACATCGATTGGCTGCCTCCTGCAGGAGCCCAAAAGGGCCTGGACCCGGGCCGGGGAGGAGCCTGCAACCGAGGTACGTGCCGTTGACCGGAATTGAACATGGGACCCTTTGGTCTGCAGGCTGATGCTCTACCCACTGAGCAACACCGGCTAGGGCTGCTACAGGTTTTTATCAGCTTCATCGGATTCTATGTCTGTACTCCCTAAGACACATGTGTCAAACACAAGGCCCGCGGGCCAAATCCGTCCCACCAGGCCTTGCAATGTGGCCCGCACCGTGCTGTCATCACTGCACTCCGCTGCGTTTCCATCACAATGACAGTTTATGACTGTTCAGTAAACCATTCGGCCAGCGATTTAGGCTGGATTTTAGATTTTGGCCCCTTCTCTGATTGAGTTCGACACCCCTACCCTAAGACATTGACCGTGGCTGGTGCACAAAGCTGGGATCTCTTCTCCTTTGGTCTGTCTCATGTCTCCCCTGAAACCAATCTGGGAATTCTTAAGTCTCTTTCACCCTCTTTTTTACCTAAAATGTTGGCCTCAGCCAGTCTCTAAGTTCATTTCCATCGACGGGACCCCAAGCCAGGGGCCAACAGCTGGGAGAGATAACTCTCCGGAGGCGAATGTCTGCACTTGATTTGGGCTCAGGCTGGGGTCACACAGCACCGCCTGGATAGACACGAAAAGAAAAGCAAAAAAAAAGCTTTTAAAAGGGGATCTTTCAAATATGCTGATGTTGGGGTGCGGTCGGGGCCACGGACGCGGGTGCGTTTCCTGGGGCTCGGATCAGACAGAGGCCGCGGCGGGAGTCCCTCACAGCCCTGCGTTCTCCGGTCGCTCACATGCCGCTCACCTTTGCTGAGACCTGCCTCCCTGCCCTTTCATCATCTTTATGGCTTCTCCCTGGAGCTTCTCCAGCTCCTGACGTCTCTCTTAAAACGCAGAGGCCACAGAGCGGGGAAAGGACGCTAATGAGCAGGGGAATGATGTGGAGTCCATTAGGAGGATTCGTCCACAGCCCCTGCACATGCGGCTAATTCGTCCCAGCTTCGGGAGGAGCTCCCTGGAGTCCAGACTGGGGTCCTCCCTGACCCTCGGTGCTCTCTTCGCTGCGCCGCTCCCCGGCCCGCCATTCTGCGCTCCCGCCCTCCGTGGCATGGCCTCCGCTCCGGATCTGCCTTCCCCAGTGTCTCCATCTGCTTCGAGTACAGCTCTCTCTCTCTTTCTCTTTTTAAAAATATACAGTTTATTGATTATTTTACAGAGAAGAGAGAGGCAAAGAGTCAGAAACATGGATCAGCTGCCTCCTGCACCCCTACCTGGGGATATGCCCGCAACCAAGGCACATGCCCTTGACTGGCATCGAACCTGGGACCTTTCAGTTCGCAGGCCGACGTTCTATCCACTGAGCCAAACCGGTTTCGGCTTGAGTAGAGCTCCTTTATTTTATATCTTGCCTGAAATTGAATCTCACTTAACAGTTTGCAAACTCCCCCCGTGACTTCATCCAGCTCGTAAGCAAAGGTACTCAAAGAAGCTAGGTGGGGGTGTGGTGGCCTCAAGACACTGAACAGTCCTGACCGGTGTTGCTCAGTGGGTAGAGCATCGATCAGCCTGCGGAGTGAAGGGTCCCGGGTTCGATTACGGTCAAGGGCATGGACCTCGGTTGCAGGCTTCTCCCCAGCCCCGGCCCCGCTTAGGGTGCGTGCAGGAGGGCACCCATTGATGTGTTTCTCTCGCATCGATGTTTCTCTCTGTCTCTCCCTCTCTCTTCTACTCTCCCTAAAAATCAATGGAAAAGTATCTTCAGGTGAGGATTTAAAATAAATTAAAAAAAAAAAAAAGACACAGCACAGAGGATGCTCAGAGGGTCTCATTCTGTCTGGGCTGTGTTGTCGTGGGCTGACACAGACCCACACCAGCAGGCATGGCCTCACCCCACACCCCTGAAATGCTCCCAGCCACCAGGACGTGGACGGCCTCATGACCCGTGGCTGGCATGACGGGCCACTGTGGATCTATCATAACCAAATGGCGAAAGGCTGCCCCTGGCACCTTCTTCTACTTAAAAAAAAAAAAAAAAAAAAATAAAAAAAAAATATATATATATATATATATATATATATATATATATATATATATATTTTACAGAGAGGAAGAGAGAGGGATAGAGAGTCAGAAACATCAACGAGAGAGAATCATCGGCCAGCTGCCTCCTGCACACCCCCTACCGGGGATGTGCCCGCAACCAAGGTACACGCCCTTGACTGGAATCGAACCTGGGACCTTTCAGTTCGCAGGCCGACACTCTATCCACTGAGCCACACCGGTTTCAGACCCTGGCACCTTCTTACTCCACCTTCTTACTCCAACACTGAGGGAGTAAGTGTACATTGTTATTTATATATACCTATGGATTGATGTACCTTATTTCATTGAGTTTTGCCTTATTGTGCATTGCAGATATTTCATCAACATCGAGGCAAGACCCTCCTCCAGGCAAATCCCTACAACTTGCTGATGGCTCAGATACTGGTAAGAATTTTATAGTAACAATTTTTAATTCATGAATGTATACTGGTTTTTTAATGCTGGTGCAGACATAATAGACTGTGGTGGAGTGTAAACATCAGAAGTTTTGGAAGTCTTTACTGCCGACTTTACTCATCAATTTAAAAAAAAAAATTCATCGAAACAGTAGTCACTGTTTTGATACCAAAAGAACAGTGTTCCGGAGTGTGACTTTTTGGGTCCACTTACATTTGGCAAGTTACTGAACATCTCTGTATCTCAGCACTCGCTTACGAATGGGGCATATTGGTAATTCTTGGTTTAATCGGTGTGTCATGACCATATAAAATGAATTAAGATGTGAGGACGCTTAGCATGGAATAAGGGTTTGGTGCATCTGAGCTGTTACTACCGTCCCTTTGGATTCTCACCACAGTTAGTAGGCCACTGTCTAAAGTGATGTTGAGAGAATTATATACTGAAGTCTCAGAGGTAAGGAATGGTTGATTCAACCAACCTTGCAGGATTGGAGATAATAAGTGTGAAACTTGGAGCTAGTGCCGATTACGTGCTCATTAAATGGGAAGTGATCTTATTGATTATGGCTTTGGTATCTTCTCCACAGTGGAGCACAGTCCATAGCTTCCTTGAACTTTTCATTTCGTTTTTTTAAAAATAAGAATACCAGAGGCCCAGTGCACGAATTTGTGCACGGGTGGGGTCCAGCCAGCCAGCCCTGCTGGGAGCCGATTGGCCAGGCCAGAGGGGAGTAGGAGATGTGGGAGGTTGGCCGCTGGACCCATCTCCAATCAGGATTGGGGGGAGTCGTGCAGGCTGGTTGGCTGCCGAAGTGTGTGTCATAGTGACCGGTCATCCCGGTCACTTGGCTTTTATATATATAGATGTGTGTTTGGATTCAGAAGTATCTTGTAGCCGGCCTGTGAGTTTTGGTGAAACTTTTCTCTGTCTGATATCTGGGTTTCGGCAGAACTTGAAGACTCAGAGCAAGGATCGGCCATCAAGGATGGGCCTCCAGGCCTGGGTGTGGCTCCATGGCCAGCAAGGTTAGCCTGATGTGAGGCCTCAGCACCTTCTGGAAAGTACCGTCGCCTCTGAAAACTTTTCAGAGGAGGAGGGCAAATGAAAGGTCTCTTAAAGCACAGGGAACGGGTGGATGAAAGGGGCGATCATGAGTGGCTGACCGTGGAACAGGTGGCCTGTATAGATGCCCGCCGTTATTTTACAACCGTTTTCTTTCTTCCTGGCGTTGCTGTAAATCTTGCCGCAAAATGGCTTTAATGAGCAGAATGGCCATACTGTGAAATGGGAGGATTTCAAGGACCCGCTGATTGTAGTTGGACAGAAAAGGGGCCGAGGGTGCCAGTGAGAAGATAAAGCAAAGGAGGGAAGTGAGAGGGCCGACTGTCTCCTATAGAATTTGTCCTGGTGTCAGTTTAATTGCGAGAAAAGAGCGCACTTCTAGGCTCACGCCACCAGGTGGCGCCGATGAGAACGTTTCTCAGAAGGCCTCTCTGGAGAATTAGAATTGAGCAGATCTGTTGCGTTTAGGGGCAGAAACAATACTCATTTACTTGTGGATGGAGAGTACATGCGAGCTTATTATATTCTCCTCTGTACGGTGTGTGTGTGTGCTGCAGTTTTAGACAACGAAAGCCCCTGTTCTCAAGAGATACAGCTTCGACTGGGCTGGATTTTGTCAGGGGCAAGTTTGAACTAAGTGATTTAGAGATGCTTTGATCTAGCTTCTCATAAATATGAATACATTCTGTGTTTTCTCTTTTCTTAGCCTTAGACTATATAAGCCTTTCAACTTCCTACTTATTTATTTATTCATTTATTTATTTTTAAATTTCTTTATTGATTAAGGTATTGCATATGTGTCCATTAATCCCCCAATCCCTCCATTCATGCCCTCACCCCCCTGTTGTCAGTGTCCATTCAGTTTTCTTATCGTCCCCTCCAAGAGGTGGGAGGGGGGGCCCGCTAAGTGGTCCCATTTCACTTTGATGAGATTATAACTGATACACACGGTATCTCTATGTATGTTATCAGGTGATCCATGATTTTCTCTCATCATGCATGTTTCTCTCTCACTCTCTCCCTTCCTCTCTGAAATCGATAAAAAAATATTTTAAAAAAGTGTCCAGTTAGTTTAGACATTGAGTCTTGGTTTTATCCCGTTGCTGGGTGTTGAGTAGCACACTTCATTTCTGGTTTCATTTGCTTGAGGTCTTCCTCCCTCCGTGGTCTGTAACCTCAGCGAGTGTGCGCAGCCCGGGCCCTCCCTAGGAGAGAGGCATTTTTCTTTCCATTAAAAAAAAAAAAAAAATATATATATATATATATATATATATATATATATATATATATATATATATATAAAATTGATTTTTTACAGAGAGGAAAGGTTTTCACCTTTCCTAGAGAGCTAGAGAGCTAGAAACATCGATCAGTTGCCTCCCGCACACCCCCTACTGGGGATGTGCCTGCAATCAAGGTACATGCCCTTGACCGGAATCGAACCCGGGACCCTTCAGTCAACAGGCCGATGCTCCGTCCAATGAGCTAAACCGGTTAGGGCTTTCTTTCCATTTTCACGGAGAAGCAACTTCAGACTCACAAAGATAAGCTCTTTCCCAGGGCCACACGGCTCGAGGGTGTGCACCACCCACTGATCCAAATTCAGATACTCCCAATTCCGGGAAGATGCTCCGGGAATATCTCTCAGATTTTTTTTTTTTTTTTTTTTTCTGACACTAATTTTAGCTCTCGGAGAAAGACGAGACACCACCGTGTTTTCGACCTTTCCAATTATCTGACAAGCCCCACATTAATCAGCTGAGTCAGAAAGAATGACCCCCCGGACGGCGTATGCCCCCAAACCATCTTCTGATGAAATGATAAAATGAGACATCTGAGCTAATTAGCGAGTCTGGACACATTACCTGGGGCCCCGGGTTGCCTTCTCGTCTGGCCTCTCTCACACTTTGCCAAATAGGAAAAGCTACTCATTTGCAAAACCCTTGCTTCGTGGGCTGGCCCTGCGTGTCCCTGCCATGTGAGATTAGCATAAAATTAATTCCTGTGGCGAAGCATGAGAACCGATCTAATGAGGTTTAGGAAGCAGCGCCGACTGGGTATGAAGAGGGAGGCAGACCCTAGTCTACCCCCAGAGGAAGTACGTGTGGGTGCAATTTCCCACAAAGCGCTGTGCTCAGGATCTGGTGTGTTAACGAAAAGAACCCATTAAAACTGTAAAGAATTTTTGTGAGTTTATTTGAGCTAAACTGTGGACATATACCGGAAGCAGAACCTCAGCAGATTGAGATAATGCTCCGGAGAATGGCGGGCTACATTTGCATTTATATTATACACTAGAGTAGGGGTGTCGAACTCAATCAGAGAAGGGGCCAAAATCTAAAATCCAGCCTAAATCGCGGGCCGAATGGTTTACTGAACAGTCATAAACTGTCATTGTGATGGAAACGCAGCGGAGTGCAGTGATGACAGCACCGTGCGGGCCACATTGCAAGGCCTGGCGGGACGGATTTGGCCCGCGGGCCTTGTGTTTGACACATGTGCACTAGAGGCTCGTGCACGACATTTATGCAGTGGCTGGGAGCTAAGGGGGTCCCTCAACCTGGCCTATGCCCTCTCAAAGTCCCCTTGGGGGATGTTCGCCTACCTGCTGAGGCCCACTCCCTGCTCCTGAGTTGAATGTCTGCCCCCTGGTGGTCAGTGTGCATCATAGCAACTAGTAGTTCCACCATTCAGTCAATTTGCATATTAGCCTTTTATTATAGAGGATTGCAATGAAAGGAGGGATGTAGGTGGGTTACATAAAATTCATTGGTGACGGATTAAGGAGGTGGGATAAAGCAAAGCAGTGGGAAAACCCATGGGATTGGATAAAAAGTAAAATGATGGACACATACTTGGGTGAGTGCAGGAACAATGAACATGATAATGAAGGAATTTGTGGTCTCTGTCCTGGTGCCCACGACATAAGTTACCCAGACATCTCACAGATATGTTATCTTAGAGGCTTAACGGCAAATGGGCTCAGGAAAGATCTAAGTTGATCTTTGTCAGAGAAAAATATTGGCCTAGGATATGACTACCCACTATAACCTATTTGTCATTAAATATTTAATTTTCAGATCATCTTTATTTTAGGTCTCTGAGTTTGTAAGACCACCATGCAGGCCTCTCCTGAGCTTGTCAGGTTAGCATGTGACTCCTTACGTCCACAGGTGTTTATGGTGACATGTATGGTGACATGTATGAGGTTCCATGTGAGACTTGGAACCGTTTCTGACAGTCTGAAGGGGTGAGGTCTCTTTGGTATGCGCCCGTGTTTCCTTTACATGGGAAACCCCGTGTGTGCAAGACAGTAAGGACAACATTCAGCTCTTAAATGAAGTGTCCTTGCCTGAGCTGCCATTTGTAACATCCAGCATTTGTATTCATTTAAATGGAACCATAAAGAAAAAAAAAAAAGGCTCATATGGAAATTATTTATTTCAATTACAGAAAAAGAACCACCCATAATTTGTTTTTAGGGACAAAGAGAGTTAACTGAGTTATGTATTTCCTTTTAGTGCTTTTAAATAACTCGGCTATTTAGCCGGTTTGGCTCAGTGGATAGAGCATCAGCCTGCAGACTGAAGGGCCCCAGGTTCGATTCCGGCCAGGGAATCTGGTTTGTAGGCTCGATCCCCAGTGGGGGGCATGCAGGAGGCAGCGGATCGGTGATTCTCTCTCATCACTGGTGTTTCTATCTCTCTCTCCCTCTTCCTTCCTCTCTGAAATCCATAAATAAATATTTTTTAAAAAAGAAACAACATGCAAAAGCAACACAGAGAAAGATGCTAGATACATGTGACCATGTCAGGGACACATGTCAAACTCTCAGCTTGGCCCCAGGGGCGCATTGTCCTGGATTCCAGGTGAGCACACACGTCACCCCTTCCTACCCCATGGATGTGGGGCTGACAATTCTTATCCCCTGCCTTCTCTCCCCTCCTAATACTGCTCCCCAAGTCCCTTTGTGCCCCGGATATGGTCCATGGCCAGAAACCGCTGATGTCCTTTGTAAGAATCCCGTACTCACTGTGAAACAGAGCATCTGCTATCCTGGGTCACAGCCAAGGCTGGAGAGTTTCATCTGAATATGTGCGTGCGTGCACTTGTGCACATACACACACACACACATACATGTACACATACGTACCCGCACGTACCCACACGCACGTGTCTGATGACACATTTTCCACTGATAGCAGCGGTAACGCCCAGGGAGGGGGCCATGGGAAGGCCAGTGAGAGGCCAAGAGGGCCTTCACTTCCGCCTGAATTGTTTCCATTTTTAAAGGGACAATGCTTGCCGAAACCGGTGTGGCTCAGTGGATAGAGCGTCGGCCTGCGGACTGAAAGGCCCCAGGTTCGATTCCGGTCAAGGGCATGGACCTTGGTTGCGGGCACATCCCCAGTAGGGGGTGTGTAAGAGGCAGCTGGTTGATGTTTCTCTCTCATCGATGTTTCTAGCTCTCTATCCCTTCCCCTTCCTTTCTGTAAAAAATCAATAAAATATATATTTTTTAAAGGGACAACGCTCGTGTATGGCTGTGCGATTAAAAGCAAATAGAAGCCAGTAGACGCTCCAGCCTGGGCTGGGTGGGTCTTTGGAGCTTCTTCCCCATCTGCCAGAGAAATGAACCTGAAACCGTTCATTTGCGTGAATGACCCGACTTCCTGTTTTGCTCTGTCTGTGGGAAGATTACCGGACCGGGAGGCACTGCTCAGGGCTCTGGAAATGTTTCTTTGCTAGTGATTCCTCTGTCTGTGGTCGGCAAACTGCGGCTCGAGAGCCACGTGCGGCTCTTTGGCCCCTTGAGTGTGGCTCTTTCACAAAATACCACGGCCTGGGCGAGTCTATGTTGAAGAAGTGGCCTTAGAAGAAGTTTAAGTTTAAAAAATGTGGCTCTCCGAAGAAATGTCAATCGTTGTCCTGTTGATATGTGGCTCTGTGGACTAATGAGTTTGCCGACCACTGCACACAGCCGTGGCGAGTTCTTAGATGCTCAAAAGGGAGACCATCCGATTGAGTTTCTGAGTGACAGCCTGAGTGTTTAGATGGCGCAAGGCCTGAAGTTCAGGATTCCAGGACTGGCGGCACCTGAGGTTCCCTCCCCGAGTCTCTGCCACCCACACCCGGAGGATCAAAGGATGGAGGGCAGAGCCCGTG
The DNA here is from genome assembly GCF_014108245.1 of Pipistrellus kuhlii. Lineage (NCBI taxonomy): Eukaryota > Metazoa > Chordata > Mammalia > Chiroptera > Vespertilionidae > Pipistrellus > Pipistrellus kuhlii. The sequence continues at coordinate 3,592,238 of NW_023425543.1, read as the reverse complement.
GTAAGGCCGCGGCTGGGGAGCAGGAAGTGGCACCTGGGCCGCGATGGCAGAAGCTTCCGGAAAGGTTTGCCGAGGTGGCAGGCTCGGTGACTAACTCGGTCCCTCCCCACGCTGTCATCGGTGTCATCCCTGGAGCCTCTGCTCCTGTTTGCTGTGGCCCAGGCTTCCGTCTTTTGTTGAGAGTCCCAGAGGCATCTTGGCACAGAGGACTGTGCGTGCTGCACGCTGGCACAGGCCCTGGGCATGGGCTGGCTCGCGATTGAACTAGACAAGTGGTCGGCAAACTCACGAGTCCACAGAGCCAAACATCAACAGCACAACGATGGACATTTCTTTGGAGAGCCGCATTTTTTAAACTGAAACTTCTTCTAACGCCACTTCTTCAACACAGACTCACCCAAGCCGTGGTATTTTGTGGAAGAGCCACGCTCAAGGGGCCAAAGAGCCGCATGCGGCTCTCGAGCTGCAGTTTGCCAGCCACTGAACTAGACTCATGAGTTAAATCACTTTTTATTTTAGGTAGATAACTGCTGGGATTATAATTTAAAATATATCTATTTTATTGATTTCAGAGAGGAAGGGAGAGGGAGAGAGAGAGAAAAGCATCAATGATGAGAGAGAATCATTGATCGGCTGCCTCCTGCACGCCCCACTCTGGGGATCCAGCCCACAACCCGGGCGTGTGCCCTGACCGGGAATGGAACCGTGACCTCCTGGTTATAGGTTGATGCTCAACCACTGAGCCACACCAGCCGAGCTTTGTTGTTGATTTTAACGAATGAAAGTAGTGATTCAGATGAAGTACATTTGCCTCTTTATGTTGGTGTGCCTATTTCTTACGGACCAAGCGCTGACCTATGAACCAGGAGGTCGCAGTTCAGTTCCTGGATGCATTCAGGTGTGGGGCGTGCAGGGGGTGGCTGATCCATGATCCTCTCTCATCATTGATGTTTCTCTCTCCTTCTCTCCTCCTCTCTGAAGTCATTAAAACTATATTTAAGGAAAAAAAAAAAAAAAGGAAAACAGACTTCCCTGCTGTCTCACCTCAGTGTGGGCGATGGCTTTGCTGGCTTTGTTGGTTAATCACAGGAGATAGTCATTCTCTGGCACAATAGGCGAGCCTGGGCAGGTGAGTGATGGAAGTAGCTAAATCCTCTACCTTTAAAGGGCCATGCGTCACGCCAGTCAGAGAGTCTCTTCCCCCAGGCAGCTAAATCCTCTACCTTTAAAGGGCCATGCGTCACGCCAGTCAGAGAGTCTCTTCCCCCAGGCAGCGGCCACGCCCACTCACTTCATCCCTCTTCCTAGACGGATGGTTCTCAACCTTCCTAATGCCGTGGCCCTTTAATACAGCTCCTCGTGTTGTGGTGACCCCCAGCCATACAATCATGTTTTAAAATATATATTTTATTGATTTTTTAGAAAGAGGAAGAGAGAGGGATAGAGAGTTAGAAGCATCGATGAGAGAGAATCATCGATCAGCTGCCTCCTGCACACCCCCCACTGGGGATGTGCCCGCAACCAAGGTACATGCCCTTGACCGGATTCGAACCCGGGACCTTTCAGTCCGCAGGCTGACGCTAAAATGATTGTATGGCTGGGGGTCACCACAACATGAGGAGCTGTATTTAAGGGCAGCAGCATTAGGAAGGCTGAGAATCACTCTCCTGGACACATACAAGCACAGGTGTCAGCTCTGCAGCCTGGAGCTCCTGTGCAAGTGGTGTGTGTCCAGGTGGCCCGAATACGTTTGCCATCTCCCACCTAGTCCCCTGCCTGCTCTCTCTTTGGCCTCTGCTCAACCTCCCAGCTGCCATTCAAGCTCAGCAACCACCCGAGTTGCAGATCGGACCCCGCCTCCCTCCGTCTGACCTGTCTGTCCACCTCCGGGCCCTGCCCTGCCTCACCGCGTGGGCCGCGTGCCCAGAAAGCAGGGCGCCCTCCGCGCTCCGTGGGTGCCATCCCTTTCCTTAGAGTCTGCCTCTTCCCCCAGGGCCCCGCCCACGTGTGCTCACAAAGCAGGTTCTTACTCATCTTTTCAGGAATACACCCAGGTGTGACATCAGGCAGAAAGCTTTCCTGAAACACCTGGGTGAATCCCCGGGCACCCCGGGCATTGTGCCAGGGCAGCCGTCACCGGAGACAGTGTGCCCGCCTGCGGGAGGAAACTCTGGGCCCTGGTCACGTGATTTCTGGGTAGCTGACCCCCAGCACGGGGCCTGAGGCTCAGGTGGCACTCCATGAACGCCGGCCTGCCCTGGTTTATGCCTTCTGACTGGGTCCTTGTGGGCAAGCCCCGCCCGTCTGCTTGCCCAGCCCTTGACCTTGATGAGGTCAAGTGGGACAGGGCCTGGGGTATAGGGGTGAGATGACTGACAGCCTTCTTCTAAAACACAGCGCCTAGCCCTAACCGGTGTGGCGCAGTGGATAGAGCGTCGGCCTGCCTGCGGACTGAAAGGTCCCAGGTTCGATTCCGGTCAAGGGCATGGACCTTGGTTGCGGGCACGTCCCCAGGAGGCAGCTGATTGATGTTGCTCTCTCATCGATGTTTGTAACTCTCTATCCCTCTCCCCTGCTCTCTGTAAAAAATCAATAAAATACATTAAAAAAAATAAAAAAAAAATAAAATAAAACACGGCGCCTGTCCCCAGTGCAGGGAAGGGTGAGCCAAATACTTGAACTTTGTGTCCTGGTCCTGCTGGCCATTGGCAGATGGTTTCCTGCTGCTCCGTTCCTATGCCCCTGAGCCTTGCAGCCACATTGACTGCTGGATGGGAGGGAAAATATCCTTGGATTTTTAGGGAGAGAGGGAGAGACAGAGAGAAACATCGATGTGAGAGAGACTCATCGATCGGTTGCCTCTCGAACGAGCCCCGAACTGGGCCCACATTGGGGAGGAGCCTGCCACCGAGGTACATGCCCTTGACCGGAATCGAACCCGCAGTCCAGGTGAGCTAACAGCCTCATCCTAGAGATCCTGTGTCTTTCTGATCAGCCCTTTCCTCCCCGGTCCCCGCTTTGTCTTCCTGTCTTAAGCTTCCGGCTGATGGCAAGGGAGGGGCTGCTGAATCCCAGGCAGTTGCCCAGAGCAGCTGGGTTTGCAGATCCCATTAGCAAGGGGACCAGGGAGAGGCAACCTCCCTCCGTAAACAGCCCAAAGGGGCCCTGGAACAGGGCAAGGGAGCACCCGTCCCTCTCCACTCCTGCACACACACACATATGTGCGCACACACACAGGCATTTTTGTTTGTTTGTTAATTCTCACCTGAGGATATTTTCCCATTGATTCTTTAGGGAGAGTGGAAGAGAGAGGGAGAGAGAGAGTGAAACATCGATGTGAGAGAGACACATGGATGGGTTGCCTCCTGCATGCACCCTGACCAGGGACGGGGAACCTGCAACCAAGGTCCATGCCCTTGACCGGAATCGAACCGAGGACCCTTCAGTCCGCAGGCCGACGCTCTAGCCACTGAGCCACACCGGTCAGGGCCAGACTTTGTTTTTATCAAACGCAAAGAAGCTTTCCATTAGAGAGGCAGAGGCATTTATTTTATTTTATTTTATTTTATTTATTTATATTTTTTTTGCACAAACAAAACACCGAGAAGCCCCTTTCAGAGTCGCTCTTTTTCTGGGGGGAACATCCCAGCTGCCTCTTGGGGGGTGTCATGAGGAGCCAGGGGTCCGGATCCCTTTCCCAGGGCGGCTTTGGCCCGAGCATCAGCATTGCTCCCGCAATCCTGCCGCCTATTTCAGGCTCCTGGTCTCCTTCCCAGCCTGGCGATGGGAATTTCCCAGGAAGGCGAGTGCTCAGAGGCTGTGGGAATTCCCAGAAATGCTCCCCCTCCCCCACTTCCCCCCAGGGGCAGAACCGTTTACACGCCAGCAAATTCCTAAACTTAATCTTTCAGAAAGCACCGGGCTCAATAGGGGGAAGAATGCATGACTCAAGGCAGGGATACTGCAGTGGGTGAAAGGCATTGGGCTTGTTTTCATGGACGGTCCATAAGTAAGGTGCTTCTTTACAAAAGAATCTTTCCAAAAAATCGGGACTTTTTTAAAACACCACGGGGCGCGGGGGAAATTGCTAAATATCAGGACTGTCCCGCCAAAAGCGGGACGTCTGGTCGCCTTATCCATAAGCTGCTCTGAGAGTCATTCCAAGACTGGGGGATACCGAAACTGGTTTGGCTTAGTGGATAGAGCGTCAGCCTGTGGACTGAAGGGCCCCGGGTTCGATTCCGGTCAAGGGCATGTACCTTGGTTGCGGGCACATCTTCAGTGGGGGGTGTCCAAGAGGCAGCTGATCGATGACTCTCATCGATGTTTCTAACTCTCTATCTCTCTCCCTTCCTCTCTGTACAAAACCAATAAAATATATTAAAAAAAAAAAAAAAGACTGGAGGATCTTCTGTGAGAGATGCCAGTGGTCCCCAGAAATCCCGTATCAATGAATCCAATTCTCGCCCTGTCGCCTGCCGTGTTACCATGAACACATTCAAACCTGTAAAGGGTTTTTGGGAGTTTATTGGAGCTAAACTGTAGGCAATCGCCGGGAAGCACAACCTCAATGGATGGAGATAATGCTCCGGAGAATGGCGAGTTACACCTGTATGTATACATTGCCATCCAAGGAAGGGACCTGGGTGGGTTACATGAAATCCATTGGTGATAGACCAGAGCCGTGGTCGGCAAACTGCAGCTCGAGAGCCACATGCGGCTCTTTGGCCCCTTGAGTTTTTAGTGAAGGCCAGCTTAGGAGTACCCTAATTAAGTTAATAACAATGTACCTATCTATATAGTTTAAGTTTAAAAAATGTGGCTCTCACCGAAACCAGTTTGGCTCAGTGGATAGAGCATCGGCCTGCAGACTGAAGGGTTCCAGGTTCAATTCCGGTCAAGAGCATGTACCTTGGTTGTGGGCACATCCCCAGTAGGGCTGTGCAGGAGGCAGCTGATGGATGTTTCTCTCTCATCGATGTTTCTAGCCCTCTATCCCTCTCTCTTCCTCTATGTAAAAAATCAATAAAAATATTAAAAAAAAATTGGCTCTCAAAAGAAATGTCAATCATTATACTGTTGATATTTGGCTCTGTGGACTAATGAGTTTGCTTACCTCTGGCCTAGAGAGGTGGGAGAAAGCAAAGGAGGAAAACCCCTGGGATTGGATAAAAAGTGAAATGATGGATACATATTTAGGTATGTGTCGGAACAATTAACCTGATAATGAAGGAATTTGTGGTCTCTGTCCTGGCGCTCAGCACCTTAGGCTGTGCCCCAAGGGGTCCGGAAAAAGGGAGATTACAAGTTACTCAGACGTTTGAGAAGGTGTGTTATTATAGGTGCAAAAAGGCAGGTAGGCTCAGTTAGGTAAAGGTTGGCATTATCCGGGAAGAATCCAGCTTAGGATGTGACTGCCCACCATCACTGCTTTTAGCTAAAGTTTAATTTCAGACCATTCTTTGTGGTGACTTTATTTATTTTTTAATATATATTTTATTGATTTTTTTACAGAGAGGAAGAGAGAGGATAGTGAGAAATACTGATGAGAAAGAAACATCGATCACCCACCTCCTGTTAACACCCCCCCCCCCCCCCCAATCAGGGATGTGCCCGCAACCAAGGTACATGCCCTTGACCGGAATCGAACCTGGGACCCTTCGGTCCACATGCCGACGCTGTAGCCACTGAGCCACACGGTTCTCAGCTTTAGGGCTCTGAGTTTGCAAGACAGCCACGCAGGCCTCCCCTGAGCTTGTCAGGTCCGCCCGTGGCCCTTGCTTTGTTCTCCTCTTTAAAGACCCGTAACCATTTCCCAAGGCTCAGATCCCTGGGAATCTGCTCAGGTTTCCAGACGTGACACCTCGGCTTTGTGTGGGGACAGTCGAGCCCGTCACCTTTCCCAAGGAGACAACAAACGCTTGAGGTCAGAGGGCGGCCCGATGACGGGGTGTTTGGGCCGCGCCCCGGGGAGGAAACCAAAGCTGAAAGCCAGTCACCGGTGCTGGGAAGATCTGAGGATAGAAACCGAGCTGGGTTCTGAAAAACAGCCAGAGAGAAGCCAGTCCGAGGACAAGGGGGCGTCCCCCCACAGCCGGCGATGGTGTGAATACCTAGGAGGCGGTGTGAACTCCCCCGACCCCAGAAAGACAGTCCAAACAAGTGACCCTGAGGTTGGAAGAAACAGCAGGAAAGCACCCTCAGCTGCTTGTCCAGTGCAGGCCCAACCCCGCGGACATGTTTATTTCCGCTTGCTTTGGTGTGGTCTGACCTGTTAAACTCTAAGGAGAGATCAGATAGATCTTTTGGTTAAACTCTCCATGTCTTCTATTCCAAAACCCCCTCTAAACAACAGCAGTAGTATTTTGTTGTTGTTGTTAATTCTCACGTGAGGATATTTTTCCATTGATTCTCAGGGAGAGAGGGAGAGACAGAGAGAAACATGGATGTGAGAGAGACGCAGCGATCGGTTGCCTCCCCCAGGAGCCCCTAACAGGGCCCAGGTCGGGGGGGAGCCTGCCACCGAGGTACGTGCCCTTGTTCGGAATCGAACCCGCAGTCCAATGCTCTACCCACTGAGCAACACCGGCTACGGTTATGAGCCCATAACCTGGACATGTGCCCTGACCGGGAATCGAACCGGGACTTCCTGGTTCATAGGTTGATGCTCAACCACTGAGCCACACCGGCCGAGCAGGAAGAGAAGGCTTTATCTACAAGGACTGGAGAGACATAGGGATGATTCTGACAGTTCCCGTTGCTAATGGCGAGGGTTCGAGGTTCCAGCCCGGGAGCTGATTGTGCACAAAGGAGGCTGCATGGTCCATTGACGGGGAAGGGAGGCCGGGAGGGAGCCGAGATGAGGCGGGAGGAGATCTGAGCTCTAATCGGCATGTCGTGGTGAGGCGCCTTGACGTGGCATTCTCTGTGGGTTTCCTGAGCTCGTCTGCAAAGGGCAAGGGTGTGTCCAGGACACTGTCGTGGCCACTGAGACAATGACGGCTTTGTCATCTCCTGAATGGATATCAAGGATTGTTGGGTGTGGCTCAGTGGATAGAGTGTCAGCCTGCAGACTCAAAGGTCCCGGGTTCGATTCCGGTCAAGGGCATGCACCTTGGTTGCATGCATATCCCCAGTACCGGGTATGCAAGATGCAGTTGATTGATGATTCTCTCTCATCGATGTTTCTAACACTCTATCCCTCTCCCTTCCTCTCTGTCAAAATCAATAAAATATATTTTAAAAAAAAGGATTGTTGTATGTTTTCTTGACTTAAATCATTCCACGTTTCCACCCCACCCCAGCTCAGTTTCCTGTCCCACCCGGGGGTCATTGAGATAGAATCCGTGTCCAAGAGCTAAGAAAGAGGCTTACTTTTCTGTTGTTGTTGTTGTTGTTGTTAAATAACTAAGGATATTTTCCCATTGATTTTTAGAGAGAGTGGAAGGGAGAGAGGGAAGAGACAGAGAGAAACATCGATGTGAGAGAGACGCATTGATGGGGTGCCTCCTGCACGCACCTGGACCAGGGCCGGGGAACTGTGTATGTGCCCATGACTAGAATCGAACGTGGGACCCTTCAGTCCGTGGGCCGACGCTCTATCCACTGAGCCACACCGGCTAGGGCAGCCTATTTCTTGACTGTGCTTTCCCCCGTCCCCCCCCTTCAATGTATGCACAGCGAGTATCTCAAGTCTAAAAAAACAAAGGTCAGCTCTGGGATTAGCAGTGGAAAATGCCAGGGAGGGGGGCGTGCCCGGCGCCCTTGGCACATTCCTCCCGTCTCCAGCCTTGGCGTCCTCCCCTAGAAATGGGTAAATTGGTTGGTTTCGGTGACTTCTTGGGCTCCTTCTATCTGGGCTTGGAAACCCCCTGCGGGGCGTAGGGGAGCTCTGCTGAATGCAGGGGGTGTGTGTGAGGAGAGGCCCAAGGTCGTAAGAACAGAAGGGAAGTGAAGGTCATGGTCCCGTGGGTCCTTCCCACAAACAGATAGGAAAGGTACACAGTCAGCGGGAAGAATGTGGCTCTGCCAGCTGCCGAAGTCCCCTCTGCTGGGCTCCCTCCCCCTGTCGGGCCTACATTTTTGTTGTTATTGTTAACCCTCACCAGGGGGTATTTTTCCATGGACTAGAGAGAGGGGAAGACAGAGAGAAACATCGATGTGAGAGAAACATATCGATTGGTTGCTTCCTTCATGAGCCCCGACTGGAGGCTCCTGGAACCAAGGTGTGTGCCCTTGAGTGGAATCGAACCCAGGACCCTTTGGTCCACAGGCTGACGGTCTACTCACTGAGCCACACTGGCTGTAGGGTCTGCATACACCTTTATGCTCTCCCTCTTTCTTTCTTTTTAAAAAAAATATTTTATTGAATTTTTACAGAGAGGAAGGGAGAGGGATAGAGAGTTAGAAACATCGATGAGAGAGAAACATCAATCAGCTGCCTCCTGCACACCCCCCACTGGAGATGTGCCCGCAACCAAGGTACATGCCCTTGACCGGAATCGAACCTGGGACCCTTCAGTCCGCAGGCTGACGCTCTATTCACTGAGCCATACCGGTTTCGGCCTGATCCTGTTTTCAAGGAGAAATCCAGGAGCGACTTGAGGGAATGACAAACGTTGAGAATGTTGGAGCAACTCAACGCGAGAGCCGAGTCCTCCCTGCAGGTCTGGCATCCCGAATTGCCTTCTTTGCTATAAAAACCGGATGCTGCCTTTTGCCTTTTGGGAAAGAGAGATATTATACGTGGTGACAAAAATCATCAAATCTTATTACTCATAAATCAGCGCCGTCTATTTCAGAGTTTGGCTCTTAAAGGGATATCATTTAGAGAAATGGGACCGCTTTTCATTGGCTCAGAAGTTTGCATCGTCAAACGCTAACTGCCAGGGAAGTGCGATACGCTGTAAAATTCCAAGGGGCTGGGACGCGGCCCTATTTTGATTTTATTTATAAAAACGAATTAATAGCGAATGAATAAGACTTGTAAGCCGTTAGCCGAGTAATAATACTAAACAAAACAACGAGCAAAAAACGGCCGCATTCAAACAGCTGCTTAGGAAAACCCGACGATATTTCATCCATTGTCAAACGTGGCATTTGGGGCAGAATAAAGACCAACGCAAACATTTATTGATTCATGGGGGAACACTGAACATCCCTCCTTTTGAAGGAGCGCAAGCGAATAAAACATGATATATTAAAAAACAAAAACAAAAACAAAAAACCCAGCTAACTAACTCTGCTAATGGGCCTATTCAAAAAATTCTTACCGTGTAAACTGTGAACTGGCAATTATAACGGAAAATTACCAGCTTCTCTATGAATTTAATATACATATAGTTAACCACCTGCCTGACTGTTATGCGGAGCCATTTAAACGTGCAAATGGGTGTACCGATGTTTACAGCTTTTGAACCAAACACATTAATTGCCCGTCTGTGTTTATGGGAACAGGCGGGGTGGGTGCTTGCCTCTCTCTGTAATAAATATAAAAATTCCTGGGGCTCCGGGGTCTGTCTGTGCCAGCACACAGGGGGAGCCCTCTTGCAGATGCAAGTCACAGGAGAAACTGAACCCCTGAACCCCTGAACCCCAAGCAAATAGGGGAAAAGGAGAGAGAAACACAGTTACATGTTATAAGTGCCCCAATCCTAATGTGGCTCTTGGAATAGGCAGCGAGGACCAAGATGAAGTGCAAGCTGGGGCCTGGGTACATGGGCATCTGGTGCCCAAGTCCTTCCTGTAAGACACCCAGAGCCCTAACCAGTGTGGCTCAGAGGATAGAGCGTCGGCCTGCGGATCAAAGGGTTCCGGTTTTGATTCAGGTCAAGGGCGTGGACCTCAGGTGCAGGCTTCTCCCTGGACCAGGTCCTGATCGGACTCATGCAGGAGGCAACCGATCAATGTGTTTCTCTCTGCCATTCCCCCTCTCTTCCACTCTCTCTAAAAATCAATGGAAAAATATCCTCGGGGGAGGATTGACAACAACAATAGAAACAGACCTGCCGCCGGGCACGTGACTGTGTGCTTTGGCCTGGGCGGCCTTGAACTTGACCTCATTGGACAGTGAGCCATGTGCTCTGAAGCTCCTCCTCTTGCTAAAGATATGTTAGTCCTCTGCCTCTCATCCCCCCCCCCCCCGCGTTTCAGAAACCATGTAAATTTAGCACTAACCGGGCATTCTCATCTGCCCAATCTCTCATTCAGAGGGGCCGATGGGTGTTGGGGGGTCCCTCCTGCCGTCACATTCTGACATTGCCTGCTTTTCTGTGACTCCGCCCATCATGGTGTGGGTGACCCCGGCTTGACCCCAGCTGGAGCTCCTTGATGGGTGTAGGCCTGAGCTCTGGTTGATCATATTCACTTAAGGGCCAGATTATGATGATCTCTGAATGCATAATTATCAGGACACTCATTTTCTATCCTATAGAATAAAAGGCTAATATGCAAATTGTCCCCTTGACCGGGAGTTCGATCAGCAAGGAGGCTGGCCAACGGCCCATGTCCTCTCCTCCCTACCCCCCTAATAATCTGGCCACTCGGTGTATATTGTGTCAACACCATTTCCTGGTTTTGGGGATGTATTACAGTTACGTAGGGGTTCCCTGTGGGTGGGACTGGGTGATGGAAACATAGGGTCGCTCCACTGTTACGGCACCTTCTTGGGAATCTGTAATTATTTCAAATTAGCAGTTAGAAACCGACCCCTCTGCTGAAGAAAGGGTTCCAGCTACTCATTAAACGCACTAATGAAACATTTAGATACAAACTTGAAACACTTGACCCGCCGTGTGCATAAGCATCCAAGTCTGTGGTTTCGAGCAGCTATTGTTTCCATTACTTCTGTGGAGGCCGGGGAATCAGGACATTTTAAAGGGAGCAAGGATCCTGCAGAGAATGTAGGTCAAACCTCCGGGTTACACCTGCGGGCTCTGTGTCCTCGTTTGTAACATGAGGGCTCTGTCCTCGATTCTTTGTACCGCCCTGCCTCGTTCTAAATCTCACAGCCCACGACTTTCCGATAGGAACTACAGAATCCCTAATGCATGTGGCCTCGATGCTAGAATACTTTTGGGACGAATGTTTTGTGTGGACTGCAAATGTGGATGCGACCTGTATTTATTATTGATTCATTGAACACCATCTCACGTAGTATAAACGCTTGAGTAGTAAATGCCTGGGTTGGTTTTTGCCACTTGGCTAAAGCTAATTTGCCAGGACTGAGGGTCTGGGCAGGTTTCTGATTCCTTGTATAAAACATATGACTTGCACAGCCGGTATGGCTCAGTGGTTGAGCATCCACCTATGAACCAGGAGGTCACGGTTTGATTCCAGGCCAAGGCCCAGGCCCAGGTTGCAGGCTTGATACCCAGTAGGGGGTGTGCAGGAGGCAGCTGAGCATTGATTCTCTCTCATCATTGATGTTTCTATCTCTCTCTCCCTCTCCCTTCCTCTCTGAAATCAATAAAAGTTTATTATAAAAACAAAACACATCCCTACCCAAACAACACATATGGCAATTGTCTATGTGAGTATTTAGTGGAAAGGGGAGGTCTATTTAGGTCCATGTCCCTAGTGTGAGTGGGTCCACCTGCTGCCCACCAGACCTAGTAATCAATCCAGGGTTTTGTAAAGTGGCCACTACATTTGGAGATAAAAGCAGATAATGCTGTTATCCACCCATATAGCTTACACCTTGACTGCTTCTCCTACACTGATATTGGAGAAACCAAGCCATTGTAAAAACGGGCTCAGATGCCTTAGGTGGTTATGGCTCTGTGGATAGAGCGTCAGCCTCTAGACCAAAGGGTCCCAGGTTCGATACCAGTCAAGGGCACATGGCTCGGTTGCAGCCTCCTTCCCAGCCTGGGCTCTGGTAAGGGCTCATGTAGGAGGCAACCAATGAATGTGTTTCTCACACATCGATGTTTCTCTCAGTCTCTCCCTCTCTCCCCCACTCTCCCTAAACATCAATGGAAAAATATCCTCGGGTGAGGATGAACAGCAACAAAATATAAAATAAAAAAGAAACAGGAATCCTTCCTGCAGTGAGTGAGGCACAGTCACACGCACACAGAACAAAACCAGCAACTTCCGGCATCATGGCGATCATTTTATTAACAAAAGGAACCCATAGGGTTCAGACAAGAGTACAAAATACAATCTTCGTGTTTTTTCCCTGTGGGTTAAATTACTACATTTTTTAATAATAAAAATAAAAAAAGCGTTCATAGTCAACTTATCAAAAACGCAACCCCCTGCCTATTGAGTTTCTTATTGAAAACAAAAAAGTTCTACCCACAGAAGATTTTTTTGTGTGCTAAAAGTTTCACATTTTCCATTTCAAAATGTCTGTATCAGAAAGAAAATTCTAAGGCCATGGTTTCTTTGGAAACAAAACAAGCAAATACAACAGCTAACTTTTAACCTTCATTTCCACGTGTTTTCTGTCCCGGTGTAGAATGATCCACAATCACAAAATCTGGGAAAGGAAAGGAACGAAGGGCAGACATGCCAATAGGAATGAAACAGGTGTACCCCACTTCCGAGGTCTTCTCTTGAAGGGCTGTGTCCGCTGTGCTTCCGTTTTCCGGGTTCGAGTCAAGATTTCTCTAACCGGCACTGACCGGTGTGGCTCAGTGGATAGAGCATCAGCCTGCAGACCGAAGGGTCCCAAGTTCGATTTCCGGTCAAGGGCATGTACCTTGGTTGCGGGCACATCCCCAGTGGGGGGTGTGCAAGAGGCGGCTGATAGATGGTTTTCTCTCATCGATGTTTCTGACTCTCTAACCCTCTCCCTTCCTCTCTGTAAAACATCAGCAAAATATATTAAAAAAAAAAAAAAAAGATTTCTCTAACAGAGGGGATAAAGCCAAGCCAGGGAGAGGGTCTAGTAAGTACTGGCTTTTCGATCTGGAGCCAGTTATTGAGACCTTCTCTTACTCCTCACTCTTTCACGTCCTTCTTTGCTGTGTCTGGGGGTCGTGGAGATGGACAAAGTCTGGGTAGGGTGCGTGAACTGATTGACAATTCAACACATAGTGGGAAGTGATCTCTTTCAAAGTAGAACCGAACTGGTTTCGACAGGGCCCAGTTTTACATCGAACACCAAGACAAGCAAAGCTGGAAACTGAGGCAGGGAAATCGCGCTCTGACAATTTCAGTCCCAGTGACCATCTTGCCTGGCGATTTCTTAACAGTGGCTCACACGGAAAGACATGCATGAGGCTCCCGTGACCACAGAGAAGAGAGAGCGAAAAAACATACACGTATCTCATGTTTGTAGAAAAATCCCTAATCAGGTGGCCCACTAATTTTTCAAAATTCCGAATCTAACCGGAAAGGGTATTTTTTTCGATTTCTCACTGGACACACTGATTGGAAGGTAAACGGTTCTGTTGAGTGAAGCACCGGGGTTTCTGGATCAAACCCTACAAGGCCTCAGCTGGTCCCAAATCTCCATCCCAGGAGCCCACCCCCCATCCCGTCCTGTCCAGACACACTCCCAGACCATAGAACCGACAGACAAGAGGACAAAGCAAGGGACCGTGAGACCACGACTGGGAGGGCCCAGGGGAAGGGGGAAAACACTCCTCAGGATTTTAGCAACGACAGTAGCCTGCTGGTTTCACTCTCCTGAGGTTAAATGCCAATCAAATATTGCACCGAAACAAGAAAGGAAATCACAGTTTAAACAGAGTCACTGAAGGAGCTGGACTGACCCGGTACCAGGCGCTGCCTGTCATCAGAAGCCACGGAGCCTTCCCCACAGGAAGGAAATGCATGCCTTTTTTTTAAAAAAAATGGCCTGTCTCTACGCTCTTTGACGTTGCATTTATTTTGAAATGCCCTTTGGTGTATATGTGTATCCGGGAACGCTAACTATAGGGGCTTGTCCCCTGCGTGTGGTTTCAGATGCGGTAAGACATCACTGCAACGTATAGACTAGTCGTCGGCAAACTCATCAGTGCACAGAGCCAAATAGCAACAGCACAACGACTGAAATTTCTTGGGAGAGCCGCATTTTGTAAACTTAAACTTCTTCTGACGCCACTTCTTCAACACAGACTTGCCCAGGCCGTGGTGTTTTGTGCAAGAGCCACCATCAAGGGGCCAAAGAGCCGCATGTGGCTCGCGAACCACAGTTCGCCGACCACGGGGCTAGACCCTCCTAAAACGCATCAGCCTGAGGTTTCACACCGGTCGGATCACCCCCTCGAGGTAGGTTAGGGAAAGACCTTCTTTTTCTTTCCGGAGTAGTTATCAAGGCTTTCTAAGGATGCAACCTCTTCCCCTCCCCCGCCCCCTTCTCTTTCTGACATGCTCCCATCAATAAGACATGAGAAAAAGCAAACACTATCCGGTCCAGGGACTGAAAGAGGGTAAAACCCCAGCCTTCCACAGACTGGTTCCATGCAGACATTCATCTTTCCCTTGGACCTGAACTTGGGAGAGACTCTTAACTGCTCATCCTACTCCCCACCCACTTACAAATCACATGGCCAACCAGCCCCCCAGAAGAGTGAGCGCTGAGTCACATCATCGGGGCCTCCTGGACCCTGAACTCAGGAAAGGTCTTTCCTGGACTCGAGTCCTAGGGGGTCGGGGAGAAATCAGGCGACTCCTGGCTCCTGGGGCCTGCACATCCCTACGCTGCCAGCTTCCCCCAAGTCAAGTGCCCTCCCAGCGCGCCCATACGGCCCGGATGCTCTGGTCCCTTTGTCCGCTCTGGGTTCCCTCTGAGAGGCGCGTTGCCATGGTCACGTACATTCCTGGTCCCTTCGCTTACTGGGTCCCCATTGGGACCCCGTTACACGCTGTGGCTTCCCAAGGTCACTCCCTCTTCCGCGGGGAGCCTCGGGCCTGCCATCAGCTTGGGTGACAGTCCTGTCGGGCCCTGGAAAGTTCACGTAGTTTTTAATTCCTCGGTGTTGACCTATTTAGGTTCTTAAGCGAATTGTCCCTCCCTAAGTCCCCGAAAAGGCGGAGGAGAGAGCCAGCGTCCTCCGGTGCGGGTCACAGTGATGTCCCAGGTGTGTTCAGAGGATGAAGGACACAGGCTGGGCCTCTCCGACGCGACTGGGATGCGGATCGACCTGCAAGAGAGAGCAGCCTGGTTACTCCTTGGCAACGACGCTGGGATCCGTTTCTAAGGACGCGATGGGGAGGACCACCGAGTCCCTGGAGGCGCGTTGATGCTCTGTGGTCCTCGGCCACGTCCCACAAGGAAAGTGCTCCATCGGGGAGGGTGGCCAGTGACAGAGTGCTCATCTCTCGTCACCGTAAAAACAAAACAAAACAAAACAAAACAAAACAAAACAAAACAAAACTTGCCCTAACTGGTTTGGCTCAGTGGATAGAGCATCAGCCTGTGGACTGAAGGGTCCCAGGTTCGATTCCGGTCAAGGGCATGTACCTTGGTTGCGGGCACATCCCTGGTGGGGGGTGTGCAGGAGGCAGCTGATAGATGTTTCCCTCTCATAGATGTTTCTAGCTCTCTATCACCTCTCTCTTCCTCTCTGTAAAAAATCAATAAAATATATTTTAAAAAAACAAACAAAACAGAAACTTGCCCTAATCGGTTTGGCTCAGTGGATAAAGCGTCAGCCTGTGGACTGAAGGGTCCCAGGTTCGATTCCAGTCAAGGGCATGTACCTTGGTTGCGGGCATACCCCTGGTAGGGGGTGTGCAGGAGGCAGCTGATCGATGTTTCTCTCTCACCGATGTTTCTAACTCTATCCCTCTCCCTTCCTCTCTGTAAAAAAAATCCATAAAATATATGTTTTAAAATAAATAAAAACACACCCAGAAACTTTTTAAATATGGATGCCCTACTACCTAGGCGTTTGCAACAACGCAGGTCGGACGGATCTGCTTTCGCTCTGCTTACCTCTGAATAAAGAGGTGGCGGCTGGAGCCGGAAGTCCTGGATGCAGGCGAAGGCGGGGCAGCGGGCCTCGCCCTCCCAGCTGGGCAGGCGCGGGTAAGGGGGGCCGTGTCTGGAGACCTCTTCCTCTGACACCACGTCCGTGTAATCCGGGGGTGCTGAAGCGGAAACGGGGCGGGACTAAGACAGCCGTGCAAAACCGGATTCCACGAACCCCCTCTGCACTCTCACGTGAACAAGAAATTGCTCTCAAGTTGACGCTAAAGCAGCGGTAGGCTTCCCTCTGATCAGCACGTTTTTAAGCGCATTGCACCAAAAAGCAACTAGGAGAGTCTGCCTGGATGAAAGTACGAACATTGATGATACTCTGTTCTTTTGAGATGTGTATCAAAATCTGGGTTAAAAACAAACAAACATGTGAAATGTGGCTACAGCCTGGCTGGCGTGGCCCAGTGGTTGAGCATCAACCAGGAGGGCATGGTTCAATTCCCAGTCAAGAAACATGCCTAGGTTGTGGGCTCAGTCTCCTATGGGGGGCATGCAGGAGGCAGCCGATCCATGATTCTCTCTCATCATTGATGTTTCTCTCTCTCCCCCTCTCCCTCTCTGAAATCAATAAAGATATAATTAAATACGAAATGAAAAAAAAAATGTGGCTACAGAAAATACACTGAGTGGCCAGATGATGATGATCTCTGAATGCATCATAATCTGGCCACTCAGTGTCTATCCTATAGAATAAAAGGCTAATATGCAAATTGTTCCCTCGACCAGGAGTTCGACCAGCAGGCAGGCCAGCCAACTTGCCCATGTCTCCTCCCCCTGGCCAGGCTGGCCGGACCCCACCCATGCACAAATTCATGCACCGGGCCTCTAATACACACACACACACACACACACACACACACACACACACAGAGTGGCCAGATTATTATGCATTCAGAGATTATCATGATCTAGCCACTCAGTGTATATCACACTGTACTTCTATGCTGACTACCTTTCATTGCTTTCTATTCTACGCTGGAATCAGGGAATGTAGACTTTATTCCTGAGCAAGCTAAGCTCTCAGTGGCTTCTCCTTCAACTGCCTGACGGGTTTAGTAAGAGTAAGTGTAGTTATGGCGGCAGCAGGAATTCCCATCTGAGCGCTCACTCTGTTCCACGTCCTATTCTTAGGTAATTCATGTGCAAAGCATCATTCTGCGAGAACCCCGAACCCTTTACCTTCGGGCTGTTCCGGCAGCGCCAGCGCCCACCAGCTCATGTCCACGCTGAACTGGCTGGCCATGCTGCAGTTCCTGCTGGCAAAGCCGTTGTACGGGACCGTCCCGATCACCAGAGGCAGCTCCAGCATCAGCTTTTTAGCACCAGGGATATGAATATACACCTGTTATCACAAAAGAAAAAGGAAATGAAAGAGACAGAAAGGCACCAACAACCTCTTTGGCTCTGTGGATAGAGCATCAGCCTAGAGATCAAAGGATTCTGAGTTCGATTCCAGCCAAGGGCGCATGCGCGGGTTGTGGGCTCGCTCCCCAGTAGGGGGTGCGCAGGAGGCAGCCGATCAATGATTCTCATCATTGGTGTTTCTCTCTCCCTCTTCCTTCCTCTCTGACATCAATAAAAGTATATTTAAGAAGGAAAAAAAAGGCACCAACGAAGTTAAACATTACCGAAATTGCTGGTTCCTTTATTTTTTTATAGAAACAAATGCATTTGTCACCTGCCATCGCCCCATAACACAATTGTCCATTGTCCAGACCTAATAAAAGGAAGGACAGACCGCAGGAGGAGCGCACCCCATACAGCGCACAGTCAGGGATGGGGAACCATGGCCTTAACACGCCTCACTGCTGGTGAGCAAGGCTTACATAATAACCATAGAAAAGGGAGTACGGCACTAACCGGTTTGGTTCAGTGGATAGAGTGTCGGCCTGCAGACTGAAGGGTCCCAGGTTCCATTCCAGTCAAGGGCATGTACCTTGGTTGCAGGCACATCCCCAGTGGGGGGTGTGCAGGAGGCAGCTGATCGATGTTTCTCTCTCATAGATGTTTCTAACTCTCTATCCCTCTCCTTTCCTCTCTGTAAAAATTCAATTAATATATATATATATATATATATATATATATATATATATATATATGAAGAGAAAAGAAAAGGGAGTACATGTTCTTCCATACAGCAAGCAACCACAACGCACCTGCATTCTTTCATGTCACTGAGTTCAAGCCCAGAGGGGGACAGTTTTGCTCAAAAGCTAAGGCCGGTGCTCATCTGGCCCACAATGCAGTGCAGTGCTGCTGACCGGAAATGACTAGGGTTCAAGCGTACATAGTCGCAGGACCATGGACCGACCATTCTGCACGCTGTTAGTTTTGCCAAGAGCTCGGCTTACCGCCAGGGAGTATTCCACTCTGATGATGCAACAGTCCAGGATGGAGGGCGGAAGGGGCGGGATTTTCAGCATCTTCCCGTTCCACGTGTCGGTGCTCCCCGAGGCGATGTGGTTTCCTCGCACGTTGGCGACCATGTGCCGGACGGTCTTCGTCTTCCCGCTGGCCAAGTACGTCTGGGTTTGAAAAATAGCAGCTTTGGGGACAATCAGGCGGGAGGAACAGTTCTCTATTTCTGCATAGATCGGAATGGCTTCTCCTAAAATGGACAAAGAACATGCCAGAACCTTCAGAGACTTGGCAGAAAGTTCTCCCCACAAAAGCTGGAAGGTTCGCAACAAAACTGCAACAAGTTTTGAGAAGCCCTGATGGAAAACCTATTGTAAATCTGAGCTGGAGGATTGAAAATTCACTGCAGGTTGTGGCAGACATTATTTTATTATTGCACTAGAGGCCTGGTGCACGAATTTGTGCATGGGTTGGGGAGCCAATCAGTAGCAGGGTCGGTGGGGGGAGAGGGGCTGTGGGCAGTTGGTTGGCTAGACCCGCCCCCTGGTCGAACTTCCTGTCAATGGAGCAATTTGCATATTAGCCTTTTATTATATAGGACTAGAGGTGTGATGTATGAAATTCGTGCAAGAATAGGCTTTTCTTCCTCCGCCTTCCAGCACCAGCTCCCTCTAGCTCCCGGGATCTGAGCTTCCCTCTGGCCACCAGCAGGCACCTGGTACCCGGGCTTCCCTCCCAGCCCTGGCTTTAGTCTGGAAGGACGTCCAGTCTAATTTGCATATTATGCTTTTATTATTATAGATGATTCGCTTTCTAATGCTGTGATATTAGGTTATCATTTCTAAAGCAATGTAAATGACTAATAACTTTCAAAATTAAGGAAAGGCCCTAACTGGTTTGGCTCAGTGGATAGAGCATCAGTCTGCGGACTAAAAGGTCCCGGGTTCGATTCCAGGCAAGGGCATGTACCTTGGTTGCAGGCACATCCCCAGTGGGGGGTGTGCAGGAGGCAGCTGATCAATGTTTCTCTCTCATTGATGTTTCTAACTCTATCCCTTTCCCTTTCTCTCTGTAAAAAAAATCAATAAAATATATTTTCAAAAATTAAGGTCAGACATACAAGTTAATGGTTGGATGCCATAGTAAGTACAGAAGCTCACTGAGAAGCTCAGTGCCCACCTGATTAAAATCTGTCCCCCCCCTCCTTAAAGAACTGAGCCTGGCTTCTAAGGATTAGATGGCAAGGCACATCCTACTATCCTACCTACCATCCCCCATTCATTTCCAGTAAGATGGGACCCCGGGGTGGGGGCCGGATTCCTGGAACGGAATCAGGCCCTTCGCAAATGGGAGTTCTGGTATCAGCCGGAAGGTCAAGTGGGACAGCGTTCTTTCTACATTCTAGCCCCGGATGTTTGTATTCCCAGCGTGGAATCAGTATGCCTACCGTGTTTCCCCGAAAATAAGGCATCCCCTGAAAATAAGACCTAGCGCAACTTTGGGAGCAAAAATTAATAGAAGACACTGTCTTATTTTTGGGGAAACAGGGTAGCAGCTTTCATACAAGAACGCTCTTCTGAGCAACGCTGCCCTGGACATTTTTTTTACATGAAAACAGGATGCCAGCATTTACCCACGTTTCCAGGTATAAGAGTCACAGGACGGAAGTCAGGAATATCTGGCGTTTTATTGGAATCTACTTGTCCGCTCAAAAATAGTTAATACCAATTATTTATTTTTAAAAATTTTATTGATTTTAGAGAGGGACAGAAAGAGGGAAAGATAGAAACATCAGTGGTGAGAGAGAATCATGGATCGGCTGCCTCCTGCACGCCCCCTACTGGGGATCGAGCCCGAAGCCCAGGCATATGCCCTTGACCGGGAATCGAACCGTGACCTCCTGGTTCATAGGTCGATGCTCAATCACTGAGCCACGCTTCCTGGGCTAACCATCAATTATTTATATCAAAAGCAGCCACATTTATTATACATGCTTTAAAATAGTGTATTCTTCAGAAATGACCAAACACATTATGTAAGATCACCTAAATTTTTAGCTAATAAAGTGAATGAATCTGCCATGTGAGCGTTCATGACATTGCGCTTACCGTTACAATATCCTTTCCTCTCGATTTTGGCACTCAGCGAGACGGGACCCGAGGTGAAGAACCAGCAGCCCACCATTTTCTCTTGAGTTTTCAATACGGGGCTCTTGGAAATTTCAAAGGATAAAACAGCTTTAAGGAAACCAGTCCAGGAAATTCACAAAACTTAGAGAATGATGGGATTCTTCATGACGGAGTTGTAAAGGAATGTCTAGGACAGATCAAACTTCCTGATTTCCTGTGACATTTTAGGTAGAATACTTACTGACACACGGAGCATGGAAAACCCTTCACTTTTTGGGAAAACGAAAGTGAATGCTCAGATTTGGATTAGTCATTATGTTTCTGGGAAATGATACTCCATCCCTTACAAAAGTAACCAGCACCCCTAGGGATCCCTATTAACATGTGAGAATTATTATTTTTTAAAAGTATTTTATTGATTTTTTTACAGAAAGGAAGGGAGGACAGTTAGGAACATCAATGAGAGAGAAACATCGATCAGCTGCCTCCTGCACACCCCTTACTGGGGATGTGCCTGCAACCAAGGTACATGCCCTTGACCAGAACCGAACCTGGGACCCTTCGGTCCACAGGCTGATGCTCTATCCACTGAGCCAAACCAGTCAGGGCAGAAGTGCTATTTTATTTAAGACCCTCTATGGAGATCAGGTCAAAGGAGAAATGGCAGAAAAATCAATAACCATCGTGTTCTATGTGTTTTGGCATTGAAACTGCGGAATAAGCCAACTGCCCTTTTCCTCCTCACTTACTTCCAAATGCGTTATTAGGCAGACATGTCCAGTGTTTTTAGGGTAGAATGGCTTTTGTTTTCTGTGTAATGGCAGGAAAACATACCCGGGGTTAGGGATCCAAATGATGACTGAACACACCACTGTACTTCCCACTCCAAGGAAACAATACATGATGATACACAGATTACAAGTTCATTGTAAAGCCCAAAGTCATAATGTGCTTCTTCTTTGTTTATAGAAAGAATAGTAACCCTGGCCAGTTTGGCTCAGTGGAGCATCGGCCTGCGGACTGAAGGGTCCCAGGTTCGATTCCAGGCAAGGGCACATGCTTGGGTTGAGGGCTCCATTCCCAGTAGGAGGCAGCGAATCAATGATTCTCTCTCATCATTGATGTTTCTATCTCTCTCTCCCTCTCCCTTCCTCTCTGAAATCAAGAAAAATATGTATTAAAAAAATAATAATGAAGGATAATAGTATTTTTTTTTTTTTTTGGCAAAAAATAAAATCTCTTTAAATCATTTGCCATCATGGTCCCATAAATAGTTTACTTCCCAATTTGAAGTCATTTTTAAAAATACAAGACACTGCCAAAACCAGTTTGGCTCAGTGGATAGAGCATCGGCCTGCAGACTGAAAGGTCTCAGGTTTGATTCCAGTCAAGAGCATGTACCTTGGTTGCTGGCACATCCCCAGTGGGGGGTGTGCAGGAGGCAGCTGATCAATGTTTCTAACTCTCTATTCCTCTCCCTTCCTCTCTGTAAAAAGCCAGTAAAATATATTTTAAAAAATTAAAATAAAATACAAGACACTTAGCATTGCCAGTTTAAGCCGGGATAAGCCTTAGCTATATACCAGATTGCTGGATGCTGGTTAGTTATGATTTGGGTCTGAAATATGCAAACAGGGCACATCTGTTAATATTTCTGCAATCTAAAGGTGAACATTAGAGTAAATTCTAGTCCATTTTCATGCGGAAATAGAGTTAAACAACTCCTCTAATGCCTGGCTTTTTTTCCTTTATCTTTAAAAGCATTGGCTAAGAAAGAAACCCCCGTATTAAAATACATCTTTGGGACCAGTGTTCCATGATGAAAAGTTTCAATTATCCCAGTGTGTTTTATGAAGTAAAAAAAATAAAAAAATCATTCATTCATATTGAAATGAAGAACCATTCTGTCCCAGCACCCATCATGAAAGTACAAGGTCTAATTTTATATGATTTTGATAATGCGGGCGTAGATAAAAGAATCCCACTCATTAGCCCCCATCGCGGCCGTTCTGTTGTTACTTAGAGCCTCATCTTGCTCCTCGGGCGACAGTGTTCCGGGTGTTTTATTACAAGTTCAATGCCGTGATATGGCCAAATCTGTTGCAAGGAGATGATAAGTGTAAGGGTCCCCCCACAGCTGCCTGCACTTACTTAATGTCAGAAAATGACACGCCGGATGGAGGGACGCAAAGCATAATGGCCGGAGCCTCAATCACCGGCTGGGCCTGATTAATACTCTTGCGTAATTACTGCTCCCCAACCTGCTATTACTGAGGCTTGAGAATACCCCAGCCCCCCCAACCCAGCCCCATGCGTGTGGCGGCTCTGTTAGAAGCAACGCTGTCCGGGTACGCGTTATTATATTATTATTATTATTATTAAGCCTTATACATGCGTTCCCGCCTGTGTCATTGGTTAACACGCGCGATTTGCAATTTGCTCAGCCTCTGAGCACATGTGTAGATGAATGCCTATGGGTTACCTTGACAGCGGTCGGCAAACTCATTAGTCAGCAGAGCCAAATATCAGCAGGACAACGAATGACCTTTCTTTGGAGAGCCACATGCTTTAACCTTAAACTTCTTCTAACGCCACTTCTTCCAAATAGACTCGCCCAGGCCGCGGTCTTTTGTGGAAGAGCCACACTCCAGGGGCCAAAGAGTCGCCTGTGGCTCTTGAGCCGCGGTTTGCCGACCATGGGGTTAGGCGATCGTATCAGGAAGGGACAGGGCAGACCAGCCCTCAGTGGCTGGGTGTGGATTGCTCCGGAGAGGAAGGAGGAAGAGAGGGCTGGGCGGGAAGGAAGGAGGAAGGACTTACGAGTAAGGCGGGTGTGTTGACATCGATGTGACTGATCACCTGCAGCTCCCGCCCGACGCTCTGGTCTGGCAGCGCGGGTCTTTCTAAGACCGCCCGCACGCAGTACTGGATGCGGCCGTACTTCCCGGAGAAGGAGGTCACCAATAGCCTGGGTGCCGCCAGAGAGATGAATGAAATGAATGATGAATGAAATGAATGAAATGAATGAAATGAATGGCTCAGTTTACTGCTCAGGCAAACACAACCAGAGCGGCTGGAGGAGGTTAATGGGGGAGGAGCAGGGAAAGGGGAGGGGAAGGGAAGGAGGACCTATATAATACATACAGCAATAAAGACTAAAAACACACATTAAAAACACACACACAGCCGAAGCCGGTGTGGCTCGGTGGATAGAGCGTCGGCCTGCGGACTGAAAGGTCCGGGGTTCGATTCCGGTCAGGGGCATGTGCCTTGGTTGCGGGCACATCCCTGGTAGGGAGTGTGCAGGAGGCAGCTGATCGATGTTTCTCTCTCATCGATGTTTCTAACTCTATCCCTCTCCCTTCCTCTCTGTGAAAAATCAATAAAATATATAAAAAATAAAAATAAAGTAAAAAGAAAAACAAATATTCACTATAAAACACACACACACACACACACACACACACACACACACACACCAGGCAAAGCTCTCAGCATGTTGGTTTGGTTAAAAAAAACATGAGCTGAAACCGGTTTGGCTCAGTGGTAGAGCGTCGGCCTGCTGATCGAAAGATCCTGGGTTCGATTCCGCTCAAGGGCATGTACCTTGGTTGCGGGCACATCCCTGGTGGGGGGGGTGCAAGAGGCAGCTGGTCGATGTTTCTCTTTCATCGACGTTTCTAGCTCTCTCTCTCTCTCCCTTCCTCTCTCTAAAAAATCAATAAAAATATATTTAAAAGAAACATGAGTGAGGGCAGGGGCGGGCCCGGGCGTGCCCGGAGCCGGAGCAGGGGCGGGTCTGTCTGGGGCTTTTCAGGATAAGCAAGCGCGCCTGCCAGTGGGAGGTACTGGTACCCACACGTGCGGATGGATGGGGGGAGCAGGTCGGATGGGAGGCAGGGTAGAACATTTTAAAAAGTTACAGTTGTTCCACTTACTCAGACGGGAGTTGAAAGCTAAATGGGAATTCGTGCTTTCCGGGCTGTAATAGGAGGATGCCTTCACCTAAAACAGAGCAGACATTTTATTTTGACTAAGGTTAGGAACAGGTCAAGAAGTGTCACCACCTTAGCCACATGTTTTTAAAAAAGGAGGTTTCCCTGGCTGTACTATCTGGTGTACTCCAAAAAGTTCATTGAACGGAGATTCTGAGAATTAAAATTTGAATCTGTTTGTACCAAGTTTCAACATGTATACAGCTTCTGTCTTCAAATAGACAATTACACAAGTACCAATCAGAAAGTGTGAGACCACAGAGCTCCCATATGCATAAACGTGCATACACACATGTATGTGAGTATACATAAACATGTGTATACACACATATATTCATAAATGTGTACACATACTTATGAGTATATACATAAACATTTGTATACATATGTATACACATAAACATGTGTACACACTTATGTGCACGCACATAAACATTTATATACATGTATATACATAAATGTGTACACACATATGCATGTACCTAAATATTTGCACACACATGTATGTTTATACATAAACATGTGTACACATATTTATATGTATATACACGAACATTTGTATGGATACCACCCACTCTTATATTAGCATGGGTATACCAACATCAGTACACTATTATGCTAACTAACATCAGATACCAATATTAAATCTCACTGAAAACGAACTAATAAAAAAATACATCTATCTATTTTGGTATATCTCAAAAGTCAGGCTGTGTACTCCTTGGGCAGAGGTGGAAAAAGAGGAGAAAAATTAATGTCGACTATTACGCATATTAAGTACAATATAATACTACACAGCTACAGGACCAGTTATTTAAGCGAGAACCACGTATTGATTATACCCCAGGTCTGCTGACGAATGGGTGCCTGGGTGGTTAGCGTGGGATAGAGAGAGGGGATTTGCCACGCGCTGCCATGACCCCTTCCTCCTGCTAGGGGTCAGCCAGCTCCGTTTTATTTCACACCCAGGCTTAGCCCTGGTGGTGGGAAGCGAGATGCAAGGTGTGCACCTGTGTTATTCAGGTTCAAGGCCAGCTCCAGGCCGGCAGTGCTGGTCGGGGGCCCTCGAGGGAACCTTCCCACCCTCACAGGTTCAAGTTCACAATGAAGTTCCCTCCAGGGTGGGGTGACTAGGACGGAGAAAGGGCTGCAGAGACTGGGAACGCGCTGTCTGAGCTGTGCCTGGCCACTTGATACGACCGCATGCGCTCACTGAGAGCATTTAACTGAGAGCCTTTTAACAGGCAGAAATCGCTAGTGAAGGGGATAGTGTTTCATGGGACTTCTAAGGCCTTAAACATTCCAACCCTGTGCTTTTAGACACAGGGACACCCGCCGCTCTGGCCCATTGGCTCCTGAAGCCGGCCCCGGTTTGCAATGTGTGATATGTTGGGGGAAAATAAACAAAACGTGTGCCATTTAAGGTCATTCAACTAAATCCACGGTGGAGGGGCGGGGAGGGCAGGGTGACTTGGAGGCCAAAGGAACAGGCCACAGGGATGTGGGCCACTAAAAGTGACAGTCAGAGACGGAGTCCCAGGCCCAGGTGTGCCCTTGAGCCTGAGCAGCGAAGCCACGTCACTCACTGTGCAGCCAGCAAGGGAAGGCTCAGGGCAGGCCCCGTGCTCCTGAGAGCTGGGCTTCATTCTAATTTATAACCACTAGGTTACTGAATATGACAACTTATTATTGATTTCAGAGAGGAAGGGAGAGGGAGGAAGGACACATCAATGATGAGACACATCAATGATGAGAGAGACTCAATGATCAGCTGCCTCTTGCACACCCCCTATTGGGGATCGAGCCCGCAACCTGGGTGTGTGCCCTTGACCAGAATTGAACCCACAATCCTTTACTCCCCAGGCCGACGCTCTATCCACTGAGCCACACCAGCTGGGGCTGAATAGGCCAACCTAAAGTACTGTAAAATGTTTAAAATGGTGGGCTTCAATTGAGGTCAAAGTTGATAGTGCCCAGATGTGAGGCTGTAAGGATGAATAACTTCAGTCCTCACACAGGGCCTTGGGAGGGAGGGGGCTGACACCTGTACCCCAGTAGTGACCACGGGGTGCTGGAGCCTGAGGGGCCGGAGACTGGCACCCTGAGGACCACACCCATGGCATGCTGCGGTTGGCATGGAGATTAGTGGGAGGGCGCTCAGATGAAGGGAACAGGGCATGATAGACAAGTGGGGGAAGTGATTCAGGATTTCAAAGGAGGGTAAGAAGGAGATGAAGTTCCCTCTTCAAGACAAAACTAACCAACATAGGGACTGTCAGTGGTTAAAGCATCGGCCTGCAGGCTGAAAGGTCCTGGGTTCGATTCCGGTCAAGGGCATTGTCAGGGTTGCGGGCCCAGTCCCCAGTAGGGGGCATGCAGGAGACAGCCAATCAATGATTCTCTCTCATCATTGATGTTTCTCTCCCTCTCCTGTCTTCTCTGAAATTGATAAAATACATATATATATATATATATATATATTTTTTTTTTTAAAGAACCTTTAAAAGAGATGTGTAATCACCTCAAAACACAAACAGGAAAAAGAATTGAGACAGTTGATAGATGTGTGAGTGACAGTATTTGGACACCAGTGTTTGCCTTTATTCTCTTTCTCTTTCTCTCATTTTATTTGTTTAGAATTTAAAAGTTTCCCAGGTTGACTCAGGCGTCCTTTCCCATATGCCACGAGGCTCCATTTGCTAATGGTCTTACAGACAAAGCCCTAGCTGGTGTGGCTCAGTGGATAGAGCGTAGGCCTGGGGACTGAAGGGTCTTGGGTTCAATTCTGGTCAAGGGCACACACCCATGTTGCAGGCTCCATCCCCAGTAGGGGGCGTGCAGGAGGCAGCCGATCATTGATTCTCTCTCATCATTAACGTTTCTCTCTCTCCAGCTGAGCTGTGTGAGCTAGAAGCCCTTCAGAGTTAGAGGGGGGCTCAGGACGGATGAGGGATGCACACAAGGTCACCCCTCCCAGAGGGTGACCAAGAACGGAAACCAACTCTCCGGCCGGTCTGGTCTCTCGACCACAATTTCGCAATAAAATTCTGAAGAAAATCAGCTGCCACAAAAATAAGGAGTTGGGGTAGATGAGCAATGCCCAGGAATGAGCTGAGGAGGTTTTTCTGAAAATAGATCCCATAAGCCACCCTTACCCAAACTCTTTCAATATTTCTGGAAATCTGTTCGAATGATTGCAATCTGCTATGTTTTGGCATTAAGCGACCCTGAGAACAAACAGGTGACCACAAAAGTTGCTGACTTCTTTCAGACACAGGAGTGACCTCTTTGTATTTCTGTAGGAAAGCCATGAAAACGATGACCGTTTTGAAAGTAGAACATACTTTTGCCCTCGTTTGTTATGATGCCTTCTGCAAACAAGCCAGTCAAGTTGTTTAGATTTGGGCATTCCAGCCCATCAGAACGAAAACACAAAAATTTGACTTGTGAATCATAATGTTATTTGTTAGCCCAGATTTTAGCAAAGTATGTTTTTGGTTTCTTTTTTGCTAGGTAGATCTAACTGCTGTTAATCTGACATCTATTTACTTAGTCGCCATGGGCCCAGAGACAGAGTCCAAAGTCCTGGACAAAAACAATCTACTTCTCTCTCCACGGCCCTCTCAGCCATCCTGAGAATCTGGGGGAAGCAGGGGGGAGCTTATTGCCCCCAGGAAACCACATTCATGATGAAAAGCCCCAAAGGCAGGTAACAGCTGTCACCTAACACACTGCTCTTAGCAGTCATTCAAAACAGAGCTTCAGCCTTAGCCCATTTAGCTCAGTGGGTAGAGCATTGACCTGCAGACTGAAGGGTCCCCGGTTCGATTCCGGTCAAGGGCACATGCCTGGCTTGTGGGCTCGATCCCCAGTAGGGGGCATGCAGGAGGCAGCTGATCAGTGACTCATCATTGATGTTTCTATCTCTCCCTCTCCCTTCCTGTCTGAAATTAACAAAAATAAATTAAAAACAAACAAACAAAAACATTACAAAACAAGAGAGCTTTGGTTCCAAATGTTTTTCCTCCCTACAGTTTTGGGGATCACTCCATTCTCACACACTTTGAGGATTTATCTGTGGGATTTGCTTTTGCATAGTAGGACAAGGCAAAACGGCACATTCTATTGATTTTGTATAAGGCATAGCAAGAGTCAAGCAAAGATACAGTACATCTTACTCTTGGTGGGCGAGGGAGGGGGGCTTGTATCATTATTTAATAGCTAAAAGCTGAAGCTCATGAAGCAGAAAAAAAATAAGTAAAATAGCTTCTACCAACTACAGGAAGACTGAGACTCAATGTTCCTAGTAGTTTCATGATTGAAGGAAATCAGTGATTGCATGTAACGCTAATGGTACAGCCATAGAGTGGGGACTCCTGGAAAAGCCCAGCCCCGTGGTTGGCAAACTGCGGCTCGAGAGCCACATGCAGCTCTTTGGCCCCTTGAATGTGGCTCTTCCACAAAATACCACAGCCTGGGCGAGTCTATTTGGAAGAAGTGGCGTTAGAAGAAGTTTAAAAAATGTGGCTCTCCAAGGAAATGTCAGTCGTTGTCCTTTTGATATTTGGCTCTGTGGACGAATGAGTTTGCTGACCACTGGCCTAGACTATTAAACTGGACTTCACAAGAGTAGAAAGGAAGGGTGATCTTTCCTCCAGAGCAGGCGTCTTCAAACTACGGCCCGCAGGCCACATGCGGCCCGCAGAGGAGTCTGATCCGGCCCGCCAGGTTTTTTGGGCAGTAAGCGCAGCCGAGGTGTTACAGTAGGAATTAGTAGTTCATATAGTCCGGCCCTCCAGCTCTCTGAGGGACCGTGATCTGGCCCCCACTTTAAAAAGTTTGAGGACCCCTGCTCCAGAGGATTAAAAAAAATATTTTTAATTGATTTCAGAGAGGAAGGGAGAGGGGAGAGAGAGAGAGAAACATCCATGATGAGAGAGACTCATGGATCGGCTGCCTCCTGCATGCCCCCTCCTGGGGATCCAGCCCACAACCCATGTGTGTGCCCTTGGCTGGAATCGAACCCGGGACCCTTCCGGCCGCAGGCTGATGCACTATCCACTGAACCACACCAGCTAGGGCCCTCCAGAGACTCTTATCATATCCATACCCTCCTGTCTCTAAAGGGATGGGGTGGGCGGCGTGAAAAAGGGAACAAAAAACAGCAAAAATAGTAAAAAGAAGGAAAGGCAGAGACAGTACTCTTAAGGGACCCGTGCTCCCGAGAGAGAGGGATTCTAAGTAGGATGGCCAAGAAACACTTTCTTTGAACGACGACCGGGCCAGACAGGTTTTGCTAATTTCCCACAAACCAGCCAGCACCCAAATTCTGGACCGGCAGAAGGGGAGGCCCATAAAACTCGGGGCGCCAGGGCATGGCACCTCACACAAGCTGGTTGCTCAGGCCTTGAAGGGCCAAGAGACCTGGACAGTCCCAGACACTGGCTTCCTGACAGCGCATCCCAGGTTTCCATGGCAACCGGTTCCCTCCCAGAGCGCTCCCAGGAGGTCTGGGATGCTAGGTAGAGGGATGCAGCCACCTCGCAGGATCTCCCTGGTGCTGTGAGGTGTGTATGTGTGTGGGGGTGCAGGCATTGTTACCTGCGCGTGACCTGCAAGGGTGAACCCCACCCCGCTGGAGCCAGCAGATGCCCACCCGGCAGGTGGGCATCTGCAGGCGCGCCCCTTCCCAAGCGTCCCCGCTGTCACCCGGACCTCGGGAGGCTGTCATTTTGCTCACCAGCAGGGGCCTCGCGCAGGTTCAGGCGCAGGTTCAGGTATTCCACCTCCGAGGCGGAGGCCGGGGCTGCGGAGCCAGCGCTGGAGCCCCAGGAGGTGGTGGCGCGGCCGAGGGCCTCCAGGCGCAGCGCGATCAGGGCCACGGGCTCGGCCGCCTCCAGCAGCACATGCCCCGCCACCGTCTCGCCGCTCGCGTAGCAGCCCTTGCCCTCGTCCTGGAACACCAGCCCCAGGCTCTTCACGCGCCCCCCCTCGGAGCCGCCCAGGGCCGCTGCGGACCCCGCTTCGCCGCCCATCCCGCTCAAGAGACCGGCAGCACCCGGGATCCGGGAACGGGAGCCGAACGGCGCCGCTGTCACGGGCGCCGGCCGCACACGGAGGGGCGCAGCGGCCGCGGTGCGATGCCCCGTGGAGGAGCCCTGGCGCGCCCTGGGGCCTGTCACTTTAACAAACCCCGCTGGGACTGGAAGCCGGCCGGGAATGCCCGCCCCCGGCGCGCGCCCATAGGTCGGCGGCGGACCCCAGCTTGGTGCCGATTGGTTGGAAGTGGCTACTGAGTCATTTCATTGGCGCCCCACGCGGCGGCTGGCTCAGGTAGGCAGTGCGTGATCGGCCCGCAGTGACCTATCGGGATACGCAGCTGTGCACGTGCACAGGCCGCTTATTGGCTGAAGCGAGGCACAGCCCTAAGGCACCGGCCAATAGGGAGGCGGTGCGCCCATGTGGACAGAGAGTGAGAAACAATATTCGGGAGGGGAGGGGGGCGGAACCGGGAATCCCAGGGCTAGCGGCGTGTCACCGTTGCTGTGGTTACGGGCGGGGGCGGGGTTTCTGGCACTTGGGGAGCGTTTTTTGCTGGAGTCACTCGGTTCATACAAAGGGAACCAGAAGTTGTGGCAGAACTGGCTGTGGTTATGATTACATCTGCAATCTTGGAGAGGAAATGGACTTGGAAAGTGCAACTCAGTGACATTTCCTTATGAGGTTTGGGGACTTGAATGGGCAAGGTGGCATGTAGTGCCGTGGCTCCCAATCAGGTACCACTGGAACCAGTTCTACCGCTGGGCTCGCAGCCTGTCTCAGATGGGAATGGCTGGGACCGGTCATCCTTCCTGCTGTAAATAAGGTCAGGTCATGAATCAGGCTGTTTCTAAACCAGCCACCCCAGTTTCTGCTCCACCCAAAAGGGTTTCGTGACTTCAGTATCGTAGACTCAGAGACATGTCCAGTTGTTTTGATGACCGGTCCACGCCCCGAGCTCTTTCCCCCTGTCCTCGGCCCCATTGTTTTCTTTAATCTTCCATCCCTTATCCATTCCATCTAGCGTAGCTGCTACTATCTGGCCATCATTATCTAACCCTTTTGAACACATCCCTTATAAAAATTCCAAGTCAGTGAGTGAGCTAATAATGGTAGCTTACTCTCATATTGAGATTTAAGACCTTGCCTGATATAACTATTTTTTTTTCTTTTTTCTTCTCTTTTTTTTCTTTTGGATCCTTTTCTAAGGATTCCAAACTAAAGGTTGCTCTACTGTTCTCTTTGAGTTTAGATGATTAATGTGAGACTTTATTTATTTTAAAATATATTTTTGTTGATTTCAGGAAGGAAGAGGGAGAGAGAAAGGTAGAAACATCCACGATGTGAGAGAATCATGGATCGGCTGCCTCCTGCAAGTCCCCCACTGGGGATCGAGCCCACAACCCGGGCATGTGCCCTTGACTGGAATCGAACCCGGGACCTTTCAGTCCACAGGCTGACGCTCTATCCACTGAGCCAAACCGGTTTTGGCCTAACAGCATGTCTTAAGTCTGAATCCGTAGCATCTTGCAGCAATGCAGTCTGTCTCCCTGGGAGAGCCACTGGGATTGGCAAGGTCTTAGAGGGGTTCTGCTGAGAATGACTCTGAGGCTGGGGTCCTTGGGACGCGTCTTATCTTAGGGCTCAGGGGCACCCCGAATTGGACTTCCAGACGATAACTGCTGTTTCAGATATGCACTCTGTGCTGCCCCTTCATGGAGGACTTTATTCCTTTCTTTGGTTAGGTGAGGGAGATGGGCGTGTCCCTTTAATCCAGGGACAGATTCAGTACAGCACTGCCTTCAGTCTATGGGGAGCGGGTCTTGGCAGCATGGTGCGAGCTTGCTCCCTCCAGCTGATTCTGGACGAGTCTGGAGAGTTCCTCCTGCCTCAGCCAGTTCAGTGTGGCCTGAGCCCTGGGTGTCCCAGGGGCATCAGTCTGCAGCCCTTGTGTCTGTTTTGTATTTTGCCCCCTGTCCGAGCATCTGCCCAGGTCAGGAGCTCAGCCTTGTGCTTGCCTTCTTTGTGCTAAAGTCTGTCTTGGCTTCTGTTATTGCTGCTTCAAACCAGTTGGTGTGTGAAGGTGAGTGAGATGCTGACATGGGTTGGGACTTGGACTCTGAGCCATGGCATCTTCCCCACCTTCCCACATGGCTGCCCTTGGGGGCTGATGCCAACTCTTCCTGGACCAGCATCAGTTCTGCTACTACGAGTAGGCGAGTCAAACATTGCTGGGCCTTGCTGTTCCAGCCCTGGGAGGTGTGAGCATGTTAACTTGTTATTAGTGACTAGAGGCTCGATGCATGAAGATTCATGCAAGAATGGCCTTCCTTCCTTTGGATGCTGGCACCACCTTTGCTGTGGCTGGAGCTGCCTTTCTGCCTCCCCACACTGCCCAAAGGCCCAGAGTGGCTTGGGTGGTCCAGAATGCCTGCTTCCTGCCCAGCTCTCAGCCCTCTGTGTATGCAAATTAACCCACCATCTTTGTTGGGTTGATTTGCATACTCACTCTTGATTGGCTGGTGGGCGTCGTGAAGGTACAGTCAATTAGCATGTTACTCTTTTATTAGTCTTTTAAAAGCAGTAACAACGAGCATGTATTGAGTGCTTTTTATGTTGCGAGTTCTGGACCAGGTTTATTGCATACATTGTTACATTTAATTCTCTGGAGAACCCTATTGGATAGTAAATATTTTGGATATAGTTTTTCAATGGGGAAACTGAGGCCAGGAGAGGTTAAGTAATTTGTGCAAGTTCACTCAGTCAGAGGTGGAGCTGCCCTAGCTGGCTTGGCTCAGTGGATAGAGCGTCGGCTTGCAAACTGAAGGGTCCCGGGTTTGATTCCAGTCAAGGGCACATGCCTGGGTTGCAGGCTCCATCCCCTAGTAGGGGGCATGCAGGAGGCAGCTGGTCAATGATTCTCTCTCACCATTGATGTTTCTATCTCTCTCTACCTCTCCCTTCCTCTCTGAAATAAATAAAAATATACTTTAAAAAAAGAGGTGGAGCTGAGATGGGACCTCATAGTTTTCTGATTCAAAGCCTGTGCTCCTAAGCACTAGCCACACTGTCTCGGCTGCCACCTGCTCAAGCTCATCCCTGCTTGACAATGGCTGGAATCTCAGTCTAAAAAGCCACGGGCGAGTTTCTGTGAGAAGCCGCTGAGTATTAGTAGGGTAGATACTTGGGGGGAGGCATCTGATTTGGTGGCATTTGCTCTCTGGACTCTGCATTCTCCAAAGTTTGTGGGCACACTTTGTGCATATAGATGACTGCTCGCGTTTGAATGGCTGTACCTTCACAACACCCACCAGCCAATCAGGAGTAAATATGCAAATTAACCCAAGAAAGATGGTGGGTTGGTGCCTCCTGTCCTCCCCAGTTGGCGGCGTGAATTAGTAAGGGAACGTGACCAGCAGGAAATAGCAGCAGTTAAGTGTTCCAGGCCTGCATGATTGTAAATGGTCGTGCCATCGAGGAGCGAATAGAACGGTGGCCGAAGCTGCCATATGTCCGTGGGAATCAGGAAACTTGAGGCAGTTGCCTTCATAGCCCGAATGTGAATATTGGGTCCAATTTGCCAGAAACGTAGGCCTCTCCTGGCATTAGAGAGCGTTGGCATGCACAGACCCACCACATGGCCATTTTGCTGGACAACTTGGCCTTTGACGAAGATAACATTTCGGAGTTGTTTCTATAGCATTCACTGCTCTTGCTTTGTGATTGTGTTTACATTTGTCTGGTAGAATGTTTAGCGGTTTTTTAAAGTATTTTAAAAATATATTTTTAATTGATTTCAGAGAGGAATGGAGAGGGAGAGAGAGATAGAAACATCAATGATGAGAATCATTGCTCAGCTGCCTCCTGCACGCCCCCTACTGGGGATCCAGCTGCAAATCAGGCATGTGCCCTTGGCCAGGAATTGAACCATGACCTCCTGGTTCATAAGTCGATGCTCAACTATTGAGCCAGGCTGGCCGGGCTAAATTTTTTATTTTATTGTCTCATGATTTTTTAAAAAAATAAATCTTTGTTGTTCCTATTATTACAAATGTTCCTCATTTTCCCCCCTCCGTTGCTCCCCTCCACCAGGTTCCCACCCCACCCTCTGCCCTTTCCCCACCCCCCATTGTCCTCCTCCATAGGTGCACAGTTTATGTTCAGTCTCTTCCCGCACCCCCACTCCCCTTTTCCCTGTGAATCGTCAGTCCACTCCCCTTCCATACCTCTGATTCTATTATATTCATTAGTTAATATTGTTCATCAGGTTTTTTAATTCCCTTGGTTTTTAGATTCACTTGTTGATAGTTACGTATTTGTTATTCATAATTTTCATCTTTATCTTCTTTCTCTTCCTAAAGAACCCCCTTCAGCAATTCATATAATTCTGACTTGGCGGTGATGAACTCCTTTAGATTTTTTTATTTTTTTTTTTATTTGTGAAGCTCTTTATCTGGCCTTCGATTCTGAGTGATAGCTTTGCTGGGTAGAGTATTTTTGGCTGTAGGTTCTTGCTATTCATCACCTTATTGCCTCATGATTAAATAATACCTTCACTTTGTCACATTTGGAACTGTGTGGAGACTTTCTGTGTATGTGAAAAGCACCTGCTGTTTATCTCCTCAGTTCCTGGGGGTGCTGGGGCGGTGTGGAGGGAAGGATCCCGAATTCGGGGTGCGTAGGCCCAGAGGTGCCTGAGGTGTGAGTTCACCAAGGGAGGGAGGAGCGAATGCCTTCCTCAGGCGTCTTGAGCTTTCTCATTTGTCAACCTATCAACGTTTACGACACCGATTTCTGCGCTCACGCTGTCTTGCGTTTCTGCATTCTGTACCTTGGCATCCCGTATGTGTTTGACTTCAGGACAATTTACAAATCAAAGCCGAGACTTGCAATAAACTCCCCTTTCCGTTGTGGTTCGAGGAAGCAGCCTCGGAGCCCCTTGGGCTTGGTTGATAAAACGTGGCATTTATCCTGTTCAGCCAACTTCACGGCGGAGGGAACAGCTGGCGAAGTGGGTTCATGCAAAGGTGAAGGTAATATTGCCATAAAAACCATGAGGATAATGATTTAAAAAGGGGGATGGTGGTGGTTGTGACAACACCATTAACCTTTTGCTTTGCGTGCGTGGTCTCTGTCAGAGGTCTGATCGAAGGTTTTCTGTAACTGCAACGAGTGAGAAAGAAGCAATAGAGAACTTGCTGTCATTTTCTCTTCAAATCATCCTTTCCCCTAGACCAGTGGTCGGCAAACTCATTAGTCCACAGAGCCAAATATCAATAGGACAACGATTGAAATTTCTTTGGAGAGCCACAATTTTTAAATCTTCTTTTAGCACCACTTCTTCAAAATAGACTCGCCCAGGCCGTGGTATTTTGTGGAAGAGCCACACTCAAGGGGCCAAAGAGCCACATGTGCAGTTTGCCATCCACGGCCCTAATCCATTAAAAATTCAAAGCCATTGGTGACTTTCAACTTTTTAAAAATTTGTTTTTATTTATTTTTGTTAATGCTCACCCGAGGATATTTTTTCCATTGACCTATAGATATATTTTTTTAGAGAGAGTGGAGGGAAAGGGGACAGAGAGAGAAACATCCATGTGAGAGAGACACATCGATTGGTTGCCTCTGGCACCTGCCCCAACTAGGGCTGGGGATCAAGCCTGCAACCGAGGTACATGCCGTTGACTGGATTCAAACCCGTGACCCTTCAGTCTGTGGGCCGACTCTCTAACCACTGAGCTAGGGCTCAAGTTATTTTGAAAGTTTATATAATTTGCTTTGTAGTGTAGAGGATGTTAAAGAATCATCCTTTCCCTAGACTAGTGGTCGGCAAACTCATTAGTCCACAGAGCCAAATATCAATAGGACGCACGCGCGCGCGCGCACACACACACACACACACACACACACACACACACAATAGACCAGGATTGAAATACAGGTACCAATTCTAAGATGGGGCAAAATTTTTAGAAAGCTTGAACATAGTCCAGTGTTTTCTAGTCTAGTCTAGGCTTAGAAACCCACTGGGCACGTTCATGCCATCTGGGCACTGGTCGGAATGGAGTGGGCACTGGAACCGAGCTCCTTTCAGACTTTGATATGATAGCTGATGGAGGCAGCATTCAGGGAACGGGAGGGTAATTGCAGAGTGAATGGCATCAGCAAAAACCAGGTCATGCCAACATTAGCCGGGCTCATGTCTGTGAAAACAATGGTCTCAGAATGTCTGTGGAGGATGGGGTCTCTGAGGCTGGTGTCCAGGGGCACATCCGTGTTCTTGGCTTTGAGGGTCTCATGAACCTCTTGATGTCGTATGCACAATTGCCTAAGGACACACCTGTGTGGGAGGTCAGAGGTCACAAGCAAGCAGAAATGTCACATGTAAAATAGGTTAAAGTATGTTTCCTACTTTTAATCTGGGCAGAGGTTAAAATTCCTCTTCGTCGAGCTTGCAGAGTCGTCCAACTGCGTCCACAGTGTGTATACATGTTCTGATATAACGTGTATATATGTCCTTTTTAAAAAATGTATTTGTATTGATTCCAGAGAGGAAGGGAGAGGGAGAGAGAGAGAAACATCCATGATGAGGGAGAATCATGGATTGGCTGCTTCCTGCATGCCCCTCCCCCACCCACTGGGGATTGAGACTGCAACCTGGGCATGTGCCCTTGACCGGAACCTGGGGCCCTCCAGTCTTCAGGCCGATGCTCTATCCACTGAGCCACACCAGCTAGGGCTGGGTGAATTGTTTTTGTAGGAGGTCGGTAGTACTCAGCAACCTCTCTGAGGTTCTGAGGGTTGGGGCCTGGGACCCCACAAA
Source organism: Pipistrellus kuhlii (assembly GCF_014108245.1). NCBI lineage: Eukaryota > Metazoa > Chordata > Mammalia > Chiroptera > Vespertilionidae > Pipistrellus > Pipistrellus kuhlii. Next base: position 3,554,957 of record NW_023425543.1, on the reverse strand, counting down.
TTGGAGATTTTTCTTTCCACATTTGCCCTATGACCAGGTCACCGTCCCTTTTTCTGCTTAGAGACTTGATGCTGCCTCACCCTGACCTGCCTGCTCACTCCCAGTCTGGTGGCCTGTCATGGGTCCTTGAACTTGCCCCTGCCACATTCTTTCCACATGCGGCTCCCAGCCTTGTTTACGTGCTTGTAAGCCTCCTGTAGTCAGAAACAATTTTTTTTTTAATTCCAATTTGCAGCCTAGTTCCCAGGAGGCCTCTTGTTAGTCAACGTTTCATTTGAATTTTAGGCTGGTGGAATGAATGTGTCATCCGGGCCTGTATGGTATGGCACCATGGGAAATTTATTAGCAGGAGACCCAAAACTGGAAGAGAGATTCATCAGTAGACAATACACAGTTGCTTTGCTTTCTCCTCCTCCTCCTCCTCCTCCTCCTCCTCCTCCTCCTCCTCCTCCTCTTCCTCCTTCTCCTCCTCCTCCTCCTCCTTCTCCTCCTCCTCCTCAGCACATTGCACCAAAATGTTTTAAAGAGCCAAGAAAGCCTACAAGAGAACAATTCTTGTTTTCTTTCCTCCCTCCCTGGCTCCCTCCTCCCTCCCTCCTTCCCTCTCTCCCTTCCCTTCCCTTTTCCTTTCCCTTTTTCTTCCTTCCCTCCCTCCCCCTCCCTTTCTCCCTCTCTCCCTCCTCCCTCCCTCTCTCCTTTCCTTCCTTCTTTCCTTTTCCTTTTCCTCCCTCCCTTCCTTCTTTCCCTTCTGTTTTCCTTACCTTCCACTCCTTCCCTGCTCCCTCCCTCCCCCCTTTCCCTCCCTCCATCCTTTCCTTCCTTCTTTCCCTTTCTCTTTCCTTTCTCCCTCCCTCCCTCTCTCCCTTCATCCCTCCCTCCCTCCTCCTTCCCTTCCTGTACTGTGATAGTGCAGGGCAGTGAAAAGAACTCTGTTGTTGCTGAACAGACTAAACCCCGATTCTGGATCTGCCATTTATTATTAGGGGACCTCAGTGGGAGCCTACTGTCCTACTTAAAACGTCACCTCTTCGCTGCCAATCAGGGATCACAGAAAGACTTCGTTATCTCCTAGGCAAGCTGCTAGGATGGGAACAGAACCTGAACGCAGACATTGCTTGGGGTAGCGTGTCATTCTTTCCTAGAACACGGCCCCTTGGCATGAAAGGGGACTGCCCCAGCCTGTTCTTTGCAGCTGGATGTGGCTGCAGGGGAGATGCTTCTGGTCCTGTGATGGAAGCAGCAGATCTGAGCCACCTGCTGTCAAACTGGGGACCTACCTGTTAGCAGGCGGAGGCCCAGCTGGGGACTTGCTAATGGGACAGCAGATAAGTGATCCCTCACCAGCCCGACCCACGTGGCTCAGTGGTTGGGCGTTGACCTATGAGTCAGGAGCTCATGGCTCAATTCCTGGCCAGGGCATGTGCCTGTGTTGCAGGCTCGATCACCAGCTTGGGACATGCAGGAGGCAGCCAGTCAATTATTCTCTCTCATCATTGATGTTTCTCTCTCTTCCTCTCTGAAATCAATAATATGTGTGTGTGTATTTAAAGGACAAATAGCACTAGCTGGTGTGGCTCAGTGGATAGAGCGTCGGCCTGCAGACTGAAGGGTCCCAGGTTCCGGTCAAGGGCACATGCCAGGGTTGCAAGCTCGATCCCCATCATGGACTGTGCAGGAGGCAGTCAGTCCATCTGTGATTCCCTCTCATCATTGACGTTTCTCTCTTGCTCTCTCTCCCTGTCTCAGCCTCTCTGAAATCAATACAAATGTATTTAAAAAACAACATAGAGCCAAAACCTGTTTGGCTCCATGGACAGAGCGTCAGCCTGTGGACGGAAAGGTCCCGGGTTCGATTCCGGTCAAGGGCATGTACCTTGGTTGCGGGCACATCCCCAGTGGGGAGTGTGCAGGAGGCAGCTGATAGATGTTTCTCTCTCATCGATGTTTCTAGCTCTCTCTCCCTCTCTCTTCCTCTCTGTAAAAAATCAATAAAATATATTTATCAAAAACAACATAGAAAAGTCATTTCTTTGCAGCACATCACTCAAGTCTTGGTTCCCGTGCTCAGCACCCCTCCCTCATTTCCCACGGGGGGACCGTCTTCTGCGTTTTGCAGTTTGCTGCTCGCTTCGGATGTTGATCAGGGTGCCTGCTTTCACCCTCCTCTCCCTGTGTACACTCTGTGTACGTCTGAGCATCTACACATCGACAGCGACCACCCTCACCCACGTGCCTAAGGAAGCCCGTTCAGCACCACGAACAGCGCCTTCTCCGCATTTGCTCTCAATGGCTCCATTCTCTTAAAGGCGCAGTAGTTAAGCGAACGCTGAGATTCTTCCGCCCCAGCCCGTTAAATCGTCTTAAACACTCTGTCATAACGACCACGGGATGCCACCAGATGTGATGATATCCGGGGGATTTAAAAGAAAGACTTAGCGGAAGACACAGAGTCCTGGTACAGAGTTGGGAGCCGGTGCGCTCAGCTGTGGTGTCTGGCCGCTCCCCGGTCCTGCTTTGGGCCAGGCGGGACCGAGGTGCCAAAGGACGTTTCCCGGGACAATTGGTGGGTGTTTCTGGGAGATTGCACCATGGCCCTGTCACCTCATGCTGCACACACACACACATGAGTGTGATCCCGTGTCCAAGGTGGCCCTGGGGCATCTGGGAGTTGTGGTAAGTTCGCCCAGCCCTACAGGACAGTATTCATAGTGCCCAGGCTAGATAGGAGGCGGCTGCAACGTAGAGCTGAAATGTACAAATCCACATTCAAGTTATGAACTCCTCCGGCCTGGCTGGTGTGGCTCAGTGATTGAGCATCGACCTATGAACCAGGAGGTCACGGTTCGATTCCAGGTCAGGTTGCAAGGCTCAGTCTCCAGTAGGGAAGCGTGCAGGAGGCAGCTGATGGATGATTCTCTCTCATCAATGTTTCTCTCTCTCTCTCTCTCCCTCTCCCTTCCTCTCTGAAATCAGTAAAAAAAAAATAAAAAAAATATAGATATTATTTATTTATTTTAATAAATAAATTATATATATGTTTCTAACTCTCTCCCTTCCTCTCTGTAAAAAAATCAATAAAATATATTTTTAAAAAAGAAAAAAGAAAAAAGAACTCCTCCTGATAGTTTTTCTTAACACCCTCAAAATAATAAACCAGTTCCTTCAATTTCTGCCCTGCATTGCAATGAATTATTATTCTTTTTATCCTCACCTTCGTATCTGTTTTCATTGATTTTAAACCTAGAGGAAGGTTAGAGAGAGCAAGAGAGAAACATCCTTGGTTGCCCCCCTATTGAACCCACAAACTAGGCATGAGCCCTTTGACCTTTTGGTGATGCTCCCGCCACTGAGCCACCTGGCCAGGGAGGGCTGCAGTCAGTTACTTATCAAAGGTGCCAGCTCTACCGTATTGGAAGTTTCCGCGTCACGTGAGACTAGATGTGAACTTTTGAACTCCCGGTTTTGGCACGAAAGTCGGCACCATCCAAACCCCTGTATGCAATGAACCATCAACAAAGAGAGAAGCCGTTTGTCAGCCACGTGATGACAAGGAGGAATCCTAGCGATGAGATCTCCCAGGCAGAGCGAGCGGGCCCTGATGTGCCCAGATTCCCGTCGGCACTGCCGTTCCGAGCTGGATAATGTCCTCGGCAAAGCTGCCACGTCTCGGTCTGGAAAGAGGCCCACTGCTGATCCAACAAATCAATTGATAAGAAGTGTCTTTATGGCGCTCCATAAAAACACAACACTCCAAATAAACATGCACGCCTCATAAAACAAATGGCTCACCTAAAATGAATTACACTCCACGTTTTTTTTTTTTTTTAAAGTAAATGACAGAATATTCAGTGATGTTCCTCCCCACCAACGAGGAAGATTACAAACAGCACTAAAAGTAAATATGTTCATGTTTCCATTCAGTTGAGGTGGTTTCCCGCCCCCTTTCTCCATCTATAGAATTTCCAAGAGCAAAATGGAAAAAGAAAAAAAAAGAAAGAGTGGTAGAAATTGCCCGTTTTGTAAAATATAGGAAAAAATAGACCATCTGTGATGGAGCACAGTCCTCCGTGCCCCATCTGTGGTCTTCACGCCATGCTTTGTAGAAGCTGAATACGTTGTTGTCCTCATCGTGATTTTTTTAAAAAAAGTTTTTCTAAGAAGTCTACTTTTGGGACATGCTATTATTCATGGCATGGAGCTCCTTTAGATTCCAAGGTTTAGAATGAAATAGTAAATATGATCTTTACCACGGTTTTCCGAATTTGTTGTTCCATTCAAAGCTTACCTTCCTTTCTTCTTCTTCTTTTTTAATGTAAATATGGCCCCAGCTGGTTTGGCTCAGTAGATAGAGCATTGGCCTGCGGACTGAAGGGTCCCAGGTTCCATTCCAGCCAAGGGCACATGCCTGGGTTCTGGGCTCGATCCCTAGTAGGAGACTTGTTGGAGGCAGCCAATCAATGATTCTCATCATTGATGTTTCTCTCTCTCTCCCTCTCCCTTCCTCTCTGAAATCAATAAATAAATAGATATTAAAAAAAATAAAATTTAAAGATGTCTTTATTGACTTGGGGGGGGGTGTGGGAATCATGGATCAGCTGCCACCTGCACAGCCCCCACTGGGGATGTGCCCACAACCAAGGTATATGCCCTTGACTGGAGTCGAACCTTGGACCCTTCAATCCACAGACTGACGCTCTATCCACTGAGCCAAACTGGTCAGGGCCACCATTGGATGTTTTGAAGGTTTCAGTTTTTCTCTCTTGAATGTTTGCTGTAATCACTGTTTTTAAGGCCATAGCCCTAACCCCAGATTTTGCATCACTTTTGCAATAAGAGAGCCCACTAAGTGGACTTGTGAATGTTTTTCTGAAGCCTTAGCTATTGATACCTCTGAGCCCTGAGTATCCCTCTTGCAGGAATCGTGTTAGACTGCCCTCTCGTGGCAGCCACGTTAACTGCATGCGCCTTTTAATTGTCCCTCTGGTTGCTTCTGTCCCATTAACCTTAGCAGCCAGAATGGTGGGGTAGGGGGAGGGGTACAATTTCCTACAGTAAAATGCACATATTTTACCAATCAAAGCACATAGCTCCATGCCTATGGACACACATGTACACACCTGTGTAGCTACTCCAAATCAGGAACAAGGACATTCCGCCCTAGCTGGTTTGGCTCAGTGGCTAGAGCTCCCGCCTGTGGACTGAAGGGTTCCGGGTTTGATTCCGGTCAAGGGCACATGCTCGGGACTCGATTCCCAGTAGGGGGCGTGCAAGGGGCAGCCGAGCCATGATTCTTTTTTTTTTTTTTTTTTTAAATATATTTTATTGATTTTTCACAGAGAGGAAGGGAGAGGGATAGAGAGCTAGAAACGATGAGAGAGAAACATCGACCAGCTGCCTCTTGCATACCCCCTACCGGGGATGTGCCCACAACTAATGTACATGCCCTTGACCGGAATCGAACCTGGGACCTTTCAGTCCACAGACCGACGCTCTATCCACTGAGCCAAACCGGTTTCGGCCCATGATTCTTTCTTATCATGTTTCTCTGTCTCTCTCTCTCTCCCTTCCTCTCTGAAATCAATAAAAAATATTTTAAAAAACCAAGAACATTTCCATTATTCTAGCCCAGTGGTCAGCAAACTCATGTGTCCACAGAGCCCAATATCAACAGGACAATGACGGAAATTTCTTTGGAGAGCCACATTTTTTAAACTTAAACTTCTAACGCCACTTCTTCAAAATAGACTCACCCAGGCCGTGGTATTTTGTGGAAGAGCCACCCTCCAGGGGTCAAAGAGCCGCCTGTGGCTTGCGAGCTGCAATTTGCTGACCACAGTTCTAGTAGGTTCCACCTGCCTCTTTCCAGGCGGTCGGCAACCCCAAGAGGCAACCGCTGATCTGCTTTCTGTCACGGCAGGTGACGTTGCCTGTTCTAAAACCTCCTATGCAGATCCTAGCGTCTGTAGGGCTCAGTGTCTGGCTCCGTTCACTCAACAGAAAGCCTCGCCGCGGTCCAAGTCAGGACGTCAGCGATTTTATTGCTGAGCGTGAATGAACACACTGCAATTTGTTCATCCGTCCTCCTGTTGATAGGCATTTGGATTGTTTCCAGCTCTGGGCTGTTATGAATGAAGCTGCTGTGAGCATTCCGACCGCATCCACGTTTGTGGACAAGCTCCTCCCCGGGAATAGAGTTTCTGGCTCGCTGAATGAGCTGTCTAATTGCATTGGCAAGTGATGCAAGAAATTTTGGCTAGTTCTTCTTTTTAAAGAAAAATATATTTTAAAAATTGATTTCAAAGAGGAAGGGGGAGGGAGAGAGAGAGAGAAACACCCATGTTGAGAGAGAATCATGGATCACCTGCCTCCTGCACGCCCCCTACTGGGGACCGAGCCCACAACCCGGGCATGGGCCCTTGACTGGAATCGAACCCGGGACCCTGCAGTCCGCAGGCTGTCGCTCCAGCCACTGAGCCAAACCATCAAGGGCAGAAATTTTAGCTAGTTCTTAAACTTTTTATTGCACTTTAAAAATGTTCATGGTTCAACTCAGGCATCACCAGCAGGCAAGAGTCACAAAATTTGGGATAATTTCCTATCCTTTTGTTTCTCGGTGACCAGTTCTTCAAATCCCATTGTAACTAAAGGGGAACTGACAAATGCATCAGAGTCTTGTGTTCATGAAGTGTTGCCTGGACGTCGTTGTTGCAGGTTGGGAAAATAGAAGTGTTAAAAAATAATAATAAAAGATGGGGTTTTACCCAGCAGACAGTCATGGGAAGGCAAGAACCCGTCCTGCGGGAACCGCCCCCTTCCCAGACCTCCGGCTGCCTTGCTGAGCGGCGCCACCTAGCGGCGGCCGGGCGCGGTGCCGAGCTTGCACAGCTCAGCCCCACGTTCCTCTGGATTTATGAAATCACCAACATCCCCGTGACATCTTTTGCCAAAAAAACGAAGTGCGTTTCTCAGCATCCTTGGATGTAATCGTGTGTCATTCCCGACCCCTCTCTGGAAAGGACCCCTGAGTGAGCCTCTAGCATTGTGGTCCCCCTAGCCAGAGGCCCCAGCCATGGAGCCAAATAGAATCAGTACCATGGACAGCAGCCAGGACTGCAAGCATGCGTGACTTTCCTCCTTTCAGCCTTTCTCCCTGCCCCTCCATTGGGCCTCATGGGTGTCTCTGCAAGAATGGAGCTCCATTTATTTATTTTTAAAAAATATATGTTTATTGATGACAGAGAGAAGGAAGAGGGAGAGAGAGAAACATCAGTGATGACAGAATCATGAATCGGCTGCCTCCTGCATGCTCCCTCCTGAGGATGGAGCCCACAACCGGGTCATGTGTCCCCGACTGGGAATCGAACCCATGACCTCCTGGTTCATAGGTCGACGCTCAACCACTGAGCAACATGGGCTGGGCTGGAGTTTTCATGTAAAAGTCCTCCAGGGAAGCCATCAAGGGAGGCCCCTGCTCTCAGGCGCTTACTCTGCACTGGTACTGGTTGTCAAACTCCGTGCCCCCTTAAACGGTGTCTCCTATGTGCCTCTTGAGCCTTCCCATTGGTCCAGACCCTTCCACTTGAACTTGGGGCCAGAGAAGGAAGTAGGCATGGAGGATGTCTTGCTTGAACCGCTGCCATAAAGCCTCATGATTATCAGAAAGGATCTTGGGGACGGTGCTTCCTTTCCCTGAGGTTTCTCCATCTGCACAGCTGTGTGCAGGTTCCGTGGCATGATTTTCGTTATCTGATGACAGTTGTAGGAGAATTCAGGGAGAATGCATCAGCCAACGCATTCCAGGACTGTCTTTGAATGCAGATTACATTTGCTTTAAGAATAGTTTGCCCTGACTGGTCTGGCTCAGTGGATAGAACGTCGGGCTGCTGACTGAAGGGTCCCGGGTTCGATTCCGGTCAAGGCATGTACCTTGGTTGTGGGCACATCCCCAGTTGGGAGTGTGCAGGAGGCAGCTCATTGATGTTTCTCTGTCATCGATGTTTCTAACTCTCTCTCTCTCTCCCCCTTCCTCTCTGTAAAAAATCGTTAAAATGTATTTAAAAAAAGAAAAGAAAAAAAGAATAGTTTGTTCTTAAGAATCATCCAAGCTGTGTGGCCGAGGAAGCCCGCATGGCTATGTGACTCGGGCTGGCGTCCTTGGCAGGCCTGCAGGACCGGGGGAAGCCAAGGGCCTCTCGTTGGGACCTCACTGTCCGTCCACCCACATGGCCATCCCTCCGTCCATCTGCCCAGCACCTGGGCTGGGCACATATGGAGTCAAGAGAGAGAAAAAGGATGCAGTTATTCTGCCAGGAGCTCACAGTCTCTTAGAGCAGACAGGCTTGTAACTAGAGGATGGTCATATGTGATGACTTTGCCAGGATAGAGTGGGCACGGGGACCGTGCAAGCACTCAGAGGCAGGGCTTACTTAGGGTCAGGAGGGGAAGGGGGCCAGTTCTCAGCAGGAACTGATGCCCGGGGATATACGTAGGAGGTTGGCCGTTGGGTAGAGAACACGGGGGAGCAGGGGAGGAAGGAAAGAAAGGTGATTTGTAGATTTCTGGCTGTATCTCCCGCGTTGTCATGACTCACGTTCGCAATGGCTCATCGTTGGGGACAGTTCCCACTGGAACAGACGTGGTTGGCATTTTTCAAGACAGAATGAGTCATGTGGTTCCCTGGGGCTCCGCGTTGTATGCTATCTCCCTCCTCTCTCTCTCCCTCTCTCTCTATCTGTGTGTGTGTGTGTGTGTGTGTGTGTGTGTGCTGTGCACTCCTGCAAGATTAAAAAAATATATATATATTTTATTGATTTTTCACAGAGAGGAAGAGAGAGGGATAGAGAATTAGAAACGTCGATGAGAGAGAATCATCGATCAGCTGCCTCTTGCACACCCCCTACTGGTACCAAGGTACATTCCCGTAACCAAGGTACATGCCCTTGACCGGAATCGAACCTGGGACCCTTGAGTCCACAGGCCGACGCTCTATCCACTGAGCCACACCGGTTTCGGCAAGATTTTTTTTTTTTTAAATGTCAGATTTAAAAAAGCAAAGCGGTCTGTTCCCTGCTGCAGAACTCACACAGGTGCCTGTTGCTCTGGTCGGAATGATGACGGGACCTTACAGTCGCCGCTCCGATCGGTGAACCCCTCGCGTGGAGAAGCCCTGTGTTCCGCACGCGTGCAGCTTGCCGCGTGTGGGTTTGGCTCCGGGGAGAAGGTCAGCGTTTAAGGCGGTTCAGACGCCAAATGTTCCCGTCAGATGGCAGCCCTCCCCAGCACCCTCCACTCTGTGCTTTAGAATCTGTTTTCCACAAGCTCCAGGGCTCCTGTGTGTGTGTGTGTGTGTGTGTGTGTGTGTGTGTGTGGTGTGTGTGTGTGTGTGTGTGTGTGGTTCACGCATGCGGGCTCATGCTCCTGTTCAGGGATGTCCTGCACCTTCTTTCCGGGATTTCCCCCTTTTCTCAGCACCTACTGCTCATCCCCCGCTCGGTCCGTCCCCCCTCTTCTTCGGGCCCTGGTATCCATAGCGACAGGGGCAGGCCCCTCTCATCATTTGCAAGCAGATGCCTCTCGGAGCTCAAAGCCACAGCGCCATGGGCCACATGAGAGTTTCTGTGCTCTTGCTCTCTCCCCATGTGATCTGAGAGCTCAGGAACAGGTAGTGTTTTGTGCTATTGCAAAATAGAAAAGGAATAACCGGGGTTAAAATCTGAGAAGCATGGAGTTTGGGACATAATGCACTTTATCCCCCCCCCCTCTCTGTCCCCCAACTCTCTCCTCATGTAGATTGCAGTCTGATCAGGAATACAAAGCAGGATTCTGGCCCTAACTGGTTTGGCTCAGTGGATAGAGCATCAGCCTGCGGACTCAAGGGTCCCAGGTTCGATTCCGGTCAAGGGCATGTACCTTGGTTGCGGGCACATTCCCAGGAGGGGGTGTGCAGGAGGCAGCTGATCGATGTTTATCTCTCATCGATGTTTCTAACTCTCTCTCCTTCTTCCTTCCTCTCTGTAAAAAAAAATCAATAAAATATATTAACAAACAAATAAATAAACAAAAACCCAGAATTCTGACCCATGACCTGCAGGAACCAGACCGGGAAATCAGCCAGCCGCCCTTGGGACAAGGAACCCCGAGTGGCCAGGACTTGGTCAGTGACTGACACCTTCCCTCATATTTGCCCATTTCCATCTCAGGAACCAGTGGAGAAAGCCAAATGGGAACAGCTAACCCAGTGGTCGGCAAACTGCGGCTTGCGAGCCACATGCGGCTCTTTGGCCCCTTGAGTGTGGCTCTTCCACAAAATACCACGGCCTGGGCGAGTCTACGTTGAAGAAGTGGCGTTAGAAGAAGTTTAAGTTGAAAAAATGTGGCTCTCCAAAGACATTCCAATCGTTGTGCTGTTGATATGTGGCTCTGTGGACTCATGAGTTTGCCGACCACTGCGCTAACCAATCCCATAGGACCCGCCCGCCTCTCACTTCTAGGTAGCCCTCCCCGCTTCTAGGTAGCCATGTTCTGCTTCTCCATGAACAGCATCCAATCAGGATGCATCTGAGCCTTCGTTGCTGGCTGCGTGTCTGCCTTTGCCTCTCTGACAAACGCAGGTGTCGGTGGCTGAGGCCTCGCGGTGGCAGGCTCAGACGCGAGAGCCCGTTTGTTCCCACCGGGGGCCCCTCTGTTTATTTCCACATAAAATGCAGTCTTGGGGAAACCACACGCGTTTAAAAACGATCGCACGCGGCATTATGGGATTCCCCGGTATGAAAAATGTAGGTGCTCGTGGCTGAGAAATGGTTAGTCTCCAGCCAAGAACTGAGTCCAAATGGCCCCGAATTACTTGGCGAGATGAGGATCCAGCTCCGGGTGGAGGAAATGGACGCGGAGCTTGGAGCTGTAATCGCGTTAGGATTTCCTAATAGGAAAGATGAAGTGGCCTCCGGAGTGGTCCCCGGGGCCTTGATTTTCTTACATGATTGGCTAAGTCTTCCCACTGCTACTAAACCCAGTTTGTGGAAATATTTAACAAAAGCTCGCTCAACTGGTGACTGAGCAAGAAACAGCAAACCTGCAAGGTTTTGAGCAGGGTGCTGTCAGCCGTGTTGTCAGTCGACTAGCTGCTGTTTTTTGTCCCCCAAGTAAGTGATGGATTAGAATTCAGTGGTCGGCAAACTGCGGCTCTCCAGCCACATGCGGCTCTTTGGCCCCTTGAATGTTTTAATGCCACTTCTTCAAGATAGACTCGCCCAGCCGAAAACCGACTTCTGCGCATGGGCCATGAAGTTTGTTTTTTAAAACACATTTTATTGATTTTTTACAGAGAGGAAGGGAGAGGGAGAGAGAGCTAGAAACATCTATGAGAGAGAACCATCGACCAGCTGCCTCCTGCACACCCCCCACTGGGGATGTGCCTGCAACCAAGGTACATGCCCTTGACCGGAATCGAACCCGGGACCTTTCAGTCTGCAGGCCGACGCTCTATCCACTGAGCCAAACCAGTTCCAGCAAGGGCCACGCAATTTTAAAAAATCTTGCAACTGCAGACTGGAAATAAACATATCATAACCAAAAACATCTGGGTCCCAATTTCAATGTCCAACAGCCATAAGAGTTTAAGGTTCTGCCACGGGGAAGATGGGGCTCCATGGTCAATGGCGGGGGGGCGGGAGGGGGGGTGTGCAGCACGAAGGCAGCAGGGGAGAGTCCATGGAGGCAGGTACAAAGCGAAGGACTCGCATGGCCAATCCTTCACCTGCCTGGTTCCATTGCCCTAACGATACGGGGTTCAAGGAAGAAGCTCATTTCTATCATCCAATGCCCTCCTCCCCACCCCCCATTTTAAAACATTCCTTCCCTCTGTTCCCAGGGCATTCCAGCCAGGCCTTGCTTTGTAGCTCTTAAAGGGGAACAAAGACATAGCTGGGTAATGAAAACGAGATGCAGGTGGCCGGGAGATGGGGGGCGAGGCGGAAGGCAGAGCTGCGGCTATTGCTTTGCAGGTAGGATTAGGTGCGGGAGAGAGGCGGTCATTCAGACTTGGCTGAAAGCAATGAGCTCATCCTTTCTGATGCCTGATGCAGATCCTCTGTCAGAATCCATAAAAAAGGACCCTATAACATCACCATTGGCCCCTCGTGCATTGAATGGAATGTCATGATTCAAAGAAGTTTCCTTTTTTTTTTTTTGCCAAAGATGGGGGAAATAAAAAAAAAAGCAGTTCTTCTCTGATTAGACGCTATCTGGTCTTATGTATGTAACATATTTGCAGGGAAATTCATGGCTTAATATGGTTTTGGAGGCAGGAGGTCCTGGCTGATCAAGTGTTGTCTACATTTAACAACAACAAAAAATTTTTTTTATTGATTTTTCACAGAGAGGAAGGGAGAGGGATAGAGAGCTAGAAACACCGATGAGAGAGATACATTGACCAGCTGCCTCCTGCACACCCCCTACTGGGGATGTGCCCGCAACCAAAGTACATGCCCTTGACTGGAATCGAACCTCGGACCCCTCAGTCCACAGACCGACGTCTACCCACTGAGCCACACCGGTTTCGGCTGTTGTCAACATTTTTGGTTTCCAATCTAGAAACGTGAGAAAAAAGAGAATAGGAAGGAAGACATCTAGGCAAAATTGTGTCTCTCCCCAACCCTCCAGCTCACCCCCCCCGCCCCCCGCAATGGGAGCGAATGGGACGAACAAGTGGTCCAGCCCCCATATGGATGCAATATGGGCCCGGGAATGCTTGATGACAGCGAGCAGGCTTGTAATGCATCCCAAATGGACTGTCATCTGGCGGCGGGAAACGTCACGCTGTAAAGGGGCTCCCCGGCCCCCTGGAGGTTCTGTGGGGTTGAGTGCAGATGAAAGCGGACATCCACCTCACGGAGCAAAGTACCAAACGAACATTATGCCTCCTAAGTGCTTCTTGATCTGCCCACTGTCAGGCTCCGCTAACTGCCTGTCTCCAAATCACAGTGCCACTTGCAACTTTATCTGAAAGATGAAACAGAGGGAACCGAGCCAAAACCGGTTTGGCTCAATGGACAGAGAGTCGGCCTGCGGACTGAAGGGTCCCGGGTTCGATTCTGGTCAAGGGCATGTACCGTCGTTGCAGACACATCCCCAGTAGGGGGTGTGCAGGAGGCAGCTGGTCTATGTTTCTCTCTCATCGATGTTTCTAGCTCTCTATCCCTCTCCCTTCCTTTCTGTAAAAAATCAATAAAATATATTTAAAAAGAAAAAGAAACAGAGGGGCCGAGACTGGAATGCCAGGACCCAGGTTTTATTGGGGAGAGGACCCCTGCTGGGCTGCCTTCTGGAGGAGAAAGAGCAGGAGGGCCGGGGTGCAGGCACCTTTTGAGGGGAGGAAACGGAAAGGGCGGGGCTTAGGGCACTCAGCACACCCTGATTGGCGGGGTTTCACATAAGGCACATGATTAGGGACCTAGGGACTTAGGAATCAAGGGCTTAGGGTATTTGGCAGGTGCTGATTGGTGGTTCGATGTACAATCTCTGTAAGGTGCCTGGTCAGGTGCTCAGGAATGTCCGTGCTGCAGGTGGAGTTTACGTCATTCTCCGTCCATCAGTTGGAGGAAGGGAGGATCTATCATTAACGCTTTGTCTGTCATCTCCTGACCACCATCATCTCCTCCAGGACTATCTCTCTCTCTCTCTCTCTCTCTCTCTCTCTCTCTCTCTCTCTCTCTCTCTCCCTCTCCCCCTCTCCCTCCCTCCCTCCCTCCCTCCCTCCCTCCCTCCCTCCCTCCCTCCACATGCTAACTTGACTAACTCAGGGGAGGCATGCGTGGCAGCCTTGCAAACTCAAAGACCTGACCTATAGTAACTTCCAAGACCTAGCCCAGTGGTCGGCAAACTCATTAGTCCACAGCGCCAAATATTGATACCAACAGTACAACACTTGGCATTTCTTTGGAGAGCCACATTTTTTCAACGCAAACTTCTTCTAACGCCACTTCTTCAACATAGACCCGCCCAGGCCGTGGTATTTTGTGGAAGAGCCACCCTCAAGGGACCAGAGTGCCACATGTGGCTCGAGAGCCACAGTTTGCCGACCCCAGACCTATAGTGACCACAGGAGGGTCTGAAGTGGAAACTTGAAGGGCAGTTGTGGTGGGTAGTCATGCCCTAGGCTGGAATCTTCCCTGAGAAAGATCAGCTTTCTTCTTCACTGAGCCCATTGTCCTTTTGCATCTAGGATAACACACCTGTGGAATGTCAGGGTAACTTGCAACTTCCCTTTTTCTCCCTGGACCCCTCGGGGCACAGCAGATGGCAGGGGGAGGGTTGGAGGAGAGGGAACCCACGCATTCCCTCACGGTGATTGTTATTCTGTTAATTGGTTAACGGTTGACTGAACTATATCCTGCACCCCCATAAGTACAAGAAGCTTGTTCCTATAATTTCACTTTTTATCCAGTCCCAGAGGTTTCCCCGCTTTGCTTTCTCCCACCTCCCCAATCTATCACCAAAGGCATTTAAAAAATATATATTTTATTGATTTTTTTACAGAGAGGAAGAGAGAGGGATAGAGAGTTAGAAACATCTATATGAGAGAGAATCATCTATCAGCTGCCCCTTGCACACCCCCTACTGGGGATGTGCCCGTAACCAAGGTACATGCCCTTGACCGGAATCGAACCCGGGACCCTTCAGTCCACAGGCTGACGCTCTATCCACTGAGCCACACCGGTTTCGGCTGAGCCATTTTTTAAAAGTGCAAAACTGGCATCAGGAATGCATTTCAGGGAGCTCAGCCTGACAGCGATCGCACGGAGGGTCTGAAGAGAGAGAGGCAGACACAAGTTGAACTTGGCCCCCGCCTTCCTGGGAGACCAGCCGCGCGATCTGCCGGAACGGTCGGACTAGAATCTGGAGTTCAACATCATGGCCCAACGCCTAGCACGTGGCGAGCACACGCCACGTGGCAGCCGTGGTCATGGCCTTCATTTTATGATGATAAGTTGGAAGCCAACAGGTCCCATCACCGCAGATTTTTCCCGGAGTCGTCTCTCCTCCCCGCCCCAGACCAAACCTGTCAAATTCACGGTCGCAGGGCGCCGGCTATTGTCCCTTCTCCGCTGAATGAACGCTAAAAGGCTGAGCTGGCTCCCAGCGGAGGCGGCGTCCAGCAATATGCAACCTGTACATTGTCAGACGGTGCAGCCGCGGGCCCGGGGAGGGGCCTGCCGCGTCCCCCAGGAG
The DNA here is from genome assembly GCF_014108245.1 of Pipistrellus kuhlii. NCBI lineage: Eukaryota > Metazoa > Chordata > Mammalia > Chiroptera > Vespertilionidae > Pipistrellus > Pipistrellus kuhlii. The sequence continues at coordinate 3,539,729 of NW_023425543.1, read as the reverse complement.
GGAGCACCCCGCGCATATGCCACGGGAGGTGCTGGGGAGCTGGCGGGAGGACCATATGCTGCCGGCCCTCCAGGGGGGACGGGGAGCAGTAAACAGCAGCAGCGTCCCTGCACGAGGCGGGAGCACCGCATGGCTGCTCAGGTGCTCTCGTGGCGTCCTCCCGGGCCCCCCGCCCGTGCTCTCCTTCCTCGCTTTGGAAGCAAAGAAGGTTCTTCCTTGTGGAACAAAAGAACAGCAGTGCCGCGTGGTCGGCCAGCGTGAACGTGAGGAGCGAGGGAGGGGAGGGAGGCCCCATCTGCTCGCGTTCATGGGAACGCGCCACGCTGCGTCTGAAACGCCGCATCCGGCCGTGTACCGCGCCCGTCGCCTACCCAGTGGCTGCTGAGTCTCTCCTGCTTTCTGTGCCTGCATCCTGCAAAGCCTTGGCTCAGCACCGCTCCCCAGCGGCGAGGGGGAGGGGAGAGAAAAGGAGGGGGCCACATGATCCTACAGAGGGAATGTTCGAGAGGCAGGAGGGGCTGGCCGACATGGAGAGTCCAACAGAGTTGAAACTCCATCTGTTCTTTTCTTTCTTTTCTATTTTATTGATTTTTCACAGAGAGGAAGGGAGAGGGATAGAGAGTTAGAAACATCGATGAGAGAAGCATGGATCAGCTGCCTCCTGCACACCCCCCACTGGGGATGTACCTGCAACCAAGGTACATGCCCTTGACCGGAATCGAACCTGGGACTCTTGAGTCCACAGCCCGACGCTCTATCCACTGAGCCAAACCAGTTTCGGCCTGAAGGGATTTTAATTTGGGATCTTTAGGGGCGGGGGGAAACTTGTTGACATCCATGACATTCCAATGGTTAAACATGTAATGAGGTGCAATGGGAGCAGAGAAATGATAAAGGGGGCGTTTTGGGGTGAGCCCGGTGGGGAGCTGGAGAAAGAGCATCCTAATGAGGGGGGCTGCAAGACCTGGATCTGTCCTGTTGGGACCAGTGAGGGGCTCAGGGATGCTGGCCAGTGAGCTGGCCGGTTAGTGCGGGGAAGGGAGGACAGCGGTGGCAATGGTGGCTGCACTGGGCAGGGCCATGGGTGAGTGGGAGGACTGGGGCTGACACCTTGGTCATCCAGGCAGGAGGTGATGGCCCCGAGGAGGACATCTTTGGTGGTCCCCTCCAGGGTATGAACTGGGTCCATGGACACTCTCCAAGGTGCTGGAGCCCTTGGCCAGCAGAATGCAGGTGGGGTTGTGCCCTGTGGGACCTTCCCCAGAGTCCACCCAGTGTCTGCCATGTACCAGGAACTCCCAAACCTTACGTGCAACTGTCCTAGCAATATGTCAAGAGGATATGACTGCTCCCAAATTATTATTATTATTATTATTATTATTATATTTAAAAATATATTTTATTGATTTTTTTACAGAGAGGTAGGGAGAGGGAGAGAGAGTTAGAAACACCGATGAGAGAGGAACACTGACCAGCTAGCTGCCTCCTGCACACCTCCTACTAGGGATGTGCTCGCAACCAAGGTACATGCCCTTGACCGGAATTGAACCTGGGACTCCTCAGTCTGCAGACCGACGCTCTATCCACTGAGCCAAACTGGTTTCGGCTGGATCCCCAATATCTTGAAAGAGCAGTGTCCCGGAGAGGGGACTCTTTGTCCCTCCTGGAAATGTTCCACGGATGCATTAGTGTGGAGTGTGGGCCTCCTGTTATTTTTCACACGGGTCTGCCCATGCTTTTGTGCTGAGTCACCTACCACTTGTACCACCTGCTTAGCTATGACCTTCCCATACATTTTCAGCATGAGGCTTTATTTGGGGGCAAAGATGAGGTGTTGTAGAATTATATATGTCCCTTCTCTCTTCTTTAAAAAGCATGATGAGGCCCGGCTGCATGGCTCCATGGTTGAACATCGACCTATGAACCAGGAGGTCACGGTTCGATTCCCTGTCAGGGCACCTGCCCATGTTGAGGCTCAGCCCCCAGTAGGGGGCGTGCAGGAGGCAGCCAATCGATGATTCTCATCACTGTTGTTTCTGTTTCTTTCTCCCTCTCCCTTCCTTTCTGAAATCAATAAATATGTATTTTTAAAAAAATAAATAAAAAGCAGGATGTGATCTTAATCATAATATGGAAATGCACAACAATGGGTTCTGTTTGCCTCTAGTGTCCTATGACTTACACTCATAGTCTGGGAAAGCAACCCCCTCCCCCCTTCCGCCCTCCACCCCTGCCAGACCTACTCAGTCAGCATCTGCATTTCAACATGCTTTCCCAGGGGCCTTTGCAGGTTTGAGGGGTGATGTCTCCCATACAGAGCATCCAGCCCAAGGTGGCAAACTACTGAACCTTCCTTTCCTCCGTTTCCTCAGCTATACGCTGGGGACAAGATGCAGGGGGTGGGGGAGAGTGTCCAATGCCCAGTCCGGTGTTTTGTGGGGTGCAGGGGTCATCACGGCAGACCCCGCCTGGGCATCTTCCTCCTGCAGGGCCTTGGCAGTGCCCCCTGGGGGCTGGAGCACAGTGCCAATCAGCCCAGATCACATGGGAACGTGGCATGGCAGCTGTGGGCAGAGCGCTCAGGGAACTCCGCCAGCCCTGACTTGCTGGGAGCCGGATGCCAACCACCTGCCAGGCTCAGCTCAGCCCCCTCCACCGAGGATGCCGCATCCAAGTGCCAATCAGCGGCTACAAACCCCGGTGGGCCCCCCACAACAGGTGTCTCGTTACAGTCTCTCCCCCCTCCCCGGGCACGCTCATTCAATCACCGCTTCATCACAGCCAAACTCCATTAACAAGTCCTCACTAATTACCAACTTCTAACCGCGCCTCCAGTCCGGGGGGCAGAACGCTGCGCTCTTCTGAGACAGAAACTGGCTTCTGATCCTTCAGAGAGACCCCTAATGAGGCCCTTTTAAAGCGGGGTCCCGAGGCGGGGGGCAGGGGGAAAGCCAACAGACCGAGGGCGGGGCGAGGCCTGCCAGCGTGCACTCGGCCAGGCTGTGTTTGTTTTAATTTTGAGTCTGCTGGTGGCCCACAAGGGTCCAATTAGCTGGTTACAGATGCTTCCCTGGGTCCCATCCTCTTATCTAGTCCTTCCTTCCCTCTCCCTCCCTCTCTCTTTTTCTTTCTGCGGGGGATGAACTTGTAGGACAGATTGCAGGCCTGCAGGCATCCAAAGATCAACAGCCAGTTGCGTGTGATTGAACCTCCCCCGAGAACCAGGAACACACATTTGCAGAATTCCTAAGGCGTAGGATGCAGCAGGGAGGGAGGGGGCTTGGCTAGCGCTCAGGGTGAGTTGGATGGGAGCTGGTACATTCTTTTATTGATGTCAGAGAGGAAGGGAGAGGGGGAGATAGAAACATCAATGATGGGGAGAATCATTGACTGGCTGCCTCCTGCACGCCACCCTGGGGATGGAGCCTGCAACCTCGGGAGGCGCCCTTGATTGGAATCCAACCCAGGACCCTTCAGTCTGCAGGCTGATGCTCTATCCACTGAGCCAAACTGGCTAGGGCCTGGTGCATTTTTGAAATAGCCAGAAGGTAGATATTCTTGGAATGAGAGCATCTGGCCTCGGCCTTTAAGGTCCCGGGTGCGATTCTGGTCAAGGCCATCTTCCTACTGGGGATGTGCCGGCAACCAAGGTACATGTCCTTGACTGGAATCGAACCTGGGACCCTTCGGTCCGCAGGCTGACACTATCCACTGAGCCAAACCAGTTAGGGTGAATCCTTTGCATTTTAAACAGAGTCTGCTACCAACAGAACCACTGACCTAGACAGGCTAGACTGCCTCGGCTGTGGGTTATAAACATAGCTGGCATTGAACTCAGACTTATTAAAGCGCCGTAATTCACACAAAGCTTTTTTCCTTTTTCTTCTTTTTTTTTCAAAGTATATTTTTTTTTATTGATTTCAGGGAGGAAGGGAGAAGGAGAAAGAGACAGAACATCAATGATGAGAGAGAATCATTGATCAGCTGCCTCCTGCACTGTTGCTTCTGGGGATCAAGCCTACAACCCGGCCATGTGCTCTGACTGGGAATAGAACCCGGGACCCTTCAGTTCATAGACCAGCACTCCATCCACTGAGCCATGCCACTGAGGGCAGTTTTTTTCCTTTTTCAATTGTATTTTGGTTTATAATAAAATGATTATCCTTCTGCTTATTCTTATTGGCATTACCTTGTCATAAAGTAAGCCATACGTTAGAGAAACACAGATGAACATGATAGAATCTCAAATTTGTGCAGACTCAGGGACTGGTTAGACAGCTTACCTGTGTTAAAATCTCACCGGGAGCGCCCCGACCTGTCTGGGTGTGGCTCAGTGGATAGAGCATCCAGCTGTGGCCTGAAAGGTCCCGGGTGAGATTCCGGTCAAGGGCATGTACCTCGGTAGCGGGCTTGATCCCCTGTTGGGGGCGTGCATGAGGCAGCAGATAGATGTTTCTTTCAGTGATGTTTCTAACTCTATCCTTCTCCCTTCCTCGCTGTAAAAAATCAATAAAAATATATTGAAAAAAAACACCTCACTGGGGTGACTTGTTTTTGCCTTTGGAGTCGACCACCGTGGATAGAGTGTTGGCCTGTGACTCAAGGGCCCTTGGTTTGATTCTGGTCAGGGGCCCATGCCTGGGTTCTGAGCTTGATCCCCAGTAGGGGGCATGCAGGAGGCAGCCGATCCATGATTCTCTCTCACCATTGATGTTTCTAGCTCTCTCTCCCTCTCCCTTCCTCTCTGACATCAATAAAACCATATTTACAAAAATAAAATAAGATAAAAATATGTTTTGAAAAAATTGGACCCACTGATTTCTCCAGATGTACTGGTGAAGACTGAGTGGTCATCTATGCAGGCTCTGAAGTTACCCCCAGGTGGAACCTGGACCTGTGGGCGGGGAGAGAATGATGGACAGCAAGATGGCGAAGTCCCCCGTGTGAGCTTGGTCCAGTGCATGGCAGTGGGCTCCAGGGCGGTTAAAAGAATGGCTAGTAGTTTTGGGGAGAGGCTCAGGCACAAACCAGAGTCGCCAGGGGGTGCAGAGGGGCCCCCAAAGGCCTCTGGCCCCCACAGGCTCCGGGCCTGCCTGAGGGGGAGCCTTTGGGACAGACACGCCCCGCCCCGCCCGGGGCCGCCTGCCAGTCCAGCCAGGTGCTGCCCATCCTCCCGAGGAGCCTCCCGCCCCGGAAGTGGTTCTGCCGGAAGTCCCAGGGACGGGGTCAGCGTGGCCGGAAGCAGGGCCTGCCGCTCCGCAGGGGCCTGTGTCAGGGTCCCCGCCAAGGCCAGGGCGGCCCCTGGGGTCCCGAGTGCCCCCCACCGCCCCGGGGAGGCGCAGCTCGTCCCGGAGAGAACGGCCGGCGGCCGGGGGTGCGTCTCTCAGAGCCGCCGGGCCTCGTGCTTTGGCTTCGTCTCGAGGAGGACATGGCGCCCACGAGAGCCTCGAAGTCACGGGCGGAAACGGAAGTCCCGCGAGAGGTGGGTGTGGGGGGCCGCAGGGGCAGGCGGCCAGGCGGGGACGGGCCGCCGCCTCGGGGGATCATGCTGATGAATTTGGGAGCTGGTGGTGGTTCGGCAATAAGGAGTTATGGCAGAAAAAGAAAAAGAAAAGCAAAAACCGGTGCTAGCTGGTCCTGCAGGTGGTTCTGAAGGTGGCCATGGGGTGAGACGCAGGAGAGGGGTGAGGCTGGAAGTGGGGGCGTCGCTGGGTCTGGTCCGTCCAAATACTGTTGAAGCCACAGACAAATCCAGGACCATCGAGGTGTCTCTCTGTCTCTGTCTCTGTCTCTGTCTCTGTCTCTCTCTCCCAAATGAAAAAGAATGACTTGGTGTTGCCAACAGGAGTAGCCTGAACCAGGGTAGACCGGGGTAAAATAACACGCAAAAAGGTTGATCAATCATGTGGAAAAGCTCATTTTTAAAACTTTTTTTAAATGTCACTTTTTATTAAAAAGGAAATGTCAGTTATAGGAGTAGATTAAAAAAAAACCAAAACACAGCTCTGGGCTACTTATAGTTAGGGCGCCAGAAATGCCCTCTACCTTGAACATGGAGTTAGTTTGTATGTAAAAATCTGTTGGGTCGTGTACTTAAGAATTCCATCTTTTTATAAAATAATGTTACAATTAAAATAATCAGATTACTTTGAGTTGAAATATTTTTATTGATTTCAGAGAGGAAGGGGTTAGAGAGAGAGAGAGAGAGAGAGAGAGAAACATGGATCAGTTACCTCCTGCATGCCCCACACTGGGGATTGAGCCCTTGACCAGAATCGAACTTGGGACCCTTCAGTCTGCAGCCTGACACACTCTATCCACTGAGCCACACCATCAAAGGCCTTTGAGTTGAATTTAATGCCCAATGTAACTTCTTTAGATGCTGAGACTATAGATGCAGAATTAATCTTTAGCATGTAATGCATAGTGTTGGAGGTACCAAGTCTTTCTCTGAGACGCAGTCCACAGGCTTCTAAGTCAGTGTTCGGCAAACCACGGCTTGCGAGCCACATGCGGCTCTTTGGCCCCTTGAGTGTGGCCCTTCCACAAAATACCAAGGCCTGGGCGAGTCTATTTTGAAGAAATGGCATTAGAAGTTTAAGTTTAAAACATTTGGCTCTCCAAAGAAATTTCAATCGTTGTACTGTTGCTATTTGGCTCTGTGGTCTAATGAGTTTGCCGACCACTGGTTTATAAACATCAAACTAAACATTGTTTTGAACCAACTGCCAGGAGAAGCAGCAAAACGAAGCAAACGGCAACAAGCAAACCAGTTAAAAAACTATAAATAACGGCAGGGGACGATACTCAGGCATAAATCATCCATCATCTTTGATCTCGGCCCAGTGACCCTGGACTTGGCAAGCACTCAAGACGGCATTGCTTGTATTTGTCAAAGTTTAAAATGATTCCTCATCATGCGATCTTTTTTTTTTCCTCCTTTTCTTTTTTTGGTGCCAAATCTGAGGTTATTTTCTCTGGCTGTACATCTGTGGCTACTCCTAGGAACTCATCAAGCCATAAAAGTTTTCAGCCTCATGAACATCCAGTATTTTTTTTTTTTAAAAAGAAAAAGAAAGACACGGCCGATAAATATCAGTTTTTAGAACTTGGAGCGAAAGGATTTGGAAACTGATCTGTCCCCCCCTCGTGCACAGGACAGATTTCGGCCCGGCTGGCCGGAAGGCAGGGGAGGTGGCCGAGTGTCAGAGTGCAGGATGTTTATCTTGGTCTGCACGGGAGACACCTTTGATGTGGCTCAAGATGTGTGTTTTTTTTTTTTTTTTGTATTTCCAACAAAAGCCTGCAGGAGGGAAGGCAGCGAGGCATCCAATTATTTACCCTTCCCGGGGAAATATTTTAAAAGCCCCGTCTCCCCAAGCCACCTGTCCCCTAAAACACACGTAATCAACCCCAGATGCCGGATCCCAACCTGCGGAGCCCCCCTGTGACTCGAGAGAGAAAATATTTCACTCATTTCCCGGGACGTCCTTCATGCCTTCGGAGCGAAACGCCCAGGCCGTATTTTCTGCTTAAAACTTAATAACTCGGCTCTGACATTCCTTCCCGCTGACCCCAGGGTTCCGGCCGGCCGCCTGGACACCTGCTCGCAAATGCACTTTTTTTTTTCTTCTTCTTCTTTCTTTCCTTTTTCCTTTCAAGTATCAGTTTTGTTTTCTTTGCTCAGCCTGGAGGCTTCCTGTGAGTGGGAGGAAGTAGGGGATACGTGCTTCTATTCCGCTGTGAGTTCTATGACTGTCTTAGGTTTCTCGTCTTTGGTTTTTGTTGATGTTGTTTTGCAGATAAAAACAAAAAAAAAGAAATAGTTTGGTTCGTAAGGCTGGGAATCTATGGCACTTAACGGTTTCCGCTCTTGATGTTGGAAGCGAATGGGGAACAACCTCTCATGTTAACTTTATTTGTGAGTGAGTTTGTGAGAATTAAACGTCTTTTTTATTTTATTTTTAATTTTTTTTTACCTTGCTTTTTATTTTTTTCTCATTTTTTTTATTAAGGTATTATATGTGTACATACCTTACCAATCCTCATGCCTTCCCTCTCCAGAATTTTTCATCCATTGGTTATGCTTATATGCATGCATGCAAGTCCTTCGGTTTAAACGTCTTTTGAATAGTTTCTGTGATGTTCAAACAAAATCCGTGGCTACCGTGTTTCCCTGAAAATAAGACATCCTCCGAAAATAAGATCTAGCGCATGGAAAGATAAGACATCCCCTGAAAATAAGATCTAGCGCAACTTTGGAAGAAAAAAATTAATATAAGACACTATCTTATTTTGGGGGAAACAGGGTATTTCCCAGTGCTGGCATAGACATTCACCTCCCTGCCTTGCTCGTCAAAAAATGAGTGCTATGATCTAAGAAAAAGTACAGCTAAAAACTTAAAGCGTCAGCTTGAACCTGATTACCTTTGTTTAAAAATCTGAGACTGTGTAGAAGAATTGCAAGTCTATTGGAAAAATAATAACCATACCCATGTATTCCAGGAGAAGGAAGTGGCTAATGTTATTCTACTTTTTTTTTTTTTTTGCATGAAATCATTCTCCCACATATCTACCGTTTCCCCGAAAATAAGATAGTGTCTTATGTTAATTTTTTCCCCCAAAGTTGCGCTAGGTCTTATTTTCAGGGGATGTTTTATCTTTCCATGCGCTAGGTCTTATTTTCGGAGGATGTCTTATTTTTGGGGAAACACGGTATTTTTTCAAACTGGTATCTTCTTTCCATGAATGAAATGGAATGAGCAATCAAAATCTGCTCCAAGTGGGGGGATGTGTATTGATCCTGGAGTGTGTGTGTGTATGTGTGTGTGTGTGATTATTGGAAATAAATGACTGCTTATAATAAAAAGGAGAATGACAGCATGGAAAAGTGTAAGTCTCAGAACACCTCTGATGCCGTTATAAAAAACACGAAACCTTATCTGGAACGTTTCCGTGGGAAATGGCTGTTTTTCTATCTCTCTCTGAGAAGATGTGAGCAATCCAGTCCCCCAAACTATGATTCAGAGAGTGACTGTGAAAGAGGGTCTCTTATTATTTTTGGAGGGGGCGACCCCAAGACTACAATCCATCTCCTCGTACAATCTGTTGGGATCATTTTCCCTTTTTTTTTTTTTCTATCAAACTGGGGAAGGCAAAGGCAGAGGCCTGGACACCGGGCTCCCCGATCAGATTTCCCTCTCCCTCCAGATAACGCCAAATGAACCCTTAATCACGCAAGAAATCACTCAACTTTTACTGCTCCCCCTGCTCCCTGACCCGCCGCCCGCCCATTTCATTTCCCATGGTCTGGCCTCTTGGCCTCCATCTGCGTAAGCCGGATCACCTGGCCGTCAGGCGGCTGGCAGCCCCCGGCCCCGTCTGGTTTCTGGTTTCCACCAGGTTACCCAGAGTTTACGGGGCCGGCTGGGCCGCCTCGGGCCCCTCGCTGCCCCTGGAATTGCTTTGCACCCCGACCTCCAGGTATAAAATCTTTCTCTATTACCAGGCTGCTCTGCTCTACAAGCTACGGAGAGGCCTGGAGTATTTTAGGCCAGTGGTCGGCAAACTCACTAGTCCACGGAGCCAAATAGCAACAGGACAACGACTGACATTTCTTTGGAGAGCCACATTTTTTAAACGTAAACATCTTCTAACGCCACGTCTTCAAAACAGACTCGCCCAGGCCGTGGTATTTTGTGGAAGAGCCACCCTCAAGGGGCCAGAGAGCCGCATGTGGCTCTCGAGCCACGGTTTGCCGAACACAGCTTTAGGAGGACTTAATTGTTTTTATACCACCAAAAATGGGGAGAGAACTTGGCTTCCCACCTCAAGACACATATTGAAAACGATAACTCACTTGTGTTTCTCGCCCATCGATGTTTCCCTCTGTCTCTCCCCCTCCCTTTCACTCTCTCTTAAAAAATAAAAAATCAATGGAAAAATTTCTATTAGCCCAGCCAGCGTGGCTCCTTGGTTGAGTGTTAACCTATGAACTGGGAGGTCACAGTTTGATTCCCGGTCAGGGCACGTGCCCATGTTGCGGGCTGAATCCCCAGTGTGGGGGGTGCAGGAGGCAGCCCATCCATGATTCTCTCTCTCTTTTTTTTTTTTAATATTTTTTTTTATTGTTTTTGTACAGAGAGGAAGGGAGAGAGATAGAGAGTTAGAAACATGGATGAGAGAGAGTCATCGATCAGCTGCCTCTTGCACACCCCCTACTGGGGATGTGCCCGCAACCAAGGTACATGCCCTTGACTGGAATCGAACCTGGGACCCTTCAGTCCCCAAGCTGACGCTCTATCCATTGAGCCAAACTGGTCTTGGCTGATTCTCTCTTATCATTGATGTTTCTCTGTCTCCCTCTTCCTTCCTCTCTGACATCAATAGAAAATATATTTTAAAAAAATTTTCTATTAAATGTCCTTGGTTAGGGAAGGTAGGTTTTGTGATTTATTAGATGTATGTAAGCTAACTTTCCCTATTCCTCTTGTCCTGGCTTGATAGCCTGTCTCAGATACTCTGGTTTTGTTTTGGATTCTTTTTTCCTTTGCATTTTAGTTTGGGAAGTTTTAATGAGAGGGAAGAGAACTTAGTAAGAATAGAATTGCTGCCAGAAGAACAAGTAGAGCCCCGACTGGTTTGGCTCAGTGGATAGAGCGTTGGCCTGCAGACTGAAAGGTCCCAGGTTCGATTCCGGTCAAGGGCATGGACCTTGGTTGCAGGCACATCCCCAGTGGGGTGTGTGTATGTGTGTGTGCAGGAGGCAGCTGATGTTTCTCTCTCATTGATGTTTCTGGCTCTCTATATCACTCCCTTCCTCTTTGTAAAAAAAAAAAAAAAGAAAAAAAAAGAAAAAAATTAATAAAATATAAAAAAAGACGAAAAAGAAAAGGATGACTTACTTGCAAATTTTCACATGATTTCTAATCATAGGCAGACTAGAGCCTCCACGTACGAGTCCAAAACCGGCCAAACATTCTTTATGAAACAAAATAAATGTACAACCTCTAGCCTGAAAATTAGCTTCCAACCCTTACTAAACGTCTCACCATCTCAGCTTCCACGTGTCCCAGATAACCTCATTAGGGTGATTACTGACCTTCACAACCTGATCTCATTCCTTTCCGTATCAGGGAGAGTTGAACTAGAAAAGTAGAGGAACTATTATATCCTGCTTCCCTGAAAATGAGACAGTGTCTTATATTAATTTTTGCTCCCAAAGATGCGCTAGGTCTTATTTTCAGGGGATGTCTTATTTTTCCATGAAGAAGAATACGGTACACATTTATTGTTAAATGAACATAAAGGACATTTATCACCTGTATACGGTATGGTAGTACGGTCGTTGTCAACACAAACCAGACACACTGTGAATCCTACAGTATCAAGAATGTATAATACTCATTTATTCAATGACAATCATGTCATCATCTTCTGGAACATCATCCTAACAATCCAATTCCTGAATTTCCTGGTGAATTTCTTGGGACTCCATTTCTTTCAGAATCAGTGGACCAAATCTCTCATGTCTAGCCTAGGGGGTGGCCTTATTTTCGGGGGGCTGCCTTATATTTCACTCAGAAGGAAACCTGTAAGTAGGTCTTATTTTCAGGAGATGTCTTATTTTCGGGGAAACACGGTAGAATATATATCTGTGTGTGTGTGTGTGTGTGTGTGTGTGTGAGAGAGAGAGGGGGGGGGGGAGTATCAGAGGATGCGCACACATCCTCTGAGAATGTCCTTTTGTTCATCTCTGCTTTGGCACGTGTGGCCTAGGCCCAGAGCAGACCACTGCCTCCCGGATGAGGTGCTATGAGGTGCCCAGTGAGTGGTGTGCCCAGTGCCTCTCCAGAGGTCTCGCCGGGTCCGCTACCTCCCGCCGGTTGGGGGTGGTGTGCGAACCCCGGACAAGTCCCCGCGGGGTGGCCCGCTCCCCCCCGTAGGCCTGGAGCAAGAGAACTCCTGGGCGAGACGTAGCGGTCGTCCCCGTCCTAGGATTGAACGGGCACAGCAGGCTGCTCGGAGGTCCAGCAGCGGCGCACATGGGCAGGCGTGCGAGGAAGGCGCTCCGAGGTCAGGGGCCGGGCTGGCGTGCCCGGGATGGTTCTCACGGGCTGGGTGAGCGGCTGGCCTGTAGGTGACCCCTGCTCATGTCTGCTGGCTGCAGGAGGGAATGAATCAATGGCTTCTTTGGTAAGCTTGTGGCTCCATTGCGAGGCGACTACGGGAATGGCCCAGGGCCCCTCTCCACTCTGAAAGCGGGGGACAGGGCCAGCGGATGACGGGGGGTGCGTGTTTTCCGCTGTCACTGGGCGCCAGTGGTCTGGTTGGGCAGTTACCATGCCGACGGGGGTGGGGCCGGGGAGCAGGGGCAGCTGGGGTGGGAATGAGCTGGCCCGTCCTGTCCCAGGGACCCAGGCAGTGACGCTGACAGGTGCCCTCCCTGCCCGGTGAGGGAGGGACGCACGCCGGGTCCAGGTTTTATTTGACTTTATTATTATTGTTTTTAAAATTTTATTTTGCTTTTTTAATTTTTATTTATTTTAATTTTTTTAAAGTAAATCTTTATTGTTCAGATTAATTCAAATGTTCCTCATTTTTTCCCCCCTCCATTGCTCCCCTCCACCAGGTTCCCACCCCACCCTTTGCCCTTTTCCCACCCCCACCATTGTCCTCATTCATAGGTGCACAGTTTGTGTTCAGTCTCTTCCCGCACCCCCCTCTCCCCTTTTCCCCGAGAATCGTCAGTCCCCTCCCCTTCCATCCCTCCGATTCTATTATATTCGCCAGTTGATATTGCTCATCAGGTTTTTTAATTCCCTTGGTTTTTAGATTCACTTGTTGATAGTTACGTATTTGTTGTTCATCATTTTTATCTTGATCTTCTTCCTCTTCCTAAAGAAGCTCCTTCAGCAATTCATATAATTCTGGTTTGGCGATGATGAACTCCTTTAGCTTTTTTTTTAATTTGTGAAGCTCTTTATCTGGCCTTCGATTGTCCAGGTTTTAAATTAGATTCACCTGAGCCCGGCCAGGGACCTGCTGTCCTTTGGAGGGGCTGGGAGGAGGAGGGGGCAGTGGGGAGGAGGACCTGTGCAGCCGAGCCTACCTGCCTGGCTCAGTGGGAGACACGTGCGGGCTGTTTCATGTCACGGGAGGCAGTTATAGTGCAGACGGTTCACTCCCGGCCTCGGATCCGGGAGGTGTGGCTCAGTCCCGCTGCCCGCGCGTCCTCCCTCCCTTTGATCTGCCGCTTGATGTGGAGAAAGCTTTTATGTGCGGCTCCCATGTAATGGATAATTTAGTCCGTCCCGTAATGAAAAAGCCGCCCGTCTCGTCCTGGCTCTTCTGCTCCGATGTCTCTTTAAAGTGTCCGGGAACGTCTTACTCTCCCACGCATTCAGCCTGAGCACTTTTTCTAGTTGATCAGAAGATACTTGGGGGGCGGGGGTGGGGGCTCGTCTGAGCCCAGTTAAAGCTGGTAAGTTCCAAGTCAAAAAGTGCCCTCGCCCGTTTGGCTCAGTCCGTAGATATAGATAAAGAGACAGATGATAGCCAAAACCAGTGTGGCTCAGTGGATGGAACGTCAGCCTGGGGACTAATGGGTCCCGGGTTCGATTCTGGTCAAGGGCATGTACCTTGGTTGTGGGCACATCCCCATTGGGGGTGTGCAGGAGGCAGCTGATGGGTGTTTCTCTCTCATCGATGTTTCTAACTCTCTATCCCTCTCTCTTCCTCTCTGTAAAAAATCAATAAAATATATTAAAAAAAAAGAGATAGATGATAGAAAGATGGTAGATAAATAGCTGCAGACTGAAGGGGCCTGGGTTCGATTTCGGTCGAGGGCACGTGACCAGGTTGCGGGCTCGATCCCCAGTAGGGGGTTTGCAGGAGGCAGCTGATCAATGATGCTCTCTCACCATGGATGTTTTTCTCTCTTCCTCTCCCTTCCTCTCTGAGAACTAAATTGAAAAGAAAAAAAGAGAAGGAAGCTGAGGGTGAAGGTGTGTATTCTGCCCGGGTGCACGTCCGTGTGGGAAAAGGGGGTGTCAGTGGAATGCACGGGCACATGGACCGCGTAGGATGTGCCTGATGTTTCACTGGAATCCACTTCCTGGCCTTCGCATGCAGTGACCCGTCGCTAGACAGGGACCCTCGCCTCGCTCTGCTCAAAGCCTTTGGGTTGCGTGTCTGACTTAGCTTTCTGAGCGGCTCCAGGTTCGACAGCCCTGAGCTCATTTCTGAGGACGACGCGGCTGCCCGTGGGGAAGTTCAAGTTCATCCCGTCCAGGCCAGCCGCTACCAAGACAAGACCAGCAACGTTCGATTCGCAGACCACGTGTCTACTCTTGGTTTCCAAAGGCTTTGAGACGTTTCAAGATTGGGGAGAGGGGGTGGAAGGAAAACGTCTTCCTTCACGTGCACATTTAGTCGAGAAAATGTCCCACGCACTGATATTTCTCCAAGCAAGGATGTGCTTTAAAATAATAATTGGCTAATTGCCCTTTAAAATATTAATGCCACCGTGGAGCCTTTGAAGCAGATACGGCGTGCTCTTAACCTTTTCTGGGGGAGGCTGAAGGAAGCAGAGGGAAACGGGAAGGGGCACGGGCTCCTCACGTCGTCTGTACGAGGAGAGAAGGAGGGGCCCCGGGGTCTGACCGGGAGGAGCAGGGCCCCACTGTCTGCCTCCTGGGCCCTGTGTGGGGCCGTGTGGTGGAGTGGTTTCCGAGTAAACCCCCAGTCCACCGGGCCCTGGGTTTTAGGAGCCTTTTTACTACAAAGAGCTCTGTGCAAAGGGCAGTGACATGGAGGTGACCGCGTTAGGGATCAGGCCGGGGCTCCAGATGAACTTGGAGCACCTGTGCAGCCTTCCCACACGCCTTCTTCCCCTTTAAGGGGACATCAACACTTTTAAACATTTTCAGCTCCTTACAACCCACTGTCCTCCTCTCCCTCCATGCGCATCAGAGTGCAACCTTTACAAGGAGCCCTGAGAGGTCAGTCACGTGACAGAATACCTGAGACCGGAGGGCGTCCTTCCTGTGTCTCCCCCTCCTCTAGGCAGGCAGCGGGCAGAGAGGGTGGGGCTCAGGGTCCCCTAGAGGGAGGGCAGGCGATTCCAGCTTGGCCCAGATAATGACGGCATTTCCTGTTGACCCAGTCAGGGGCGCCCAGGTAAACTTTAAGCCCACAGAGTCTTGGAGTCATGTCACCCTTCAAAAAGTGCAGCTCATGTCCTTTCTCTTGAGTGTGGGCTCCACATTCTGACTGGCTTCCGATGAACAGCTGGTGGTAGAGGTAACGGAGGCCACTTCCAACGTCATAAAAGGTTATAAAAGGGTAATGGCTTCTCTTTTGGGCGTGTTCTATCTATCTGTCTGTCATCTATCTGTCATCTATCATTTATCATCTATCTGTCATCTATCATTTATCTATCATCTATCTGTCATCTATCATTTATCTATCATCTATCTGTCATCTATCATTTATCTATCTGTCTGTCATCTATCATTTATCTATCATCTATTTCCCTATCATCTATCACTTTATGTTTATCTTCAGTCATTTATCATCTATTATCTATCAATCTAACAATTATTCATCTTTAAAATCATTTATCATCTATCATTTATCTACCATCTATCTCTTTATATCTATCTTTTATCATTTGTCATCTATCATCTATCTGTCAATCTATCATCTATTTATTTATTTATTTATTACTTAGCTACCTATCATCCATCTATCATCTACCTCTCATCTATATCTATCTATCTATCTATCTATCTATCTATATTATCTATCTATCTATCTATCATCTATCCTCTATCATCTACTTCTCAGTCTATCTATTATCTATCTATCTATCCTCTATCATCTACTTCTCAGTCTATTATCTATCTATCTATCTATCTATTTATCTATCTATCCTCTATCCTCTATTATCTACCTCTCAGTCTGTCTGTCTATCTATCTATCTATCTATCTATCTATCTATCTATCTATCTTCTATCCTCTATTATCTACCTCTCTGTCTGTCTGTCTGTCTATCTATCTATCTATATATCTATCTATCATCTGTCATCTATGTCTGTCTGTCTGTCTATCGGTCTATCTCAGAGTGCTTGTTCTTTGGAGAGCACGTTGTCACACTGGGTTCCGCGTGTGCCCAGAGTCCCTGTCTGGCCTCAGGAACAGATACAAAATGGGGACTTTCCTCGGCATCTTCCCATGAGGCTGCAACATGCTTTTAGGACTTGGCCCTGTGGGGCCCGCACATTTCTGCAGAGTTCACAGCTGTGTAGGTTTACGACGCAATCCCACTGAACTGTCCATGTCAGATAAAGCGCATCCGGCCAGCCTGGCCCGCGTGGGGCCCCATGATGGCCGAGGGCCGCGGCCGCGGCGGCTGGGTCTCCTGAAGGGCGTTCCTGCTGGGGGCGCCTCTGCCCATTTGTCAGGGGCGAGTTACGAGTTACGGGCGAGGCTCCGGACGTAAGGAATGCTGGGAGAGTGAAGGATTTATGCGCCCATTCTCAGCTAGATTTATTTTGATGAATTGGGCCGTGGCAATATGTAAAAATCTAATAAATGTAACTCTTTGTAAAAGAGGGGGCTGCCCCAGTTTTTACTGTTTCAGAGAAGGGGTTTGGCAAAAAGTCAGAATGTGCATTAAAAACACACTTTCGAGAAGTCCAATAAATAAAGCCTTTGAAATACGGCTTCCGAGTGAAAGGCATTTTAAATCACTTTGATAAAGAATCCAAATTAGACCTTTAAATAAGAAAGGCAAGTCTCCCCGAACTTATTATTTATAGATAGTTGGGAAATAAAACCCATGCACGCCGATGGTGTCCTCCATTCTTTACAAGGCGGATAAATACACTGGCAGGTCTTAGCCACGCATATGCTCGGCCAGAGCTTGTCCTCCTTAAAAGGGGTAGGAAAGGGCTGGTTAGCATGTGCCATGTGCTTCATATGTGCTGTGTGCTGTGCAGCATGGTTGGGGTGAGCTGTCTCATTGAGTCCCTGCTCTCCTAGGCCTTGGGCCTAGAATGCTGCATGACCTTGAGCAAATACCCACCCTCTCGCTCCCTCAATCTTCTCACCTGTCAATGAAGCCAAAGACAGCCCCCCGCCCACAGGATTCTGGGAAGTTCATTGGGTTGGACATGCACTGTGCCTGGGCAGGGAAAGCGTCCATACATGCTAACTTATGTCGAGTTGTTCTCATTTTACCTGGGAGCAGGTAGCTAAGAGATGTGCTCACATGTATAGGGGCTGGTTAGGGCAGTGGTCGGCAAACTCACCAGCCTCCAAACTCGACTTCTCTTTAGCAAAGAGCGCACTGCCCTTGGCAACATCGGTTGACATGGTAGCGTTCGGAGGATGGCGTATCCGAATGAATTAGAGCTTAGTTCTGCCCTTGGGCACCTCACGCCCAGGCTCAATGGGGAGGGCACGGGACACAAAACACTGACTTGGCAGAGGCGCATAGATCCCACACGCCCCTTCCAGATCCATCACGGAAAACCCCTAAAAGGTTCTGCAGTGACTGAGGCCCTCTCCCTTCCACCCCTCGAGTGCTGAGCGGGCAGAGAAGGGCCTGCTGCGGGCTGGTCGGTGCTCCAGGTGTAAGCTCTCCATCCTCCCCCGAGCATGCCCCGGGACACACACGTAGGATGCATGTATGGGCTAAGCCCCGTTTAAAACTAAGAATCAGTGTGTATTTACGACCAGAGGAAAGATTTAGAACCGGCCAATTTGGCAAGGCTATCCACAGAATGCCATCTCTCTCTCTCTTTTTAAAAAATATATCTTATTGATTTTTTATAGAGAGGAAGGGAGAGGGATAGAAAGTTAGAAACAACAATGAGAGAGAAACTTCGATCAGCTGCCTCTTGCACGCTCCCCACTGGGGATGTGCCCGCAACCAAGGTACATGCCCTTGACCGGAATCGAACCCAGGACCCTTCAGTCCGCAGGCCGACGCTCTATCCATTGAGCCACACCGGTTTCGGCAGAATGCCATCTCTATAAACCCCACGTCTATTCCTCCCTAAGCACCGGGTCTCCTTTCTCCCCCTCAAATAACGGCCTCTTGACGGTGGACCAGTGGAGAGTGCTAATACCTAGATGCTGTCTAGTATCAGTGAAGCTTAGATCCAGCTCTTTGCCGTTCAAACGTAACAGCGAAACACACCGAGGCGAAGGACTTCCCATTCCTGTGACAATCATGTCCTGGCACAGGCCGAGAGCCGTCGCTCTTTCATGTTAAGGCAGTGTTTCCCAAACTTTTGACATATGTGTACCCCTTCTATAATTCTCGTAACGCTGAATACCCCTCGTGCTCATGAGAACGCAGAATGAGGCGCAGCTAAGCCCGGTGCAGTGCCTGTCCCCACCAAACTCCGGTGCAATGCGTACCCCCACCAGACTCTTCCCGCACCCCTGGGGGTACGCGGACCACATTTTGGGAAACACCGTGTTAAGGTAACAGGGTCTGGTTCCTCCCTCCAGCCCTCAAGGAAAGCAAGATTGCATTTCCCTGCAAGAGAGAAGGCATGCCGCAAGGCAGTTAAATGTCAAGCAGAATCTCCTTCTAAATCTCCTTCTGAGATTGAAAGTACGCCACGAGACGTGACATTCTTAACGCCGCCGCCACGGAGCAAATGCTAATTCGATTAATCACCGTCACCACCCCCAGCCCCCCACCCCCTCCCGAACGGGAAACTTCACGTCCAGGCCGTAAGGTGTGGGGTCCGCTGCTTTTTCTGCCAGGGACTGAGCTTGGGGTTCCAGAAGCATCTGTAGGAAGGACAGCCATAGTTTATGGCAGCAGACACAGGAGAGAAAAGAGAGAAGAGGGGGAGAGAGAGAGAGAGAGAGAGAGAGAGAGAGAGAGAGAGAGAGAGAGAGAGAGAGAGAGAGAGAAAGAGAGAGAGAGAGTGTGTGTGTGAGAGAGAGAGAGAGAGAGAGAGAGAGAGATATTGAGAGCCTTTGAGTGTTCAGCCGCCTGCACAGACCCACTTGTCGCTAAATGGAAGTTCCATGTCCCAGCCTCCCCGGAGTCTCAATAAACTGCAGACAGCGTAGCCCTTTTCAGAAATGAATCCTATCTCCCCAGCACTACTTGATCGCCGTGGAGCACTAATTCACCCCGAATTGATCTCGAGCCCCCACTTCTCGCGGTTTCGATGGGGAATTACCTCACGCCGTTGACATGTCGCCGAGTTTCAGAATCTGTGCCCACGGGCCAAGCTCGCTCTCGCCAAGTGGGGGAGGGTTGGGCGTGTGGGAGCGACATCTCGCCCCTTAATTTCTAGCGCCTTCTCTGGTCTGCGGGTCAAGAGGCCGTTATCTGAGGGAGAGAAAGGAGACACGGTGCTGAGGATGGAGTAGATGCGGATTTGTAGAGATGGCATTCTGTGGACAACCTTGCCAAATTGGCCGGTTCTGTATCTTTTCTCTGGTCCAGGAAACTCCAAAAAAGAATGCTATCAGCCCTCGGTAGTGTGGCTCAGTGGATAGAGCGCCAGCCTGAGGACTGAAGGGTCCCAGGTTCAATTCCGGTCAAGGGCACGTCCCTGGGTTATGGCTCAATCCCCAGTGGGGGGCATGCAGGAGGCAGTTGATCAGTGATTCTCATCATTGGTGTTTTTATCTCTTCCTCTCCCTTTCTCTCTGACATCAATAAAAACACGTCTTTGAAAAAGAAGGTTATGAAAAAGCTCCTTGGTACTGAGCATACAGTTTTATATCTTTCTCTGAAGTGTAGACAGTGTGTAAAAGGCAGAACTTCAATATATATTTTTTTCTTCTCACTAGAAATGTAATAGCCCTAGCCGGTGTGGCTCAGTGGATAGAGCGTCGGCCTGCGGACTGAAGGGTTCCGGTTCTGATTCTGGTCCAGGGCACATGCCTGGGTGGCGGGCTCCAGCCCCAGTAGGGGGCGTGCAGGAGGCAGGCTGTCAACGATTCTCTCACCACTGATGTTGCTATCTCTCTCTTCCTCTGCCTTCCTCTCTGAAGTCAATAAACATATATAGAAAGAATAAATACAGGGGCATGGTGAGGACCAAAGGAGCTACATCGGTCATTCGTGCCATCCGGTCTCTGTCACATCGTAGACATTTGCTACGGGCAGTGCCCACCTCCTCACTTGCCTGCGAGAGGCCCACTCTCTCCCCTCCCCTCCCCCCCGTGATAAATTGTATGAATGCACATGTGCACTAAAGGTTCCCAAACTTCAGCCACCACGTCGGAAACGTGTCGATCAGACATGTTATATGATTTCATCTAGAGAGCACCTGAGTTTAATGTACTTGTTATATATACACCTGTACTTTATTGAAGCTCAGTGACTTCCACCGTGGCATAAATCACAAATCCGAATAGGAAATGAAGGTCTCCCCCCCCCCCCCCCCCCCCCAACCCCTCACCCCAGGCAGCTGAACGGAGAAATGGAGCCAGATGCCTTATGGGATGCTGGAGGGCCAACTTGGCTCTGGCCACTAAGCTCGTCTTAGGAAGAGCAATGAGAGAGGAGCGGCCGCTCCCCTTCCCAGCGGGGACCGTGGTGGAGGTGAAGGAAAGACAGCCAGCAAAGCGCCCCCAGGTCCACCCCCCACCCCCACCCCCACCCCCACCCCAAGGTTAACAGAGGTCTCATTGAAAGGAGCTCCTCGGCAGGATTTGAACCCGTGACCCCGGAAACATGAAGCAGCCCCCCTGCCCGACCTCCTGGGAAAACCCTTGTCCCGGGGCGTGGGATCTGGTGGCCCAGAGCTGGCGTTGGGCCAAGAGCCCAGGGAGAGGAGTCACTTTTCTCCCGGGAGGGAGGGAGGGAGGGAGCGGGTGTCCCTGCTGCTGTAATGCCTGTCCTCGCAAGAAACGGCCTTGTCGGGACAGACTGCAATCCTACCTGCGCTGACCTGCAGCCCAGACCCCTGGGTGGGTGGCTGTCTCTGCTCATGTCAGACGTGCCGAGGGGCTGGTAATGACCCTCCGGGTGAGGACCTGGGCTTGCGAGAAAGAAGTCTGGGATTAGAAAGAAGCTGGCGTTGAGTCTTAGGCTCTTCAACTGGCGTTAGTAGTGTCATCTCAGAGGGAGTGATAACTCTGGGGTTGCCTGGAAGACCTTCCTTCCTTCCCTTCCCTTCCCTTCCCTTCCCTTCCCTTCCCTTCCCTTCCCTTCCCTTCCCTTCCCTTCCCTTCCCTTCCCTTCCCTCTCTTTCTCTCTCTCTCTCTCTTCCTCCCTCCCTCCCTCCCTCCCTCCTTTCCTCCCTCCCTCCCTCCCTCCCTCCCTCCCTTTCTCCCTCCCTCCCTTTCTCCCTTTCTCCCTCCCTCCCTCCCTCCCTTTCTTTCTTTCTTCCTTTCTTTCTTAAATATATTTTATTGATTTTTTACAGAGAGGAGGGAGAGGGATAGAGAGTTAGAAACATCGATGAGAGAGAATCATCAATCAGCTGCCTCTTGCACACCCCCTACTGGGGATGTGCCCGCAACCCAGGTACATGCCCTTGACCGGAATCGAACCTGGGACCCTTCAGTCCCCAGGCCGATGCTCTATCCACGGAGCCACACGGGGTTCGGCTGGAAGGCCCTTCTGATGTGCTCCATATATGGGGGTCGATGCCCTTCTGAAGAGGTTCCCGGTGCTGCTGTTGAGACGGGCCCCGAGCCTCAGGTGTAGGGAAGTAAAACCATGGTCTTTGCCAGTGGACTGTTCTCTCCTGCTGACCACATCCGGAATGCCGTTCAGGAGTGTCTGCCTCCCATAGGCCTGGGTCTGAAGTCTCTCTCTCTCTCTTTTCTTTTCTTTTTAAAGAACAATCTATTTTAAATATATTTTTATTGATTTCAGGTAGAAAGGGAGAGGGAGAGAGAGATAGAAACATCAACGATGAGAGAGAATTATTGTTTGGCTGCCTCCTGCATGCCCCTCCCACTGGGGATCAAGCCCACAACCTGGGCATGTGCCCTTGACTAGAATTGAACCCGGGATCCTTCCATCTGCAGGCAAATGCTCTATCCACTGGGCCAAACTGGCCAGGCTGGGTCAGAAGTCTTTAGAAAAGCTGGGTTAGAGTATTCCATCCGCCCCCATTCCCAGGCCCAGAATGCCTCTTTCCTATCCCAACCCGCCCGTCATTCCTTTATACCTTCCCTCTTTTTCTCGCTCTTCCTCTCTTATGCCTTTAGATCAATGCTGGTTTTATAATTCTTTGGCGCCGTCATGAATGTACATCTGTCTTTTCAACACATCTGTGCAGTTTTCACGTGGGTGATTAGCTCAGAGTTGGGTCTAGAAAATGTGTTCGCACCATGCCCACCTTGTATGTTGCCGGGTGGTGAGCAGGCCAGGCCGTTTTCCAGGTGAGGAAACGGGCCAGAGAGATGGAGCAAGCTGCCCAACACCCACAGCCAGTAAGCGGTGGAGCTGGGTGCAAGCCAGCCCTGAGCTCCAATCCATTGTGGCCTCCCAACTTCCCTTAGTAAGGATAGGTAGGTAGGTAGATAGAAGGATAGATAGATATAGACAGATGATGGATAGATATAGACAGACAGATGATAGACTGCAAGATAGATATAGACAGATTGTATATAGATAGATATAGACAGACAGATGATAGATAGATAGATAGATAGATAGATAGATACAGATGTTAGAAGGATAGATAGATAGATACAGATGATAGATAGAAGGATAGATAGATATGGACAGATGACTGATAGATATAGATAGACAGATGATAGACTGCAAGATATAGACAAACAAATTGTATGTAGATAGATATAGACAGACAGATGATAAATATAGACAAACAGATGATTGATAGGTATAGACAGACAGATGATTGATAGAAAGATAGATATAGACAGATGATTGATAGATATAGGCAGACAGATGATAGATATAACAGATGATTGAAAGATAGATAGATAGATATAGACAGACAGATGATAGATGATAGAGACAGACAGATGACTGATAGATACCCTCACCTTCTCCTCCCTGCCTCTGTAGGAGCAACAATGACCCTGTCGCCATGTCTCCTGGCTTGGTCCAATGGACGAGACTGCCACTCACATGATGGCCTTGTGCCTGCTGGCCTTCCTGACATCAGCGGGCCCTGGCTCCATGGCTCCTGACCCTCTCCCTCTCCCTCGTTCTGGACGGGCCAGAGGGCGGTGGTTGCTTTGTGGTGTGTGTGACCAGCTCCCTCCCGCATCCTCATCCCACCAGAATGCCTTTCTGACGGGAAGCCAAGCCTCCTCTCCCAGGTCACGGGGACCTCGCCTGGGCGCCACCGCGCCTGTCTGCTCCCCGTTCCCAGCTGCTGCTTTCTCAGCAATGCCGCGCCTCCCTCACAACGCACCTCATTCCGGGCCTTTGTTTTCTCGTTTCTCTTCCAAACTCCTGGCAACCGAGTGACACCTCCGCAGGGTTATAGGCTTCTGCCACAAGTGGTCGCTGATGTTTTCCAGAATCGACATGCCTCTTTTTTTCTTTTTCTTTTACCTTCTTTCTTTCTTTCTTTCTTTCTTTCTTTCTTTCTTTCTTTCTTTCTTTCTTTCTTTCTTTCAAATATATTTTATTGATTTCTTACAGAGAGGAAGAGAGAGGGACAGAGAGTTAGAAACATTGATGAGAGAGAATCATTGATCAGCTGCCTCTTGCACACCCCCCACTGGGGATGTGCCCGCAACCAAGGTACATGCCCTTGCCCGGAATTGAACCCGGGACCTTTCAGTCCGCAGGCTGACGCTCTATCCACTGAGCCAAACCGGTCCCGGCTCTTTTACCTTCTTTCATCTGAGGCTAAATGTCGTCCTGGGAACAGCCCAGAGGAGCCAGCAAGGCGCTGACCAAGCAGGGAAGATCCCATTTGGGGTGGAGAAGAGACAGCGCCCTGAGCCATAGCATTCAGGGAAGACAAGAGAAGGCGACCCCACAGCTCACTCAGCCACTGGTCAGCAGGCATTCACGGGCAGACCTGGCGCTGGGGCCAGGAGGGTAATGTGCCAGGCGTGGCTCCCGGCCTGCCTCCCAGCATCTGGCAGACGGGGAGTGATTTCCGTTAGCTAATGAACGTATCTGGCCAGGATTTTGCTCCTGATAACTGCCGAGTCCCCAACAACTACCTAGAACATGAGTCATTGCAACACTGAATGAGGGGAAAAGTAATTCCACTACCTAAAGATAGGGACTATTTATAAGTTTGTGCTTGTTCTTTAAGAAGTAGGCAGATTGGCCAAAACTGGTTTGGCTCAGTGGATAGAGCATCAGCCTCCGGACTAAAGGGTCCCGGGTTCGATTCCAGTCAACGGCATGTACCTTGGTTGTGGGCACATTCCCCATAAGGGGTGTGCAAGAGGCAGCTGATCAATGATTCTCTCTCATCGATGCTTCTAACTCTCTATCCCTCTCTCTTCTCTGTAAAATATATATTTAAAAAAAAGTAGATAGCCGGGACCGGTTTGGCTCAGTGGATAGAGCGTCGGCCTGCGGACTGAAAGGTCCCGGGTTCGATTCCCTGCAAGGGCATGTACCTTGGTTGACGGCACATCCCCAGTAGGGGCTGTGCAAGAGGCAGCTGATCGATGATTCTCATCGATGTTTCTAACTCTCTATCTCTCTCTTCCTCTCTGTGAAAAATCAATAAAATATATTTAAAAAAGTAGGTAGATCTATCTGTCTACCTATCTACCTATTGATCAATCTATCACCTATTTATCTGTCTGTTTATATATCATCTATCTATCTACCTACCTACCTACCTATTTATCATCTTTCTATTATATATCAACTGTCTATATCTATCTATCATCTATCTATTGATCAATCTATCATGTATTTATCATCTATTTATCTGCCTATTTGTATATCATATATCTATCTATCTACCTATTATCTATATTATTCATCATTCATTTGGCTTTTATGAAATATAAAGCACTTGGCTATTACAGTCCAAACACGCATCGACCTTACTGGGCAGGACCAAGGCTGTGGAATGCAGATCATATATCTATATATCTATATATCTATATATCTATATATCTATATATCTATATATCTATATTATTGATTTCAGAGAGGAAGGGAGAGGAGGAGAGAGATAGAAACATCAATGATGAGAGAGAATCATCCATCGGCTGCCTCCTGCATGCCCCCTACTGGGGATCGCGCCCACAACCTGGGCATGTGCCCTTGACCAGAATCAAACCTGGGACCCTTCAGTCTGCAGGCCGACGCTCTATCTATTGAGCCAAACCAGTCTCCGCAGAGGGTCAGTTTTTATGGGCGCGTCTCAGACTTGGAGAAAGAGGCCAGGGGCTTGGCCGCAGAGACGCCGGCCGACCCATCCTCTGCTGGAGCAGGGAGCAGGCTCTGTCAGGACGAGCCATTGATTTTATTTCCAGCTTTAAGGCTCTCATCACCACCACCGAGGGCATCCAAATGAACGGAGCTTCTTTCACTGTCATCGGTGGATTAAGCTCTACTGACAACATCTGATGGGGACATAAAACCGCGGCCCGCCCTCTATCAGCGGGAGGAGGATTTATGGCCCTTGGCTCCCTAGCTAACGCGTGTCCCTCTTCCCTATCATCCGAGATCAAAGCGGACAGAAATCGGATTAATAAACATCGGGAGAACTTCCTCCTCCTCCTCCTCCTCCTCCTCCTCCTCCTCCTCCTCCTCCTCCTTCTCCTCCTCCTCCTTCCTCCTCCTCCTCCTCCTCCTTCTCCTTCCTCCTCCTCCTCCTCCTCCTCCTCCTCCTCCTCCTCCTCCTTCCTCCTCCTCCTCCTCCTCCAACAACTCCTCCTCCTCCTCCTCCTCCTCCTCCTCCTCCTCCTCCTCTTCTTCTTCTTCTTCTTCTTCTTCTTCTTTTTCCTGGAGGACACCTCTCACCATGTGGCTCTCTGTATGGTATTTCCCTGTCTCCTGCTACGTAATGGTTAACGATCGGTGCTTCCCTTGGCAATGAGACCTGCCAGGCACGTGGGGCCCAGCAAGGAGAACCAGCCAGATGTGTGGGCAAGAGGCAGGAAGGATTTGGCTCAGTGGATAGAGCATTGGTCTGCGGATTGAAAGGTCCCAGGTTCGATTCTGGCCAAGGGCATGTACATTGGTTGCGGGCACATCCCCAGTAGGAGGTGTGCAAAGGGCAGCTGATGGATATTTCTAACTATTCCTCTCCCTTCTTCTCTGTAGAAAATCAATAAAATATATTTTAAAAAAATAAGAGGCAGGAAGGATCAAGGGGTGCCTTGCCCTGGGGCCCTCCCCTTAGTTCAAGACGTGGCTGATGGCTTCTTGAAGGTCGGCCTGGCCGGGTAGCTCAGTGGGTTAGCAGCGGTCACCAACCTTTCGGACCTCACGGACCATCAGTGGTCCACGCACCACCAGTTGGCGACCGCTGGGTTAGAGCATCCTCCAGGTGCACCAAGGCTGTAGGTTCGATTCCCGGTCAGGACACATGCTTGGGTTTCGGGCTCCATCTCCAGTAGAGGGTGTGCAGGAGGTAGCAGATTGGTATTTCTCTCTCTTCCCCTCTCTCTCAAACCAATAAACACACACACACACACACACACACACACACACACACACACACACAGAAATGCTCTTTGCTCGCCATGCTCAGCACCTCTTGGACCTCAGGGAATCCATGCATTGAAGGCACGTTTGTTAAGTTGGACTGAGCTATGGTAGCTACGCCTTCTTTACCTTCCTGGTTTGGAGACAGGCTTCCCAGAGGTTGCTTGGGCTAAAATAGTGACCCCTTTGGAGGCCTCAGGGTTCCTAATGTATTAAAATCACAGCACTTGCCGGGACAGGTGTGGCTCAGTGGATAGAGTGTCGGCCTGTGGACTGAAGGGTCCTGGGTTCGATTCTGGTCAAGGGCATGTACCTTGGTTGTGGACACATCCCCAGTGGGGGGTGTGCAAGAGGCAGCTGGTCGATGTTTCTCTCTCATCGACGTTTCAAACTCTCTGTCCCTCTCAATTCCTCTCGGTGTAAAATCAATAAAAATATCTTAAAATCACAGCACTTGGTGCCGCTCGGAAGCCTCGCTGGACCCTGCCCAGGCATGGAACACGGGGCATCAGCGTCTGGCAAACCAAGGCCAAGGCCAAGGCCAAGGCCAAGCTTTCCATTTAGGTTTGCCGGCTGGAGCCAGACCTTTTTTTTTTTCTTTCTTTCTTTTTTTTCTTTCCCTTTTTTCCTTCTTCTTATAAGTGGATGATATATGATACAAATATTGTTCTTCATCAAAAGTCTATTAGCAATCCACCATAAACGCGGAGGTACAGGGAAATGCTAAAGCAGATTGGGGGAGGATCATTTTCACAAGAAACACACATTCATTTCCCCAAAGTCTGTCTTTTATCAGCAGGTATGTATCCAAACGTAGAAGCTTGTCCACGGGCCCAGGTCTAATCACTCCTGGGTTGTTTGAAGATGGCTGCAGGCTGGGGAGGGAGGGAGATGGAAAAGAATAGGGTGCTCTTAAAATGTGGCCACCACTTTAGCTGTGGCTTTATTCCAAAAGTCTAAAGATAAGTCTTTTATTTTTATTTTTATTTTTATTTTATTTTTTATCAATTTCAGAGAGGAAGTAGGCGGGGGAGACATCAATGATGAGAGAGAATCATGGATCGGCTGCCTCCTACATGCATGGAGTCCATAACATAGGCATGTGGCCTGACTGGTAATTAAATCGTGACCTCCTGGTTCATTGGTTGATGCTCAATCACTGAGCCACACTGGCTGAGCTACGGAGAAGTCTTTTTCCAGCTTTCCCACATCACTCTGACATTGCCCCACATAGCACTGATGCTGGCTCACAATCGACTTTCTAGCCTTGACCCTGTATATTTATATTTTTTCTTTAGTTATAGTTCCCAGATTAGAAATTACATTAATCTGTCGTAGAAGATCTAGAATATGTACTAAAAGAGAGGGGAAAAAAAACCCTCTTGAATCCTACATGCAAGGGTTACATTTTGGTTGTTATAAATATACAAATTAATTAAAAAAAAAGAAATCATAAGGGATATGCTATTTGTAATACCCCATTTTTGCTCAACAATATACCATGAGATTCTCTTATTTTTATTTTTGATAATCCTCATCTGAGAATATTTCCCCCCCATTGAGTTTTAGAGAGAGGAAGAGGGAGGGAAGAGAGAGAGACATCAATGAGAGATACATTGATTGGTTGTCTCCTATACTCGCCCTAACTGGGCACTGGGAATGAACCTGCAACCCATGTATGAATCATGGATCGGCTGCCTCTTGCACACCCCCATGAGGGATCGAGCCTGCAACCCAGGCCTGTGCCCTTGACCGGAATTGAACCCGGGACTCTTTAGTTCGCAGGCCTGTGCTCTATCCACTGAGCCAAACAGGCTAGGGCTGAGCAAGGTCTTCTTGGTCATTCCCTGTCCTCCTGGCCTCCTCTGACTCAGCAGCTGAGTCATGGTGAACGAGCAGACATCTGTCCCCCCGTTTCCTCCTCTGGATCAGGCATCACCAGTGGTCTCAGCGTAGTTATAAAAACAATCCACGCCGCACAGCACCCGCTTTAACATCTCTGCCTTGATTTCCAGATGGCCCGACCCGACCTTTGTTTATGTCTAGCCGGCACAATAAGCGCTTCGCACATCTCGTGACATTTAGTTTTGTCCCCTCTTGCCTCGTTCCGAGATCCCAGGAAGTCAGACTTCATACTGACGTGACACATAAGGATATCAGGTCACTGCCAAAAACAAGATGTTGACTTAAAAAATGTCAGTGGTGCCCTGGCCGGTGTGGCTCAGTTGGTTGAGCGTCGTAGGGGGGCGTGCAGGAGGCAGTCGATCTAGGTTCCATTCCCTCTCCCTTCCTCTCTCTCTAGAAACTAATAACAAAATCTTGACCAAATGTGGTTAACATTGTCTGTTCATATGTTGTGAGGTCTTCTCCTGGGTCATCACGAGAACCATTTAATTTAATCTCCTCCATTTTGTCATAGATGCCAGGAGAGAGTGGCTTAGAGAGAGAAGGTATCCAGGGACACACACACACACAGACACACACACACATACACACACACTGTGCAAAAGGACCACTTGAACCCAAGCCTCAATGAGCCTGTATTGGTGCTTGGTTAGCTCTAACCACTGAGCCAAACCTGCCAAGGCAAGTTCAGCTCAGTTTTAAGCAAGCATTTCCAAACATGTGGAGCAATGAGCTGTTCCAGGAGAGCTTTCAAAGTGTTTTGGTTCTAGGATGTAGTTCCATAAATTTAAACCTGTACCTTTAAGCCGTGACATTTAAACATCCGTCAGTAGGTGGCAGTAAGATACCATGGATTTTGCCAGTAGCAGAAAGCATGCCACCCTTAAATATTCTGGAAATAGATGATTTCTCCCCCTAATTATTATTTGAAGGAGTGTCCTCATCCATTGTTCAGAGGGAGATCGTGGATTTGAAAGCAGGAACTAATACTTTCTAATGAAATGGACAAGGATAATTAGGGGATACTTTCCTTGGATGATAGAAATGGCTCCAGGTTTCTTTATTGGCCTGAAGAATTCGCTGTGTGTGTGTGTGTGTGTGTGTGTGTAAGAAAGGATAAAAGGGGTCTGGTTTGTTTTTTAAAAAATTCAAAATTTAGCCATCTCCTGAATTCCTGTCAAACTTGAAGGGAACCTTACGGAACTGAGTAAGAAATATCCCCACAAATAATTAGGGGAGACTTTCTGACCCAGGCGCAGATTTGTACACAGGTTTCTTTGCATTTTAAAGTGAAAATACACGTCCTTCAAACACACACTCAACTGGTGCCGAGTCCCTAGTGTTTTTATTATTATTATTATTTTTTTTAAAGAAAGCTCATTTGGTTAGGGAATTCTCGGGGTAGCAGGTTCCCATCTGTGGTTTGCACGCCCTCTGGACAGCAGCCGCAGCTCGGGGAGAGAGCAGGGCCTGCGCGTTTAGCAAACCAGAGAAATGGCCTTGGCCGTGGCGATGTGTCTGAAACCCACGGAAAGCATCCGGGTATTTCGTGTGGAGAGGGGCCGTTCAATGATCTCACCCCCTCATTCTGTTTTGTTTCGTTTTCCGAAAGTGTAGCAGGACACGCGTGTGCCCGTCTTGTTCATTCGGCTCTTAACACGGCAACACCCTCTCACCGTCTCCCTCTGAGCGACATGCTTGCATTCTGCGTCTGTTTCACATGTTGCAGGCGGGTTCCGTGTACAAGCAAAGCTGTCCATGCAGAGCGGTGGGTCCCCAGGAGACATGGGGCCCCCCCAGTTCCCCTGCCCTCGGACATAGCCCCGGCTTTTGGGGGAGACAAGTCGTTTTTGCATTTGCCCCCCGGGGGCCTCCCCAGGCCGGGGAGAAGGGACTCCAGCGCATGGAGAGGCCACTGCGGGGGTTGCCGTGAGCCTTTTCCTCTTTTAACAAAAACCAAGCCCCAAATTAGTTTCTGCGTGGGCTCCTGGCTTCTCCATCGGCCCGCTCCCAGTGCCCATGCATTCTCTCTCCTGTTGCCCCGCCACACACACGTGCGCGCGCTCTCTCTCTCTCTCTCTCTCTCTCTCTCTCTCTCTCTCTCTCTCGTTTTTATTTTAATTGATGGGAAGGGTGAGGGGGAGGGCGGCGGGAGGCCAGCACGCATCGCAGGGAGCTGTGACTTTTGCCAGATCCCCTGACTTTCCAAGCCAGCCCAGCTCCCCCGCACTTGGCCTCCTGCGGATAAAAATAGGACAGGGATGGACCCGATCGATGCCAGGGCCGCCCTGTGATGACTCCCTCAATAAGCAGCTCCGTGTCCAAAGAAAGAAGCTCCCGCTCACACCTACAGCCTTCAGAGCGTTGTTTCCGGCCGATACAACCATCAGAGTTAACGGCCGTCCACGCATTGTCCCTGCGAAGCCTCGAGCTGCCCCTTTAAAGGAGAAAATCACAGGAACAGAATGGTTTTTATTGTAGCAAATAAAGCTCATGTCCGGGCCCCCCGCCCCCGTCCCCGCCCCAGGCAATACATGTTCCACCTACACCTGTAGATAATGCACAGATAACACGCTACGCATGTTCCCTGCTTCTGTGTTTTGGCGTGTGTTAAAAAATGCAACTAAACATTTTAAGGACACTTTAAGCTCTTTCTTACAAGCATTCGTGTTTTTTTTTTTTCTTTCCCTTTAAATATGGAATTCTTCACTAATTTGAGTATCGCTTTAAGGAAATATATATCTATATCTATCTATTTATATCTATATATCTATATATCTATATATATCTATATCTATATATCTATATCTATATATCTATATCTATATATCTATATCTATATATCTATATCTATATATCTATATCTATATCTATATCTATATCTATATCTATATCTATATCTATATCTATATCTATATCTAAATAGTCTCTCTCTCTATATTTCCTTAAAGCAATACTCAGATATTCAATATATATATATATATATATATATATATATATATATATATATTTTGCTTTCTGTTTTAGTTTTTTTTGAAGGCTGTATTACTTACTGGGAGGGAGGCTGCAGCGAATATAGACTTCACAAAAGACGGCACTAAAACATTTGTTAGGGACCTGCTTTCACCCCAGAGCCCTGCTCAGGCCTGCATCCCATCAACGCCGACACAGACCCTGACGGGCGACAGCATCTGGGGGAGCGAACATTGCTCAGAAAACGCAGCTGCAGGCGGAAGCATTTCCCGTGTCAGCCTGCGCTCGGAGGAGCCGGCGTTGCCTGTCTGTCTGTCTGTCCTCTCCCGTGGGAGAGAGTTAATTATGGGAGGAGGGGGAGAGCTGGTGTGTGGCCGCACCTCGCCAGCCACCCCGCGTCTAATGAGACAGGGTTCCCGCCCCAGGGCCGCGCTCCCGACTCCTCTGCCTCCACAGCACAGCAGCCCGCAGTGCGAGCGCCTTCAAACCAGGGCTTCTCCTCGCCGCCGCCTCCTGCCAACGATTTTTTATTTTTACAAACACAGCAAAGACGGTGATGCTTTGGATGTGATGTAGGGAAAAGGGAAAAGGTGCTGTGGGCTGGGCAACCTCCAGGGCGAGGATATTTACGTAAGGGCTCGCTATAAGGCGGGTTTTTAAAAAATCCTCACCCTAGGATATTTTCCCATTGATTTTTATTCCTCATTTTTTAAATTAAGGTATTATATGTGTACATACCTTACCAATCCCCACCCCACCCCCACTCCCATACATGCCCTCCCTCCCCAGAGTTTTGTGTCCATTGGTTGTGCTTATATGCATGCATACAAGTCCTTCCGTTGATCTCTTATCTCCCCCAGATCTCCCTACCCTCCCGCCTGTAATTTGGCAGTCTGGTGTTTTTTTTGTGTGTGTGTGTGTGTTTTTTTTTCTGTCTCTGTATCTATCTTTTTGTTTTAGGGAGAGTGGGAAGAGAGAGAGAAAGACAGGGAGCAATCTTGATGTGGGAGACATACACCCGTGGGTTGCCTCCTGCCCTCGCCCCGACCAGGGCCGGGAACCCGCAACCGAGGTCCTACGTGCCCTCGGCGGGAATCGAACCCGGGACCCTTCGGTCCGCAGGCCGCCACTCTAGCCACTGACCCACACCGGCCAGGCCCATGGGTGCTATAAAGGTCTGCAACCGTGAACTTGCACACACGGTTTGCTTGGTGAAGGCGCATCATGCTACTTTTCAAAAGAGAAGATCGGCTGACCTTTGCAGCCAGACGGCCCGGCCGAGGCGCACGCTAACAACTTGGGGACTGGCAGCGTGTGGGTCCCTGAGCTGGGGGTCCCTTCCCCTGTTTATGCGATCGGAGCATGTCCTTAAGGCCGTTTCTCACTCCCTTGAGCAATCCCCTACAACGAACCTCAGGTCTCCTTTATATCTGTGTAGCCGAGGCGATGGGAATTTGGAGGCGAATTTGCACATCCACAGCCCGTGCAGAACGGAAAAGGCCTGCGAAGCCAGTCCTTTGTGGTCCTAGCATCCCGGGAGGGACCCGGGGCCCTGGGTTACGGGGAACAGACCCTTCAGACTGGAGGCGGGTGGTTGAACGCCCGTTATCTGTCATCCGTTTGACTCCGAGGAGACGAGACAAGGAGAAACGTCTCTCCCGAGACCCCTGGTTCATGTCAGCATTTTTTAACTTTCACTTTGTATTTTTCTTTTTATGCTCACCCCAGACAAGTGTTTCTGGACCTCTGGTTCCTTCCTCCCTCCCTCCCTCCCTCCCTTTTTTCCTTCCTTCTTTTCTTTCATTCTTTCTTTTTTTGGGGGGGTTTCTTTCTGACCATCTCGGGCTGCACCCCGGTATTGCGATCACCCGGTTTTAAGGAAAATACGTGGGGGGAGAAGGAAAGAAGGCTTACGTCGGAGGGCCGAGGCCGGCCGGCCGTTGCTTCTCTCTGGCTGTGCCCCGGATCCTGAGCCACCGCGCCGGCTCACGTTCATCCCTCCACCCGATGGAGTCGTATGTCCGTCCCGATCGCAGGGCAGCTTTGAAAGGAAGGGGAAAGGGTTTGTTTTGGTGAATCTAACCAGCCCTGGCCGCCGCCGCCGCCGATCTCGCACAGAAACCCTCCCGGTTACATCTGCTCTGGATGCTGTCAGGTGTCGGGCCTTTGTGTGGAGGGTTTGATGCGTCTTTTGTTGCAAGAAAACGTGTGTGTTCTGTGATGCGGGAGGGTCCCTGGGTTCAAAGGAGGCAGCTTTCCTTCTTGGGGTTTCCTTCCTTCCTTCCTTCCTTCCTTCCTTCCTTCCTTCCTTCCTTCCTTCCTTCCTTCCTTCCTTCCTTCTTCCCCCTTCCCCCACCCCCACCCCCCACATTGTACTCTCTGCTGGGGGTCGGGAGGGGGCGCGTTCCCTTTGAGACATTCACACGTTCCCCACGCTTTCTTCTCTTCAGAAAAGACAGTCCCTTCAGGCCAATCCTGACAAAACCCACAGCCAGAGCTGCAAATGCAACGTGCGTGGGAAAGGATCTGCAGGCACCGCACCCCTTTGTCCGGAAGGAGGGGAACACCCCAGACTTCGTGGCGGGGGGGGCGGGCAGGAGGGGGTTCCTGGGCACCAGCGACGGGCACGCACATGGCAAGCATCCCTCCCGATCGCACTGCCTCTGCGTTTGCCCTGTTCCTCGGGGGTCATTGCCCACCCCCCTCCCCACACCGTCCTCCTCTGAGATTCTTAATTATAGGAACTCTCGACCCCCACCCAGCCTCAATAGCATCTTAAGAAGGATCCTTTATCCAGATTTTTTTTTTTAAATAAAAAGGCGTTCATTCATTCATTCACACCGGACACAGCTTCGACTCGGCTCACAGACAACGATCTGGCCCAGGCGACCGTGCGTTCTGCTGGGATATCGACAGTTTCCATCAATAGTCAGGCCCCCGGGGAGGGGCTGCTGGGGGGGCCCCGGAGTGATTGACTCTTTCTTAATAGACACGTAACTGTTGACAAATACCTTCCGATAGACTGCGTTAGACAAAGGGGATCTCAGGGCGGTGGAGACGGGGGAGCCCAGTTTGCAGAACTGAAGGAGGAGAGGCCTCGTGCAAATAGAGAAACCAAGTCACAGCACCCCCACCCTGAGCGACCCCTGCCTGAATCATCAGGGAATGGAAAA
Source organism: Pipistrellus kuhlii (assembly GCF_014108245.1). NCBI lineage: Eukaryota > Metazoa > Chordata > Mammalia > Chiroptera > Vespertilionidae > Pipistrellus > Pipistrellus kuhlii. The sequence goes on along the minus strand of NW_023425543.1, from coordinate 3,505,067 downwards.
GGCTCTTGGTGGCCCTGTGTCCGGAGGGTACCGGGAGCAATGAACTTGATCTTATTTCTGGATGGCTGGGCATCACATCTATCGGTTTGCCCACATTAAAAAATATAATTACACACGTGTGTGTGTATGTGTATGTGCGTGTGAATGTGCGTGTGTGTGTGTGTGTGTGTGTGCATAATTAAAATCGGACACGGAGAATATGTTTAGCTTGTTTAATGGCAGTGACAACTCTTTCGGCCGGAAGCTTGCATGAAATGAGCTGTTCGGAAGAGGTCAGAGAGGCTGGGGCGGCCGTAAGAACACTGGAACATGGCTTTTGTGTGTTATTTTTAAATAAATCTTTATTGTTCAGATTATTACAATTGTTTCTTCTCCCTGCCCCCCCCCCCCAGTTCCCCTCCACCTTGTCCCCACTCCACCCTCTGCCCTTAACACCCCCCCATGGGACCCCCCGGCCTCATCCATAGGTGTATGACTTTTGTCTAGTCTCTTCCGTACCCCCCACACAGACACCCCTTTCCCCCCGAGAATTATCAGTCCCCTCCCGTTCTATGCCCCTGATTCTATTCTATTCACTAGTTTATTCCGTTCCTCAGATTTTTAATTCACTTGGCTTTTACATTCCCTTGTTGATAGATATGTATTTGTTGCTCATCATTTTCATCTCTACTCTTTTTTCTTCTTCTTCCTCTTTTTAAAGAACACCTATTTTAGCATGTCATGTAAGACTGGCTTGGTGATGGGAGGAGATCCCAAACAAAGAAATGGAGGCGGGGAAATGTTTTGCGTGCGGCCATCGTTTGACTCCTGAGACGTCAGAGGCGCTGGGACTGTCTCTTTAAGGCCGGCACATCCAAGAGGCCTGGGAACCTTCAGCTCAGATCCTGTCTGTCCATCTGTCCGGCCAAGGCTGTCTGCCCAGACCACTGCCCGGCTCAGAGAGAGAGAGAGAGAGAGAGAGAGAGAGAGAGAGAGAGAGAGAGAGCTAGAACATGGCTCTTCATCCCATCTTGTGGGATGGAGCCCTCGGCCTCCTTCCTGTTTCAGTCCTTGTTTCCCTCCCTCCTTGGGGGTGGGGGTGGGGCTTGCTCTCAGCCTGGGACCCCCTTCCTCACCCTCGAACCCCACGGCCTTTCGCGCAGGCCGGGAGGCTGGGACAATGGGGCGAGGGCGTGTGACTGAGACCTGTAGGCTGCAGTCCGCCGACCCAATGACATGAAATGAAAGCAACGTCCACACCCGACCTCAGCCTCCTCCCCGCCGGCGGGGGATGCCAACAAAAACAAACAAAACCAAACCAGCAGATGGAAGCCAGGCCGCACGGGACCCCCGAGGCCGGTTCCCCAATCGGGGTCCCGGGAACCCATCGGGGCGACAGACGCTCCTGTGTGAAACGGAGGGGGCTTGTGACCCGAAGACCTCGTTCCCATCCGCCCCCCCCACCTGGGATGCTCACGGATCAAACATGCAGATCAGATCGCACGTCCCACAACAGGCAGAAGCGAGGGGACCCCCCACCCCCCCAGGCCTCTCTGTGTGCGGGGAGAAGCCAGTGCACGTCAGTCTCAGGAAGATGCGGGCGGGAGATGGTCGTTACCATAGCTCCGGGCTCGGTGGCAGGAGGACCAGCCGGCTAAGAAGGTCATACCTGTTCCCTGTTGTCAACCTCAAACCTGTCCTTAGATCTACGTGGGGGGAAGGTGGAGGGGAAGAGATTATTTTTAAAGCCGCTTCTTTGCAATCTGTAAGCATTCCGAAACAGGCAGGCTTTCTGCCCACAGCTGCCTCCGTGTGTGTGTGCCTGCATGTGTGTGCGTGCATGTGTGTGTGTGTGCGGGTGCATATGTCCATTAATTCGGAATTACTCCAATTACAAGCTTCTGATGCTCTCCAACCCTCTCTCCAGCCCAAAAGCGATGGAGAGCCCTCGGCCGGCCCAATCAGATCGCTTTCCCCGCCGGCCCCGCAGCAGATGCAGGCAATTTGCTGTCTTATTTCTGCATATTCAGGGCGCGCGGAGCGGCGGGCGCCCCCTGACCCCGGCGCCTGCAGCATGCTAACCCCATCAAATTAAAGCATTTTGCTCACTTATTCCCCGACGCCCGGCCGGCAGCGCCGTGCGCGGCCCGCTGCATAGCAATGGCGGGCGTCCGTGCCCGCCCATCGCCTCAGCCTCATCAGGGATCGTTAGGGAAAACACACAGCGCCCTAATGGGATGAGGCTGGTGGCGGGGAGGTCGGCCTCCGGTGTGTGTCTCCCCGCGTCCCTGTAATATTCCCCGTGGCCAGCAGCAGGCCGAGGAGGACACACGTCGATGGCCGCCAGGCCGGGCGGGGCCCCGTGGGGAAGAGGGAGAGTTACGGAAAGATGGCATCAACAAACGTGACATCTCCTGCTCTGAGCCGCGTGGACACGGCCACCTTAAAGGGACATGTGCTGGGGGCGTGGGCCTCCCAGGAGCAGGGCTGCGTGGAGATGGAGAGCAGGGATTCGGCGGCTGCAGAAGGCTGATTGCTGCTGTTACAGGCTGAGCAGGGACACCCCAGCTGCCAGCTCCCAGCTCCCAGCTCCCAGCTCCCAGCTCCCAGCTCCCAGCTTCCAGCTGCCTGATCCCGGCTCCCAGCTCCCAGCTGCCTGATCCCGGCTCCCAGCTCCCAGCTCCCAGCTCCCAGCTCCCAGCTCCCAGCTGCCTGATCCCGGCTCCCAGCCCCAGCTCCCAGCTCCCAGCTCCCAGCTGCCTGATCCCAGCTCCCAGCTCCCAGCTCCCAGCTCCAGCTCCAGCTCCCAGCTCCCAGCTCCCAGCTGCCTGATCCCAGCTCCCAGCTCCCAGCTCCCAGCTCCAGCTCCCAGCTGCCTGCTCCAGGCTCCCAGGGAGAGGTGCCCCTTGCAGAGTTGATGTCCGCAGACCTGTCCACCTGCTGAGAGCAGGGTGATGGAGCCTGGCTGGCCTGATGGGAGTGGGGTGCCTCTCCCTCCAGGGTTGCCTATGAGCTCACATCCCCTGCACCTTCCAGAAGGTGTCAGGGTGCCAGAGGCCACTGCATAGCTTCCTGACAGATCCAGAGAACTGTCTGTCTGTCTGTCTGTCTTTCTTTCTTTCTTTCTTTCTTTCTTTCTTTCTTTCTTTCTTTCTTTCTCTCTCTCTCTCTCTCTCTCTCTCTCTCTCTCTTCTCTCTCTCTCTCTTTCTTTTTCTTTTTTCCCTAGAGAGTAGAAGAGAGAGGGAAAGACAGGGAAGCACTGATGTGAGAGAGACGCAGTGAATTGATTGCCTCCTGCCCCTGCACCCGAGGTCCATGTCCTAGACTGGAATCTAACCCGGGACCCTTTGGTTTGCAGGCCGGGCGCTCTGCCCACTGAGCAACACCGGCCAGGGCTGAGGTTGATTTTCATACCAAAGGTCCTTTCTTCGCCAGGCAGGTCTTTTCTGATTCCCGGCTGTCTAGCCTGGTTGATGCGCAGGCCGAGGAGCCAGGAAACACCAGGGGCGGCTGCCGTCATCCCTCCTGCGTCTTCGATGCGTCCCCGCTGCCTGCACTTGGCCCGCCAAAGGCCGCCCTTGTCCACAGCTCAGAGGCCCCGTCCCCAAACCCCTGCGGCCGCCGGGGCCCTGCACCTGCACGTCCCCGGGTTTCTGAGGAGGAGCGCTCTGCAAGGAAGCTCGGAGTGCCAGCCGCGGCTTCTCCGCGGTAGCTAATGTTTTATTAATTTATAGATGTATGCACCGATCTGCCTCCCTCCGAGTTTTTATCATCGCGTTTACGTTATGAAATGCCTCCATAAAGACAGTGAGGCTGATGGCTCTCATTTTCCGTAGTTATACGGCTAATTGAGTATCTTTATTTGCAACCATGTGCCGTCGTAGCTGGGATCTGGGTGGGGTTGAGAATGCTGTGGGGTTTGGCGGGGGGGAGGGGGGAGGGAGCCGGCTATGGGGGGGGCTGCCTCCTCAGCGGGACCGGCTCTGTTATCAATGAATGCCATTCATTTAGTAATTCCCCCAACCCCCCAGTAATGACTCTCCCTCTTTTCTGCTACTACTGGTTGCTTTCTATTTTAAAAGTGATTCTTTGGGCATATATCTTGTTTCATATATATATATATATATGAATGAATACTAGAGGCCCGTGCACGAAATTCATGCAAGAGTACGCCTTCCTTTCCTGGCTGTCGGCACCACTTCCCTCTGGCACCCGGGACCCGGGCTTTCCTCACAGTCCTGGCTTGGTTCAGAAGGACTTTCAGTCTAATTAGCATATTACACTTTTATTATTATAGATATATATTTTATATACAAATATATATACATGAATATATATTACACATTCTATATAATATATATACACACATACATAAAGATATATATGTGTATATATAAACAGTTACATATGTATATTTATACATACATATATATATATATATATATATATATATTTTTTTTTTTTTTTGCTTAGCCCCAAATTACATTTCTCTGACTACAAAAGAAACATAGAAAACAAAACCAAAACATTAAAAGGCTCACTACCCTTTCTTGCCTAACATGCGAAGCAATTAAAAAGTGGTTTGTGTTACAATCTTTGCATTTCAAGACCCTAACTCTGCCATCAGTGGAAGCTCACATTTTTAACCTTTATTGACGCTTTTAAATACAATTGGGACCGAAACTGGTTTGGCTCAGTGGATAGAGCATCGGCCTGCACTGCTGTCATATGCATCACCGCATGTGTCATGTTATCACACGCAACCTGGCGATCAGGGGACGCTGAGTGGAGGAGTTTACGGAAATGGAGATGAATAATCTAACCCCCCAAAAAACAAAAGGGCTTATTCCTAAGGATTTCTAATACAGAGATTTGAGTCCGTCATTGGTGTCTTATTGTCTGTGCAGAATATATGGCACGCCTAGTTTCAAGTCCATTTTACTTCTCTCAACCCTTTAAGGAAAACAAACAAACAAACAAACAAACAAACAAACTACCTAACTAATAGTATTCTGGAACTTACATGTTGGAATTTAATTCCGTCTAATATAATACGGCAGGGTGAGACAACCATTATCCTTATATTGTAGGGAAACATTTTTCTGGTATGTTATTATCATTCTTTCCATGTAGGAATCAGATTACATTTTTTTTAAAGACCTCACACCTACAGATGTTGATGGTAATGCGGAGAACCTCTGCTTGTAATTCTGAGAATGGCCACTAGGTGGGAGTGGCGCTAATGAGGGTCCGTTAGGGTCTCCTGGTGAACCAGGGAGTCTATGTATGAATATGGGTTCCCATAAAACACAGCTGTGTATGAAAACAGAAACACCACTATTCCAATGACCACGAATCGCCGGTGTTTGTTTCTGAAATAAAAGAGAAATACAAATTGAGAAGGAAAAAAAAAAAAGAAATAATGCTGTCTGGTATGTAGTGTCCAAACAAAACCCTTAAGATGATTCTATTGCTAATCATTTAGCCCTACTCGGCTCCCAGGACCATAACGATAACATTGAAAAGTAACTCAAGCACAAATGTTCATACCCTGCTTATAAAAAAAGACTTCCTTTTTAGGCATCTATTGAAAAATTAAAGGGGGATAAAAGAATCATAATCTAAATCATAAAAAAAACCCAATTAAAAAAAAACTTACATGGGTGAAGATAATGAAATCAATCAATTTATAAATTTCAATTACTATTCTATGTATCTGAAGTCAAGAACAAAGTTATAAATATAATTATCTTAAAAGCAAAAATGGAATGCTACTCATAAAAGTTATTGGATGCTTCCAAAACTGCAGTGCAAAGCAAATTAATAGCATTATTAAATAAGACAAAAGAAGTGAGTGAATCATTCAGAGATTATTTTTATAAGGGAAAGAGTTCCAGACATGCCTCTAGAATTCCCCCGAGATAATAAAATCGATAGTACAAATAAAATTAAAATTGAAAAATGGCCTAACGACAAGGGTAGAGATAGAAATTATAAGACCTCTCTCTATAAAGTTATGCTAAACAAAATGAAGCAGTCATTACAATTAATAATTGTCTTTTTCATGAGCTTATAGAATTATATTAACTCCAGGTGGGTAAATAAGCAGGGTGTGCTAATATCATAAAAACAAAACAAAAAACAGAAAGAAAAACTTGTAAATTAAGAAAAAGGCTAGAAGACAAAGAAATGGGATCAGACAGTATTTCTTTTTATTATTTTATTATTATTTTAAAATATATTTTTATTGATTTCAGAGAGGAAGAGAGAGAGAGAGAGAGAGAGAGAGAGACAGAGAGAGAAGCACCTATGATGAGAGAGCATCATTGATTGGCTAAGTCCTGCACGCCCCCTACTGGGGATTAAGCCCACAACCCTGCGCATATGCCCTTGACTGGAATCGAACCTAGGACCCTCTGTTCCGCAGGCTGCCGCTTTATCCACTGAGCCAGACCTCCAGTTCTCCATCTCTCACCGGGCAAGCTTCTCTTCCTGGATGAGGCCCCAGAAAAAAAAAAATCACGATTGGCCCTCTCCTAATTTTGGAATCCCCTCTGTTTTTTTTGTCATCTGAAAATGTGTTTTTAAATCCTTACCCGAGGATATTTTCCCGCATTGATTTTTAGAGAGAGCGGAAGGGAGAGGGTGTGACAGAAAAAGAAACACTGATCTGTAGAGACACATCAATTGGTTGCCTCCCACACGCCCCCTCCCCCACCTCCCCTCACCAGAACAGGAGCCTGCAACCGGGGTACGTGCCCTTGACCGGAATCAAACGTGAAACTCTTAGACGAGTCAACCAACATGTTGTTCTTACCATCAGCTATGTTCTCCTGGGGCCATGGTAGGCAAACTGCAGCTCGCGAGCCACATGCGGCTCTTTGGCCCCTTGAGTATGGCTCTTCCACAAAATAGCACGGCCTGGGCGAGTCTATTTGGAAGAAGTGGCGTTAGAAGAAGTTTGAGTTTAAAAAATGTGGCTCTCCAAAAAAAATGCCAATCGTTGTCCTGTTGATATTTGGCTCCGTGGACGAACGAGTTTGCCGACCCCTGTCCTGGGGGAACAGTAAGAAACTCAGCTTGGCCCCAGCATTGGGAGGTGGGGGCTGGTTAGCTGTCGCCTCCGGCAGGTGGCACAGGGCGCCCGGGTCCCCACACAGCTTTCCGGCTCCGCTGGCCTTTGCTCCCCGAACTTCGTCACAAAACCAGCGTTTGTGAAAGGCCAGCCTCCAGGAGGAGCGGAGAGGATGAGTCAAAGTGACAGAAGAAAACATAAACCATGGGAAAACCTGGGTCTTCGATGCTCACCCGGGCTGGCCATTTGGGGAGCGTGGCCTGGGGGACTAATAGCCCCCCCCCCCCCCCCAGCACCTGACATTGAGAGGATTGAGGAGAAGGCTTACTGACCCACGGCTCTTAAGCATGCTTCTGGTTATTTATCTATACTGCTGTCCAGTTTTGATACTTCAAAAGGATCATGGCTGCAAAACACAGCTAGCAGCCTGTGAAAGAAAGTCATAATACAAGGCAGTAAACTGAGGGCAGGGGAGGATTGGGGGGGGCAGAAAGGGGATGACTGCTTTTTTAAATATTTTTATTGATTTCAGAGAGGAAGGAGAGAGAGAGAGAGAGAGAGAGAGAGAGAGAGAGAGAGAAACATCCACGAAGAGAGAGAATCATGGGTCAGCTGCCTCCTGCACACCCCCTACCAGGCATGAGCCCTTGACCGGGAATCGAACCCGGGACCCTTCAGTCTACAGGCCACAGAGATCTAGAAACAATAGCACTCAGATGGTTGTCTTGAAATACCATTTCTCATGAAAAGAAACCGGCGTTTCTTAGCGGTACAGCCGATCCTAGCTTTGGGACAGGAAATGTACAAGATAAGAACAGATAATCTTGATATACCAGATAGGAAGAAAGCTACCGAAGTTTATTAGGGTCATATCAAAAGGTTTTGGAAGAAGATGGAACAGACTGAGATACCACGATATCGGGGGTGGGCAGACGAGAAGAGATAAACCAAAGAACATATATACATAATCCATGGACACGGGCAATGGGGTAGTGAAGATGGGGGTGGGGAGGGAGGTGGGTGTGGGCGGCCCTCTATTCACTGAGCCAAAGGAGCCAGGGCATCTCAGTCTCCGTGCAGTCGTCCTGATGAGAAGAATCATTTGCTCCAAGACCGGTTTGGCTCAGTGGTAGAGCGTCGGTCTGCGGACTGAGGGGTCCCAGGTTCGATTCCGGTCAGGGGCATGTACATTGGTTGCGGGCACATCCCCAGTAGGGGGTGTGCAAGAGGCAGCTGGTCAATGTTTCTCTCTCATTGATGTTTCTAGCTCTCTATCTCTCTCCCTTCCTCTCTGTAAAAAATCAATAAAATATATATATATATATAAAAAAAAGAATCATTTGCCCAACGCCAGTCATCTTTGCCACCAACACGGCGCTAAGCTAGATTCTCACTCAGATCACCCGTGACAGGTGCAGAGGGCCCGGGAAGCAGTGATGGTTTAGGGGGAGTTTATAGGATCTGTGCCCAGAGACGCCTGGACAGGACACGTGGGGTTCCTGAGCCCATCTCGAGCCCCAGGGGGCACGATGACATCCTCGGATGGTATCTGGTGACTCTCATGCCAGCATCTGTCACGCGAGACACACTTCCTCTCTCGGCTTACCATCAGGGCTGGCCCTGGTCTTTGCAATCAATACCATGAGATATTAACGGTGCCGCAGAGGTGAGCGCGGTGTGGCACGCGGACATTGACTCATTTGTAATAGCGGTAAGGATAATTCCTGGAAGTTTCTCTCGGCTCTTGCAAGAATAGCCAGAGGCCCTCCTCTCGTTAGGAGCCGCTGCTGATTACACCCGCAATCTGCATATCCTGGGGGCGAAGTCATTTTCCTTGAAATGAAGCAACTCGGAACAATTAAATCCTGATAAAAAGTCTCCTGGAACGCTGGTGGCAATCTCTGTCTGGCATCCAACTTATCAAATGCATTCTAATTCCTGTTTTGTAGGGCTTTGTGAAAGAGCTTATTAATATCATCTGTTAGTTCTGCTTTCAGAAACCGCTTTCATGTTTAGTTAATATTTTCCCATGTTATTTTCAACATACACATTCATAAATAAAAATATAGATATAACATGTATGTGTTATTTATATGTAAACGACATATCTTTATTTTAAAAAATATACTTTATTGATTTTTTGCAGAGAGGAAGGGAGACGTAGGGATAAGAGAGTTAGAAACATCGATGAGAGAGAAACATCGATCAGCTGCCTCCTGCACACTCCCTACTGGGGATGTGCCCGCAACCAAGATACATGCCCTTGACCGGAATCGAACCTGGGACCCTTCAGTCCGCAGGTCGATGCTCTATCCACCGAGCCAAATTGGCTAGGGCAATGATATATCTTTAATATATACATACACCTATCTCCTTTCTCTCTCCCTCTCTCTCTCTCTCTCTCGCTCTCGCTCTCGCTCTCGCTCTCGCTCTCGCTCTCGCTCTCGCTCTCGCTCTCGCTCTCGCTCTCGCTCACACACACACACACACACACACACACACACACACACAGCCACTCCTCATGTGAACTTTCTTTTCCCTGTCAAGATCTTGCTCCAGCTGGTTTCGCTCAGTGGATAGACCATCAGCCTGCAGACTGAAGGGTCCAGGGTTCATTTCAATTCCGGTCAAGGGCACATGCCCGGTTGCAGGCTCAATCCCCAGTAGGGGGTGTGCAGGAGGCAGCTGATCAATGGTTCTTTTATCATTGATGTCTCTACCCTTTTTCCTCTCTGAAATTAATTAAAATATATTTTAGGGAGTCTGAGTACTGATTTCTATTTGTGCTTCTGTTTCCAATGTGCTAGGATCTCATGGGAGATATACACCTTGTCTTATGAAAGAGCTGGGGTCGAACTCACCCGGTTCCAATTCTGCTTCTGCCACTGACTGACTCCTTGACTCTAGAAAAATCGTTTGACTGTCCCGAGTTGCCAGTCGCTTGACACTGAACGTGGTGTGATGGTACCTACCCTGTAGCTTTTCACATCTGTGTATGTGGCAGAATTTGCTTAGAGCTGCGTAATAGTGACTATCATTCTTACCCCAACAATTAAAGCCATAATTAGAGGCCCAGTGCACGAAATTTGTGCACTGTGTGTGTGTGTGTGTGTGTGTGGGTTTCCCTCAGCCTGGCCTGTGCCCTCTCACAGTCTGGGATCCCTGCCATGGATCACCCCAAAGAGGTAGGCCCCACCCACTCGCCACAGAGCTGCCCCAGGGTATCCTGGGCTACCCTCCCTCTTTGGGGTGATCGTGGGGTGATGACTAGGCCCCCCACCAATCCCATCACACCTGTCCTGGCTGACCTGGCGCCAGTGGTTGTCATAGTGTTCATCTGGATGGTCGTTCTGCTGTTTAGCTGTTGGGTTGATTTGCATATCATCTGTAATTATAATTATTACGCATTTATTATTATAGGTTGCTGAACCACAGTCACTTTTTCTATTGACAATATACTATCAGTGATAACGTTTGCTATCAAGAAGCCAGGATAGCATAGTCAAGGATATGCTGATATACGCTTTGAAAATCTGGATTTTTTTTTCCCCACTTAAGGAAATGCTTTTCTTTTCCAAACAGTGAAGTGGGAATGACAATACTGGGATGTCTAAATTTCTTGCTCTTGATCTCTGCATCTTCGGTGTTGGGTGAAGGTAACTGTAATTAAAGAAACACCACAGGTAAAAGGCTCTTGGTAGATTGTGAAAGGATTTCCAAATGTTGGCTATTATTCTTGTGGCATCTCATCATCATCGATATAGAATACATGGTAGACTTATTTAGGCTCCCACCCAAAATGTTATCACATTTTATGTCTACATTTAGGCAGAGTACTAAAGATCCTTGCAGTATGCACAAGGTAACTTTATGGTAATGGTCCCCCTGATAAAATTTCAGTGTGAACACTTTTTGTCGTCCACAGCAATTAATCATTTCTGTTGACTAGATGAGTTAAAAAAATAAGGAAGTCAGGTTTGCCCCGGCCAGTTGGGCTTAGTGGATGGAGCATCGATCGGCCTGCAGGCTGAAAGGTCCCGGGTTCGATTCCAGTTAAGGGCACGTACCTCGGTTGCAGGGTCCTTTTCTGCCCAGGCCCCTGACAAGGTGCCTGCAGGAGGCAATCAATCAATGTTTATCTCTGTTTTCCCTCTCTCTCCCACTGTCTCTGAAAAACAATAGGAAAATATCCCCAGGTGAAGTCTATTTTTTTTAAAAACTTGGGTTCATCAACATATGCCACAGGTAGCATCTGTAACAGGTATTATTTTTTTGGGGGGGGGGAGAAGCATGATTCTTTTTTGAACAAGTTTTTTCAAAAGGCTCATGTAATTCAGGCTCAAGGAAAGCAAACCCATTAGCTCCCAAGCCTTCTGGTCTCCCACTTACGATAGTGGAGGTTGGTTTGGTTAACTTTTTCCTGAGTTTCTCTTGCAGCTCTAAAACCACATCGTTGAATAAAGATAGAAGTGAGTATATTTACGCGCATAGGAATGTGTGTATGTATGAGAATGCGCATTTTTAACCTATGCATACATACACTTTGTGGCTAGAAGCAAGCCTCTTATTTGGAGAGAGGTATTGAAAAAAAATGGGATAGACCTGTGGTTGGCAAACTGCGGCTTGTGAGCCACAGACGGCTCTTTGGCCCCTGGAGGGTGGCTCTTCCACAAAATACCACGGCCTGGGCGAGTCTATTTTGAAGAAATGGTGTTAGAAGAAGTTTAAGTTTTAAAAATATGGCTCTCCAAAGAAATGTCAATCGTTGTCCTGTTGATATTTGGCTCTGTGGACTGATGAGTTTGCCGACCACTGGGATAGGCATTTGCAAAAATAAAATTAAGGTTGATTGTGCCAGTTTCCTTTTCTTCTTCCTTTTTGCTAATCCTCACCTGAAGATATCTTTTCCCCATTGATTTTTAGAGAGAGTGGAAGGAAGAGGGTGAGACTGAGAGAAACATCGATGTGAGACACATTGATGGGTTGCCTCCTGTGCATGTGCCCAACCAGGGCCTGGGCCGGGGAACCTGCCACCAAGGTATGCGCTCTTGATGGGAATGGAACCCAGGACCCTTCAGTATGCAGGCTGATGCTCTATCCATGGAGCCAAACTGCCTAGGGCTGGGCCAATTTTCTAGGAAGAAAAAAACCCATCGTCCTTTGGCCAACTTATCAGATCCAGATCCAGCTCTTAAAGTGCAAAGATCTCGGTGCTCTTAATGACGATCGTTGTTTGCAGACGGACGCCTATGCAGGTGCCTGTCACATCAGAACACGCCAGTTCCGGTACATCACCTACCCAGCCTGCCGGGCAGGGCCTCTCCCCACATGGCCTTCTGGAAACTGAGATGAATAAGAGCAATTACCAACCTGCAGTCTGCAGCCTTTGTTGGCATCATCTCAGGACCGTTTCCCTGAAACGTTCATGATGAAAGGCGAAGGTGGAGAATTTGGAAGTCCATTCTTGGAGAGCCGTGGTGGCCTTTAGCGAGGGTCTCTCCCTGTGGGGGGCGCTCCAGCAAGGCCCTGCCTTTTCCGGCAGGTCCCTGGCAAAGATGTTTTGGGAGCCGTCACGGCCCTGGGAAGCAACGTTAACACGTTTAAACCACTTTCTTCAGTCTGGTCTGAGGAAAGCAAGCAAGCAAACAAACAAAAATTGGTATTTCTTTGATTCTTTAAACAAACAAACAAACAAACAAACAAACAAAAAACAAATATATATATAAAATTGATTTTTTTACAGAGAGGAAGAGAGAGGGATAGAGACTAGAAACATCGATGAGAAAGAGACATCGACCAGCTGCCTCCTGCACACCTGCCACTGGGGATGTGCCCACAACCAGTGTACACCCCCTTGACCGGAATCGAACCCGGGACCCTTCAGTCCGCAGTCCGATGCTTTACCCACTGAGCCAAACCAGTTAGGAAAGTATTTCTTTGATTTTATTTCACTGGAGGAAAGCACCAAAATTTACCTTGATGCAATGGCTCATTGTCACTGAAAGAGGGGGGAAAAGAATGGTGAAAAGTTCAACAACTTTTCATTACCTTTTCCTCTCTCGGCTTTTATGCCAGCGGTCACCAACTTTCGCACCTCACAGGCCACCAGTGGGCAAAGCACTACCAGCTGGTAACTGCTGTGTTTTCTTTAAAAAATATATATTTTATTGTTTTTTTAGAGAGGAAGGGAGAGGGATAGAGAGTTAGAAACGTTGATGAGAGAGAAACATTGATCAGCTGCCTCCTGAACACCCCCCACTGGGGATGTGCCCACAACCAAGGTACATGCCCTTGACGGGAATCGAACCTGGGACCCTTCAGTCCTACGCTCCATCCACTGAGCCACACCGGCTAGGGTGGTGACCACTGTTTTATGCAGCCTTCAAGCTCATGTTCTTCGGGAGACTTGAGTAGCAAATTAAAAGGCAAAGACCTGGTCATTGCGTAGACGTATGGGTGTGGGTAACTGTGGAGAGGAAAGGTGAATTTGCCTTTACCTCTAATTTCTCTCTCTCAAAAGTGTCCCTGCCACGTATGTCCCGTAGTAAATAGAAGCTTAAAGCTCTGGCTGGTGTGGCCCGTGTCTGGTGCATACTTACAAATTATACTCCAGAAAAGAAAAGAAAAAATACACAGGTGTGAGAGGGACACAGCGTCTGCAGCCATCTGCATCACTTCGTCATCTTTCTCTCTGCTTGTTGGCTGTTGCAGTAAATAATTGGAAGCAGTGCTATTCCGTGAGCCATTTCATGCGGACACTGTTCCAGGGAAGAAAGGTGAAGGGAGATAGGCATGGAGAAGGGACAGAAAGGGCTAATTAGAGAGCTTCTATTAAAATGCATCCTCCCCTTGCTGGGACAGAATTTCTGTTTGATAATTAACGGACCTACAGGGCCCATTACACCCTCCGACTCGGAAGGTATCGATCCCTCTGTCTCTGGCTGCCACGTTGGTTACCTCTTTCTGGGCCATCTTCCCCGGGGAGTTAGCGGATTTCGTAATTGAGGGGTGGGGTGAGAGGACCTGGGAAGGCACCAAAGATGATCTGCTGGGGGGGGGGGGGGGAAGGACTATGAGGGTGGCAGGGGACTCAGCCGCCCATGCAGATCTGCTTTATTGTATTTTATTGTTTTATTTATTTTGGGTGATTTGGACAGCGGTAGAAGTCCACATCAGGGTGCAATTTAAAAACAGAAAAGGCAGAGGCCGGTGTGGCTCAGTAGATAGAGCGTCAGCTTGGGGACTGGGGGATCCCGGGTTCGATTCTGGTCGGGGGCATGTGCCTTGGTTGCGGGCATGTCCCCGGTAGGGGGTGTGCAGGAGGCAGCTGATCGATGACTCCCTCTCATCGATGTTTCTAGCTCTGTATCTCTCTCCCTTCCTCTCTGTACAAAATAGGCGAAGTGTATTGAAAAAATAAATAAATAAAAATAAAAGCACAAAAGAACACTGAGATGCAAAATGTGCATAAACCCTACCATGTACACCACCGCTGAAGGGTACTTCATCCTTTCAAACAAATGGTACCAGCCGAACCGGTTTAGCTCAGTGGATGGAGTGGCAGTCTGCAGCCCAAAGGATCCCGGGTTCTATTCCAGTTAAGGGCCCGTTCCTTGGTCAGGTCTCCTGTAGGAGGCAACCCATCTATGTGTTTCTCTCACATCGATGTTTCTCTCTGCCTTCCCCCTCTCTCTTCCACTCTCCCTAAAAATCAATGGAGCTCTAGCTGGTTTGCTCAGTGGATAGGGCATCAGCCTGTGGACTGAAGGGTGTTGAGTTTGACGGGTCAAGGGCATGTGCCCGGGCTGCAGGTTTGATTCCCAGTAGGGGGCGTGCTGGAGGCAGCCAATCAATGATTCTCTCTCATCGTTGATGTTTCTATTTCTCTTGTCTCCTATCTCTTCTTCTCTGAAATCAACTAAAAATCAATTGAAAAAAAAAATCAGTATAAAAATATCCTCGAGTGAGGATTAAAAAAACACCCCCCCCCCCCCCCAAACAAGCAAAGAAATGGTATGTTTTTAACCTTCACGAGTCTCTCTGGGTTTTGTCATTTGAGAGCACTGGAAAGCAAGCACTTTCCACCTAGTCTGCAGCCCAGGAGCTATTGGGTTTGGGTAAACTGGACAAGGAGACCCCACACCCTCTGTGTGTGTGTGTGTGTGTGTGTGTGTGTGTGTCTTTGTTGTCAGCAGGGACAGTGGCATTCAGACCAGGCCTGGCTATCCCTGGATTGGATTATCTAAATGACCTTTTCATTGTTTGAGATCCTGGATGCTAGATGGTTCTTCTTCTTCTCCTCCTCCTCCTCCTCCTCCTCCTCCTCCTCCTCCTCCTCCTTCTTCTTCTTCTTCTAATATATATTTTATTGATTTTTCACAGAGGGGAAGAGAGAGGGATAGAGAGTTAGAAGCATCGATGAGAGAGACTCATTGATCAGCTGCCTCTTGCATACCCCCACCGGGGATGTGCCCGCAACCAAGGTACATGCCCTTGACTGGAATCGAACCTGGGATTTTTCAGTCTGCAGGTCGACGCTCTACCACTGAGCCAAACCAGTTTCGGCTAGAGGGCTCTTCTTGACGACCTCTACTCTGTGTTGTAATTGATGACAAGTCAGTTTTCCTTTGCCCAGCACTGGTGTAACAAACTCTGTTGGGCTCATCTTCCTTGGATTTATCTGTTTTGGGGGAAAGTTAGGTTGTTCCCAAGTTACCTTTGCTTACCATACGTCAGGCATGGGGATCTATCCTTCTGGCAGAGTTTTGGGAAGACCATATGAGCAATTCTGGTCAAGAAAGTCTCTTTCCTTCTAGGCTGGCATGGCTCAGTGGTTGAGCATTGACCTATGAACCAAGAGGTGACTGGTTTGATTCCCGGTCGGGGCACAGGCCAGGGTTGAAGGTTCAATCCCAAGTAGGGGGCATGCAGAAGGCAGCTGATGGATGTTTCTCTCTCATCGATGTTTCTATCTCTCTATCCTACTCCCTTCTTCGCTCTCTAAAATAAAAAAATAAAAACATATTAAAAATTGGTTTAAAAGGAAGTCTCTTTGCTGAGTCCCAGTTGGTTAAGTTTTATTTGCTTTAATGGGTGATTCAAAAGAAGGAATTAATTCTCTTTGTTTTGTGATAAGGCGATGATTAGAGCTGTTTTCTTCCTCACACTGGAAGGAACTGTCCTCTGGAGAAATAACGCATCCATATTGGTTGCAATCGTATGCACTTTAATTTTTATGGGGTAATAAAACAAATAATAGGGAAGGATTTAATATGGAGACAAGGCATATATTTGTAACATATGAAGGCTAAATGATATGATAAAGTAATATGCAACAGATGATTTTACCATAGCTTATTTTTATTTTTAACAGTTTCTTGGGGTCTAATGACAGACAATAAATTGAATGTATTAAAAGCGTACAATTTGTGCAATTTGGACACATGTATATCCGCGTGAATATCATTTTTATTTTTTATTTTTTTAAAATATATTTTATTGATTTTTTACAGAGAGGAAGGGAGAGAGATAGAGTAGAGAGTTAGAAACATTGAGAGAGTCATCGATCAGCTGCCTCTTACACGCCCCCTACTGGGGATGTGCCCGCAACCAAGGTACATGCCCTTGACCAGAATCGAACCTGGGACCCCTCGGTCTGCAAGCCGACGCACTATCCACTGAGCCAAACCGGTTTCGGCGTGAATATCATTTTTAGCATAAGGTCTTTCACGTGTGTTTGTAAAGGTATTGTTTGATAAATTTTAGTTTCTGTTTACGCATTGCTAATTTATTTCATTATAAATTTTGTCTATTAATCATATATCCTGCAGTCTTTATAACTCACTGATTAATTCTTCTCTCTCTCTCTTTTTCTTTTTTTTAGCTTGCATCAGATTTCTGCGTGATCTGTGAGTAAATCCAGTTTTATTTTTTCCTTTTCAACCTGGGCGCCGTTTATACATTTTTCTTGCCTTATTCCATTGGCCGGATCCCTTGGATAATGTCGAATTAATATTGACATTCTTGTCTTGCTCTGGCTCTTAAAGGGAAAATGTTTGGTTCACCAGTAAATGCGATGTTGGCTGTAAGTTTTTGTAGATGTTCATTATCAGGTTGAGCAAGTTTTTTTTTCCTTGTTTGCTGAAAAATTTCTATCAGCAATGGAGGCTGCTAAATGCTTATTTTTCCATGTGTTGAAATGATTATATAAATGTACTGTTTGGGGTTTGCTAATGCAGTAAATTACATGGATGTCCTATGATAAGTGGCACTTGGTCATGGTGATGTGTTACCAGTTGCATACATTTCTGGGTATGCAATAATAATAATCCGTTATTATCTAGAATTTTTGCTTCTTTAGTCATGGAGACTACCTTCTGGGAATTTATTTGTCAGAATCTGGTCTTTTGGTCGTGTTGGCCTCATTAAACAGGTTGGGAAGTTATTTCCTGTTCAGTTTTCTGGAAGAGGTTGTGAGGAATTGGTGTTATCTCTCTCTCTTAAATGTTTGGTAATGCTCAACTCTGAAGCTGTGCATGCTGGAAGTTTTTAACCATAAGCTTAATTTTTTGCAACAGATACGGGGCCATTCTGATGACCTGTTTCTCTCCAATGAGTTTTGGTCGTTTGTGTCTTTTAAGAAATTTACAAAGTCCATCTAAGTTGTTGAATGTGTTTGCAGGATGTTGTTGATGATATTTCCATATTATCTCTGTAATATCCATAGAATCTTAAATGATACTGCGTCTCACTGTCGCGCTGTGTGTAATTTAGTTCCTTTCTCTCTGTCTTTACTGATAAGCTGGTTAGAAGCTTGTCGATTGTATAAATCTCTTCAAAGAATCCTGTTTGGTTTCATTGATTTTTCTCTGTGTTATGTATTTCATTGACTTCCACTTTGATCTTTCTTATTTTCTTTCTTCTTCCCACTCTTGTTTTAATTTGCGTTGGTTTTCCTATTTGTGTGAGAATTTGGGACAGCAAGCCCGAAGATTCTGGAACGTTTATGTGTTTTTTTTTCTAAACGATAATATTACCTGGTAACATATTTTCCTCATGTTGAGAGGATGTTGAATTAAAATTTGTTGATAGGTACGTAGGAAACCAAGAAAAAAATGTTGACTTTATTAACTTCATGGGGGGGAAATAAAAGAAAGAAATTGAGCAAAACTGAGAAATAAGGGCAATTTAGTACTTTGTGTCATAACTTTAAATAGTATTTAAGTAGTCATGGTGATATACTCATTAAATATTGATTTAAGAAAACTTTGTTTTAAGGCCATTGAGAAATAGAGGGGGAAGCTATGTATTTGTGTGTGTTGGGGAAGAAGTTTGGTACTTGATTTTTTTATTTCCCATAGTGAAGTAAATTCTTCAAAATGGAACAGTTGAGAAACAGCAATGCAAAAATGACATTTTAAACGCGGTGATACGTAGCAGACATAGTAAGTGAGAGAACTAAAAATGGCTTATCCTCAGGGAGTGAGTTTTGGGCTCAAAGAGTCATTTTATCGGACTTTGCAAAACACATCCATTTTGCTCTCCTACAAATAAATATCAGGTGAAACCAAACTAAAATTAAAAAAAAAACACACCAAAAAACAAAAAACACTCAAAGGATAGCTCTAAAGATCAAGTGTGGAAACCTGGAGTACTAGTGTTGAACTGTAATGGAGTCATACATATTCATCGTTTTGTTATTGTTGTCATAATTAGAAGCAAACCTGATAGATCACTGTCATTGTCATAGTCCCGCCCTTCGCCACCTTGGACACAGCTTTCTGCACTTAAAACACCAAGTCAAATAAATAATCTGTAAAATAAAATAATCATTTCTCTCTGTCTACTGCATAGAATTCCGTGAAGCTTAATTGATTGTAGAAGGATTTGATTCACTATAATGGCTGTTCTAAAGGATAATTATTATCTAATCTAAGATCTATCCCACTAGGCTGGATATGGGGTGAGTTGTAGACTAACTTAGACTCGTATTTTCTAGAGAGATTTACTTCTGCTTCCTGGGAACGGTCACATCAGAGATTTCATTCATTCGCTCATTCATTCATTCATTCATTCGCTCATTCATTCATTCAGTCATCCATCCATCCATCCATCCATTCACCCTTCATTCATGCATTATTTCTTGGTTTCATTCATTCTAAGATGATAATCGCTTCTCGGCCTTTTGGCTAAGATCAAGTGTAGTATCATTCTAAGATGATAAGAGAGCAGATGATGGTCCGGATGTTGGGCAGCTGCCATTTCTTGCCTGTCACCATGGCTCCCAGGCGAGTGTGGGTTCCCTTTCGTCCGTTTGGGCAGGAAAGTAGGAGCATAAATATTTAACCTTCAGGAAAGGGCCGCGTTTACTGGAACTCAGCGTGATAAATCTGTCGGAAGCATTTCAATATGCACAAGAGAACGAAACCACATGGAGGACGGGCTCACTTGAACCTTTGATTGTTTCCCTTTTTCTTAAAAAAAAAAGGGGAGGGGGAATTTCTGGACAGACACACAGCCATCAGGCACACGTGATGCAATGTATCTTTTCAGGTGGCCCCGTCTTCCCTCCCCACACACTGGCATTCATAGCGAGTCTGCCCAAAAGCTTAAAGGAAAGTATATTTTGCAGCTGCCAATAGGTTGTTCCGCTGGGAAGGAGCCTTTCCCTGTGCTTTGGGGAGATGGAAAGGAAATTCTCCTTCTTTGCCTGCCTGTTGATAAGAAGAGGGCAGAGAGAGGGGACAGGAACCTGCAGACCCAGGTCCATGGCGCCACTCACAGGTGCTTTTTGAAGGTTTCTGTTCAAGGAACCGCCAGTCAGCAAAGAGAAATTGCATTTCTTCTCTGTGTGTAACGCCGTCTTAGATGCGGAGACGGGATTTAAGTCCATGTAGAGCAGTGGTCCTCAACCTTCCTAATGCCGCGGCCCTTTAATACAGCTCCTCACGTTGTGGTGACCCCCAACCATAACGTTATTTTCGTTGCTACTTCATCACTGTGATTTTGCTACTGCAAACACACGTGATATAAAGATGTTGCCAATCTGTCATAAGCATCCAGAAGAACCGTGCTGCTTTCTGGAATTGCGGTGTAAACACGCATGTCATCATGCTTCACAATATCTAATCGCACAGCACGTTGGCATTGCTGTTCCGTTTCACCCGGGAACCTACGATTCCATGAAACAGCCACCTTTGCCACCGGGATCTGGCAAGGTGGCTTTCCCCTCCCTCGTGGTCTGTAAGTGTATTTATCTGAGAGGGATTCGGAAAAAAAAAATTAAAAAAAAATAAAATTACGTGCCAGCCAGGCTTGTGTGGCTCAATGGTTAGCGTTGACCTAGGAACTGGAAGGTCGCACAGTTCGATTCCCGGTGAGGACACATGCCTGGGCTGTGGACTCGATCCCCAGGCTGGGGCGTGCGGGAGGCAGCCGATCCGGGATGCTTGCTTATCATTGATGTTTCTATTTCTCTCTCTGAAATCAACAATAAAAAAATATATAGTTTAAACAAGTGACATGCCATCAAACGCTATTGTTTCAGAGGGAGACGCTCTCCGAGCCGTGGGGAGAGCGGAGCCGGGGCCGCCCGTGGACAAGCTGCCCCTCGCCGCCAAGCCCGCCTCTCCCGTCCCCAGGCAATGGCACTAGAAAGGGCTCCGCTGTCATCCGAGCCCTTTTCTAGTGACAATCTCCCGGTGTCACCTGGTTTCGGGAAGCCTGACAGGTTTTTGTTGTTCCATCGCGTTCCCGCCCTGGGAGCGGAGCGGCCCTGCTTCTCATTCCGTCCTTGGCGCCGGGGTCTTCCCAAGGCCAAGCTCACTCCCCCCTCCCCGGCAGCCCGGCTCCTGCGTGACTGAACCGGCCACGCAGACGCGACTGAGCCCCATGGATCCCGAGGAATCGCAGGGTGAGGATGGGGGCTGACAGCCGGGCTCCCAGAAGGCACTGGGGCAGCGATTAAGATGGGGCGGAGCGGGGAGGGAGCATCTACAATTTGACGTATTTCTTTTCTTCCTTTAAAAATATATATATATATATATATATATATATATATATATATATATTTGACTTTTTACAGTGAGGAAGGGAGAGAAATAGAGAGCTGGAAACATCCATGAGAGAGAAACATCGACCAGCTGCCTCTCGCACTCCCCCCACTGGCGATGTGCCTGTAACCAAGGTACATGCCCCTGACAGGAATCGAACCTGGGACCCTTCAGTCCGCAGACCGATGCTCTATCCACTGAGCCACACCGGTTTCAGCTGAATTATCCTTCGGATGCATCATGTCTCTTTAGTTCTTCTCAGACCCTCATGCATGTGGGCCAGGCAGCTGCCTTTGCCTGCGATTTTGCTCACGTTTTCCTCCATCCACTTGTTGAAAAGATGTTACTCCAGCCTGGGTTTCAGGTTCGGTCCCCAGTAGGGGGCATGCAGGAGGCAGCCAATCAATGATTCTCTTTCATCATTGATGTTTCTGTCTCTCTCTCCCTCTCTCGTCCTCTCTGAAATCAGTAAAAAGGATATATACACATACTAGAGGCCCAGTGCACAAATTCGTGCACAGGTGGAGTCCCTAGGCCTGGTTGGTGATCGAGGCTTATGGGGGCGCTAGTTTGTGGGGAGACCCTGGGAATTGGCTGGCCCTGGAGGAGAGGCAGTGGCTGACCGGGGGAAGGGGCTGCGAGGGGTTGGTGCGGGCCAGTCAGGGCCTGGATCAGGCCAGTTGGTTGCTGCAGTGCATATCATAGCTACCGGTTTCGATCTCACATCAATGTTTCTCCCTCACTCTCTCTCTCTCTTTCCCCCACCCCCACCCCCACCCCTTCCACTCTCTAAAAATCAATGGCAAAATATCCTTGGGTGAGGGTTTTAAAAAAACTGCAGATTCACTTGCAATCCTAGACACAATACAAAAAGGTCCCATGTGCCCTTCACCCAGTCTCTCCCCCCCCTCCCCCCCGGCTAAGTTCTTGCAGAAATACAGTACAACATTGGGACCAGGGTATTGGCATTGATGCATTGTACTAACAGAGTTCCCAGTTTGACAAATACTCATTGATGTGTGTGTGTGTGTGTGTGTGTGTGTGTGTTTATGTAATTATATCACCTGTGTAGATTCACGTGACCACCACCTTCGTCGAGATACAGAAAAAGAACCCCATCACTGTCCAATGAGGTGGGGGCAAATTTAGAATAGTTGTATGACTCTGTCAAAAAGGCGCCAAAACCGGTGTGGCTCAGTGGATAGAGCATCGGCCTGCGGACTATAAAGTCCCAGGTTCGATTCCGGTCAAGGGCATGTACCTTGGTTGCGGGCACGTCCCCAGTAGGGGGTGTGCAGGAGGCAGCTGATTGATGTTTCTCTCTCGTTGATGTTTATAACTCTCTATCCCTCTCCCTTCCTCTCTGTAAAAAAAAAAAAATCAATAATATATATATATATATGAGATTCAAGACTTTTGGTACCGGAAGACCTTAAAATTCTATACCTTCTGGTTGTTTATGAAAACTAAACAACACAACTGTTCCCTCTGGCCATCGCAGTGTGGGAACAGGTGGCTGGGAGTGACAGCACATGAGGGCAGAGTGGTCAGGCTGGGGTGGATCAGAGAGTCCTCAAGGATGACCCTGCAATTCTGTGTCGATACTGACAGGCCCAGGGAGGAGATGGCGACATCACAGGTTCTCTGGAAAAGACTTTTCCTTGATGCACATTATTAAACATGCCTAGTTTTATCCTTAACCTGGGAATTGACCATGTAAATGAACCGTGTCATGCCTTGGCAGGAGCGGAGATCTTGGATGGGGAAGGAAGTCTCAGATTTGTTACCAAACAATGCACCTGTGTCCTGTTTCCGACTGTAAGGTTGACCATGACACTCCGGACCTGACCGAGACAACATTATAACTCAGTATTTCTGATACTTAACAATGAGCCTCGGCCCTAGTTGGTTTGACTCAGTGGATAGAGCTTCGGCCTATGGTCTGAAGGGTCCTGGGTTCGATTCCTGGTCATGGGCACTTGCCTGGATTTTGGGCTCGATTCCCAGTAGGGGATGTGCAGGAGGTAGCCAATCAGTGATTGTCTCATTGATGTCTCTCTCTCTCTCTCTCTCTCTCTCTCTCTCTCTCTCTCTCTCTCTCTCTCTCTCTCTCTCTCTCTTCCTCTCTCTCTCTCTCTCTCCTTCCCTCCTTCCCTCCCTCCCTCCCTCCCCCTTTTCTCTCTCTAAAATAAAAAAGAAGACTCAACTCAGATGTCACCTGGGTAGGGAGGACCCAATTGAAACGTGAGTTTAAACCCTGGTCTAGTCTGCCTGAGACCTTTAGTTCACAGGCCCTGGGCCCGGGCCCTCCAAAATGGTTCCCACACTCAGAACCCACGCCTGTTTCTTCAAGACGATTTTTGACTCAGCTGCATTAATATATCCTCCCCAGCAGACCCCTCTGAAACAGGCTGACCTCTGTTACTTACACGGGAGCCCCTTCTTAAAGAGAAGCAGTGTGAGCAGATGAAAGCTGGTCCTGCATTCATCATAGCCCAGATGAATACGAATAATACGAAATAATACGTAATACGAAACCGAGAAAAAGCTAACTTCTTTTGGGCTGCAACGTGGAAGTTCAGACTGGTATCTCTGATGAATCGTCTCAAACTGAGTCCAGGCCGCTAATAACCAGGCTGCTGGCAATCACCATGGCAACATGGTCGCCACGTACAGTACCATCAATCACCCTGATTACCGCAGAATTAGCACAAAACAAATGTTTGTTCTTTTCCTAAGCGGGCGTATTGTGATGACGGCAACGGCTTCCAATGTCCCCCAGGTGTGCTCCTCATCCCTCCCTGTCCACGCAGGGAGAGCACACACACGGCTTTGCCCGATACTTGGTTCTTCTGATCTCCCCCGGCCCCCCAAGAAGGACGCAGAGTGCAGGGGAGTGGTTTGCGGCTTCCATCGGATTCACTGGAAACCATAACCCACACATGGATTCATTGATCCCCGCCTGGGCGCCAGGAGGGGCAGGCTAACCTTTCGAAAGAGGCCTCGAAGCTTCGGATTCAAATGGCCAGTCTGCACTGCATGCCAGTTGGCATCCTGGCACGTTGATTCCTTTGGCAGCGCCAGTCCCGCATCCCGTCGGCTCCTGGCAGACACAGTCCACTGGGAGGGAGACATGCCAAGGTCACGGGCCTGTCGCCCGTCTCAGTCTGTCCTTGCGTGATGTGCACCTGACAGAGACGGCCCGCCGGCTGAAGCTGGAGTCTCCTCTCGGCCTGTCCACTCGCCAGCCTGGTGATCGGCGGAGGACAGCTGGCACTCGGCTGTCCCCAAGCCCCTCCAGGGGTCCCCAGCACCACGCTTCCTCGGCGATCGAAGCAATTAGCTGCCGCGTGGCTGATGTAGCCCACCGCGGACGGGTGGCTCGCTGACACATCTGGGCATTGAAAGCAATTGAAACAGCTGCTTCCGCCCAGATGGCAGCGAAAGCTGGGCCTGCGGAGCCTGCTGCCTGGGCCGCACCAACCTCGGGCAAATTAGCCGTCATTAATCCCCGGCTCTGACCTGCATACGCAGAGCCCCTAAACAGGACAGCTGGGCGGGCACCGAGGACCAGGCCCCTTTAAGATTTCTAAATGGCATCCCAGGTTCAAAAAAGAAGAAAATAACACAAATCCAAATTACAGTCTTCCTCTTCTTCTTAATCTTCCTCTCACTCCCCAGGGTGGGTGGTGTGAGGGAGCTGGAATGGCAGTGGGACTTTCTGGGCAGGTCTGCAGCTCAGTGCATGCCAGCCTGGTGGCCTGCAGCTATAAATAGCTCGTCGCCCCACGTAGTCAACAGGAGCGGGGTGCCCTGTGGTCTGGGCGGCAGGGCTCGGCCTAGAGAAGCAGGTAATAAAGCACAGATCTGAGAGGAGAGACCTCTGACCTGGAGAGCAGAGCAGGGCAGCTTCCTTCATGCTGGCTTTTGGGGGGACTGGGTGTCCATATCTGGACCCCAAAGGGAGGAGCCTTCCTTAATCGAACTTTTTATTTTTATCAATTTACTAGAGGCCCGTGGCATGAAGATTTGTGCAATAGGCCTTCCTTCCCCTGGCTGCTTGCACCAGTTTTCCTCTGGCACCCGGGACCCAGGCCTTCGCTCTGGTGCAGTGGAGAAGCCAAGCCTCTTCAGGCTTCAGTCTGCACTCTGTGCTTGCCTATGCAGATTAACCCGCCATCTTTGTTGGGTTGATTTGCATACTCATTCCTGATAGGCTGATGTGTTTCTCGAGGGTACGGTCAATTTGCATGTTCTTCTTTTATTAGTGTAGATTTGTTAATCCTCAGCCGAGGGTATTTTCCCCATTGATTTCTAGAGAGAGTGGAAGGAAGAGGGAGAGACAGAGAGAAACATCGATGGGAGAGGAACACATTGATTGGTTGCCTCCCGCATGAGGCTGCAAACGAGATATGTGCCCTTCACCAGAACAGAACCCAGGACCTCAGTTCTCCCACATCCTCTGTCAAAGCTGATAAGGAAGCAGCAGAGTGGGAAGATGAAATCCTTTGTGGACTTCAGGCTCAATGGTGTCTCATTTGCTGACAGCATACAAGCAGGCCTTCCATTGTTCAGAGATGGGCTACTAATAAAGTTCGCCTGCTTTGGCAACAGCTGTCTTCCTGGTGTGTTTCCATAGCTGAGCAGGAGGAGCCCTTACAAATATTCTCACTATAGGGGTGTCGAACTCAATCAGAGAAGGGGCCAAAATCTAAAATCCAGCCTAAATCGCGGGCCAAATGGTTTACTGAACAGTCATAAACTGTCATTATGATGGAAACGCAGCGGAGTGCAGTGATGACAGCGCGGTGCGGGCCACATTGCAAGGCCTGGCGGGACGGATTTGGCCCACGGGCCTTGTGTTTGACACATGTGGAAGACTTAGGAAGCAGTGTTCAAAAAATTCAACAACTAGACCCACGGTTAGAATTTCTTGAAATGTCCTGTGTACTTATTCAGTTTTCTCATGTTTTGGGTTAGAATTGTGTTGTTTCTGCCCATAGACTGATCTGAGATGTAGAGCAGTTTTGACGTGTCTTTTTAAGTCAGATATAAACTAATATCACATCTGCCAAAAATGAGTGAATCATTTTTCTGAGCGAATGAAGAGGTAATAATTTAGACTGGCCGTGTAAGAGTAATGGTCAGACTGGCACTCTTTCTTTGGTTTCTTAGAATGTTGTTGATATTAGCTTTGTTTCCTCCTTTCTTATCTTTTTTCTTCTATTTCCTTTTCCTTTTCTTTTCTTCTTCTTCTTGAAAAGTTCCTTGCTTCATACACTCAGAGCAGATATAGAGTGGTCAGATTATGATGATCTCTGAATGCATAATAATCTGGCCACTCAGTGTGTGTGTGTGTGTGTGTGTGTGTGTGTGTGTGTATTAGAGGCCCGGTGCATGATTTTGTGCATGGGTGGGGTCCAGCCAGCCTAGTCATGGGAATGGGACATAGGTGGTTGGCCAGTCTGCATGCTGGTCGAACTCCTGGTCAAGGGGACAATTTGCATATTAGCCTTTTATGATATAGGATTGATTTCAGAGAGGAAGGAAGAGGGAGAAAGAGATAGAAACATCAATGATGAGAGAGAATCATCCGTTGGCCGTCTCCTGCACGCCCCACACTGGGGATGGAGCCCGCGACCTTGGCATGTGCCCTGACTGGGAATTGAACCCTGCCCTCCTGGTTCTTAGGTAGACACTCAACTACTGAGCCACACCAACTGGGCAAGAATTGTTAATTTTAACAGCAAACACCGCTGTCCTGCTTCCTGGCTTGGCTAAGTTCAGCATTCTGGACGTGGACAATACCACAAATTCAGTATTTCCAACTTCACTGTAGGATCCAGGCAGAGGGAGGATCCTCAATGTATTTTCTACTTTTTTTTAAAACACGGAGGACTCACGTGTGGTGTATTGTCTCATCTAATAAACGTTTCCAGAAAAAGCCACACAGACGGAGTATTGAAAGAAATGCTTCTGACAGTAGACATCCCTCACTTCCGGACGTGCTCTCTCACAGCTCCGCGTTCAAAAACAAACACCAACTCCCCATCGGCCCATCTTCTGGAGAGTCTATAGGAAAATACACACACTGCTCTGACTTTTAAATGTCGCCCGGCTTTGGAAATCTATATGACATCCGCTTTCGCAAAAAAAAAAGAAAAAAAAAAAAGATCAATCTTGACTTATGATTTGATTAGCAGACAATTGCCGTCACATTAGTTTCTACATTTGTCTGCCTCCTGTCCTTTTCAGTCATAGGCTGGCGGAGGCACAGGCCCCCTTAAAAACTCCCCGAGAAAGCCGATGACATTAAGATGTCCTTTGATGCTCTTTCAGGAGGCAGTGAATATTAACAGTTATGGTGACCCCGCTCCCTAATGTGTCTCCGCAGGATCAATAGCAGTTAAGTGCCACTGTTTTACAATTAAAAAGGGGATCATTTTGAATTTCAAGGCTCGCAGCTAATTTGCTCCGTGGCACTTAATGGCGTAATTCATGTTTTAAAAACCTCATAGGCACCTTTTCCCTTTCTTTTTTCCTTTCTTTCTTTCTTTCTTTTCTTTTTTTTTTTTTTGGCACCCTAACAAGGGGCAATGCTGAGCCCCCTTTCACTGCTTCTGAGATGACCCATGATTCATAGCATCATCTCTTCCTTGAACCCGTGTTTGGACAGGTTCAGGCCTCGGACCAGTGAGAGGGCACAGTTCTCTCGTGGCCACGTGCAAGTCCCAGCGTGGAGGGCAGAGCCTCCCGGCGCAGTGATGGCCAGCAGCTGTGGTTGTGAGCTTGAACCTGTGGCCCGAACACGTGGCCCCACGTGCCTGAGTGATAGAGGCCAGTGGTCGGCAAGCTCATTTGTCCACAGAGCCAAATATCAACAGCACAACGATTGACATGTCTTTGGAGAGCCACATTGTTTAAACTTCAACTTCTTCTAACGCCACTTCTTCCAAATAGACTCGCCCAGGCCGTGGTGTTTTGTGGAAGGGCCACACGCAAGAGGCCAAAGGGCCACATGTGGCTCTAGAGCAGCAGTTTGCCGACCACTGTTATAGGCTGTAAGGAAACAAAGCTTGACCAGGTGCATGTAACCGAGTAGGATCCAAACCCATGAGGATGTTGTAAACATCTTGACCACATCCTTACTTTGCCTCGTGGCATCGGCTACAAAATAAAGACACGGCTTGTCGTCTGTGGCACTGTTTGGTCCCCATCAGGGAGGCAGCCTCCCACCAGAGTCCCAGCTTTCCTTCTCTTGTCTGTCTTTTCTAACCCTTCACCGCCCCCTCTGGGGTTCAATGAACCTGGCCGAGCTGGCGGGGTGCCTTGCTGGCTGCCCACATCCTCCTTAAGCTGCCAGCCTGGCCTTCCATAACATTTGCACCAAAACAGGCCTGGCCAACCATTGCAATTCTCCGCACAAATGATGCCACAGCCCCACGTTCTTGGATGCTTGATTCCTGAAATCTGTGGTTTTCAGTCCATCTCACTTTCACACTCACATTTCTGTGTTTGTCTGCTCCCCCTGACTTCTGCTTGCCTGCCCTGGCCCCATTAGGAAGCCGGGCCCTGGACAGGTGGCCAGAGCAGCGCGGACATATCTCCAGCGCCTAATTGGCGAGCATTAGTCAGGAGACGTCATTCTGATCCTATCTCATCGACGTCGCTGAGGGCCTCGGCTCTGCTCTCTCCCCTCAGCGATGGCTCTCCGGCTTCCCAATTACAACAGCAACAGACGCATCAAGTTACGTACATAGCGCGTCCCCTGGGGGGGAGCACTCAATATCGATCCACTTTGGGGTGAGGCTCACGTCTGCGCGCAGAATTTACACGATCTCCAGGCAAAGGAGAGAGCGTGTCTGTCATTTGTAGTTGCTGCTTGAAGTGCAGAAGACTATATTAATGCATTTAGCATGTTGGGGGTGTGTGTGTGTGTCTTGTTTTACTTTTATTTCATTATTTTAAATATATATTTTTATTGATTTCAGAGAGGGAGAGAAAGAGAGAGAGTCAGATAGAAACATCAATGATGAGAGAGAATCATAGATTGGCTTCCTCCTGCACATCCCTTATTGGAGTTCAAGCCTGAAACTCAGGCATACGCTCTTGACCAGAATCAAACCCGGGACCCTTCAGTCCCCAAGCTGATGCTCCATCCACTAAGCTGCACCAGTTAGGCAGGGGTTCTTGTTTTAATGTCTAGTTAATAAGCAGAAGGTAGCCACTGGTTTCCTCCTACATCCTGAAAATACGTCTCCTACATCTTTTCGCTGGTCCTCTCCCTGCCTTACTGAACGGACAGGCTCGGTTATAATTTACTGATGAAGGTACAGGGCCTCAGAGCACTCATGTCCCTTTCTTAGTCACTCAGGGCATGTGTTATTGCAAATGCTCTGTAGGCTTAGACGGCCTCACTCCCAAACCCTCACCCTTAACCGTAGCACCCATGACTACCGCTCCGGGATTCACAGTGCGTCTTAGACTTAAATCCAGAAACAAGCTCGCCAGAATTTGTAAGAAAACATTCCCAGGATTCGAGCGATTAAAAAAAGCAGGACTAGCCAAGATCCATGGCATGCAAACTTCTCAAGTTTGACCTTTTAGGAAATGATTTAGACCTTTATTAGTTTATCACAGTACTAGAGGCCCGGTGCACAAAATTCAGCCCTTGTAGGCTCGGCTTTGTTCGGAAGGTGGTGCTGACGGTCCTTCTGCTGTTTGGTCTGATGAGCATATTATATAAGATGTCTGTCATCGACCATCAGCTGCTCACTAAAGATTCCATGAAAACGATTGCATGGGTCATTTTCTCTAAATATACATTTTTGGCTGAATGCTCATGTGTCCGTAAGGATGCAGGATAAACAGGGGCACGTGTATCTTCCATTAGGGTTTGGAATCAATGCAATATTAGGGCCAATGTTCACTGACAATATAATAATTAAATTTTTAAAAGGAAGTCTATCTTTTTTTCCTGATGCCTGTTTGCAAAAATAATAGCAACGGGGGAGGCACGTTTATGAATATTACCACCTTTTAGGGAGCACTGGCTCTGATTTTTAAAAAACTCGCCTGTATACAAAACTTTTGTTTTTGCTTGATTGCTTCTCTTTTTTTGTTCTCTTTCCCAACCTTCCTCTATCTCTTCCTGCTTTTCTTTCTCCCCCCCCCCTTTTTTTTTAATGTACTATAATCCAATCCCCTCCTTGCATTCACTTTTCCTCTTTCACCAGCAGTCTCCGTATTAAGAAGTAGAAATGTCTCTGGTCTCAGCCCAGCCAGGGTTCATCGAGGCGGGTCACGTGTGTGTACATTCACTTACATGAAACTCGAGTCCAAGGGGGATGCTGTCACCCGACTGTAACCCAAACCCTGACTCAGAGGACCCGGCGGGGGCCTGCCAAGCACAGGGGCAGCTCGGTTCCAGGGACGCGCAGGTCCGACACGCCCGGGAACAGCACAATTAGCCGCCAACAGCAGGTGCTGCCATGTTATACTCCTCACATTTCATGTAATGTTCTCCCTTTTCAATTAGCCCGCCTGGCCGCCCGCACTCCCCCGCTCTGTCTGTGTGGTTACAGCGGACGGGGGAGCCTGAGGCACTGGGAACCGTGACTCCGCTGAGTGCAGCAGCCACATGCCTGGGGATGACAATGGGGCTTGAAACCTCTCATTGGGTGTAATTTATCCCAGATGCTGTGGAGGAAGACAGTCGGTGCTGGGACTTCCCTTTTTGTCGATGTTTAAAGGAGAGACGAGGAAACACAGCTATAAATAGCTCCAGTGCCTCCCACTGTGTGTGTCCCTGTACTCCTGTGGGCCTGGGCCTGGGAGGACCAGGGCGGGGTGAGCCTGAGCTTTCCCCCCCTGTCCTCCCCTTTAAAGTAGCTGCAGGTGGCCTTGCTGCTCTGTGCATTCAAATCGCTGCTCCTCCTCATCTCTGCAATAAATAATATCTCTCAGTTTATTCCCTGTGGCAATTACTCTTTTATCTGTATACTAGAAATCTGTTGGATGAAGATTCATGCAAGAATAGGCCTTCCTTCCCCTGGCTTCTCTCCCAGCCTCTCGGAAGCCTATAAGTCCTCACTCCTGCCCAGAGCGAGGCTCCTGTAACTCCCTCTGCCCCCCCCACCCTCCCCCTCATAGCAGGTGTCCCACCCCGCCTGCCCACTCCATGCTTGTATATGCAAATTAACCTGCCAACTTTGTTGGTTTCATTTGCATACTAACCCCTGATTGGCTGATGGGCATCACGGATATATGGTCAATTTGCATATTTCTTTCTTTCCTTTTTTTTAGTGTAGATATAAATAATAATCTGCTTTGTGTTGATATTTACTGCTGTGTTACTGACAATTACCTGAAAGAGAAGTTGGGATGCTTCACTGGGCTGGAAAAATTTTAGCTACATCAGAAAGCAAGTCTAATCAAGCAAGTTCATTCTATATCTATAAAAGCTAAGTTGACTTGCGCATGCTCGATAGATATACTAGTAAAGCTCTCCCTGGTGCCAGTTGCACTAGTGTGTTTCCATCTGTCATTGTTGATTATGAATTTGGTTGATACTTCTATTATAGAGAAAGGGCAAAAAGTGATATGAAGATATTTCTTCTAATTAATTTTCTTTCAGTGTGCATGAATTCGTGCACTGGGACACTGGTGTATAATAATAAAAGCATAATATGCTAATTAAACTGAACATCCTTCTGGGCGATCTTTGGGACATCCTTCCGGACAAAGCCAGGGCTACGAGGGCCAAGGTGGCTGCCGAAGTGGGCAGGGGCTGTGACAGAGGGGAAGACACGGATTTTATGCATCGGGCCTCTAGTATTTACATAAAGGGACTGCCCTCCCAGTGGGTATAAATGGATTAATCAAAAAACAAACAAAAAGAAATACTATAAAAAATTCCCCTTTGGCCAAAACTGGTTTGGCTCAGTGGATAGAGCATCGGCCTGCAGACCGAAAGGTCCCAGGTTGGATTCCAGTCAAGGGCATGTACCTTGGTTGTGGGCACATTCCCAGTAGGGGGTGTGCAAGAGGCAGCTGATCCACGAGTCTCTCTCATCGATGTTTCTAACTCTATCCCTCTCTCTTCGTCTCTGTAAAAAATCAATAAAATATATTTAAAAAATAAATAAAAGTTAAAAAAAATTCCCCTCTGGCATTTATCTTAGCATTCGCTCAGGCCCATGTCTAGAGTTTCTTCGCCTGCAGGGGGTGAAGTGGTGGTGGGGGGGGGCGTGCGAATATAGACTTCTGTTGTTAACAGGTTCTCCTGCTCAGTGTATCAGGGACCTCAGGGACAGCTGCCAGGGCAGCAGCATCCACCACTGTCACTTCTGCATCCTCTGGACCCACGGGATGGAGGTCTCCACCCTGGCTAGACTCCCTGCGATGTCCCCGTCTCCTGGCAGGGGCAGCCATCAATATTTCTGTAATTACTACGCGTCGGCATCCTTGAGGTCCAGTCTCGGGCTAAGCTGTGCAAACACAGCTTTCCTCGCTTCTTCTTGGGATCCTCCTTTGCATATTGATTAGACCCCTTTGGGGGGCCGCTTCATGCAGACGGACTGAGGGTAACCAGCCGAGGGAGCCCCTCTAATGCCCGTTCTCCCCAGACGATCGGCCAGTCCATGGAGAGGGGGCACATCCTGATGAAATAAATGTCGGCTGCTGACGCGTCCAATTTGGCCGCGCTCCTCCGTGTCACCGGAGCAGGCTGGTCCAAGATTGAGATATTTGCAAGCTGTCATCTTTCATAAATATCCGCCTTGGGTGACACTTAACTCCCCGCAACGCTTCTCTTTGAAATGCACCTGGCAGGCTCCTCGCCTGAGACGTTTCATTGCTTGTGATGTGTGATTAGCAAAGGGATGCTCCCTCCTCCCAGCGCCTATCCCTGCTCTCCCCCTCCTCCCGTTCCACCTGCCCTTGACCTTTCCCCCTTTCTGGCCTCCCTCCCACCCAGCTCTTTTGGGAAAGGCCCGAGTCATAGTTCTAAAAGGGGAAAGACAGCAAATTTGTCAGAGATGTGATGT
Organism: Pipistrellus kuhlii; assembly: GCF_014108245.1. Classification (NCBI taxonomy): domain Eukaryota; kingdom Metazoa; phylum Chordata; class Mammalia; order Chiroptera; family Vespertilionidae; genus Pipistrellus; species Pipistrellus kuhlii. The sequence goes on along the minus strand of NW_023425543.1, from coordinate 3,471,914 downwards.
TGCAGACTCCAAAAATACGTTCCTTCAGCTTGCCAAAATGACCGTGAATTGCGGTCAAAAGTTGGCCAACGCTTTTCAGATTAATTTAACCTCCTCTCAAGTCCTCGAGAATCTCCAGGATGTCGCCCAGAATGTTAAAATGCTCACAGTTATGAAGATTGTCTTTTTAAATGCCCTTTTGGCTCTGGTCTCCACCAGAAATGGAAATGGCATGTTAGTGACAATATTTAGGGTCATTTTCATAGACCTGTGTGCTGTGTCTTTTTTTTTTTTTTTTTTTTTTTTTAAATAGGATTGAGGTAAGAGCCCTCATAGCAGCAAACACAGCCACCACACGATGAATCAATATGCTTGCACATAAACGTTGAGATTACACAAACACTGAGATATTGAATTCAGATCTCGACTGGAAAAAGGATCACGGCATGAAATGGAATTACCCCTTTATTAGACAGAAGTCTGGAGAGATTACAGGCCAAACCAACATTCTCAGCTCCTAAGATATCTGATCATATTTCTCATGCAGAATGTGTCTGGAAGAGGCTTACTATGTCAATGTGAGATTATATTTTTTAAATATATTTAGGTTGGAGAAGTAATTATCAGTAGGATTAAGAGAAATTCTAATTTTCAATAAAAACTGGGTAGATTTTTAATGCCCAGAAATAACATCATTTAGCGTATAAAACCTTTAATAATGTTATTTTGCTACAAAATTTTGCAGTGTTTTAATCTATGATCAACTGAAAATTAATTCAGATCTAGGGCTTAATAAATAAATTGTCTCTCAAGATGATATGAAAATGGCAAGGTTGTATTATAGAAACAAAAATGCAGTTAGATAAGTGTACCAATTCATAGTGTCTTATCATTTATGCTTTTCAATGCAAAATCATGTTCCAAAGTAATGTGATATAATATAATATAAAATAATTTAATATAATATATAATAATGTACTCTGCATTATGCTAACTATAGTATACTATAATGTATAGTATTCTCTGTGCTGGCTTCATTTTTTTCTAGAAATGTTTCATTCGCTACATAAGAATTTTAGGATTTAAATAGTTTGATTAGCATATAGTTAATATAAATTTATGTAAATAATGCTTACAACATGTATTTTAAAATTTATTTTCTAAAGCTTTACAGTTTTCATTAGATATACTTGTATTTTTATTTTATAGGGTATTCAATAGTTTAATTACATTATGACACATAATAGGCAGTGATGGGTTTAAAATGAACAATTGATGGAAACGTAAGGAGTCTTTCATTGGGTCTCAGAAATATAATTTAACCATGCTTGGCAGATAGAAATTATGAATATCACCAAAGAAGAAAACTTCCCCATCTCTCATTGTTTCTAGAGATATTTTATCGTATTCGATTAAAATTTCCATATTAACAGGTCATTTCCTTTCCGTTGATTCTATTCATACAAGAGAATACCAGTGAGATCTCAGACATCCAGTTGCATTCAATGGGCGGATTTTGGAGTTTCAATTAGGTATCAGTCATTGGACGATTCTAAGCACTGTGACAAATTTTATCTCAAACACTAGAGGCCCGATGCATGAAATTCGTGCAAGAGCAGGCCTTCCTTCCCCTGGCTGCTGTCTGCCGTCACCGGCTTCCCTCTGGAACCCTGGACCCGGGCTTCCCTCAGAGCCCAGCTTCGTCCAGAAGGTCGTCGGGAAGGACACCTGGTCTAATTAGCATATTACGCCTTTATTATTATAGATGCTTCACAACCATGAACAGTAAATACTCCAATTCCCATTTTGCCGATGTTTGAACTCGGCCTCAGAGACTAAGAAACTTGCCTGCGTGTGGCTTGCAGTAAAGAAGAGTAGCAGAGAGAGTGAGCTGACCCTCCTGACCACAACGCTCTGATTTCATACCTGTCAACAGAGCTCATTTCTCATTTGCTCTTGAGTAACCAGCCATCATGATGGGGCTCCCTCAGCTCAGTACAAAAATCCAGAGGTCCAGAAATTCTGAATCATACATATATTGTATATGTCATTTTACTTTTCATGAAATTTGAGGCTTTCTAAAGCCTGTAGAATCTAAAAAGATATATATATTTTATTGACTCTTTACAGAAGAAGAGAGAAGGATAGAGAGCTACAAACATCGATGAGAGAGAATCATAGATCAGCTGCCTCTTGCACACCCCCTACGGGGGATGTGCCCGCAACCAAGGCACATGCCCTTGACTGGAATTGAACCTGGGACCTTTCAGTCCAAAGGCTGACGCTCTATCCATTAAGCCAAACTGGTTTCGGCAGCTGTAGAATTTTTTAAGACGATTTTTAAAAATATATTTTAATTGATTTTAGAGAAGAAAGGAGAGGGAGAAAGAGAGCTAGAAACATTAATGATGGGAGAGAATCATTGAATCATTGGTCAGCTGCCTCCTGCATGCCTTCTACTGGGGATAGAGCCCAGAACCCGGGCATGTGCCTGACCGGGAATCGAACCCGGGACCCTTCAGTCCGCAGGCCGATGCTCTGTCCACTGAGCCAACCAGCTAGGGCAAGATTGTTTTTTAAGAGCAGTTTTTAGCAAAACTGAGCAGAAAGCGCGGAGAGTTCCTGTGTAGTAGCTTCCCTGACTGTCAACATCCCCATCAGGACAGGACAGTTATTACAAGTGACGAACCTACTTTGACACATAATCATCCAAAGTCCACAGTTGACAGTAGGGCTTGCTCTTGCTGCCGCACATTCTATTGATTTGGACAAATATGTCATGACACGCAGTCACCGTTATAGAGTAGGCTGTTACCGAGTATCGTACGGAGAACTGGTACTGCACTAAACACTCTCTGCACTCTGCCTTTTCATCCATTCTCTCCCCCTCCCCACCCCCTGACCCTGGCAACCACTGATCTTCATTTGTCTCCATAGTTTAGCCTTTCCGAGAAGGTCGTATAGATGCTATCATATAGTATTCAGCCTTTTCACATGAAGCCTGTGTATCATTTCTCTCTTCAGGATTTTAAAAAAATATATTTTATTGATTTTTTACAGAGAGAAAGAGAGAGGGATAGAGAGCTAGAAACATCGATGAGAGAGTCATCGATCAGCTGCCTCTTGCACAACCCCTACTGGGGATGTGCCCGCAATCAAGGTACATACCCTTGACCAGAATCGAACCCGGGACCTTTCAGTCCGCAGGCCGATGCTCTATCCACTGAGCCAATACGATTTCAGCTCTCTTCAGGACTTCCGGGTCCCATAAAGAGCGAGGTGCGTCCCCACAATATTAAGTCCCGGATCACACTTTGTCCCTTTGTCACAGCAAGCCCTGAACCCTTGCTTAGAGTTTCTTTTGTATTTTCCTGGGTTATTTTCTTGCTCGGGATGAAAACAAACACAAAAACAGGGGCTACGGATATAATGTAATATTTTTCTAATGTTTTCAATTAAGCAGCAGCTGTTGTCCCCAAGCTGTCATCTCTGTTGCTATGAGGGTTTTGTGTGCGGGCCAGTGCGGGACCGGTGTCTTGCATAGACTCATCCTGTGGCTGGGGCTGTTCTGTGGGATCTGTTAATATTGTGCGTCTCTTGCCGAATCCTGGTGTGGCTCAGCGGATAGAGCATCGGTCTGAGGACTGAAAGGTCCCTGGTTCGATTCCAGTCAAGGGCATGTACTACCTTGGTTGCGAGCATGTCCCCGGTGGGGGGTGTGCAAGAGGCAGCTGATCGATGTTTCTCTCTCATTGTTTCTCTCTCATCGATGTTTCTAACTCTCTATCCCTCTCCCTTCCTCTTTGTGAAAAACCAATAAAATATATTTTAAACAAATTTTGTGCGTCTCCAGGGTTCAGAAAGGGTCCAGTCCTCTCTAGTGAGTCCACGAGGCGTTGAGGACTCCACATCCCTTCCTCTGAAACGAGTTCAGATCCGCAGTGGTCAGGTCAGACTTCCAGGACAAAGAGAACCCAAGATTCCAGAATCTGACCTTTTGAGACTGAGTCTATTGTGCTTCCTTGGTTGCCCCATTGCCAGTGGTCGGCAAACCGTGGCTCCTGAGAAACATGCGGCTGTTTGGCCCCTTGCATGTTCTAACGCCACTTCTTCAAAACAGACTCGCCCAGGCCGAAGACCGACTTCTGCACATGGGCCGCGAAGTTTCAGTCGCACTGTACGTGCACACCGGCACGTGGTATTTTTTGGGATAGCCACATTCAAGGGGCCAAAGAGCCGCAGGTAAAGTCACGTGAGCGTTACTATATGCTACGGAATTGCAGTGCTACCCCATCATGATCATTTGGCGTCACCCAAATTCTTTACACTCCTATATGGTTTCTGGCCATTGACTATAGCATAGTTCCAACATTATTTTTAAAAAAGGAGTTTTAACGGATATCAAGGTGGCATTTAACATAGCAAGAGAAGCATTGATTTTTCAAAAAAATATTTTAAAACATATTTTATTGATTTTTTTACAGAGAGGAAGGGAGAGAGATTCAGAGTTAGAAACATTGATGAGAGAGGAACTTCGACCAGCTGCCTCCTGCTCACTCCCTACTGGGGATGTGCCCGCAACCAAGGCACATGCCCGTGACCGGAATCGAACCTGGGATCCTTCAGTCCGCAGGCTGATGCTCTATCCACTGAGCCACACCGGTTAGGGCGAAGCATGGCTTCTTAAAAATGAAACAGCCCTCTGATAAGAACTTTCTTCCTATCCAGTAGGGACAGGGCCAAGCCCAGGAGGGGTCCCTGCAGAAAAATCTAAGCAGCCAAAGCTCTAATCTGTTGTTTTCTGAATGCTGGCTTCATCTGGCAAGATGACCCCATGTTCTTAGTCTAGATGACCCTCATGTTGAAATGACAACCTCACGCATTTCCACTCCATATTTCTTACGTGCGGACCATGTCTCTTTAACGATGGCGAATCCTTAATGCTTTTGGTTTGAAGGCTGGACACCGCCTCTTGGCACCTGGGTGGGCGTCCGTCGCGACATTGCGGCTGAGAAATGCGTCGCAGGTGTTTGATATAAAAGGCCAAAAGCAGGTTAGAGGCGGCGCTGGACACGCCGCGTGCAGGTCCTCTTTAATTTTTGTCGATGGTGAAGCAGAAGTGCCGGCAGGTCAGGTTCAATGTCCTGGCCGCAGAAAGACATCAACAGAGGCTTTTCGAAGTTACCTCACCTTTAATAAAATGAAATCATCTTATATATTAAGATATTAACGTTACCGCTGGGCTTCTACTCCTGCTTCAGTTAATAGTTACATCAAATCGAATCTCCGATTTTATGAGTGATAAAATGACACTAAAACGGGTCTGGTCAGGGGAGATAATAACTTCATTCAGTACTTTGGGATGTGTGTTTAAGGTTTCCAAGATAAAACTGTAATTTTATACTCCGAAGTGTGTTAATAACATTAAGTGAGGTAATAGGCAGAGTGCACTGATCAGGCAATCCCCACGGGACCGCGGTAATAGAAATAATTTATAATGCATCAGCAATAAAATCTCTAATGTTATCTCCTTTTGGGCCAGGCGCCATATCTGGGGGTTCAGATTACACAATGTCCCCCCTCCCCTCCCCCCTGCCATGGACATAAGTGTTCACCTAAAATAATTAAGAAAATGGTTTTCAAAGTGCAGAAATCTTTTCACGGTTACGGCATAATGACCATCCTATTAACTATTTCCACCCCAATCCACTTACCTCTGATCGATGGGACTGGATTCTAAAGTTCGTGAGTCAGCATTTTTAAAAATAATCACGAGTCGTTTTCATTCATTCTTGGCTTTCTTTCTCTTCCCTGCCCCTCGCCCCACCCCAAATAGAACAATTTCTAACTTTTGGCGTATGCAAAGGGATATTTTCAAAGATGGAAGAAGAACCAGTTTATTTGCTAGACTGGAAATTATTTTATTGGGTGAGATCCTGGCTCAGTGGTTTTGACAGGTCAGAAACTACCGTTTCCCCCAAAATAAGACAGTGTCTTATATTAATTTTTGCTCCCAAAGATGCGCTAGGTCTTATTTTCAGGGGATGTCTTATTTTTCCATGAAGAAGAATACGGTACACATTTATTGTTAAATGAAAATAAAGGAAATTTATTACCTGTATATGGTACCATAGTACGGTAGATGTCAACACAAACCAGACAAACTGTGAATCCTACAGTATCAAGAATTTACTCATTTATTCAGTGACAATCATGTCATCAGCTTCTGGAACATCATCATCACAATCCAGTTCCTGAATTTCCTGGTGAATTTCTTGTGACTCAATTTCTTTCAGAATCAGTGGACCAAATCTCTCATGTTTAGCAATAGCATTCTGAGACAGAGCCTAGGGGGGGCCTTATTTTCGGGGGGATGCCTTATATTTCACTCAGAAGGAAACCTGTAAGTAGGTCTTATTTTAGGGGAGACACGGTATCTATCTATCTATCTATCTACCTATCTTATTGATTATTTTACAGAGAGGAAAAGAGAGGGATAGAGAGTCAGAAACATCCATGAGAGAGAATCATCCATCAGCTGCCTCCTGCACACCCCCACCGGGGATGTGCCCACAACTAAGGTACATGCGCTTGACTGGAATCGAACCAGGGACCTTTCAGTCCACAGGCCGACGCTCTATCCACTGAGCCACACTGGTTTTGGCGAGGGAATAATCATCTTCTTCTCAGAGCTTCGGGATGGAAACATCGCCGGGCTGCTCCTTGCTCCGGGCTCTGAAGACGGAGAACAAGTCCATTGTCACTTCCACGCTGTTCAGCGCCCATCGGAACCACCGATGACAGGGAGGGTGGATCCATGCAGCCTTCTCCTCCATGAAGGCTTTGCGGCCCCTCCCGTCGGGCCTTCTCCCCCCACAAGGGGGGTGCAGAGGATAAACATTAAAGATAAATGCCCCCGGATCCCGACGGTCGCCTCTGCCTTCTCGGCCACGTCTGGTCAGCAACGTGTTAAGTGGACTGTGAAGCGATGGCTGGTAAATGGGAACTAATGGCCCCGCCGGAGTGTGATGAAATGGCTCCTGTGTGAGCCGCCAGTGTTTGGTCTCTTTTATTATATTCACAGCAGTAATACGAGATGTCCCGGCTTCTGTCATCTGCGTGTAATGCGTGAGTCACCCTCTTGTCAGGGGCGATTATGCCTCAAAGGGCCCAGGTTGGGGCTGAAGCCACGTGAGGGCTGGAAGGAAGACACGGGAGGCGGAACACTTCCCAGCAGGCACGCCGAGAGCTGACGTCATGGGAAAGGGGAACATCACTGATTTAAGGACAGCGGAAGGCAGAGGGTTCTCTTTTTCTTTTCTTAATCCTCATCCAAGGCGATGTTTCCTGATGTGTGTGAGTGAGAGAGAGTGTGAGAGAGAGAGAGAGAGAGAGAGAGAGAGAGAGAAACATGGATGTGCTGTTCCAGTTATTTATGCATTCATTGGTTGATTCTTTCTCTTTTTTTGTTAATCCTCACCCGAGGATATTTTTCCATTGATTTTTAGAGAGTGGAGAAGATTGGGGAGTGAGAGAGAGAGAAACATCGATGTGAGAGAGACAACTGACCAGGGCTGGGGATCAAGCTTGCAAACCAAGGTATGTGCTCTTGACCGAAATCTAACCCAGGACCCTTAAGTTCACAGGCCAATGCACTGTCCACTGAGCCAAACAAGCTAGGCAGTGGCCGGCAAACTCATTAGTCAACAGAGCCAAATATCAACAGTACAACGATTGACATTTCTTTTGAGAGCCAAATTTTTTTAAACTTAAACTATATAGGTAGGTACATTGTTGTTAACTTAATTAGGGCACATGGTATTTTGTGGAAGAGCCACACTCAAGAAGCCAAAGAGCCGCATGTGGCTCAAAAGCTGCGTTTTGCCGACCATTGGGCTAGGGTCATTGGTTGACTCTTGTACATACCCTGACTAGGGATCGAACCTGCAACCTTGGCACATGGGGACGATGTTTTAACCAACTGGGCTACCCAGCCAGGGCCCAGCGCTCTTTTCTAAGGGCATGCAAAGCCACTGCTTTGCCAAGGACCCATCTCGCGTTCAGATCTCAGTCATTTACCTCTACGACAAGGGTATGGCGGTGGGAGCTGGCTTCAGAAGGAGCTGGGTCAAGATTTCAGTCCCGCTGGAGAGCCGAGCGATCAAGAGACCTGGCGTTCGACACATTCAAGAATTTAAACGTTGGACATCAGAGAGAATTCGCTTTGAATGTTGCCTCTGACCTTTGGCAGCTGCCTGACCTTGAGTCAGCCGCTTCGTGCCTCTGAGCCTAACTCCTTCCATATAAAGGATAACCCTGTTCCTGCTGATCCCTGCCCTGCAGTGAGGTTGGAGGATCAAGAGATGACATGTCGAAAGTGCTGGAGTAAATACGCAATAGATAACTGCGTGATATCTAGCAACGTGGGACCGGAAATAAGATCTTTCTGGTCACTTAGAGTCTCATTTCCTCGTGTCTAAATATTTCAGGGTCCCCTGGCATAAGCCGGAGCACCAAGATGGGGGTACACTTGCACTTGGGGCTGTAAAAACAGCCCGATCATTCTCCCGAATGTAGAGCAGGAATGCAGTTGAAGACCTTAATGATTGTATCACTAGAGAGCTGCCTCCTGCACGCCCCCGGGGTTGAGCCCACTATGCAGGCATGTGCCCTTGTCCAGAATCGAACCCGTGACCCTTCAGTCCACAGGCTGATGCTCTGTCCACTGAGCCACACCAGCTAAGGCTGTGGAGCATTCTTTAAAACCGCAATGTCTCCTTTTATATCTGGAACACTGTTCCTGCTAAGCCACACTGGTGTCACTATACCTGAGACTTTTGTTTTATATAGATAGATAGATAGATAGATAGAGAGCACCTATATATACATATATTTTAAATATTTTATTTTCTTAAGCAAAAAGTGAGACACATGATGTATAGCATAAATCAAATATATCTAATTATGATCAATTTTTATCCTGCTATGACTTAGAATTTTAGAAATGGCTGGGTCATGTTTATAAGCCCATGGGCTCTGATTCCATTCCTGATTTGGGTTGAAATGCTTTTTTGAAAGAAATTAAAATAGATTCATATTTATTTTTAAAAACCTGTGTTTGTTTTCAGAAACTCAAGTATTTTGGTGAGGTTTTAATTCTCAAGCAGTATTAAACTGTTACACATAAGGCATTGGTCTTTAAAAACATGACATTAAAACCAGCTGAACAAATGTAAATGATTAGAAATAAAGATGGTTTTGATGCTCTATTTCCTTTTTTTAATGTCCATCACCTTGTATCTTGAGGTTCAGGTCCACCCCAAAACACATTTTAGCAATAAATCAGGTTCCTCTTCTGAATTCAGTCACCCTTACCAGCTGTTGATTCGATATGTAAATGAATACCTAATTTCTCTTAGCACTCAGAAATTTGGGTTTGATTTTTCTCTCTTGAATTTTCCAGGCTGAACTGGGAAACATTTTAAGAGATTACAAAAACTTATAAAGACATATGAAAAGTTCCCTAAAAGCCAAATCATTAACCACATAGATCCATGTACATGTACTGAGACATGCCCTTGGTGTCTAGTGAGGCACACACGTGTGCAATTGTGCAGTTGTTGTCCGTGCCTTTCTATTGGCAACTAGAGACCCAGCGCACAAAATTTGTGCACTGGTAGCGTCCCTAGCAGCTGTCAGCTGCGGCCTCCCTCCCTTCCCCCAGCCAGCCCTGCCCCCTGGTTGAATTCCCAGACAAACTCCTTGTCAAGGAGACAACTTGAATTCGATGCTTTTATTATATAGGAGTAGAGACCTGGCCTGCGGGGACTGAGCCAAAACCAGCTCTCTGACATCTCCTGATGGGTTCCAGATTGCGAAAGGGAGGTTCTCGGGTGACGCACCCCAGAATTGGGATCCCTCCGCTCTGGTTCTGGGTGTGTCACCCGAGAACCGCAGCTGCCAAGTCACCACAGCTTCTGCATTGAGTGTCTGCCCCTTGGTGGTCATTGAACATTATAGCTACTGGTCAGATGGTAGAACTGTCAGATGGTTGCTTGGGCTTTTATATATATAGACTAGAGGCTTGTTGCACAAAGACTTGTGAAATAGGCCTTCCTTTCCCTGGCTGCCAGCACCAGCTTTCCTCTGGAACCCGGAACTCAGGCCTTTGATCTGGTACTGCCTTCTGTCATCCCTCTAGCTGGAATCTTTGATTCAGTGTTCACTCTGACCAGAACCTTCAGTTTTCTTCGTTCTGGCCAGAGTGCTGCTCCTGTGCTCCCTCCGCCCCCTGCCTTTCCCCTCATAGCGGGTGTCCCGCCCCACCCAGCCACTCTGTGCCTGTGTATGCAAATCAACCCTCCATCTTTTTTGGGTTAATTTGCATGCTCACTCCTGGTTGGCTGGTGGGCATCACGGAGGTACAGTAAATTTTCATATTTCTCTTTTATTAGTGTTAATGTCGATAGTTCCACTATACAAGGGCAGAAACTGAAACTAGTATTTCTTTTAGGAGGTGGGAGTCCATTGGGTAATTGCTTGGCAATAGTAAAGAATAGACCAGGGGCTACCTCCAATCATTAATAAAACATTGCATGTTAGACTTCTTGGAGTGGCTTTCACATCTGATTAGAAATTAAAATATTGCCGCGCATATCTACGGGCACCCTAGCAATACTCTCGAGGAGATAAAAACACCCGGGAAGACATCAGAGGCACAGTCAGCTGGCGGCGGGCGATGCCCGTGGGTACGCAGTCACTACTCCATTCTGTCCCCCGGTCCTCTCTTAGAAGCGCACCGGCAAACAACAACATTAAACCAAGGTAGATAACAAAAATGATGTCCTAAATTCCCTCGTTCCCGACCGCCTTTCTCCATTTCGCCCCACTTTTTAGTCCCCCCAACATCGAAACGCCTTATCCACAGGAGAACTAACAACAAAGGCATCCTTCTTCCTGCCTGTCGTGATCAAGTCAGGGTTTGGGGACCGGCAGCTGCAGGTGGTTGGGGGAAGGACCCCAGGTTTCTATGGCAACCGACTAATCCACAAGTGGAAGGTAATAGGGTGCCTCAGACTTGAGAATTCTATTTGGAAAGACCGTACCGCTCTTGTGCGCTGTGGCAGGAATTAATGTGCACGATCACGGTGGGTGTAAAATCACTCAAACGGGTACAGGCATGTGCCCCTGCAAGCATGCTTGGTGCTTATGGGCACTGATTGTATGAACTCTAATAGAAGAACAGAACCTTCATGTCTATAGATAGATGATGGATAGATAACTGAGAGGCAGATGATACAAGATAGATAGATAGATAGATAGATAGATAGATAGATAGAAAACTGAGAGGAAGATAACAGAGGACAGATAATACATAGATAGACATGTAGATAGAAGATAGATATATAACAGATAGATGATAGAGGATAGATGATAGATAAATAGATAGATTGATAGATAGATAACTGGAGGTAGATGATAGAGGATAGATAATAGATAGATAGATAGATAGACATAACTGAGAGATAGATGATAGAGGATAGAAATAGATAAATAGATAGACAGATAACTGAGATAGATAACAGAGGATAGACAATAGATATATAGATAGGTAGATAGATAACTGAGAGGTAGATAACTGAGAGGTAGATGATAGAGTATAGATAATAGATGATAGATAGACAGACAGACAGACAGACACACAGAGAGGTCTGAGCTAAAGGAATTGGTGTGTGTGATTGTGGGGCCGGTGAGGCAGAGCGGAAGCCCACAGGGCAGGCGTGCAGGTGGAGCTTTCCTGAGGGGCGGGCTCCGCTGTGCCCAGGCTGCGCCCCTTTCCTCCTCAGCTCACTGCGGACCAGCAGTGTCACTGCCAGCTTTACCCCGTGGCCAGGTACATGCCTACTGAACGAGCACAAAGAGCTTTTTACATAAATGTTACAGGCACACTTTAAAGTGAAATACCCATTGCATTTTGAAGTTCTTTGTGACATGTTCTCACAAGCGAGTATCTTTTTAAAGTCTGATTGGCCACAAGCCTTAGAACAGAAAACATGAGACTTCTTGTGATCCGTCCACCGTGTGGTAAGGAGCCGCCCCTCCCAGCTTTGCTCTGAAGCCCTTTCAACTGAGTGGAGGAGGCCATCCTGTTCCCGATGTGAGACCGTGTGCTGGGCAGACAGAGCATGGTTCGCCTACAGCCCTGGGCTCCTCTATGGATGGCATTTCGGGCTCATTCCAATGGTGAGAGCCAAAGAGTTGATTCAAGAATGGAAATTGGGCCAAAACCGGTGTGGCTCAGTGGATAGAGTGTTGGTCTGCGGATTGATAGGTCTCAGTTTCGATTCCAGTCAAGGGCATGTATATTGGTTGCGGGCACCTCCCCAGTAGGGGGTATGCAGGAGGCAGCTGATTGATGTTTCTAACTCTCTATTGCTCTCCCTTCCTCTCTGTAAAAAAATAAAATAAAAAAAAAATAATAAATAATTATATATATATATATATATATATATATATATATATATATATATATAATGGGAATTGGTTGCTGTTGTTTTTCCATTCATTCACAATCCCTTGGTGAAATCTTTTTGAAGACATTATAAGCTAAAATCCATTCAAGGATCTTGGGGAAGTGGAGATGAGCAAGACAGATTTCTGCCCTGGGGAGAGAAATCCATAGGTCCGGGAAGAAAGCAATAGAGCCAGAGGTGAGGAGGGCATAGCCATTGGTCTGAAGGAGAAGTGGGTGGGACATGGAGAGCAGGGAGAGGGGTACTGAGCTTGATAAGATCAGCTTCGGGGGGGGGCTGTTAGGGACTGCGGCCCCCACTCTGCATGTCCTCCCAGAGTGTCCTCTGTGAGGTGCCCATTCTATTCCAGAGGAGCCTGTGGACATATGGCTCCATCTGCTTGGTCTGGAAACAGGCAGATCGGCCACATTCCTTGCCCTCGCTGGTTTGTGTCAGAGCTGGCCTAGAGGTCAGTGTTTACCTGGCCCTCGCTCTCTCGCCCCTGGCCCTCTGGGCCTTTCGCAGCCTTAATTGTGTCCAGCTGGGTGTCCTCTGCCCTTTACCCCCGAAGGGGACGGAGGAATACATACCCGACCCCCACTTTCAAAGGCTTCCCCTCTCCCTTTGGACTTGGGGTTCAACAGACCACATCTTTCTCGACTCAGCGCCCAAATTATCCTAATAGCCCATGGCATCCAAAGGTGACCTCCCCCTGCTCGGGCTTCTCTGTGCCTTGAAGCCACACCTGCAGGCATTTAACACAGCGTCGCCAGGCTCTGTGGCCAAGTCCTGGTACCGGCTGCTCAGCGGCCTTCAGACTCCTCATTCCTCACTGGGCAGAGCCACCGTGTGTAAGGAAGAGTTCTCTGTCCTTCACTCTCCAATATTAAAAATAAATTACCCATCAAAACTCTCTTCCCTCCCTCCATCCTCCCTCCATCCCTTATTCCTCCCTCCTTCCATTCCTCCCTTCATTCCTCTTTCCATCCCTCCCTCCATTCATCCCTTCTTCCATCCCTCCCTCCATCTCTCTCCATTCCTCCCTTCATTCCTCCCTCCATTCCTCCCTTCATTCCTCCTTCCATCCCTCCCTCCATTCATCCCTCCATCCTTCCCTTCATTCCTCCATCCCTCCATCCCTCCCTCCATCTCTTTCTCCATTCCTTCCTTCATTCCTTCCTCCATTCCTCCCTTCATTCCTTCCTCCATTCCTCCCTCCATCCTTCCTTCCATTCCTCCCTTCATCCCTCCCTCCATTCCTCCCATCCATCCTTCCCTCCATTCCTCCATCCCTCCACCCTTCCCTCCATTCCTCCCTTCATCCCTCTCTCCATCCCTCCCTCCCCCTCCTACATGCAGTATCATAGCATCATAGTCTAATCAAAGGAGCATCTGTAGACTTCAAAACATTGGGTGTCACCTGATAGACTGACCTAACTGACTCAACCATCACATCAAAGACTCTCTCTCTCTTTTTTTTTTTTTCATCTGTAAAATAAAAAGCATTTTCTGTTTGAGGGAAGAACTAGACCCGTGGTCAGCAAACCGTGGCTCATGAGCCACGTGCGTCTCTCTGGCCCCTTGAATGTGGCTCTTCCACAAAATACCACGGCCCAGGCGAGTCTATATTGAAGAAGTGGCATTCGAAGAAGTTTAAGTTTAAAAAAGTGTGGCTCTCCAAAGAAATGTCCATCGTTGCGCTGCTGATATTTGCCTCTGTGGACTAATCAGTTTGCCGACCACCGAACTAGACAATTATAATTTTAAAGTAATCAACGCTATGAGCAGAAATCAAGGTTAAGGAAACAGAGTGTTTGGGTGGCTAGTTTCGGATCCAGGGGTCAGGGGAGGGATGATGAGAACATGGTGTTTGGACAAGAGGCCAAAGAGGGAGGGAAGGACCCAATGATCCTGGCAGAGAGCATCTTAGGAACAGCGGGCAGCCAGTGTGTGCCTGGCGCACTCAGAGGCAGTGCGTGAGGCAGGGCGGTGGTCTGGGTCACGTCCTGGGTGAGCTTAGAACCAGAGGAAAGTCTTGGATTGGGATATTCAAAGTCATTAGAGGAATTTTTAAAAAAATATATATTTTATTGATTTTTCACAGAAAGGAAGAGAGAGGGATAGATAGCGAGAATCGACCAGCTGCCTCCTGCACACCTCCCACCGGGGATGTGCCCGCAACCAAGGTACATGCTCTTGGCCGGAATCGAACCTGGGACCCTTCAGTCTGCAGGCCAATGCTCTATCCACTGAGCCACACCGGCTTCAGCCATTAGAGGAATTTTTAAAATCTGTATTGTTAGAAGCATTACATTAGTCCTCCTCCCCCTTCCCCCACCCCCTCAATTAACGTCTTCCCTCCCACTCCCGCCCCCTCCCACCCAGGCCCTCACCACCCCATTGTCCATGACCATGGGTGATGCATGCATGCCTACAAGTTCATTCAGAGAGGATTTTTAGCAGAGGGTGGGGCGACATGGTATTTTCTTGGTAAGATCGCCACTGTGCATTGTGGGAAATCAATTCCTGGCAGACAGCAATAGAAGCAGGGAGCGCTCGTTGGCTCTCTTGCAGCCGGCCCTGCAAGGTCTTAAGGAAAAGAGGTCTCTGCCATGTTAGACACTCTTATCTGCTTTCTTAAAATCCTAGATTTAGGGACAATCAAAATGGCTTCACTATTTCTTTAAAAAAAATATTGTTGAATGTATTCCATAGTTCCTCCTTTCCCCCCAATTAAAATCTTCTAGCCTGCTCCCACCTCCCTCGCTACCCCTCTGCCTGTGTCCACGGGGCGTGCATATACCAGTATGCATATACGCTCATCGGTTGATCTCTTCCCGCCCACCCATCCTCCCCTTCACTTTTATTGTTATGCTCTCGGCCACACGCTTCAGAAATAATAGCATGAGCATCTCTCCCTAAGACTCACTTGGAATCTGTCAGTGTGACTTTAAGTCAGCTCCTTCGCTTCATCCAGTCGCGATTTTTCAGTTTGCAGAGCGAAAAGAAAGGAGACTCGCTTTGGAAAGCACTGGCCATAATGAGGAGTTTATAAATAAAGAAACCCAATGCCAGCCCCGAAGCTGCCTCGCCTTCCAATTTTGAATTCGCTGCAAAACTCCTCCCGGGAAGAAGGAATACATTATTTGTGTTGGGTCAGCCAAGATCTGCTTTGATATCTGGCGCGTATCGGTCTTTTAATGAGTGTCTATTGACTGGATGAAATTAGGGAAGAACTGTACGTGTTTGGTCTCGGCGCCAAACGAGAATAACAGCATCGCTTTCCAACAGGAAAAACCAAGAAGAAAAAGTACCGTCGTTTTTGACAAGACGAAGAGGAAGATTTTTCTGGGCAGCGGAAAATCAAGCAAATGAAGAGATTTTTTTAAAATCTAGGAGAAAGCAAATATTTATTGTGTGCAAATATTTAAAATGGAATGGCCTTAATATTTCAAGAAGCCATAAAAATCTGTAGGAATGCATGATGAGTATGAGGGAAAGGGAAAAAAGAGAACATAAGCAATTAAAATAAAGCCCAGATTCTCAAGTTACTGAAGAAATGCAAAACATAACAGTGACAACATTTATTTTTAAACATCGAAAAATGCGATGCTGATGAGGGTTTTGCTGAAACAGATACATTCACATCTTGATGATGGGTGTCAATTAGTGTCCCTTTTCAGAAATCAGCTGAACTCATGAATCAAAAGCTTATATATTTTGATCCAACAACATCCTTCCTGCATATCTTTGACTTAGGACATTTCAATCCAGATAAAATATTATGCATACAGCTAAAACTATAAACAAAAGGTATCTATAAATTGGAATGGTGTGGAGTCTTTCTTTTTAAAAAAATATATTTTATTGATTTTTTTACAGAGAGGAAGAGAGAGGGACAGAGAGTAAGAAACATCGATGAGAGAGAGTCATCCATCAGCTGCCTCTTGCACACCCCCCACTGGGGATGTGCCTGCAACGAAGATTCACGCCCTTGACCGGAATCGAACCTAGGACCTTTTAGTCTGCAGGCCAATGCTCTATCCACTGAACCAAATTGGTTTTGGCATGACAGGCTTTAAAATCCCCCCACTTTGCCCTTGGTTGCAGGCTCCTCCCCAGCCTGGGCCCTGTTCAGGGCATGTGCATGAGGCAACCAATCGATTTGCTCCTCTCACATCAATGTTTCTCTCTGTCTCTCCCTCTCCTCTCCCTAAAAATCAGTGGGAAAATATCCTCAGGCAGGAATTAAAAACACACACACACACACACAAAACCCTCCCATCTTGATTGGATTTTTCCAGTCCTGAGAGTATGAAAAAGAAAGCATTACTTCCTCCTTCTTGAGTTAAGGATCACGCCGGTCAACATGTGTCCATCACGTCGAGTGACCGCACCAAGGACATCCAGCTGGGGTGTGGTAGGACCTCAGTGCTTGTGTCCTGAATTCTAGACCAGTGGCCCCTCCACTCAGCAAACGTGTCTCTTTCCTTTGTATGAAGCGTGTGATTTATTGCTTAGAGACGTAGGCCATTTCTGTTCGGTGGATTATCCGAATCCCCCTTCTGCGTCCAAGCCAACAGGCATGAATTATTCTAGGAGGCTTTAAGTAACATAGCGGGGATGGGGTTTTCTGTGACAATACAGCGAATACGGAGTCTACCTACAGTATGGTGAACAGACGTCCCGCTTTTGGCGGGACAGTCCCGATTTCTTTACAAAAATTGGGACGTCTGGTCAACTTAGCCTACAGGGCTAGGGCTCCATAGGAATAAATGCAGGTGGAGTCTATGGAGAGGCACTGGGGCAATCTGGAGCAAGGTCACCCATATTTTCTGTCTCCCCCGACCTAAACATCTGAGTGCTCCGCTCGCTCTAAAACCGGGAAAGCTTCTCTTCATCTGGCGCTCGGGAATGGCACGAGAATTAATCATACTTTTGCCTACAGTTTCCTCGTGGAAACAAAAACACCTGTGCACTCAATTAAATGGAAAGGTATGCCTCTGGGGAGAATCTAACTATTGTCACGTGATCAGCACATCAGAGAAAAATGCTCGGAAGGGTCATAAAGCCTTTGCCTTATTTTATAACTTAAAGAAACATGTGGATATTTATATTTATAGTTATAGTTATATTATTTATATTTATATTTATATATAATTGGCCAGCAGAAATTCTGAACTTGGCCAATCCTTAGTACTTTTGCTTGAAAAGCTTTTTACAAAAAAAAGAAAAAAGAAAAATTAATGTCTCATTTCTTTCTTCTTTTCTTTTTTCTTTCTTTCTGTCTTTCTTTTCTTTCTTTCTTTTTTTTTTTTTTTTTTTTTTTTTTTTTTTTTTTTGAGAGACTCTAGGGATCACTATTTTTTCACAATAGGGCTAGGGCCGTGGTCGGCAAACTGCGGCTCTCAAGCCACATGCGACTCTTTGGCCACTTGAGTGTGGCTCTTCCACAAAATACCACGGCCTGGGCGAGTCTATGTTGAAGAAGTGGCGTTAGAAGAAGTTTAAGTTTAAAAAAATTGTCTCTCAAAAGAAATGTCAATCGTTGTCCTGTTGGTATTTGGCTCTGTGGATTGATGAGTTTGCCAGACACTGGGCTAGGGATTATAAAACCTCATGACTGCCCCCCCAGACTGCTTCCTGATCCCCAAAACAATATGAACTCACTTGTCTAGGAACTTGCTGTTCCCCCATGGATCCTCTTCTAGCTTTCTTTTTATATAAATATTTGTATTGATTTCAGAGATGAAGGGAGAGGGAGAGAGATTGAAACAGCCATGATGAGAGAGAATCATGGATGGGCTGCCTCCTGCATGCCCCACACTGGAGATCCAGCTCCCAACCCAGGCATGTGCCCTTGACCGGAATCGAACCTGGGACCCTTCAGTCCGCAGGCCGAGGCTCTATTCACTGAGCCAAACTGGCTAGGGCTCCTCTATCTTTCTTATCCCAGCTCAAGGTTGATGCCTCCCTGTGACCTTCTGATCACCCATATCTCAGCACTGAAATAAGCAGCTCATCCTTGACCCCACCCCCTCTTACTCTCTTCCCTACTGAAATCTCACAAGTGTGATTTCTGTGGGGCGACAATCCACGTTCAGAAAAGACTCTTCCGGCCTAAACCGGTTTGGCTCAGTGGATAGAGCATCGGCCTGTGGACTGAAAGGTCCCGGGTTCGATTCCGGTCAAGGGCATGTACATTGGTTGTGGGCACATCCCTATGGGGGATTGTGCAGGAGGCAGCTGGTTGATGATTCTCTCTCATCGATATTTCTAACTCTATCCTTCTCTCTTCCTCTCTGTAAAAAATCAATAAAATATATTTAAAATAAGAAAAGAAAAGAATCTTCCGGACTGAACCCCAAACGCAACATAGCAGGGGGGTGGAAGCTGTCGTTCCCAGCAGCCAGTGCAGGCATTCAACACACGTGCCTTCCTGTTCCAAGTCCAGCTTCGAGCAGGCACCAGAGGCAATTAGGTATCCGTGCCCGTCGAGTTTGACTGTTTCAAATGGAGCTGCGGAACGGAGTGTGCTGACCCGATCGTTCCTCAGCGTTTTGCTTGAATTTATCTTGACAAGTGACAGGAAGCTGCCTTTTCAGGCCGGGCCTCCCGTTCCGTAATCCCGTAATGAGACGCACCGTTGTCAGCTGTGAAACTGCTACCAGCTCTTCTCTCTCTTCTTCTTATGTCTGTTGACTGATTTTAGAGAGAGAGAAACATCGATTTGTTCCACGTATTGATGCAACTATGGGTTGGTTCTTTTTAAAAAAATATATTTTATTGATTTTTTTGGGAGGAAGGGAGAGGGATAGAGAGCTAGAAACGTTGATGAGAGAGAAACATCGATTTGCTGTGTCCTGCACACCCCCTACTGGGGATGTGCCCGAAACCAAGGTACATACCCTTGATCGGAATCGAACCTTTCAGCCTGCAGGTCGATGCCCTATCCACTGAGCCAAACCGGTTCCAACATGGGTTGGTTCTCGTGTGTGCCCTGTCGAGGTTCGAACCCACAACCTCGGTGTATTGGGACGATGCTCCAACTGAGCTACCCAGCCGGGGCCCTAGCAGCTTTTCAGGGACACCATAGTGGGGCTTTTGCGGTCCTCAAGGTGACTGCCAGATGTCCTGAACGGGAAGGGGAAGGACAGAGATAGGTGAGCGCCCCACTCAGGGGTGTGCAAACTCAGGTATGGGTGTGGCTGGGGATTTATGGCCAGTGCTATCATTTTCTCGCTTCCCAATTCCACGAGCCAGGACAGCCCACAGATATGGCCAGAGAAAGTGGGTAAGTGGGAAAAATAAAAATGTCTCATCAGCCCTAGCCGGTGTGGCTCAGTGGATAGAGCTTCGGCCTGCGGACTCAAGAGTCCCGGCTTCGATTCTGGCCCACCGCACATTCCCGGGTTGCAGGCTTGGCCTGACATGCAGGAGGCAGCCAATCAATGATTCCCTCTCATCATGGATGTTTCTCTCTCTCTCCTCCTCTCCCTTCCTTTCTGAAATCAATAAAAATATATTAAAAAATAAAAATGAATAAAATAAAATTAAATTAAATGTCTCATCGCCTGTACACTTTTATCTGCCTTCGATGTTAGCCTGGGGTTTGCTCGCCAGGGGCCAGGGAAGCTGACTAGCCCCACAGCTCATTGGTGAAAACTTTTGCCTGCGCACAGAGATGTGCTCCGAGTCTCAAAACTCCGCTCTTTGCGAGTAATCTATCATTTTTTTTCTCTCCCCGGGAAGAAAACCTGCAAAAGAAACAAAGAAAAGGTGCAGGGTGCGAGCAGCAGCATGCTAATTACCGGGCTCAGGCGCATTATGTTTTATGTCTTTGTTCGCGGGCGAGGCCTGCCCGCCGCCTCATCATTCACTCCCGGGCCTGCTTTATCAAGAAGACACCGTGCTTTAGGAGCCATAAAAGATCATTTAGAGCAGTAACAAATTACTGCTTTTAATAAAATGCTTCCCCCCAACTTAATAGGAGACTGTAAAAAAAAAAAAAAATTCCACGTCTATAGAGAAGCAGTCTATAGAAAAGGAACATTTTTATCTTGGAGGAAATAATACTGGGAAAATTATAATGTGGTGGTGACTCAGAGCATGAGGGGGGGGGGGTTAATAAGGCTCCTTCTCTCACGTGTTTCTGTCTGGGTTGCTTTTCCTCCCACCTGTCGGATCCTTCCCTTCCAAAGCTCCTCCTCCCTCCTCTTTGCCAAGCCCCGTCCACTTGACATTGGGGTCCCCAAAGGTCTGCACTTGGCCATTTGCAAGTCTCACGTTTCACCCCATCCCCAAGGTGGTCCAATCCATTGGTTTCAAAATCTAGACACAGAGTCCTGGCTGGTGTTGCTCAGTGGATAGAGCGTCAGCCTGCGGAACAAAGGGGCCTGGGTTCGATTCTGGTCAAGGGCACGCTCCTTGGTTGCAGGCTCCTCCCTGGCCCTGGGTAACCAATCAATGTGTCTTTCTTACATTGATATTTCTGTCTGTCTTTCACCCTCTCTTCCACTCGCTCTAAAAAATCAATAGAAAAATATTCTCAGCCGAGGATTAAAAAAAAAAAAAAAATCCTATGCAATAAAAGCCTAATATAGACCAAACGGCAGGATGACTGGTGGAAAGACCAGTTGCTGTGACATGCACTGACCACCAGGGGGCAGATGCTCAATGCAGGAGCTACCCCCAGCCTGCAGGCCTTAGCCCAGTGGTCGGCAAACTCATTAGTCACCAGAGCCAAATAGCATCAGTACGACAATTGAAATTTCTTTTGAGAGCTGAAAACCGACTTCTGTGCATGGGCCACGAAGTTTCAATTGTACTGTCCATGCATGCCCACACATGCTATTTTGTGGAAGAGCCACACTCAAGGGGTCAAAGAGCCGCATGTGGCTTGCAAGCTGCAGTTTGCCGACCACTGCTAGGCCAGCTAATGTGGGTGCCAACGAGACCCTCCAGATCATCCTGCCAGTCACCCCACAGATTGTCCCCGATCACTGGCCGGGCCTAGGGACCCTGCTACCCATGCATGAATCTCAGAGAGGAAGAGAGAGGGAGAGAAACATCAGTGATGAGAGAGAATCATGGATCAGTTGCCTCTGCACGCCCCCTACTGGGGATTGAGCCCGAAACCCGGGCCTGTGCCCTGACTGGCCATGGAACTGTGGCCTCCTGGTTCACAAGTTGACGCTAACCTCTGAGCCACACCGGCCATGCTCCCTTTCCATTGTTCAAGGACTGCCTTCAGGCTTCCACGGTGTACAGGGAATCTGCGACTGAACCTTCCCCCCTAACCCCCCGCCCACCCCTCCAGCTCTGCTAGGGACGTGTCCAAAGACGTTTTTTGGAATTGAGAAATCTTTTATTAGCTCAACAAAGCTAGGCTTTTAAGACCAAGAACTTTAAAAAAAGAGTGTGAAATGCAAGCTGAGCAATGACTGCTTTGTGCTACGTGGCATTTAGGGGCCCCTATCCCCCACCCCCCACCCCAACAGGGAACAATGCGTGCCATTGATCCCATGGGTGAGAACGCTCAGGACCAAGTGATTGACAGGGAAGGGAAAACACATTGTTCCCAATATCGCCCTCCCTGGCCCTCGCTGTCTCCCCCTGCCAGACCTTTGCACCTTTGAAAAGCACATTTGTTCTCAGGGCTGTGCTCCCCACCCCTCCGCCCAGCAAGGGGGGTGCTGCCCTTGATGAAAAGCACCCCCCCCCCCCCTCTGCGCTTGTGGGGAACCCCCATCCAGGTTGAGCAGACTTGCGTCTTCTGTGATTGGGACAGAATTATAGGCCCCAGAATGAATAGCGGTCCTGGTCCCCAGAGGAGGCAGAAGGAGAGGGGCCTGTGTTCAGAGGGCATCCGGTGTGGGTTTATGTCTGTCCATCTTGCCTTTGCTCTTTTTAAAAAGAATATATTTCATTGATTTTTTTTTTTTTTTTTTTTTTTTTTACAGAGAGGAAGGGAGAGGGATAGAGAGTTAGAAACATCGATGAAAGAGAAACATCCATCAGCTGCCTCCTGCACACCCCTTATTGGGGATGTGCCCACAACCTAGGCACATGCCCTTGACCGGAATCGAACCTGGGACCTTTCAGTCTGCAGGCTGACGCTCTATCCACTGAGCCAAACCTGCTAGGGATTATCTTTACTCTTAAGAATTTTTTAAATGTAAATTTATTGGTTAAAGTATTATACACGTCTCCTTTTCCCCCATCGACCTCTCCCTGGCTGTCCCCACCCCCCAGAACATGCCCTCGCCCCACCACTGTCTGTGTCCATGGGTTATGCTTATAAGCATGTACACAAGTCCTTGGGTTGATCTCTTATCCCCCACCCTTCCCTGCCTTCCCTCTGAGGTTGGACCATTTGTTCGATGGTTCTGTGTCTCTGGCTCTATTATTATTATTATTTTTCCCCCATCAGTTTAGGTTGTTCATTAAATTCCACAAGTGAGTGAGATCACGTGATAATTGTCTTTCTGGGACTGGCCTCGTTCGGTTAGCATGATGCTCTCCAGGTCATTCCTGTCGGCCGGAACTAGAAAAGGGAAGCGGATATTGGGACTAGAGACGGGACAAGCAGAGGAGTAGATGGTGGAGGTGACGTCAGTTGGGTTTTGGTTTTGCTTCATTTTTGTCTTGTTTTGCTAAGAAGCCTTAGGAAATATAAGAGTAAGGGAAGGGGAAAACTTTGAATGTTATATTATCGTCTGTTAAGGAAGGAATTAAGGCATACTTTTCCATCCTGGGCTGATGCAAAGTAATTTGTCATAAAGTTATCAGGAATAGAATCGAGCCCATATAATTTTGCTCTCTCTCTCTCTCCCTCTCTTCCTCTCTCTCTTTGGGGTTTTTGGTAATTCATTGCTTTAGAATCTTTTTCTTTTTAATATATTTTTATTATTTTCCAAGAGGAAGGGTGAGGGAGAGAGATAAAGACCCATCCACGATGAGAGAGAATCATGGATCGGCTGCTTCCTGCATGCCCCCTACTGGGGATTGAGCCAGCGACCCGGGCACATGCCCTTGACCGGAATCAAACCCTGGACCCTTCAGTCCGCAGGCCGACGCTCTGTCCACTGAGCCAAACCGGCTAGGGCTAGAGTCTTGATTTTTTTGATTTTTCACAGAGAGAAAGAGAGAGGGATAGAGAGCTAGAAACATCGATGAGAGAGAAACATCGACCAGCTGCCTCCTGCACACCCCCTACCGGGTATGCGCCCGCAACCAAGGTACATGTCCTTGACCGGAATCGAACCTGGGACCTTCCAGTCCACAGGCTGAGGCTCTATCCACTGAGCCACACCGGTTCTGGCAAGGGAGACGTTTTAAATACCCATGTGTATAGCTGGTTGTCTTTAATAAGTTTGAAATAGAGGGAGACTGAATCGGGCACGCGTTCCCTCCCAGAGCAACTTGTCCTCTTTGGCATGCATAGAGTCAAAGGACGCGCAAGCGAGAGCGTTTCCGTTACATTGGGCGGAAATGGTGAGAGCCATCCTATGAACTCCATATCCATCACACCTGAGAAACGCTCATAAATCACAGGGTCCCCCAACTCCCGGAACTCCCCCAGTTCATTGTTTGTGGCAATCACGCCGTGTTTATATTTACATAATAATTGGATTTTCTATTAAATTAAACAAAACAAACCGAACACCCTCAAAAGCGCGCGTCGGGAGCCGTAAGGTAGCTGTACAGCCCGAACAATGCGCATTCATTTGCGGTTACAATGGGAACTTCATCTTGTTCACGCCGACGTTAGATGTCGGGGGATAATTCTCCGTGGCAAAGGCAAGATATATTGCCAGGCTCTCGAAGGTTCCTAGAGAGAGATTTAGTGTAAAAATATAGAGCTGGGTCCTAGCCGGTTTGGCTTAATGGGTAGAGCGTCGGTTGGTGGACCAAAGGGTCCCGGGTTCGATTCCGGTCAAAGGTACATGCCTGGGTGGCAGGCACCTCACCAGCCTGGGCCCTGGTCAGAGTGCCTCCAGGAGGCAACCCATCTATGTGTTTCTCTCACATTGATGTTTCTCTCTGTCTTTCCCTCTCTCTTCCATTTTCTCTAAAAATGAATGGAATTCTGACCGGTTTGGCTCAGTGGATGGAGCATTGGCCTGCGGACTGAAAGGTCCCAGGTTCGATTCCGGTCAAGGGCATGTACTTTGGTTGCGGCACATCCCCAGTAGGGGGTGTGCAGGAGGCAGCTGATGGATGTTTCTCTCTCATTGATGTTTCTAACTCTCTATTCCTCTCCCTTCCTCTCTGTAAAAATAAATAAAATATATTTTTAAAAAATCAGTGGAAAAATATCTTTGGGTGAGGATGAAAAAAATAACAATAATAAAAAAGAAAAAAAAAACAGCACAATAATCTTTCAGATTGGAAGCTAAGTTCAAGTTGAGCCGCCTTCTTTCCCTGTACACTGCTTTAAATGCCTACCTACCTGCAAACATGTCTGTAAATGTTTTTTTTTTTTTAATAGGAGTGAGCATCCTGTAAGAACAGGTTTAATATTAGTCCACAATCTCTGACACCCCTTTTTAAAAAATCACTAATGTGGGATGCATTGCACCAAGTGGATTTCCTTATCGCTACTGAGCTGCTGAAATTTTGTAGTTTTCAATAAACCCTACAGAACCAATGCCGTGTATTAAAATAAAACCATTTACCACCAGCTATGAGGAAGGTATCTTAGAAACACTATAGTGTATATTTTTAAAAAATATATATATTTTTAATTAGGGAACATGTTTACGTTATCCATTTGACGGGAGGGAGGGAGATAGGGGGAATGAATGAAAATATCCCTTTGATTCTTGCTCTTTCCCCAAGCTGAGAACGAAAACGTTGAGAAGGAAAACAGCCGCCTTGAAAAGTTGTAGCGCAGAAATCTATCAACAATGCGATTACTATCTTTTCAAGGTGACTGCCCTTTAATGCCGGGTTCTGTCCCTTTAACTGCGGGTTCTGGACGCCATAACGGGAAAACCACTACAGCTTCCCCGTTATTATTTTCTAAAAAGCAGTCGAAGGGAGAGACCGAGGGAGACACTCCAACACAAAAGTTACGGCGGAAAACAAAAAAAGAAGAAAGATTATGTCCAAATCTCCCCAAATGTATTGATATTCATCGGGCCGATCATAATAATTAAAAAAACAAAAAAGCATAATGCGCTTAGTTCCAGAAACTCTCCGTTTCCATTATGTGCTGGAAACGCCATCGAAAAAGCACTCGAGGTTGATGCTGTCTGTTGTTCGCTGTCTTGATAAAAAGAAACCATCCTCTCCAAACAGGGGGAAAGGTTAGGAGTGATTTGTGCTTCATTGATCAATTTATCCGAAGTCGTCTTTCGACACATTGTATTAATGGAACTTCATTTTCTTTTATGCGGTCCGCGGCGGCCAATTTCTCTGTTGTCTCTTAAAATGATCAATGATCGCGTCTCGCCATCTTCGCACAAAACAAGACGATTTCGCCCCTTAAACTTTCAGAAAGGACTTGATTATTTGGCGGTAATAGATTTCTGTCCCCCTCTCCCCGCGCTTCCCACCCCCTGCCGCGAGTTTTCTAATGCCTGCCTATTCTTTTATATTTCTTTGTAGCTGTGACTTCAATGCCTTGGGTTTCGCTTTTTCTTTCTTTTTCTTCTTCTTCTTCTTTTTTTTTCCATCGTTCTGGCCGCCTCGATGTCTGTGGGGAGGGCGGCCTCTCTCCTCTTTTAGCGGCCCTGGGTGGGGAGACGGGCGATGCTCACTGTTGCAATGTGAAAACACAATCAAAACCGGCAGGTAGCCCTAGCTGGTGTGGCTCAGTGGGTAGAGCGTTGGCCTGCAAACTGTAGTGTCCTGGGTTGGATTTTGGTCAAGGGCAGGTGCCCGGATTGCAGGCTTGATTCTCAGTGTGTGTGTGTGTTTGGGGGGGATGCAGGAAACAGCCAATCAATGATTCTCTCTCATCACTGATCTTTCTATTTCTCGTTCCCTCTCCCTTCCTTCTCTGAAATCAATAAAAATACATTAAGCCGAAACCAGTTTGGCTCAGATGATAGAGCATCGGTCTGTGGACTGAAAGGTCCCAGGTTCGATTCCAGTCAAGGGCATGTACCTTGGTTGCTGCCACATCCCCAGTAGGGGGTGTGCAAGAGGCAGCTGATCGATGATCCTCTCTCATTGATGTTTCTAACTCTCTATCCCTCTCTCTTCCTCTCTGTCAAAAATCAATAAAATATATTAAAAAATATATATATTAAAAAACAAACAAACAAAAATAGCCAGCATCTACAAGACCGGAAATGCATTCTGACTGGGGCACTTAGACCCCGCCTTTCCTGTTCCTTAGCAAAGAACGCTGCCTGCGTTTCCCCAGGCCAGACTGGAGCAGTGATTGATTCTCTTTCTGTGCAGGGAGGGTGCCAAGGGTTGAGTAGTGGTCTCCATTTTTTTTTTTTTTTTACATTTAAAGTCTATTTCTTTGAATGTAAATGCATCTTTCTGGCTGATGGAAACATTCTTTTTATTGTTGTTGTCATTGGTTTGCTTGGTTTGTTCTTATTGCAATGGGACATATGAGCCCCAGCCGGTTTGGCTCAGTGGATAGACCAAGGGGTCCCAAGTTCAATTCCAGTCAAGGGCACATGCCCTGCTGGTGGGCTCAGTGGACACAGTCCTCAATAGGGGAGCGTGCAGGGGCAGCCGATCAATGAATCCACTGTAATCTTCGATGTTTCTCTCTCTCTCTTTCTCCCTTCCTTTCTGAAATCAATCCTACCTAATAAAACAGTAATATGCAAATTAACCACCACTCCGCTACACCCACCAGCCAATCAGCGTGAGTATGCAAAAAAAGGAAAGAAATGGGAGCTCTGTGCATGTCCTGTGCTGGTCCTTCTGTTCACTCCTCTGAGCTCCCATGTGTTCTGTTCCTCTCGTCAGCAAGGCCCTTCCCCTCATCTCCATGGAGCAGTTCTCTCCTTATTCTCCAAAGCCAAACAGCAGCTGAAACAAAACTATGCCTCTTATCAAATCTCCCCTAGAGAGGAAGGGAGAGGGAGAGAGAGTTAGAAACATCGATGGGAGAGAAACATTGATCAGCTGCCTCTTGCACACTCCCTACTGGGTATGTGCCCGCAACCAAGGCACATGCCCTTGTCCGGAATCGAACCTGGGACCTGTCAGTCCCCAGGCCAACACTCTATCCACTGAGCCAAACCAGTTAGGGCCTAACACAATGTTTAAATGGCAATAGGAATAAAAAGGACGCGTTAGAAGCATGCAGGCGCAGTGCCACAGAATGGAATGTTTCAAAGAACTGCACTTGCCAAGTTCATTTCTAGGAGTCATCTGTGCCTCCTGCCTGCTCTCTCTCCTCCCTCAGAGATGCCCACGCAATTAGCATTTTTGAGGCCCTGTGGAGTTTGCATTTAGAGCCTCTGGCATTGCTTCGCTTTAAACCAGAGTTTCTGAGACCTACAAGGTCCACTGAAATAATTTTTTTTATTTAATACTTTTAAACATCTGCTGGAACAGTGTCCCCAAGGGGTGTATTTTAGGAAATGCTAAACAATTCAATTAAAAATACGCTGTTTAGACCCTCGGGGGGTTGAGGGAGGTTAATTGTTTGTGCCAGTGCCCACATTTCCAGCGGAGGGCAGAGGCAGGATGGAAATGCAAACATCAGACCAAGGTCAGTCCATACCATTCCCTGCTCTGGGCCTGGGTTTCCTCATCTGTAGAATTTGAAGATGAGAGCTTGTAGCATGGAAGACAGGGAGCAGCATTCACTCCCGGGAGACTTTTGTTGCTGTTGTTAATCCTCACCTGGCAATATTTTCCCATTGATTTTTAGGGAGAGAGGAAAAGAGAGGGAGAGACTGAGAGAAACATCGATGTGAGAGAAACTCATCGATTGGTTGCCTCCTACACGTGCCTGGACCAGGGTCTGGGCTGGGAAGGAGTCTGCAACCCAGGTACATGCCCTTGACTGGAATCGAACCCGGGACTCTTGGTCCACAGGCTGACACTCTGTCCACAGAGCCAAACCGGCCAGGGCTCTCCCTGTGTGTTTTGAGGTGGCTTAAACTTTCTGAGCTTCCAGTTCTTGCTAAAATCAGAATGATAATACCCGGACTGCAATGAGAATGAAACAAAATAACTTCCTATAAATAAAAAAACAATTCAGCACTTTTCTTCCCATTTTTAATAGAAAACACAGTCAGACACAATAGAGACGCTTTCAAACGTGGTATGGGTTGAGCTTCTGTGATTGCTCAGCAATTATTCTTCTGCTCTGGGTTCTGTCAGCACCTACCAGGGTTGGCATCCAGAGAAAGGCATTCATTAAGGGTCCCACCTCAGCCAGGCAGCTGTAACAAGAAGCATAATTTTAATCTTCATATTTGATGTCCTGATGAACCCGGAGACAGGGCGTCATTTATGATACCGTGTGCCTGATAACTGTGTCGCTAGACAGGTTCTCTGAAGATGTTGTTAGACTGAATCTCTGGACAGCTCGAGGAGGGGAATATTATTATGCCCATTGGAGAAGGACTTTGGAGGAATGGAGTGGTGGGATCTTTTGGCTTTCTTTGATTATGCTGGGTTTTGTGTAATATTGTTAAAAAAAAATAGTGGGTAGAAAGCATAGGCTTTGACCTAAGAATTTGTTGACCAAAGCATCCTATCTAATAAAAGAGTAATATGCAAATTGACCATCACTCCAACACACAAGATGGCTGTCCCCTGAGGTCAAAGATCCTGCCCCCATGTGGACAAAAGATGGCCACCACAAGATGGCCAGCAGGGGTGGGCAGTTGGAGGAACCAGGCCTGCAAGGGAGGGCAGTTAGGGGTGACCATGCTGGCAGAGGAGGGAAGTTGGGAGTGACCGGGTCTGCAGGGAAGCATAGTTGGGAGGGGATCCAGGCCTTCAGAGGAGGGCAGTTAGGAGTGATCAGGCCTGCAGGGGAGGGCAGTTAGGGGCAAACAGGCTGGCAGGTGAGCAGTTAGGCATCAATCAGGCTGGCAAGGGAGTGGTTAGGGGGTGATCAGGCTGGTAGGCAGAAGCAGTTAGGGGCAATCAGTAAGGCAGGCCCAAATATCAACAGTATAACGATTGACATTTCTTTTGAGAGCCACATTTTTTAAACTTAAACTTCTTCTAATGCCACTTCTTCAAAAATAGACTTGCCCAGGCCATGGTATTTTGTGGAAGAGCCACACTCAAGGTGGCCAAAGAGCCGAATGTGGCTCGAGAGCCGCAGATTGCCAACCACGGATCTAGAACATATAGGATCAGCAAGTAGCTTACAGTCTAGAGTGGCAAACAGACAAACAAGACCAGCTCTGATCCTATGGATACTATTATTCCAGGAAAACAGAAAGTAATGAAAATAGGAAATAAGGATGAGGGGCAGAAAAATGTTGCTCTAATCAAAGTGGCATTCTTGCTCGACCAGCGTGGCTCAGTGGTTGAGCATCTGTCTACCTGGGAACCAGGAGGTCAAGGTTCAATTCCCAGTCAGGGCACAGGCCCGGATTGCAGGATCGATTCCCAGTGTGGGACATGCAGGAGGCAGCCAATCAATGATTATCTCTCATCATGGATGTTTCTATCTCTTTCTCTCCCTTTCCCTCCTTCTATGAAATCAATAATATATATATATATATATATATATATATATATATATATATATATATATATATTTTTTTTTTTTTTTTTTTAAAGTGGCATTCTTGAGATTGGTAGGCTTGTTTTTACAAGATGACTGCATGCATTCCTTGGATGGTTACTGCATTTTTATATTCAATAATCCATGGGATCTGGTAGAAAACAAAGCTTCCGAGAGGGCAGTGCACTCACAATGGGAATGGAGGGAAGGACGGCCTGGTATATGATATCCAGCTTTCCAAGCAAATCTGACTTGGGCTTGTGTGATGCTCAGCAATCTATCGACCCACAGTTCGGATTTCTCAAGCCTCTTAAGGGGAACATGACCACGACACGACAAAGTGCGAAAGCCAAAGGGAGACCTGCTGATGAGAAACAAATGATCCTGCCATTAGCATTGATCACTCATTGATTAGAAAGAGAGTGCATCCAACCATACACAATGAGTTCAGACAACAGACACATTGACTCCCTGCTGCGAAGTGTCCGTTTTAATCTTGTCCTGGGAGCTGTCTTCCCAGGAACTGGGATTCTGGCCAGGAGCTGGGACCCCTTTAGCGCAAAGGGAGATTCATGTGAAGAATCTAGATGTGGCCAAAATCAGTGTGGCTCAGTGGATAGAGCGTTGGCCTGCGGACTGAAAGGTCCCAGGTTCGATTCCGGTCAAGGGCACTTACCTTGGTTTTGGGCACATCCCCAGTAGGCGGTGTGCAGGAAGCAGCTGATCAATGATTCTCTCTCATCGATGTTTCTAAGTCTATTCCTCTCTCTTCCTCTCTGTAAAAAATTCAATAAAATATATTAAAAAATAAAAATAAATAAATAAAATTAAAAGTCTAGTCCTAGCCAGTTTTTCTCAGTGGACAGCATGTTGATCTGGTGTCCCTGCAGATGGTGTCACTCATTCTTTTTTCCAATAAATTTTTATTGATTTCAGGGAGGAAGGGGAGAGAGAGAGAGAGAGAGAGAGAGAGAGAGAGAGAGAGAGAGAGATCAATGATGAGATAGAACCATTGATCAATCGGCTGCCTCCTGCATGCCCTATACAGGTTCATAGGTCAATGCTCAACCACTAAGCCAGGGGTGTCGAACTCAATCAGAGAAGGGGCCAAAATCTAAAATCCAGCCTAAATCGCGGGCCGAATGGTTTACTGAACAGTCATAAACTGTCATTGTGATGGAAACGCAGCGGAGTGCAGTGATGACAGCGCAGTGCGGGCCACATTGCAAGGCCTGGCGGGACGGATTTGGCCCGAGGGCCTTGTGTTTGACACATGTGCACTAAGCCATGCGGCCAGGCTGTCCTTCATTCTTTAAGGAACTTTTCACCACCGTGTGCTGAACATTTGACCCAACTGGTGAAAAGACTCAGAGAATTCCTCGTCACAAACAATCCAGAACAGTTACCACCAGGCCTTGGACTGGAAGCAAAATCGTCTTACGCACCCCCGCATGGGAAAGAAAAGTTGTAATTCTCCGCTGCTTCCTTGGATGGGAAGACGCGGGAAACACGGACGCGCATACGAGCGTCTGTCTCTGCTACAGGAGTTCTGACTGTGCGGACCTGAGCGATTTCTCTCCTTCCCAGACTTGCTGGTGTCTGTCGCTGATTGGCAAGGAGCAGCTTGTACTCGCCTGACCTGGCATCTAATGAATGCCACCGAGTGAATATAATCTGGAGACACTTGAAAAAAAGGAAAGAAAGAAAGAAAGAACGCACTTCAAGAAATCTAAGCTTTTTTGTTCCTCCCCCCTCAGCCTCCTTTGAAGCCAGCTGAGCTCCCACACATTCTGATCTCTGAGCGTCACCCCCCCACGCACACAGGCAGGCATGGGTGTCTGTGCTGGTGACAAGTGACTCATGGGTTCATTTGCATACCCCCCGTGCCAGCAGCAGACTCGCAGGCCTGGCAGATCAGGGGGGGCTGTCAGAAACAGCTGTCCACGCATGGAGTCGGTGCAGACAACCAGGAGCTGTTGGAAAGTGCTGGGCGGTAGAATTTAATTGGAGTAGCAACTGTTCAAAATTAAGATTAAAAGGACCCATCCGTCAGCTCGGAGGAGGTGACACCTCAAGAATAACGGGGTGCATTTGATGAATGCGGCTTCCGGTGGCACTCAGTGGGCGATGCAGCGAGTATCTCTCACGTGGAGAGCTCAGGGGTTCCCGAGGTAGGGTGTCCTGTCCTCCGGGCTGAGACCCTTGTTGCTTTCCATTTTGTAAATACATTTTTATGGATTTCAGAGAGAAAGGGAAAGGGAGAGAGAGAGAGAGAGAGAAGAGAGAGAGAGAGTGAGAAAGGAACATCCGTGATGAGCGAATCATTGATCGGCTGCCTCCTCCTGCACACCCCACTCTGGGGATGGAGCCCACAGCCTGGAATCGAACCGTGACCTCCTGGTTCATAGGTCAATGCTCAACCACTGAGCCATACTGGCTGGGTGACCCTTGTTGCTTTAAGAAAGTAGGATGTTAATAGGAAGCACATTAAGACAGAAGAGGCAGAGCATAGTGATTCCGGAAGAAGCAAGGTTGGCAGTTTGGGAGACAGACGCGTCTCTCTTTCTCCAAACAAGAGTCACCCCACTCAATCCCCTAGGCCCGTGGTCGGCAAATTGGGGCTCAAGAGCCACTTGAGCGTGGCTCTTCCACAAAAGACCACGGCCTGGGCGAGTCTATGTTGAGGACGTGGCATTAGAAGAAGTTTAAGGTTAAACAATGTGGCTCTCCAAAGAAATGTCAATCGTTGGCGCTGTTGATATTTGGCTCGGCGGACTCATGAGTTTGCCCACCAGTGGGCTAGGGCCTAGGCGTCTTCACTGACTCAGGGATCCCCAGAGCACGTTTGCTTCACCCCGAGTTGGGGAAAAAGGGATCTCGTCTCCATGACCCATTTGATTCTGGGCTCCCCGCCTGAGTTTGCCAAAAAGGGTATCAGATGCTGCTGATTCCGTAGTGATGGTGAGAGTGAGCTTGTGATGTGGTTTCCTGAATCCACTGTTTGCTGACAAAGCTCAGCGTTAGCCTTTCATTAAGATTTGAGAATAGCCAAAACCGGTGTGGCTCAGTGGATAGAGCATTGGCCTGGGGACTGAAAGGTCCCAGGTTCGATTCCGGTCAAGGGCACGTACCTTGGTTGCGGGCACATCCCCAGTAAGGGAGTGTGCAGGAGGCAGCTGATTGATGTTTCTCTCTCATTGATGTTTCTAACTCTCTATCCCTCTCTGTAAAAAAATAAATAAAATATATTTAAATAAAAAAAGATTCGAGAATAGTTCCAGTGTGCCTGAAATAGCCTGTTAAAATTTGGACCCGGATGCATAACTGCAAAACCCGATTTTTGACTCTTTGACATTGACGATTGAACTCAAGTATCGGGTTAACATAATCATCCCCACATTTCTGGTTTCTGGTTGGCCGCCCTGCAGATCGTAACCAGTTGTTGAGTTGCATTCCTTGACTTTCCCCATGAAGTCAATTGGAGATGGCATACCGCCCTTGCAAGCATTCCTTTCAAAGTCAGTTTGAAAGGGACCCCCTTGAATTTAATTGATAACGAGAGCAATTGTACAGGATGGTTAGATACAGCTTTTCCTCAAGATCCTTAAAAAAAAAAAAATAGAAATAGCCGAAATCAGTGTGGCTCAGTGGTAGAGCATCGGTCTGTGGACTGAAAGGTCCCGGGTTCAATTCCAGTCAAGGGCATGTACCTTGGTTGCAGGTGCATCCCCGGTGGGGGGTGTGCAAGAGTCAGCTGGTCGATGTTTCTCTCTCATCGATGTTTCTAGCTCTCTATCCCTCTCCCTTCCTCTCTGTAAAAAAAATCAATAAAATATATTTTAAAAAATAGAAATAAAACATCAGAGAGAGCATAGAGGAAGGACAATGATCTGGAGGCCGTTCTGGCAGTCAGGAGAGGAGGTGACAGCTGGTGGCTCAGGAAACAGATTTCAGTTTAGGATTTTCTGAATGTTTTAATATGCACCTCCACCACATCTTTTGTTCCCACTTCAGTGACAAAGCCATGTCCTACGTGTCGCCTTGAAATGCGTGCTCAGTTAGGAAACAGATACAGAAACGATAAAATCAGGTGGCATTAAACAAAATATTTCTAAATATCCGATTCAATGTTATAGTGATGCTAGAGGCCTGGTGCATGAAATCGGTGCATGGGCAGGGTCCCTAGGGCTGGCCAGTGATCAGGACCAAACTGCAGGGCAATCAGGGGGGCAATTGGAGGTTGGAGGGCCCTGCTAGTACCCACCTTGGCTGAGCATCTGCCTCCTGGTGGTCAGTGCACGTCATAGCAACCGTTGTTTCATGGGTCTTTCCGCCATTCGGTCAATTTTTGTATTAGGCAATATATATATATATATATATATATATATATATATGTAATAGATTTTTTACAGAGAAGAAGAGAGAGGGATAGAGAATTAGAAACATTGATCAGCTGCCTCCTGCACACCCCCCACTGGGGATGTGCCTGCAACCAAGGTACATGCCCTTGAACAGAATTGAACCTGGGACCTTTCAGTCCGCAGACCAATGCTCTACCACTGAGCCAAACCGGTTTCGGCAATATTAGGCTTTTATTATATAGGATTGGGGGGTGAGGGGAAGGGATGTTATTTTAAAGGAGAGAGCACCTGGCCAGGGCACATGCTGGGATTGCAGGCTCCATCTCTAGTGTGGGGCATGCAGAAGGCAGCTGATCAAGAACATTACGGAGGCAGGACAGGAAGGAGGGGGCTGTCACTTTAAAAGGGAACCACGGCCGTGTGGCCCGCTGTCTGTGCGGGCGTGCCCTGATGCTCATTCATTCCGGCCAGCCTCTCCCACTAAGTCCCGTGCCCTGAAATATCTGGAACTATTACAAAGCATAAATTATAAATGTGCCAGCAAAATGGAAAAAGGCGTCTCGGGCCTCCCACAAACAGCCAACGATCTCTCCCCCCGCAACGATCCTATCACCTCGGATTTCATTTCTCTCCACTCTTCCTTCTGTTTGCTGTCAGGCCCCGCTCGCCACCGTGTCAGTAATGACTAAATTAGCGGGACGCCTGTGCCATCTCAGCTCAAGTGCTGCTGCTGACAAGTAAAACAATGGGTCTGATGGGCACGGGGTCTCCGTCCCCCGATTTACATGGGCCGCGCTCCCTCCCAGGAGCGATGGAAGCCCCGCTCCCTTCAAAAGCAGGAGGGAGCGCGTGGCTTACATTTTTTTTTTTTTTTTTTTTTTTTGTTCAGCTCAAGGACACGGAGTCGGAGGAAATGCCTCTTTAATATAAACCTCTTTTCATTTCCCGGGGACGAGAAGGAAGGTTATTGAAAAGAATCCTGCTTGGTAGAAGAAGTAATTACTTTTTTTTTTTTTCCCTTCTCCCCCCGAATCTCGGAGGAATAATGCTTTTATATTTCCCGAGATGACCCACTTTGCTGTGGGATATACTCCCTTCGCTGTGCGTGTGCAGAAGGCCCGTCCTGTGTTGTTTTTCTTGCTGCACCCACTTCTGGTCCATTTGAGTCCTGGTCTCTCCAGGAGCAAGCGTGACTGCATGCAGGATGGTCCTTCGCACGATGTTGAGTTAATGAGAGCCTCCTGGCCAAAATCGGTTTGGCTCAGTGGATAGAGCATTGGTCTGCGGACTGAAGGGTCCCAGGTTCAATTCCAGTCAAGGGCATGTACCTTGGTTGTGGGCACATCCCCAGTAGGGAGTGTGCAAGATGCAGCTGATTGATGTTTCTCTCTCATCGATGTTTCTAACTCTCTATCCCTCTCTCTTCCTCTCTGTAAAAAAATCAATAAAATGTTAAAAAAAAAGAAAAGAAAAGAAAAGAAAAGAAAAGAAAGTAGATCTTGAATGTTCTCACCACAAAAAGAAATGGTGACAGGATGGCAGTGTTAACTGACATCCGGTGGTGATCATTTTGCAAATCAACGCATTGGACACCTTAAATATACAAAATGCATCAACTGTAACTCAATAAAGCTGGAAAAAAAGACCAAAAAGGAAGCATCAAATGAATCAATGGGTGGCCTAGTCTGTGCATATTAGTCATCTTTTTTCCCTATCCGATATGCTTTCATGACCTTGCGGCAACAATGGTGTTTTTTCCTGAGTTCATCTCATGGGCATCCACTCACCAGGCTCCATGGAGTTGCAGTTCCCGTTGAGTTCTCTATGTGCCAGGACAGCACTGTGATGCCTCTGAGTTTGGACCACATAAGGCATCTTCTCTGGCACATTATATTCTTTGAATGTTAACGCCTGGATTAATTTGCACCTCTTACCGGTAACTTTCCCCAGGCTTGGACAAATTGATTTATCTTAAATAATCATACGTATCTTGAACTTCTTAAAAGTGAAGTAATTCTTTTGGAGTAGAAAGAATGACGCAATCGCATGTTGAATCTAAGATGTTACACCATCAAAACCCCATAGTTTTGGCCCCTATTCTATGGAGGACAGAAAGTACGCAGACCAGCTGATTTAAAGCCCTCTTGTGTCTACAGAATGTCTCGCGCACCCTCCGGTATAATATTTATTCCCCTTCCCCATCATGATTTACTCTATAATTTATAATCACACTTGAGCTGTCAGTTCTAAATCAAAGAGCATTTCTGAGATGGGAAGGCAGTCCTGGAGAAGACCACTAAATCTCTCCCTGAAGCACACTTGAACTTTCCAGCACCCCGTGGGGGAGACTCATAAGATGCAGCCCTATGGTATGCAAGCTACTCATGTGAAAATATTATGATGTTTGCTAATTGGACCATTAAAATATAGGTTTCGATAAAATTCGAACTCCTCCGCAAATAGACTCAAATCTGATAACCAGACTTGAACACGCTTTCACACCATGCTGTACAGAGCTAAACATATCAGCTCATGCAGCCGGGAATGCTGGTCACATACAATTAGCATGTCTAGTCAAGTCAAACTTGTTCAGTCTGACCAAGTAATTGAATCGATATCCCTCCCCTGGGAACTGACCTTCGGGCCACTCCGCAATGGACATTCCTCTTATGTAGACCACATTCTACTTCCTAAGAGCATTCTCTCTTCCCTCCGGATTTCCCCAGTATCCGGACCTGCACAGAGAATTCCCCACCCAGAAAAAGCCCGCCTAGAGTCCACTAAAAACCTCCAACTGCCGAAACCGGTTTGGCTCAGTGGATAGAGCGTCGGCCTGCGGACTGAAAGGTCCCAGCTTCGATTCCGGTCAAGGGCATGTGCCTTCGCTGCGGGCACATTCCCGGTGTGGGGTGTGCAAGAGGCAGCTGATCGATGATTCTCTCTCATCGATGTTTCTAACTCTCTATCCCTCTCTCTTCTTCTCTGTAAAAAATCAATAAAATATATTTAAAAAATAAAAAAAATAAAAACCTCCGACTCCCCATCTTTGGGGGTACTGGTGCCATTTGGGGGCCCAGCCCACGTGGTATCCAGGTGACCTAATACATTCATCATCCCTTACCACTTCGACCTCCTGTGTCCCTCCTTCGGCGACCCTGATATGCTGATAGGACTATCTCAACACCAACCAACTAGACCAACCACACACTTTGAAAAGAAATGCGATGGAAATGTCTGGGCCAGTTCAGCGGCCTCGGAGAGTCGAAAGGAAATTAGAATTCTGTTTCTTAGAGAAAGCCCATATAGGATGTGATGTTGGACAGGCGTGGGATATCAGAGAGAGGAAGGGATTGAGGGCGCCCCATTGCCTTAGCCATTCTTCAAGACCCCATAACACCCGTACCATGTTTCAGCAACAAACTTTCTATCTAGCCCGGTCGACCCGCCCGGTCAGAATCAAAGCTCACTGTAATTTGTGGGAGAAGAAGGAAAGGAGTCAGACACCTACAAACCTCTTCTCAGTCTTTTGAAACGTATTCTTCTTCCTTTTGAAACGTACGAAGCCCAGGCTCGGGGTCCGGAAGCAGAGGTGCTGACCACTCGTGTGTCAATGGAAAATAATTGGACGCTCGCTCGCGTGTCAAAGCGCCGAGATCCATAAAGCTGAGGATCCGCACATCAATGGGAAGGCAAGTGGGTCAGAAGGTAGCCTGTATCTCTGTATCCCTCTGTCTCCCCATCTTCTAAAAGCTCTTTTTAGAATTCATGGCATTCTCCGGTAACCCAATGAGGCCCACCTCCTATTATAGTATGTTAATGGTACTGGACAGGCAATGCAGTCAAGACCCCAGAAATGGAAAGAAGCCCTCTTTGAAGGCTGGAGAGAGATGTAAAAAGCTGAAGCCGACCTTGGCCAATCCCTCTGCCATGAAAGGAGACATTTGAAAATATCCCGGAAGCGAGGCTGTGGGTGTAAGGAAACTTTTCTAAGCTCACATGAAGGCAAAGAGAACGATCGGACCAAAGCATATATCGGCCGCCCTGAGGTGGTAATTGGGTTACATAGTTGTACAGTGGTTCTCACAAAAGAAGGCGGCTAAGTTTCACTCCAGGTTTACTTTCCAGAAGATTCTGCAACAAGAGCACATCATTTCTTGACATCAACTTGAGTTATTTTCTTTTATTTTTTAAAATATATTTTACTGATTTTCCACAGAGAGGAAGGGGGAGGGACAGAGAGCTAGAAACGTCGATGAGAGAGAAACATTGACCAGCTGCCTCCTGCACACCCCACACCGGGAATGTGCCCGCAACCAATGTGCATGCCCTTGACTGGAATCGAACCCGGGACCCTTCAGTACGCAGGCGGACACTCTATCCACTGAGCCAAACCGGTTTCGGCTAAAATTAACATTCTACCTATGTTGAAAGGAGTGTAGTATTTGACTTAACAGCTTCCTCGAGGGATGGATGTATTATTTTATGTTGGCTCTTCGCTTTCATTTTCGGCTTCTCATTACACTGAAGTCTTGTATAAAACATGACAGGTCCCGGGCAATGAATAATGATTTCACACACTCTCTCACTCATGTATTTTGCATCCATCACCCTAAACCTCTCATATGCGTCCCTCCCATCTTCTGCTCCTGCTACTTGGTGGGATTAGAACAAATGTTCATTTCATCTTTTTTTTATATATATATATTTTATTGATTTTTTTACAGAGAGGAAGAGAGAGGGATAGAGAGTTAGAAACATTGATGAGAGAGAAATATCGATCAGCTGCCTATTGCACACCCCCAACTGGGGATGTGCCCGCAACCAAGGTACATGCCCTTGACCGGAATCGAACCTGGGACCCTTCAGTCCACAGGCCGATGCTCTATCCATTGAGCCACACCGTTTCGGCCAAATGTTCATTTCCAAGGGAAGTGTAGTTTTATCTCTCTCAGACCAAATTGCTTCTTGATCATCCCGTGTTCTAATTTGAGCGAGTGACTGAGTGGATGAGTTGATTTGGCTTTGGGTAGAATGAGTCTGAATGGAATTCCGTACTTTATTTATAATCCAAGTGGTAGGCGGCTTTATTTGCGTCCTTATGATGAGCCCTGTCCGTGAAAGAACTTAGGAAATAGCGAAAAGACATTATTGTAGATTCCTAGCTAGGGACACCACATTTGCAGGAATACCCAAAAGCTTTATTGTAAGAATGAGTTGGGATTTAAAAAAATATATAATATATATATATATATATATATGTGTATATATATATATATATATATATATATATATATATTATTGATTTTTTACAGAGAGAAATAGATAGGGATAGAGTTAGAAACATCAATGAGAGAGAATCATCGATCAGCTACCTCTTGCACTCCTCCCTCCCCCCCACTGGGGATGTGCCCGCAACCAAGGTACATGACCTTGACTGGAATCGAACCTGGCACCTTTCAGTTCGCAGGCCGACGCTCTATCCACTGAGCCAAACCGGTTTCTGCATGAGTTGGGATTTTTAATTCCAAAAATTACCTTTCCTCATATGTCCTCCAAATGAAAAAGAACAAGAGAAAGTAAGACGTGTCTTTACACTAAGAATCCAATTAACACATGGAAACCACTCCCTCAATCAGTTTCCTGCATTCCTAAGGGGAGAATTGGCTGGATAATCAATTCAATTGTAGATAAGTGGGCCCGTAACAAAGCAAAAGTGAATTTGGCAGAAGTATATTTTACTCAGGGGCTTGGGTGTGTCAGCGCAAGAAACAGTGTTGGTATGAGAATGAATTAAACATGTTGAAGCCTGTGGACCTGACAGATTTACATTTATTATTTTTTAAAATAGTTTTATTGCTTTCAGAGCGGAAGGGAGAGGGAGAGAGGGATAGAACCATCAATGATGAGAGGGATAGAACCATCCATGATGCCTCCTGCACCCCCCCCACTGCGGATCTAGCCTGCAACCTGGGCATGTGTCCCGACCGGGAATCGAACCATGACCTCCTGGCTCATAGGTCAGCGCTAACCACTGAGCCGCGCCAGCAGGGCATAAGAGGTTTACATTTAGCTGGAAACTTCGAAATGGCATCTTCTTTGGCTACAATACCTGGCCTTTGACTGGCTTGGGCCTGGTCGTACCGGAGAGAGGAGGACATGGGTCCCAGGTGGACCTTCCCCCTCAGGAGCTGGCCTGGGGGCTTCACTGTGACTGGATACGCCCGCTTCCAGCACGGTTCTTTCCAGCTCAGGATTCTTTGTCCCCGACATGTCACGACTGCACCTTTTTGACAAGTTCCCCGGCGTCTGGCGTCGGATAGAGGTGCCTCCTGCAAGGTGACAGGAAGTGCCTTGACAGCTCTGCGCGGCGGGACCCCTTCCCACATCTGAAGCTCTTTGCCTGGCGTGCGTGCGGTGCCACCGCTTTGAATCTGCACCATTTCCCACGGCTGCCATCTACGTGGGAACAGCAGGTTCCAGTGATTTGCAAACTGTCAGAAAAATGACCCCGGACAACCCTGTCATTTTCAGTGACTGTGGATACCCCTTCAGGCTAGAGCCTCGGCAGAATTTTAAATGAAGCAGGCTGCATCCAAGCAGACGAACACCCCCCTCTCTGACACCTCCAATGCTCAGGCCCCGTCCGCCTCGCTCCGGTCCTTGTTTGCATTAAGAACGCCACGCTCCCTGCCCAGGGACCCCCAAGAGCTGGCTTGTTCTAAGAAGAAAAATAGAACAGCTCCTTTAGATGTCCACAGAATCCCCCTCTCCTAACCATCGGAAGAGCCTCTCTCTTCCCGTACCCCTGAGGGTCCGCAGGATATTTTCAGATTTTCAGCACACTGAACAATAATTTGTAATTAGTGGATTTGTTTCTTTCCTTCTAAGGTCTGACTTCCCTGCCAGAATTTCCCCCCTCAAAGAGCAGGGACATAGCCTGTAGCATTCGACATTGTGTCTGGCCCATCAGGGGAGCTCGATAAACATATGCCGAATGAATGAATGGATGGATGAACCAGTCAATCAATCAATCAATCAATGGATCTCAATTGAGAGGGAAGGCCTTATGTGAAAGTCAAGGAAAAAGCATAGTTGGGGGGTACACGATCTATCTCTTTTAATTGATGCCACTGCATGATTCTGATATAGCAATCATCTTCTTCCAGGTTTTCTCATCATACTTTTGCTTGCCATTAAGTTCTCTTGTTTCATTTGGCTTCAAGCACATCATTTTCCTCTCTGCGTACTACGGTACTACATACTTTTCACTGAGCTAAAGATTTTCCAAATGCATGCAGATGCATCCGAGATGGCCCATTCCGTTATCAATTCCCCAACCCCTGGCTCCCTAATCATTAAGTAATCGCCTCTATCGACAGTTTGGCCGCCTTCTTGCTAATTTTTGCTGACACGATGGAGGCCCCCAAGAACAGGGCTCACCTTTGGCCGTTCACTCAGAAGCCACAGGTGGGCCGGCCATCGATCAGGCTGGCCTTTGTGTCCAGGGACACCTTCTCACCGATTCCAGTGACTTGTCTAATGAGGCATCATTAATCGATAATGGGCAGGTGGAACGCTTTTATTATGGTCACAAGTTTGCTAACATGGACTAGAGCTTAGAAAAACAGAAGCCTATGTAAGAGTAGAGTGAGTGGTGGTCTAAAGATGGTGTCTTTGAGGCCAGTGTAAGAAACCGGGTCATAGCTGGTTTGGCCCAGTGAATAGAACCTCCATCTGTAGACTGAAGGGTCCCAAGTTCGATTCTAGTCAAGGGCATGTACCTTGGTTGCAGG
This sequence comes from Pipistrellus kuhlii, assembly GCF_014108245.1. Lineage (NCBI taxonomy): Eukaryota > Metazoa > Chordata > Mammalia > Chiroptera > Vespertilionidae > Pipistrellus > Pipistrellus kuhlii. Next base: position 3,429,592 of record NW_023425543.1, on the reverse strand, counting down.
CACATCCCCTGTAGGAGCTGTGCAGGAGGCAGCTGATTGATGTTTCTAACTCTCTATCCCTCTCCCTTCCTCTCTGTAAAAAACCAATAAAATATATATTTTTAAAATTGTATTAGTATATCGTTTTAATTCTTCTTTTACTGTGAACAGCCCAAACCAGTTTCTGGTTCTTGTCTGAACAACCTAGGTAGGTGGTGTTTTTGTTCCCTGCCTTGTATATTCCTCATTTTGCCAGAAAGATGATTTCCCTCTCCTCTGACCATTCGTTTTCTAATCGCCCGATAACCTTCCGTCACAGGCCTGATAATTTCGTTGGAAAATGTTTCCAGTGCAGTATCTTGACCAGAACAATGACAAGGGACTTTCTCTGTCGCCCCCTCTGTTGCTGCACTGAGATGGCATCCGCTCGGCTCTATCTCTGGTTACCATGGAAATCATTTATTATTGTTGTCAAAGATAGATGGTCCACATACATTTTAAATAAGAAACTTTTCATATACGAAGGCTGGCTCTGTCACCGTCTCTCAGGACCTCACTCTAGGAAGCAGTCCATGACATTGCAGTTCAATTATGGACGCCATGCGCATGAACCTTCCAGAAATCGTTTCAAAAATACTTTAAAATATAATCCATCTTTTTGAAACTCCCTGCCTTTCTATTTGCAAGGGGGAAAAGGCTATGGAAAGATGCTGCATATTTTACACTATTTGCATTAGACGCTCTAAGTCAGACCATAGCTACGCACACACTCACACATATATGCACGCAGGTGTATAGCAGGTAGGCAGTTGAATTCTCTTTGGAGTAAGAGCTGCTTAGTAAAATAGTATTGGACGGAATACAACCAGTTGCCAAATGGATCAACAAATAGCCATGTTCAAATGGTCTAAGTTTCCCTGCCCCCAACACTATGTGTATGTCCATCTGGGATCGCACATTTTCTGGGTGTGTTCAGCCACGTTAACTTCCTGTAAAAAAATATTTTATTGATTTTTTACAGAGAGGAAGGGAGAGGAATAGAGAGCCAGAAACAATGATCAGCTGCTTCCTGCACACCCCTACTGGGGATGTGCCCACAACCAAGGTACATGTCCTTGACCGGAATCGAACCTGGGACCCCCCAGTCCATAGGCCGACGCTCTATCCACTGAGCCGACGCTCTATCCACTGAGCCACACTGGTTAGGGCTTAACTTCCTTTCTATGTAACCTTTTGGGAGTCGATTAAACGGACTCATTCTTCTCTTGAAAGGTATCAGTAGAATTCTTTCTCAGACATGCAGAATCCCCATCAGTTGGCGAGTGTAGCAACAATTAGAACACATGGCAAGGAACCATGTCTGGGCTCTGCCATCTTCCTGATTCAATGGCGGAAACCAAATGTCGCACAGGTACCCACAGAGCATGTCTTACACTCACTGAGAAAGTTGTTCTCTTTGGCAGTAAATGAGTAGCCAAAAGGGATTTCCTTAAAATTTGCCGCTTATTACATTCCAGTTCCCCGCAATGTTGCTATCATAATAAATATCAATTCAATTTTAGAATATCACCTTCTTGGAAAGCAATATCGCAGTAGGGTGACTAATTGAATCTGGTTTGCCGGGACCATCCTGTTTTCTTTTCTTTCTTTTTTAAATATGTATTTTTATTGATTTCATAGAGGGAGAGGCAGAGAGAGAGAAAAACATCAGTGATGAGAGAGTCATTGATTGGCTGTCTCCTGCATGCCCCCTTACTGCATGCCCTACCCAGGCCTGTGCCCTAAACTGGGAATGGAACCGTGACCTCCTGGTTCATAGGTCGATGCTCTGTCACTGAGCCATGCTGGCCTGGCCATTGTTGGAATTTTTATTATCTCTCATGTACTTTTGTATCTATGTATCTACCTATCTACTTACCTACCTGCCTATCGAATCCTTTCTGTGTGTAGGTATAATTGCTTTAATACTTTCGTTTATTTCTTTTAGCCGTGCCATACGTATACCTCCAGAGTGTGAGCTGTGTTTCAGTCAGGACTGCTTGTTTGGAAAGAGCCCCATTGGAAGGAGATGTTGAGCTAAGCTTCCCTCCTCCCGAGTTTTGGGGGTGCTGGCATGCGGAAGTGTGGGGTTCCCGTGGCTGAAGCCAGCCCGTCAGTCTTGCGTCCCCAGGACGCTGTCAGTGGAGCCTTGTGCTAATTCCCAGGTCCCTCCACACGGACTGACTTCCTTTGGGTTGATGATGATTGATTATGCTGGCTTCTTCATTACTTTACACCTAATCAGTGCTGGAAGTAATTTGAGTAATGATTGCTCATTATTGGCAATTGTGAAGTTCAAGTCTCTCTTTATGTTGCTACTCCAGGCAGCCAGTTGGGAAACCCCGGGATGCCTCCCGGTCCACACACATTTTCAAGGAGGAGAGAGGGGGAATCAAGGACCCACGGCACAGCGCTCACGTTACCTATCTCCTCGGCAGGAAGCAGGGACAGTTCCCACTAGATTCAATGTGAGCATCAAAGAGGCCGTTCTTACTGGATTTGAAAGCCATTCAGCCTTTTACTGAAAACCCCTCCGTTCAATAAATCATGCTATTTCATGTAACACTGTTAGCCCACTCTGTCTCAGAAATGAAGATCTATGATTCTCCAGCCAATCTGCTATTGTTAAAAAAGATAATTAATGACGCCTGCATACACACCAGAGCTGTCAGGTACCACTGCTTATTAAGGGGGTGCCACTTTAAGGGGTGTTCGTCCCCCTCTCTACACGGTTAAATCAAATTGGAGCGTGAGGTTGCGTGTATTGTTTGATTGATTTGCAGCCTTCAAATGGACTACACAAGAGGAAGGCATTTTCGGCTGTTCAGCAAGTTAATAATTAGCAAAGTCATTAGATGCCCGAGGATATTAGACGTACTGGGTTTATCACATGACTGTGCCAGGGCTGCTTACGGAACCGTGAATTCACAAAAGAAACTAAAATTTTAAAAATATGCTTTTATTGATTTTTTAAAAGATGCCGAAACCGGTTTGACTCAATGGATAGAGTGTCAGCCTGCGGACTGAAGGGTCCCAGGTTCGGTTCCAGTCAAGGGCATGTACCTTGGTTGCGGGCACATCCTCAGTGGGGTGTGTGCAGGAGGCAGCTGGTCGATGTTTTGTAGTTCTCTATCTCTCTCCCTTCCTCTCTGTTAAAAAAAAAATCAATAAAATAAGTTAAAACAAAAAGATGGATGGATGGATGGATGGATGGATGGATGGATAGATAGATAGATAGATAGATAGAAATATTGATCTGCTGCCTCCTGCAAGCCCTCTACTGGGGATCAAGCGTGCAACTGGGCATGTGCCCTGACCAGGAATCAAACCAGCAACCTTTTGGTGCCTTTGCCAGGGCCAAAGATTCTAAATTTAAAAAATATACATTTTTTATTGATTTTTTTTACAGAGAGGAAAAGAGAGAGATAGAGAGCTAGAAACGTCGATGAGAGAGAAACATTGACCAGCTGCCTCTTGCACACCCCCTACTGGGGATGTGCCCGCAACCAAGGTACATGCCCTTGACCGGAATCGAACCTGGGACCTTTCAGACCACAGACCAACGCTCTACCACTGAGCCAAACCGGTTTCAGCAAAGAAACTAAATTTTAAGAAACTGCACTCATATCTAAAGTTGCCAATAATGTGGCCTGCGTGTGTGTGTGTGTGTGTGTGTGTGTGTGTGAGAGAGAGAGAGAGAGAGAGAGAGAGAGAGAATAGCAAAGGCATTCCTAGGTTTTAGACCACCATACTAGTAAACAAAGCTATGATGTATTAAAAAAAAAGTTTCCAATTTGATGCTTGCATTTAAACAACAGGGCCTAGGCCTAGTCACACATTTCCATCATCAGGTTTATACAATATAAAAGGAAGCTAGACACTTCTTTGAGCTCATCATAACACAACGGTGCGTCCCATTAGTCAGCATTGGCTTTCCTAGACTGCAACTATGCCAGCCCGTGCAACATCCCTGCCCAGCGTGTTTTTTATCTGCACTTTGCATGTTGGGGAGTGAGAGCTGAGCTCCGGCTAAGAAAAAACACACATGCTTTGAATGTGACCCAGGACGCACTTCCGGGCGAGACCCGTGTATTCCCCTCCCCGTGTCTTTCCCACAAACTCACGCAGCTAGAATCGTGCAAGACTCAGAAGCCCGTTGAGAATGAATTATCACCACTCCGAGGTAAAACCTCCAACGTGGAGAAGATTTACGCAGGAGGTCACCCGGAGAAAACAAGATAAATGCAAATTATTTATTGATACACTCTCCTGGTTCGGTGCCAGCGCTGTAAATAAGCAGGGAAGAGCGAGTCTCTAGTTTGCAGCAGCCAACCCAGCGGCTCAGAAATAAACACCATTTCCACGTGGAGTTCCCAGCAGGCCCAGAACTGGGCCTTTTATCTTTAATTTCAGGAGCCAGTTGTTGACAGTCCACCACTAAGTGCTCAAACCTCTGGATTCAGCTGCAAACAAGTCAGGGGGAAGCACTCCTCACACCCCTGGTGACCATGGCCTTCAGTTAACTGTCAAAACACATTCATAGCCCTGACCGGTGTGGCTCAGTGGATAGAGCATCAGCCTGTGGACTCAAGGGTCCCTGGTTCGATTCTGGTCAAGGGCACAGATCTTGGTTGCAGGCTGGATCCCTGCCCCGGGCAGAGCATGTGTGGGAAGCAACCAATCAATGTGCTTCTCTCACATCGATGTTTCTCTCTCCCTCCCACTCTTTTTAAAAAATCAATGGAAAAATAACCTCGGGGGAGGATTAATAACATTAGAAACATCAGTGAGAGAGAAACATCGATCAGCTGCCTCCTGCACACCTCCTGCTGGGGATGTGCCCACAACCAACGTACATGCCCTTGACCAGAATCGAACCTGGGACCTTTCAGTCTGCAGGCCGACGCTCTATCCACTGAGCCAAACCGGTTTCGGCTGGGCCTGCCTTTTAACCGCAGCTGTGCTTATATTTAAAGCGCATGTGCCCTGAGGAATGTGGTTACGGCCCACACCTCGTGTTTCTGTGTATTCAGGGGATCTGGGCAAATTCTCCTGGAGCCACTGAGTGCCAACTCCCAATCGTGGAAGCAAGCGTTCCTAAGGCGCTTTTACTTAGACAAATTGCATAATGCTCTCCTGTCCAAATTGAGTTTTCGTAAGATCAAGCAAGTATGTTTAAAACCTCTAAGGCGCTCAACTCATTTTACACAGAACGCAGATATTTCCTCTCATAAGACAGTACCGACCGCATCACCCACTGACTCTGGGGCCCCCAATCCCATTTATAAGACTGAGTACCAAGACAAGAGCCATGGTGAGAGGGCGGAGGTGCTCAATGGACCACATTTGGTGGATAAGGCCCCTCCCTCTCCCAGATTGCCTGTGCATTGCCAGTTAAAGGGCCCATGCATTCCTTCTGGATGTTTCTGGCCGAGCCAGGGTGCCACGTGACATTTACACTTTGTAACAGAAAGTCCAAAGTCGTGGCCTTTCCTCCTCTGCCCTTCTCAAGCTCCTCTTGAAATGTGCTTTTTGACAAGAAGCTCAGGCCTTGCAAAGGGCAGGCCGGGAAGCAAGACTGCAGGTACATTAGGAATGCGGTGCTGACACAGGGAATGAAGTAATTTGGTGTTAAAATGCTTCTTTCTGAATCCATCCAGCACCTGCTGTATAAATGGCGCTGAATATCTCCTAAGCAGAGGGATGAATTTAGTGACTTGGAGGTCTATTTCATGGATATTGAGGGCCTAGTAAGTGCGACAGAGCAGCTCTCACGGAATTTAACGACCAGCAGAAATGGTTAAGAATGAAATAGTGTTCCTCGCCTAGTCAGGCATGGCTCAGTGGTTGAGCGTCAACCTATGAACCAGGAGGTCATGGTTCGATTCCTGGTCAGGGCACATGCCCAGGTTGTGGGATTGATCCTCAGTAGGGGCTGAGCAGGAGGTAGCCATTCAATGGATCTTTCTCATCATTGATGTTTCTATCTCTCTCTAACCCCCCTCTCTTCCTCTCTGAAACTAATCTACACTCATAAAAGAGGAAGATGCAAATTGACCATACCTTTGTGATGCCCACCGACCAATCAGGAGTGAGTATGCAAATTAACCCAACAAAGGTGGTGGGTTAATTTGCATACACAGGTGCTGAGTGGCTGGGATTGGGGTGGGATGAAGGCATTCCTCACCTCTCCAGCTGCTCTGGGCCTCTGGGCATTCTGGGAAGGCAGAAAGGTGGCCTTGGCCGGAGTAAAGGCGGTGCCGGCAGCCAGGGGAAGGAATGCCCATTCTTGCAGGAATCTTTGTGCATCGGGCCTCTAGTACAAATATATTTAAACAAAATAGTGCCCTAACCAAGAGTGTCCTGAATAAAAACTGTGGCCCTGGAATGAGACGCCGCTGCATTGAATTGTGATGTGGAATGACCTTCAGGAATTTTTTTTTTCCTGCTTCTAATGTCATCCACTCCAACCTGAGGAGCCTGCCTTCAGGGTGGGAGGAGCTCTGTCAGGCCCCTGCGCAGGCGCCGTGACAGTCACGCCTCAGGAAGGCGTGGCCAAGCGCCTGCCAATCAAACCCAGAAGACACCCTCATTGTCTTCCTGGCACGACACAGGCAAAGCCTCATTTGTTTGGAGCTCCCATCAGTGTTTGCCTTGATGAGGATTTGACTGCTTCAGCTGGTCCCCCTGCCAGGGCTGCGGCAGAATCCCGCTCCGTGCCAAGCAGTCTGTTCCCGCCTTGCTTTCCAGGCCTGGGCCCTGCGAGCTGGGGAATGCGAGCAGCTGCTCCCCATGGCTGGGAGGAGGAGCTGCCTTCTGGGGCCTGGATGCAGTTGCATGCGGTTTGTATGAACCCCAAAGTCCCCCTCCCCCACCCCCCATCAGACCTGTCAACTTGTGATTTTTCAGAAATCCTAACGTGTCTGTAGAAAGTTAACAGGGGCCTAATCACATTCAAGCAAATTATCCCATTGGATAACTTCATGCAGGTTATCTCATTGGGTTCTAGCCCAGCAAAGATGGAAAAATAAAGACATAGCCGAAACCGGTTTGGCTCAGTGGCTAGAGCATCGGCCTGTGGAGTGAGAGGTCCCATCGACCTGTAGAGTGAGAGGTTCGATTCCGGTCAAGGGTATGTATCTTGGTTGCGGGCACATCCCTGGTAGGGGGTGTGCAAGAGGCAGCTGGCCAATGTTCCACTGTCATCGATGTTCCTAGTTCTCTATCCCTCTCCCTTCTTCTCTGTAAAATCTCAATAAAATATATTAAAAAATAAAGACATAAATAAGTACATATGTGTTCATTTATGTGTTTATTTTTTAATTCTTATCCGAGGATTTTTAGAGAGAGTGGAAGGAAGGGGGAGAGGCAGAGGGAAACATCCATGTGAGAGAGACACATGGATGGGTTGCCTTCTGCACGCCCCCAACCAGGGCTGGGAACCTGCAACCGAGGTACATGCCCTTGACCGGAATCGAGCCTTAGTCCCCAGGCCGATGCTCTATCCACTGAGCCAAACTGCTAGGGCTAAAAATAGATATTTTAAAAAAATTCTATTTAGCCATTGGAAAAACAGAGGCTCCTGGACACCGACAATCTTGCCCATTGAGGCTGAGCTACTAGTAAATGACTCAGACTCTGGCGTTGGAGTCTGAATCCAGGACCATTTCATTACCTTGCTGTGCCTGGGCCTCCAAATTCAGGTTAGCCGATGGAGGTAATGGCAATGAAAAGCCTTCAGAGTGTGATTTGAATCATTGCAATATCTCACAGAAATGTCAGGTCTCATTTTATCTCAGAGCAGCCTTTACATTACACATACAACATTTTTGTATCTAAAATTACATGACTGATTCCTATATTTCTGCTTGATCCACTTTCTCTGTGCCTCTTGTATCTGATGGTGCTCTTGACAAAACAGAACAAACCACTTTCTAGAAGTCCCGGAATGGAGAGAAATCACCTTGAAATCATCACTCCTCTTAACTGCTCTGCTGTGAGTTGCACAGACCGAAATCGGTTGAACTTTCGGAATCTGTTTTGATCTGGTAGTTAATTTGTTGCTCTGTGAATCCCATCACTTTCTTTTCTTATCTGCTATTGAAATTCGCAGGTCTATAGATTTTAACCATTTTAATGACACCCGTAGATCCTCTTTGCCCCAATTTTTTGATCTGTGCCGTGAGTTTCGTATCTGCAAAAGGAAAAGTTTGAAGGGTGATCTCTAAGGTTTCTCTAATCTTAGGTGCCTGTGACTTTTGTCCGACACCACTGCTCACCCGTGCTGTTTGTAACCAGCAAACTCAGTATGTAAAATGCGAATGTAATCCAAGCATTACTCACACAAAGAATCTTCTTTAAGAAATGACATCCGAGGGATCTGAAAGAACAGTCAGCTCTATTTCTGCCACCACCAATAATCCTATATAATAAAAGACTAATATGCAAATCGACCGAACAGCAGAATGACCAGTCGCTATAACTTGCACTGACCACCAGGGGGCAGACGCTCAACGTAGGAGCTGCCCCCTGGTGGTCAGTGTGCTTCCACAGCGGAGTGCCGCTCAGCCAGAAGCTGGGCTCAGCTGAGCACAGCAGTGGTGGTGGTGGGAGCTTCTCCTGCCTCATTAACTGTCGGACATCCCCTGAGGGCTTCGGACTGTGAGAGGGCACAGGCATGGCTGAGGGACTCCCCTGAGTACATGAATTTTGTGTACCGGGCATCTAGTTTTCCAATAAACCTTAACCTGGATGGGTACCTTATAGACACATAGATATTTACAGAGTCATTATCATCTTCTAAAGTATAGCTTGTGACAAACTAAATAGCTGGTTGTTAACTAATGTAACCTCTGACCATCAAAAATAGTATTGATTCAGAGTTAAAAAATTGCCTTTCTGTTAAAACATTTATGGCCTAGATTTAATGTATACAATCTGTTCTATTATTCATGTACTTAATACTGTTCATAGATTTTTTTAAAAAAATAATTCTTTTGTATTTTGCTCCTGATTCTGAAGGCCTTTTCAGATGATTTCTAAGCATTCAAACCTTCCAAAGAATGGGCCATATTTATTATGCTTACTTTTTGACATTATGGTACAATTGAGTCTTGTCCAATAGGGGGACCCCTCTCTTTGTGCCAATATACAAGAAATAAATTCAAACTTGAAAAAGAATACCCTGACCAGTATCTCATAGCAAGTGGTATTATAATCTCAGCTCAACACTAAGAAAAATATCTCAGCATAATACATTGATTTGGGGTAGAATGAAAATCATAGATAGACAGGGGAAGAAGGAGATAGAGAGAAAGAGAGAGGGAGAGAGAGAGAGAGGATTTCTTTTTCCTTTTGTAGAAAAAAGGATGTAACCTTTAAAAATACAAATCAGAAACACACTGCCTGTGACTGATTTTCCAGGTAATTCTAGAAAGAGTTGTGATCAATATGGGAGACTGCTAAGGAAATATATATTTTATTGTATAACTAGAGGCCCGGTGCACAAATTCATGCACTAGTAAGGTTCCTTGGCCTGGCCTGCAGGATCAGGCTGAAACCGGCTCTCCGACATCCCCCCAAGGGATGCTGGGTTACAAGAGGGTGCAGGCCAGGCTGAGGTGACCCCATGGGTGCATGATCAGGGTAGAGAAGGATGTAGTAGGTTGGCCAGCAGGGGAGGGCTCCAATGTGTGTCTCTGGTTCTGCTAGTTCAGTCCCAATCGGCCAGCCCCCAGCACCAAGCTAACCTACTGGTTGGAGCGTCTGCCCCCTGGTGGTCAGCGCATGTCATAGCGAGTGGTTGAGTGGCCTTAGCATATCATTAGCATATTATACTTTGATTGGTTGAATGGACAACTGGACGACGGGGCTTAGCATGTTAGGCTTTTATTATATAGGATTATTGTAAGTACTAAATAGGAAGATATATATATATATATCGAATATATATATATATCTCACATATAAGGTGATATTTCAAGGTGATTGCAGGTAAAACACACACACACACACACACACCAAGAAAAGGCACCACTTTATTATGAAAAACAACTACGCATATACCATAACATGTACCAATATTAGATTTCCATGTTATGGCTTATTATACCTATTTTCAGATAAGCATGGTTTGCAACAATGGAGTTGGAATGTGGGTGATACCATCACCCTGAATTAGCAGAGAAAAATCTCAGTGGTGCGGAAGCCGGTTTGGCTCAGTGGATAGAGCGTCGGCCTGCAGACTGAAAAGCCCTGGGTTTGATTCCGGTCAAGGGCATGTACCTTGGTGGCAGGCACATCCCCAGTTTGGGGTATGCAAGAGGCAGCTGATAGATGATTCTCTCTCATTGATGTTTCTAACTCTTTATATCTCTCCCTTCCTCTCTGCAAAAAATCAATAAAATATATTTAAAAAGAAAAACAAAAATCTCAGTGGCTCACGGCCACTCCTCTGAGAGGTGGATTGGAAGCCTCTGACGCGTTATATTTATACACTGGGCTTCTCCCTCATATTGCTAGCAATTCAGCACAGCATTTTTTTTTCCCTCCTTCTGCACCATATTTATAAGCCATGGTGCGTTTGGATGCCAGGTGCAAGGGGATTCCAACTTCAGGCTCCAAGTTGGACGGCTGTTGCTTTTTCCCAGCCAGGCCGAAGGACTCTCTAACCCTCCTCACCCTGGAAGCTGACCTTTCCGCTCTCTTCCCTCTACAAGCGCAGTATATATGATAATGACTTCATTGTCAACCAATAGAATACCATTAATTCTCGTTTTTAGGACGTTATCAGCAAGCAAAGCACCAGTATTAGCTCGCTACCATCTGCGAGTGACAGTTTCCTTATTACAAAATATGTAAAAATATGGATTCCCTTAAGGAATCTGTTGCGTTGCATCTGCTCAGATTTTTGTTCTATGCTAATGGTTTTAACCCAGCATCTGAAGTGTGCAAGAGGGAGAGAGAGAGAGAGAGAAAAAAAAAAAAAAAAAACCTGGAATTTTTTTTCAGCTAAGTTACGCGTTTCACATTTAAAGTGCCTCAGAGAGGGAGAGAAAGCTACGTCAGGGGCCTGAGCAGAAACAAAGATGCAAGAGGAAGCGTCTCTCATACCTGGCGTTGAGTCCACCCCTGGCTTTGTCTTCAGAGAGCGCTGACTGCCCACACAATTAGGCCACTTGAGATACGAGGGAGGCGTGGGGAGTGGGGCTAGAGATGCTAAATCCCAAATGAGCTATGATGATAACAAAGAGATCAGGACTGATAAGACCATTCTCATCCTGAGAGCACCGTACTCACGCGATATTAAACAATCGCAGTGATTAAAACGAGCTGTTATAATTATGAAAGCATTCTCCAGTGCAGGGTTGCTGGGCTGCTTTCCTTGCAGTCCCTGGCCTTCCTGTCATTTCTCACCTTTACTTGGACGCAGAGAATTCATTTGAATTAATTCTGCCCATTAAGTGGAGAGGGTGTTTGGGTTGGGGCCAAAAGCAAGGAGCAGATTTCAAATGCTGGCCTCTGAGCCTCAACCATTTAGGGAAAAGCTCAGCTGGCGTGGCTCTGTGGTTGAGCATCAACCCGTGAACCAGGAGGTGACGGTTCGATTCCCGGTCAGGGCACATGCTCGGGTTGTGGGCTCATTCTCCAGTGTGGGACGTGCAGAAGGCAGCCAATCAATGCTTCTCTCTCATCAGTGATGTTTCTATCTCTCCCTCCCTCCCTTCCTCTTTGAAATCAATACAAATAGATTTAAAAAAGACCCCACAACAAAGCATTTAAGGAAAAGACTCATTTGTGTAGGATGCAGTCACCAACTGAGTCAGGCTTGCAGAATAAATCCGGGGCGGGAGTCTTCTCTCTGGCTGCTGCTCCTCCTGTGTGCTCGTGGGGAGCGTGGCTTCTGGCTGGCGGCGTTTTCACACTCATGTAACAACTTACTATGAATTGCCTTTCCATGGCTCTCTGTCCTCAGGCTCCAGATTGTGGAGTATATGAGGCATTGCTTCTCCATTACCAGCATCCCGAGATACAGCGACAGATTCCTTTCCACAGTTTTCATCCGCGCTTTGTGATTCTACACACTCGCCCCGGTAAATACTTTCCTTTTCTGGAAATAAGAATGGCCCGATGCTTCTTTTTACGTTTTGAGAGAGAGAGAGAGAGAGAGAGAGAGAGAGAGAGAGAGAGAGAGAGAGAGAGAGAGATGTTTATTTGTTGTTCCACTTATTGGTTGATTCTTGGATGTGCCCTGAGCAGGGATCGAACCTGCAACCTTGACGTATCAGGAAGTGCTCTAACCAACTGCCAGGGCAGGGACTGGCTGATTTAAAAAGTCTAAAGCACATGGAGAAAATGAATATCTCCAGCCTGAAAAGATTTCCACAGGTTTGCTGATTAGGAGTTCTATACCCTATATAATAAAAGGCTAATATGCCAATTGTCCCCTGGACCAGGAATTTGACTGGGAGTTCTGCAAGGGGACAGGGCTGGCCTGTGCTCTATCCCAGCCAGCCCAGCTCCTGATCAGACCCCTCCACCCCAATTGCGGGAGGGGCTGCCCCATTAACCTCCCACATTCCCTGTGCACGAATTCATGCACTGGGGCCTCTAATATGTGTGTGTGTGTGTGTGTGTGTGTGTGTGTCTGTGTGTGTGTGTGTGTGTGTGTGTGTGTGTGTGTGTATAGAGCCTAATACCATCAGAAAACACATATATTTACATTATGATTCATTAACAGAAGCAAAATTACATTTATGATGTAGCAATGAAAATAATTTTATGGTTGGGGGTCACCACAACATGAGGAACTTTGTTAAAGGGTCACGGCATTAACACAGTTCCAAAGGGACATGCGTGTTAGTAGAAGTCCTCTCGGGTTCCCTTCAGCCTTTCTTGCTACTTTTTTATTTTGTTTGTTTGTTGTTGTTGTTGTTGTTGTTGTTAATCCTCACCTGAGGATATTTTCCTATTGATTTTTAGAGAGAGTGGAAGAGAGGCAGAGACAGAGAGAAACATCGGTGTCAGAGACACACATAGATTGGTTGCCTCCTGCACGTGCCCTGAACATGGCCCAGGCTGGGGCCAGGACCCTTCCGTCTGCAGACCGACGCTCTATCCATTGAGCCACACCGGCCTCAGCTTGTCTTCTACTTTTAAGGCAAAGAGATAGCAACAGTCAGTTTTAAACTATGGCCCAACAAACTTCATACTCTCTTGTTTTAGATTTGAAAGCTAATTGACAGGGACCAGAAAGAAGGATGCCTCTTTGTCGTCTTAAAAGCTTAGGAGTTCTCGCGTTGCAGCGAGACACCTGTGTGAGAACAGGGCCAGAGGGGAATTTGTAATGGATCGTGATGTAGTCAGACTTTGTCTCCTTCCAGTATGTTCCTGACGAGGGATTCGGGATCACATCTAAGTGGTACTTAATGTTTTCCCCGCTGCACGTCGCCAGCAGACTTTAAATAAAATCGACCTGGAGCGTAGCTTTGAACTCGGGGAGCCAGGAAAGCTTCGTAGAACTTTCCTGATGAGCTTGCAAAAGCTAGTTCAAGTTCAAGAAGGTGTCATTAAGAATCGCGGCAGCAGGACACTTACTTGATCAAGCCCACCTTGTAAATAATTCAAGGGATTTTCTCTGCGCCTTGCTGGGATGTGCCTGGAGACACTGCAGTTGTTTGTGTTTGAAATGGATCCCCGTGCTTATTAGAAAGAACAGGTACCAAGATGCAGTTATGATTTTTATTTTTTTTAAATCTACACTAGACACAGCGGCCTCCACGAGTTACCAGGACATTTAAAAGTCCAAAAAGCTATTTGTTTTGGGACTGTGTGTCATGGACATTTGAAAGTTGAGAAAGGTAATATATTTGAAGCCCCGTGTAGGGTAAGAGCACTTCATATTTAGTTTAAGAGACTATCTTACCATCCTGGCCGGTTTGGCTCAGTGGTTAGAGCATTGGCCTGCAGACTGAAGGGTCTCGGGTTTGATTCCAGTCAAGGGCATGTACCTTGGTTGTGGGCACAATGCCAGTAGGGGGTGTGCTGGAGGCAGTGGCTGTCACCTCTTCTCCTGACCCTGCTGGGGTCTTTGGGCTCTGGATTGAAACAAGGAACTGGGGGTGGTTGGAGTGGATGTGACCCCTTTCCCAGGGGTCCTAAGGGCCGGCTTCCTCCTTGGGACCAGTGGCCAACCTCTGGTACCTTCCCTTACTTTGGCCAGCAGGCCCTGACTGGCCTGGCCCTGATTGGTCCTGATCGCCAACCAGGTCAAGGGAACCCCACACATGCACGAATTCATGCACCAGGCCTCTAGTGGGTATATAAGTGGTGACTTCCATCATGTTAGCTGGTGACGTTATCTAGATTGAGGGGAGAAAGGGATACGAGAGATTTCAAGGGCAGAACTATGAGGGATGGTGTGTTTCTCCTTCTGTGTGTTCGTTATTTGTTATGATTTGTTTTCCATTTGTCTTGTGCACAGAAGCTCATTCATTCCTAAACTAATCTAGCAAGTGACATTTGAGGTGATAAAATGATTTCAGGAAAATTGGGGGCACACACCACCATTTCTAAGTGTTAAACTAAAGAGACTTCACAAACCAACCCTAGGATTACAGAATTAATCTCCTAGTATCAACAAAGTAACTCCTAGATCAGTGGTTTCCAGCCTCTCTTTGGCCACGCCCCACTAAGCATCTCTAACATCCTGATGCGCCCTGTGACCTATCATTCTGATTATTCAAAAAGTGAGCTCCTATTCACATGGAGGAAGCCTCCAAGGCCATGAACTTGGTCTAAACAAGCTTCCCAAGAACATGGCCTCCATGAGAGAGAAACATAACAGAACGAAAAGACTGCGGAAGGACTAAGGAAGAACTCACTAAGAAATGGTTTAAAAAAATAATAATAGGAAGTGATATGCAAAAATAGCAAATAAAGTCTCCAAACAGACTAGAGAACTGAAATGCATACATATGCCACAATATATACTTATAGACTGTATATGAGACTCCTAGGACCATAGAGATGCAAAAATCTCACTGTTCATAACTCATTCTTGAATTGCTTCCCTTAAACATCAAATTGCACCCCCACCCCCCGGATGTGTGCTCCATTTTGGGAACCATTGGTTTAGATTGTCCAACAACAAATTTCTCTTCGGTTCTTTTGAACCTTTTTTTTTTTTTTTTTTAAATTGTAATGTCATTTCCCATAAGTACCTGCTCCATTTTCCTTGGAGCGCCTACATCTCCTCGGCGGGTCACCCTCAGGAATCATCCCTGATGCACCTTTTCAGCATCTTCCTGTTTGGGGACTTTTTGAGGCGAGGTCAATCAGGACACATTCTTTTTCATCTTCGCCTCCATCATCTCCTTCGGCGGGGGTCTCGTCGAAAATGCTTGATTTTTTCCTTCTCCAATTAGGACTCTTCAAAGGCGAGAAAATGAGGCTGGGCCCCGATTTCCTGGAAAATGCTTGTAGGACCACAGCAGCCCTGGCGTTTGAAGTCTCCCCCTGCCCACCCCCCGCCCACTCGAGGGCTGCGGCCCTTATAATTGCAGTATTAGCTCTCAGTGCCATTTTCCTGGGTGGGGAACTCTTTCATGTAGGACTCTGCTCCTCTGCTACATGCTTGAAAGGTAAAAACCATTTTGATGTTTCGGATCCTAGGACATATATGTAGCTTCTTCATTACTTAGCTTAGGAAGCAGGGATGGTTATCCCTAGGTTTTTTTTCTTTACTAGTATTCCACTTTAATAAATGGAGATGAGAACTCTACACAACTTATTTATTTACTTATTTATATACTTATTTAATATATTTTATTGATTTTTTTTTACAGAGAGGAAGAGAGAGGGATAGAGAATTAGAAACATCGATGAGAGAGAATCATGAAAGTACAGTCAGTTAGCATGTTACTCTCTTATTAGTGTAGATCCTGGTAGCTAATTTGAGGAAGCATTGAATAGGGATTGAATATAAATCTACAGTATCTTTTTCTGTCCAGCCGGTATGGCCCAGTGGTTGAATGTCCACCCACGAAACAAGAGGTTACTGGTTCAATTCCTAGTCAGGGCACATGCCCATGTTGTGGGCTCCATCCTCAGTAGGGGGCATGCAGGAGGCAGCTGATTGACATTTCTATCTTTCTGTCCCTCTCCCTTCCTCTTTCAAAAAAAAAATCAGTAGAAAAACATATTTATAATTATCTTTTTCTCTCCACAGAAGCTCTCAGGCTTAGTAGTCTTGCTAGGCCCTGGGGTTATCCCTGTTGCTTTTAAGAATGGTTGATGATAATAAGGGTGATTTCTTTTCTTTGTCATTGATTTCTGTCTACTTCTTTTTATTCTCCCAACATTAAAAAAAAGAACCCAGATGAAATGAAATTGAATGCGATGGGAAGATAGACAATTGATTCCTAATTATGGTTCATTTAAATGATAAAAACACACATTCAAATGAGGAAGAGTATTTATTCAGACATCTGCCAAAATCAAAGTGGAGTGCCGGAAAAGTTGAAATATAATTCAGTGTATTGTTTCGCATGCCTCCAGTTTTAATTGGTTATTCCATTTTATCACATACCTGCTTCTCATGCTTACAACGATTTTAGATATTGCAATTATATGATATTGGAATAGTTTAATTTCTATTAAAATACCTTGCTGCCCATTCCTGTGCAACAAACTGTAATGATTTACATATGAGTCTCTGAAGTTTAGGTAATTTATGGCTTTTTATCCACCTGTGACCTGAATGGTTGTTCTGTGGTTAGTCGATACATCCAACTTGTACACAAAAGATGCAGTGTTGCCGAAACCGGTGTGTCTCAGTGGATAGAGCGTCGGCCTGCAGACTGAAAGGTCCCAGGTTCAATTCTGGTCAAGGGCATGTACCTTGGTTGCGGGCACATCCCCAGTAGGGGGTGTGCAAGGGGCAGCTGATCAATGATTCTCTCTCATCGATGTTTCTAACTCTCTATCCCTCTCTCTTCCTCTCTGTAAAAAAATCAATAAAACTATATTTTTAAAAAAGATGCAGTGTTATGAGCCAGGGTTATACAAACAAATAAATAACACATCATAAACTTTTATGTTATAAAGTAAATAAAATGCTCACATTAAATTTTTAGTGAGTATTTAATAATTCAATTAATATAATAATTTCATATTCATGGTCCCATATGTTCTCCTGGGAGGATGATTTTTGCAAGAGCTAAATTTGCTGAAGATGTACAAGGAAATAGTTCCATGCAGGTTCAGTTCTTGCTGGACTCTAACAAGTTCCTGGACTCTAACAAGTAGCTCTGCTTGTTTGGGGAAAGTTCTAGAGGCATTTCAACGTGAGGTGTTCCCTGCATAGATACTCAGAATACAAAATTATGTAGAAGGTTCCTCCTTTATCAGTGATCTTTCTCTATTTCCCAAACAAGCTCCTGATTGCTGAACACCTGCGACTGAAAGTCTACACATCTAATAACTTCTTCGGAATATAATCTGAAACAAATATTTCTATCGCAAAAGCACCTGAGGATGAATAGAATGCAGACCGACATATATGAGCATTCAGATTGTAGTAGGGAAATCAGTGGTCTTGATTTTTCTTTTCAAACAATAGAATATCTACATAAGAAATGAAATGTAGCCCACTGGTTGGCTCAGTGGCTGAGTGTCGACCTAGGAACCAGGAAGTCAGGGTTCGATTCCCTGTCAGGGTACATGCCTGGGTTGTGGGCTTGATCCTTAGTCAGGGGCATGCAGGAGGCAGCCAATCCATGATTCTGTCTCATCGTTGATATTTCTCTCTTTCTCTCCCTCTCCTTTCCTCTCTGAAATCAATAAATAATCTATTTTTTAAAAGAAATGGAATGCAATACTTTTAAAAGTCAGGATAGTAGAGCAAAGTTGGCTCACATTTTTGAGGATAAGTTACATGTTATATCATTTTCATACCTTCTTTTATCTAATATTCACAATATCCCAGTGGGATAAGCATCACAATGCCCAATTTATAAAGGCTCAGAAACATGAAATAACGGACCTACATGCAAGCATCCAGTAGGTAGAAAAGTCAGAATTTGAACTCTGGCTGGCCTGATTCCAAAGCCCTTAGCTACTTCCATTCTGACCTTTTTATCAAAGTCACATAGTAAGGGGGGGGGGGGTGAGATCATTAAAACATGTATTTTCTCGTAGAGAGCAAATCCCAGCCATCTAATTTTCTGAGTGTGTATTGAACGTTGGCACTTAGTTTTCTCATTTGCGAAGTCCCTTTTGCCCCATGGAACCAAATACATAATGTGTAATGCTAAGTTATTAATAGAGAAAATAGCGTGGCTTTCTTATTCTCATTAGCTGACAAGTGTGTTTTTGTGTAACCGCTAATCTTAGTCTGGAATGAGAAAATGATAGTAAGGAGTGATTGAGGAAAGGAGAAAGTACTATTTTCCCACACGCCATCACGACAGACAGCGTATTCCAACTATATCTCAAATCATAGCAAAGCTCAGTGAATGTTTACGAAGTAAATGCATAGCCGTTATCACATCTTATTTACATCTTCTCACAAAACCTTACATTTGTTGTAGAATAAACGTGATCTAAGCAGAGGAGTAACCCTGCCCCCCAAAAAATAAATAAATAAAGATGTCTTGGTCCTAATTTAGTCAACCCATGAGTATGTTATCAACATGGCTCAGTGGATGGAGCATCAACCTGTGGACTGAAAGGTCCCAGATTCGAACCCTACGTGGTGGCCCATCATATGGTCAATCCTAGAGAATGTTCTCTCTCTGCTTGAACAGAATGTCTATCCGGCAGTAACTGAGCAAAATGCGTGTATGTATCAGTTAGGACAGTGGTCGGCAAACTGTGGTTCGCGAGCCACATGCAGCTCTTTGGCCCCTTGAGGGTGGCTCTTCCACAAAATACCACGGCCTGGGCGAGTCTGTTTTGAAGAAGTGGCGTTAGAAGAAGTTTAAGTTTAAAAAATGTGGCTCTCCAAAGAAATTTCAATCGTTGGACTGTTGATATTTGGCTCTGTTGACAAATGAGTTTGCCGACCGCTGAGTTAGGTTAAATTGGTGACAGTCTAGTCCAGGTCTGCCGGAAACTTTCTGAATTTCTATCTATTTGTACTACCGGTAATTGGGAATGAGCCTTTGATATCGTCTGCAATTATTACTGAGTGCTTGATATTTCCTTTCTATTTTTTTTTGAGATTTCATATGTTTGGGATTCTGTTTCCGAATATGTATATACATTTCTAATCAGTATGCATTAGAATTTAAAATAATATTATAATTATTATGCATGCATCCTTTTCTTTAGATTTCTTTTAAAATGTTCCAGTGTATTTATATCTTTGATTCTAAACTGTGTATCTTGTAGGGGTTATAATATTTATTCATTTTTTATTTTTTTTAATATCCAATCTGGTGATCTCTGTTTTTTAAGTAAAGAATTTATTGCAGAAAAAAATACTTCCATTTCAGAAATTTCTTTAAGGTGTTTTTATTTTTTTTTCTGCCTTAGGCAATATATCAGGATGAAAAATTCTCTCATTCTTTTTTTTTTTTGTCCAAATTTGTATTATGAGTTATTTGCACAGCTCTGAGTGAGATTAAAATTTTGTGGTGTATTTCTACATTATTGAAGCCCATTGAACTGTTGAGAATTTTTTTTTCCTTTCCTTAATAGAATAACAATGAACATTGGGGAAAATTCTCTGGTTTGTTACTATCCGTACACAAACACCCAGTCTGTTTCATGCTACTATGAAGAAGGTACACAGTACACAGCTCACTCGTATGTTGTCCCTTGACATAAAGTGTCCCCTTTCACTGCACTAAATATATCAGAATAAACTTCAGCAAGTCTTTTATTCTGTTCTAAGGTAATACTTACACCCTTCTCACTATGGAAACACTTAGCTCAACCGTATTTGTCATTTTTGGAAAAAAGATGTAGATTTTACTACCACCCCATCACTCACTCGGTTTATGGCTGGCATAATTTTCCTGCTTTCCTGCAATATTTCATAGGAGTCGATTTAAAGATTTCATCGCCTGAGGTGGAACCCATGTCTGCAGCTTGCTGGGAAAACACTCCATAAACCTCACAAGTGGGCACAGAAGCCAGGGTTCTGGCCCTTTAATGGCTCAACAACAAAATGTCTCATCCTTTGGTAACATCATCCCGCCCAGTGATCCCCACTTAATTTTATTCTCCATAAACCTTATTTTGACTGTGGGTGAACCTTTGAATAAGCTTCAATTTTGGTCAGCACTCTATAGCTCAAGCCAATAGCTACATAGGGGTGAAATTTCCTGGACTTTAAAATTGCCGAAACCAGTTTGGCTCAGTGGATAGAGCGTCAGCCTGCGGACTTAGGGGTCCCGGGTTCGATTCCGGTCAGGGGCATGTCCCTTGGTTGCGGGCACATCCCCAGTGGTGGGTGTGCAGGAGGCAGCTGGTCGATGTTTCTCTCTCATCGATGTTTCTAGCTCTCTATCCCTCTCCTTTCCTGTCTGTAAAAAATCAATAAAAATATTTAAAATAAAGAAATAAATAAAAATAAAAAGGATTATGCAAAGAACCCCATCTATGGCTCAAAAATAGGATTCCGAGCCGCCCCGCAGTGTAACCCTGGAGGAGTGGTACCCTGTGTATGGGAGGCCAGGAGGGGACTGGGGAATACTGGCAGGGAGCCAGGGCGCCCTGTTAACGCCAAGCAGAGGCGATTTTTTATGCCTCCCCATCATCCATGAAATATTACACGTCTAATTTGTCCTCACAAGAGCCAGTGTGCTCTCCGAGGAAACATTAAGATAAACAGCTTCTTTAACTCTTTTGTACCTTGATCGTATCTTACTTTGATGAAGCCATAAAGAGGGGAGGAAGATGGATGTCGGACAGATCAGCGGGGCCATCACGTAGTTTATTACGTATTTATGACTCGGAGAGATCAAAGGATGTGTCGGGGTGGGTTTTTATTTTATTTTATTTTTTTTTATGCACATAACTTGGCAAATGGAGTTCGCTGACGCTTTCCGGTAGGTTCCAAGCGGCTTTGGTGGGGGGAGTGGAAAAAGCTGGCGCTCTGCCTATAACGCTCTTTGGCAAGACGCTGAGTGATGGTGGGATCTGAGAACAAAGCACCATACTGCATGACGTGGATATGTACACACACGCTCCACGTGTGTGCAGACAGTCACGGGTCCATCCGCGACGTGGGACAGTATACACACTCCATGGAAATATGCCCCACTTTCTTATTTTATTATTGATTTTTTACAGAGAGGAAGGGAGAGGGATAGAGAGTTAGAAACATCCAGGAGAGAGAAACATCGATCAGCTGCCTCCTGCACACCCCATACTAGGGATGTGCCCGCATTCAAGGTACATGCCCTTGACCAGAATGGAACCTGGGACCTTTGAGTCCGTAGACAGATGCTCTATCCACTGAGCCAAACCGGTTTTGGCATATGCCCCACTTTCTAATCAGAGCGATTAGTCAAGACAGGGGGATCTGGATGGGCCTATAAGCTATGCATTTGTTGTTGTGTTTTTTAAAATATATTTTATTGATTTTTTACAGAGAGGAAGAGAGAGGGTTAGAGAGCTAGAAACATCCATGAGAGAGAAACATCAACCAGCTGCCTCCTGCACAACCCCTACTGGGGATGTGCCCCCAACCAAGGTACATGCCCTTGACCGGAATTGAACCTGGGCCCCTTCAGTCCCCAGGCAGACACTCTATCCACTGAGCCAAACTGGTTTCGGCTGCATTTGTTGTTCTTAAAAATATATATATTTCTATTTATTTCAGAGAGGAAGGGAGAGAGAGAAACATCAATGATGAGAGAGAATCATCCATCGGCTGCCTCCTGCACACCCCACATCAGAGATGGAGCCCCCAACCTGGGCATGTGCCGTGACTGGGAGTCGAACCATTGACCTCCTGGTTCATAGGTCGATGCATAACCACTGAGCCACGCCAGCCAGACAAGCATAGCATTGGGGAGAACAGCGTTATTCGTCATTAGTGTAACATTTTCCAAAAAAATGGCAAGTAGAGGCGCTCCTATTCATGCCTTGCAGAGTTTAAGATGTGTATTTGTTAGTAAAGGTCCCTGTGCAGGCTCAGTCCCCAGTGTGGGGCATGCAGGAGGCAGCTGATCCATGATTCCCACTCATCATCGATGTTTCTTTCTCTCTCTCTCTCTCTCTCTCTCTCTCTCTCTCTCTCTCCCCCCCCCTCTCCCTTCCTCTCTGAAATCAATAAAAATATTTTTTTACAAATAAAAAAGAGGGTTAAGAAGTGAGGTGAGGAGATAAGAGGCCAAGAAAGCTCTGAGATGCAGAAGGCAATCAGACAGGAAGGACTTGCAGTGGAAGATGGCGCGTGGAGGGAGAACGGCCTTATGTGGGAATGAGCAAAGGATGGCCTCCTTCTTCCTGGTTCAGCTTCGAGCATCTGGGAGGCAGAGGCTGCGTACAGACCAATGCACCTCTGTTCACAGCTTAACCCAAACGTGGGTGCTCGGTCTCCTGACTGCACACTCAGTGACTGCGGCTGCAGGCGAAGCTATTGTACGTGTGTGTCCCCATCCTCCCCATCCTCCCTATCCTCCCCATCCTCCCAATCCTCCCAGTCCTCCCCGTGGTCCCAGAATGCAGGACCTTCTATTTAGCATCTCTCCTCCCAGTGTCGTTCAACCCACAATGAGTCTGCCCATGCGGCTCTCGCTCGAGAAACTAACATGCCCTCTCCCGGAAGCACAATAAAAAAGGAGGGCATCCATGGTGTCCGACTGAACAAACACAAGCCCACCGTTCAGCGGCCAGTCAATGGGGAGGGCAGGGAAGGCAATGGAGCAAGCGGACGCGTAATCTCCCCAGTCAATGGGCTGTGGGCCGGCCCGGACGGCCCATCGCGGGAAGTGTCAGGGAGATAAATAGCGGAGTGTCCTCCTCAAAAATATGATTAATCCCCTCCTCGGTCCAGTGCTGAAGATGTAGTGGGTGCAGCTGTTGCAGACAGCAGTTGCTTAGAGGGGGGATCGGGGATGAAGGCACCAGAGCAGAGCGGGCAGAGAGGAGGACAGAAAGCCAGGGGAGTCGGGGTGCTGAGGCCTGACAGCGCGGGGATGGCCAGGCCCTCCTGCTCCCCCTGAGCTCGGCTTCCATTTAAGTAACACTCAGGTCTCCTGGGCGCATGCACCTGCGCCCAGAGCCGTGACCTTGAGGGGCAAAGACACACCGGGGTTGGAGGCATGCCACACCGGAGACAGGGAGTGATCTTGAAGATTTGTGGTATCCATAGCATGACTATTTAAAAATATATATATTTTATTGCTGAAACCAGTTTGTCTCAGTAGCTAGAGCGTTGGCCTGCGGACTGAAAGGTCCCAGGTTCGATTCTAGTCAAGGGCACGTAACTTGGTTGCGGGCACATCCCCAGTGGGGGGTGTGCAGGAGGCAGCTGGTCGATGTTTCTCTCTCATGGATGTTTCTAACTTTCTATCCCTCTCTCTTCCTCTCTGTAAAAAAAAAAAATCAATAAAATACATTAAAAAATATATATTATTGATGTTTTTTACAGAGATGAAGGGAGAGGGAGAGTTAGAAACAGCAATGAGAGAGAAACAAAGGTACGTGCCCTTGACCAGAATAGGACCTGGGACCCCTCGATCCACAGGCCGATGCTCTAGCCACGGAGCCAAACCTGTTTCGGCTAGCCTGACTGTTGTGTGACCAGTATTCTCCCTTCAGAGCTGGATTTCAGTGGTGGAGATCAGGATGTGGTAATGGGGTGCAGGGTTGATGCTTTGTATGGGAAGACGGAGGTCCAGATATGCTAAGTGACTTTGTTTGAAGTTGAGTGCAGGGTGTCCGGGACTCAGTGGGACGTTGTGTCTCTGCTGAGACATGGCGCCGTGGTTACAGATAGAAGCAGCTAGGTGGGCTAGCCAGGAGGACCAGCGACTACACGTCAGGTGGCTGCTCCCGGCCACAGGCCCAATGCAAAGACTGAACGTGTGTGTTTATTGGCACCTTCTAGGCCAGTGGTCGGCAAACCCAATAGTCAACAGAGCCAAGAATCAACAGGACAACGATTGACATTTCTTTGGAGAGCCCAATGTTTTAAACTTAATCTTCTCCTAACGCCACTTCTTCACAATAGACTCGCCCAGGCCGTGGTATTTTGTGGAAGAGCCAGACTCAAGGGGCCAAAGAGCCGCATGTGGTTCGAGAGCCGCAGTTTGCCCACCACGGTTCTAGGGCATGATGGCAAGGCCGCCTAATCCACGCCCTCAGCTTCTAAAGGTGGTGCCATAGAACCTTCCAATGCTCTTCTCATGCTTTGCAGAAACATGAGAAGAGGTTTGTGTTGACATGATGCTAAGATACCACTCAACGCAGGTACCGGGGTGATGTTCATTATAGGTAAAGCCGGCAGCCAGAATCCCACATCCTTTACTTATCCTAGCCTCAACAGATCTGTGTTCAGTTAACAATGAAAAGACGGAGCTATAAGCCCTAGCTGATGTGGCTCAGTGGATAGAGCACCAGCCTGCAGACTGAAGATCCCAAGTTTGATTCCAGTCAAGGGCATGCCTGGTTGTGGGTTTGATCCCCACTAGAGGTGTGCAGGAGGCTACTAATCATTGATTCTCTCTCATCATTGATGTTTCTCTCTCTCTTTCTCTCCCTCACCCTTCCTTCTGAAATCAATAAAAATATATTTTAAAAAAAAATAGTGAATCATTCTGTTAACCCTGAATTATTTGTACATTGCCACATTTTGGATCACAGTAATTTTGGATGGATTTCCTATCTATCACATTAACAACAAATATTTCTCTGGCCTCAACTTTTAAATATGAGGGGTTATTTTCTATCACTATAGAAACAGATAAATAGTAAATTGTATACACATATTTATGCACACTTTATACATGCAATCATTTTCACTTCATATTAATCTAAATAAGTAAATAAGCAGGTTTTCATTGTCCAGTGCTTAGGGAAGTATCGCAAACGCAGTTGGCTTTCTAAAAAATCACAAGATTCTGGAAACTCTTATCATGAAGAAATGGATTTCACTGCATTCAGCTTGCTTTCCTAGTGAGTATGTGAGATTGTTTCACACTCATGTTTCTCCAAGGCCCTCAGAATAGCGTTCTGTGTAGACCATTGCTTAGGATGTGGGTCTGACGTCATCGGATCTGTTTCCATGTATGGTGGGTGTGGTGCAGGAGAGTGGACACACCTGCATTTGGTTCTAAGCATCCATAGCTTTTTAGGGCATTGCAGCAACACAACATGTTATTCATCGACATGCAAGATAAATTGTTAAAAATCGGGACTGTCCCGCCAACAGCGGGACGTCTGGTCACCTTATGCTAAGGAGACGTTTTCTTTTGTGATGGGGGAAAAAGAAAATCTGACATCATCCCCTATTTCTCCTGATATGCAATCTCTCTTTTAGTAAAACGTTAAATACATCCATGGACCCCGGATCTGCACTGAAACTAGATGCTTTCAGACGCCCTACGTTAATGAGGAATCTCTTAAATGTCATGTCCACGGGGACAAAGGAACCAATATCGCATCGCAAAAGCCCCGCACATGAAATCTGGTCAATGGCTGGTGACAAAAAAAATGAATGCTTTCTGTCCAGTATAAGGGTTACGCTCAGTATTAATCATAAAATGACCTTTAATTGCCAAACAAAAGTGCTTGGCTATTTCCCTGCAATCCCGCAACTCAACCCGGAGCATTGGGGGGAAAAAGTCATAATTTGCCCGGTATACATACATGCAAGTATGAAGCCCGCTCGGCTACTCAATTAGTAAACATGTCAAGGGGTGGGTGAGTTATTCACGGTTCAGAGGGCCCTCCCCTCTTCACCGGGAACTTTTTTCTCACTCTAATGAAATGATGGATAATCTGGAAGTGGGTGCTTTAAGGAGATAGTATTAATCATCCCTCGTGATGAAGTGACTCACGCATCCCTTGGTCTCCAGATGCTGCGGCTCACCTTCCTCCGAGACAAAGGGCGCCTAAGCCAGGAGGGTCTTTCTTTTTTAATATTTCTATTCTTTTTTAAAAATATATTTTGTTGATTTTTCACAGAGAGGAAGGGAGAGGGACAGAGAGTCAGAAACATCGATGAGCGAGAAACATCGATCAGCTGCCTCCTGCACACCCCTACTAGGGATGTGCCAGCAACCAAGGTGCATGCCCTTGATTAGAATCGAACCTGGGACCCTTCAGTCCGCAGGCCGACACTCTATCCACTGAGCCAAACCAGCTTCGGCAAGGAGGGTTTCTCTGATCAGCTTTCCACAGAGTCCCCACCCACGTGGGGGGAAAGGCGGGGTTCGGTTTCGGAGCTCCCCTCAGGTAGAGCGGCAGGCTTGGCACCAGTCTCATTCGGCGGCTTTCTGAGAGAGGGGAGCTGGGGTCTCCCTCACACCCCGATTCCTGACATCCCCCCCCCTCCCCATTGCTCAGAAGAGAGGAGGGAAGGACTTAAATGGCAGAAGTAGAAGATACAGAGGCAAAACTATACGTGTGTTTGCTGGCTAAGTCCTTTGCCAGTCTCCTTACGAAACGTTAGCCTTTGCTGGGTTGGATCCATCCAGTGAAGATGTTTGTTGTTCGCCGAAACCGGTTTGGCTCAGTGGATAGCACTTCGGCCTCCGGCCTGAAAGGTCCCAGGTTCGATTACGGTCAAGGGCTTGTACCTTGGTTGCGGGCACATCCCCGGTAGGGGGTATGTAGGAGGCAGCTGATCGATATTTCTCTCTCATTGATGTTTCTAACTTTCTATCCCTTTTTCTCTGTAAAAAATCAATAAAATATATTTTTTAAAAGATGTTTGTTGTTCCTCTTACTTAGACATTTCATTGGTTGCTTCTTGTATGAGCCCTGATGAGGAATTGAGCCTTGTCATTTCGGGACAAGACTCTAGCCAACTGAGCTACCCGGCCAGGGTCTGAGCAGTGTTTTTTATTTATTTATTTATTAAAAAAAAAAAAAATATATATATATATATATATATATATATATATACACAATATATTGATTTCAGAGAGGAAGGAAGAGGGAGAGTGAGATAGAAACATCCATGATGAGAGAGCCTCATTGACTAGCTGCCTCCTGCAAGTCCCCCACCGGGGACCAAGCCCACAACCTGGGCAAGTGCCCTTGACCGGAATCGAACCTGGGACCTTTCAGTCAGCAGGCCGATGCTCTATCCACTGAGCCATCCCGCCTAGGGATGGCCAGTGTTTTTTAAAGGGAGAAAAACGTTGAACATAATCTGGGGGCATATCTCCTGAGGCTAACATAGCTCTCATCACAGACTCATTGTGAATGCTTCTTGAAGCCCAGAAGCTAAAGGAGCAAGCAGGAAGGATTCCTAACGCAAAGAGGCTGTTCCAGATAAATTACCTCAGAAAGATAAAGCTAAGGGGAAGCAGTAAGGCATTTGTCATCGTGGAAAGGTATTGAGGACCCAGAGTTTAGATAATAACCAATAGGCATGAGGGTTACAAATGAGGTGATCTTGTTGCTTTTTTGGGCACAAGTCTACTCAGAGGCCAGTTCTGTCCAGATGATGGCTGGCAACACGCAGACCCAACACCTAAATATTGTGTAGACACAAAGAGCTAGAAGCACACTTCCAGTCTGCTGCTCAGTCCCGATAGCCCAATCCCAGCAGCAATCTAACCTTCCGGTCAGAGCGTCTGCCCCCTTATGATCAGTGCACGTCCTAGCGAGCTGTTGAGCAGCCTTAGCATATCATTATCATACTACTCTTTGGTCGAACAGACGACTGGGTTGTCTGGACACTTAGCATATTAGGCTTTTATTATATAGGATTCAAGCTGTGCTAGAAGATGAACTAGACAGTGGCTCCCCATGTGGGGCACACATCCCACAGGCAGGCAATTCGATGGTTAAGGGGTACAATTCAAGAATAAGTTATTAACAATGAATTTTTTGCATGCTCCATGGTTCTAGAAGCCTCATATACCATCTATACATATATATTGTGGCATATTTATGAGTTTCAGTTCTCTGTTCTATGTTTTAAAACTTTATTTGCTATTTTTGCATATCACTTCATATTACTTTTTAACAATTTCTTAGTGATTTCTTCCTCAGTCCTCCCACTGCCCTTTTGTTCTTTTCATTTTCTCTCTCATGGGTGCCATGTTCTTGGGAAGCTTGTTTAGACCAAGTTCATGGCCTTTGAGGCTTCCTCCACGTGAATAGGAGCTCACTTTTTGAATAATAAGAATGATAAGTCACGGGGGCGCATCAGGATGTTGGAGATGCTTAGGTGGGACGTGGCCAAAGAGAGGGTGGGAAGCACTGAGCTAGACTGAGCAGTGCTGATGATGCCTTGTATTTGCAGTGGAATAGTGTACTCTTAGAAGTGGCCTCATTCATTTCTCCGAGACTTGCGGATGACGGAGCGTGGCAAGTAAAATAAATGAGAGACGTCAGGGCATCATGACAAGAGGTAGATCTTGAAGTGAGATTGGCTTACACTTAAGATTTTGCTCCATGACTTGCTAAGCGGGAGTAAATGTGGGATTCTGTCCTTGGGTGTCTGCTCAGCAATTTATAGTTGTTGGGTTCTTATAGAAATAGAGATCTCTGTGGAGTGGGGAGAAAGAGAATTGGTTATATTCTGCTCTCATCAGATCATGCCTAGGTGTGTGTGTGTGTGTGTGTGTGTGTGTGTGTGTGTATAGTAAAAAGTATATGTTATATTCTGCTCTCTCTCATCAGATCACGCCTAGGTATGATGATGCCAAACCAGTTTCAGCATCATCATACCATTTTTAAACTCTTGGTTTGCAGCTAACATTTCACAGACACACGTTCAGACTCCTCTCTCCGCCTTAAGAGGGATGTCTCTGAACTCTCCCTTGGTTCGTGGTTAATTTCCTGGAGTGATTGGTTAGAGCACATGTGTCAAACACAAGGCCCGCAGGCCAAATCCGTCCCGCCAGGCCTTGCAATGTGGCCCGCACCGCGCTGTCATCACTGCACTCCGCTGAGTTTCCATCACAATGACAGTTTATGACTGTTCAGTAAACCATTCGGCCCGCGATTCAGGCTGGATTTTAGATTTTGGTCCCTTCTCTGATTGAGTTCGACACCCCTAGGTTAGAGGAATGTGAAGGGACCTCCATTTATATAAAGGAATAGGTCTTTGTCCATGTAAATATCAAAGAGTAACACTAATGTCTTCAGGGTCCAGGGGAAAGGAAAAGGGAAGGTGGCCCAAGGAAATCTCAGATATTTCAAATGGCTGGATCTTCAGCACGCGGAGCAGCCATCCTCTGCTCTTATGCACGTTTCTGAATGGGTTACCTTGTGGTGGGAATCCTGGCCCCGTTACTTACATCTCTGCTTTTTCTAACGGGGGTGGGGGTAGGGAGACACCACCGGAACAGTGAGGACCGCTCATTGGCCTCATTATCTCCACCTCGATATGCCTTGCCTACCTGCTGCAGCGCTCCGGTTCGAGACAATTAATCCTAATACCCGCCCCGCCTGCGCTCATTTCTCATCTTGGCAGGCGGAGCTCTGTAATGGCCACAGGGGCGTGGCCCGGGTCCCAGAGCTGGGCTCCTCCAGATGTGCGAGCGCTTCATATGCACACAAAGTCCGTCTCTCTCTCTCTCTCTCTCTCTCTCTCTCTCTCATCTTTCTCCTTGTCTTTTTTTTCTTCCATCTCTTCCTCTTCTCTTCCTCCCTCCTTCCCTCCCTCTGGTCCGTCCTGCCTTCCTTTTGTCTTTTCTTCCATCCCTAAATTTGGCTTCTCTTCCCCTTCCTTTCCATCTCTCCTCTCTTCCTTCCTCTTTCCCTCTATCTTTTCCTTCCTTCCTTCCTTCCTTCCTTCCTTCCTTCCTTCCTTCCTTCCTTCCTTCCTTCCTTCCTTCCCTATTCTCCTCTCTTCCTCCCTCCTTCCCTCCCTCTGGTCCATCCTGCCTTTCTTCCTTCTTCCCTTCTGTCCCTTTAACTCTCTTCCCCTTCCTTTCCATCTCTCCTCTCTTCCTCCCTGTTCCCCTCAACTCTTGTCCTTCCTTCCTTCCTTCCTTCCTTCCTTCCTTCCTTCCTTCCTTCCTTCCTTCCTTCCTTTCTTTCTTTCCTTCCTTCCTTCCTTCCTTCCCCCTCCCCGCACTCCCTCCCTGCCTCCCTCCCTCCCCTGTAAAACAGTTGGACTTCAAAAATCAAAACTAAAACAAAGCAAATGAGTGTGCAGAAGCCTCCCAGGCTTTCCACACCTTGAAGGACTTTGGCTCCGGTCCCTGTACCAGGTGCACGTAGGGGGTAACAAATGGCAGGCAGCAGTGGGGGCGGGAAGAACCCCTGTTCTCATGCACCCCCCTTACTCCCAGAGAGAGAGCTCCCGTGTCCTAATTTCCCACCCCAATCCCAAGTTCATATTTGGGGAACGCCGGTCGCCGCCATTCCCTGGCATTCTGCTTATGGCACGCCCTTTTCTGCGAGCGAAATGATACCCCCATCTCTCTCTCTCTCTTTTTTTTTAAAAAAAATATATTTTGTTTTTGTTACAGAGAGGAAATGAGTAGGATAGAGAGTTAGAAACATCGATGAGAGAGAAACATCCATCAGCTGCCTTCTGCACACCTCCTACTGGGGATGTGCCCTCAACCAAGGTACATGCATGCCCTTGACCGGAATCGAACCCGGGACCCTTCAGTCTGCAGGCTGATGCTCTATCCACTGAGCCACGCCGGCCAGGGCCCCTCCTTCCTTTTTTATTCAGTTTCTTTAGACCCAGGGCTGTCCCCAGCTAATCCTTCAGGAATGATTCCTGTACATTTTGACAGACTTTTTTTTTTTTTTTTTAAGTCGGTGCTAATTATAGTTGTATTTTTTTTTTTCTTTTGCTGGAAAGTTCTGGTACTGGGTAACATCAAGCAGGAACAATAAACACAGTTGGTTCAGAGTGAGCGGCGGCCTGGCCTCCGCAGAGGAGATGAAAAGCGACCCCTTTTCTTTGAACAAAGTGAACCGTTGGGGAGACTCCACACACAGTCTGCAGGCCCAGATGTAAGGGGGTGGCCTGCTGATTGCAAACACCCCTTTCCAGTGAGACGGTGAAGAGCATTTCCACTGCAGACCCAGACTTACCAGGCCTGCCCTAGGTGGTGTGGCTCAGTGGATAGAGCATTGGCCTACTATGGACTAAAGGGTCCCAGGTTCGATTCTGATCAAGGGCACATACCCGGGTTGCAAGCTTAATCCCTGGGGCGTGCAGGAGGCAACCAATTAGTGATTCTCTCTCATCATTGATGTTTCTATCTTTCTCTCCCTCTCTGAAATGAATAAAAATATTATATATATTAAAAGCCTAATTGCAAATTGACTGAATTGCAAAACACCCTGTGGCTATGACACACACTGACCACCAGGAGGCAGACACTCAACACAGGAGTTTCCCCCAGCCCACAGGCCCCCAGGCCAGCCAAGGCAGGTGCCAGAGGCAATCGTCCCACTGGTTGGCCCACAGATTGGCCCTGATTGCCAGTCAGGCCTAGCGACCTTACCTGTGTATGAATTTCATGCACCAGGCCTCTAGCATCTATCTGTCTGTCTGTCTGTCTGTCTGTCTTTCTATCTACACACCCACACCAAGAATTATGTGATTCAATTAGAAGAAATATATCTTGTTAAAAATTAAAGTCAAGAACACAATAACAAGTTCTACCACTTGTTGCACCATATAAGACTTTCAGAATGGGGGGGACTGAATTGTAATGAACTAGAGGCCCGGTGCACGAAATCTGTGCACGGGTGGGGCCCGTAGGCCTGGCTGGCCATCAGGACCGATAGGGGCCTTCCGGCTGCCGACTGGGACCTTCCTTCATTCTGCACCACTCCCTGGTGGTCAGTGCATGTCATAGTGAGCAATTGAACTCCCAGTCTCCTGGTCAAACTCCTGAGGGGACTCTGCATATTAGCCTTTTATATATATAGATAGCAATGAATTTTCAGGGCCTCTTTTTGTTTAGTATCCCTTTGGTTCAATTAGAAATGGTGGTTTTGTGGTCTTGTTGTTAATACTTACTTACTTATGCGTGCTTATGAAGCCTTAGTGCCATCCAATAAACGAAGAACATCTATTGGAAATGCTCATTATAGGTGATAATGTTCTCACTAAAGGTTTTTTTCTGTGAGACTTGGCCACCCTCGGGAGGCTGCGATGGCGCTGACATAGTATTGGCATTCCTCAATACAGTATTGAAGAGTCCCCATAGATGATACAAGGTCATTGATCAGTAATTACCCTCGCAAGCCCCGCCTCCCCTGCCTGCTATCAATACAGCAAGTGTCAATGAGAGCAGTTGCCTTTGCTTTCAAGAAGATTACTCTCCCATTTCTGAGGCTCCGAGAGGGGGGACAAAGGGGCATTCTCCCTCTTCGTAAGCTTCCTGCCTCTGCCTAACCAGAAACACAGCTCCCAGATGCTAACTCTTCATCTCAGATGCGGCCTCACCCAACTTTTCAACTGTCTTCTCCTCCCCATGGGACAGTTTTATTGTTCTCTAATGGCGATGAGCGATCTACTGTCAGAAGAGAATGTATTTTGATGCCATGTCACATAAAACCCTGGCTCAGGTACCTAAACGTTAAACACATCTGCTCACAGGCCAAGGATCAACCCCGTGTGTCTCTCTCTCTCTCTCTCTCTCTCTCTCTCTCTCTCTCTCTCTCTCTCTTTCTTTCTCTCTGTCAAACTTGACAGTTATATTTTAAAACAAACACAGGCTCAGTAGCAAATGTGATATCCTTTTGATTTGTGTCTTTTACCCATACGAGTAGCAGTTGCACAAATGTACATACTTGCACATACATGATGGTGCTCATTAAGCACACGTCTCTGGGGTAAGATGGGGGATCCAGGCTCATTCGTTGTTAAGGAGACGCACTGAGGAGCGAAGGGCCCTTTGGGTTTATGAGACCTCGCCTTCCTGCTCTGATCTCCGTGGCACCAGCTGGTGAAGTGATGCTTCTGCCTGGTACTACTCCTTGTATCATCTTCTAGCCCCTCCCCCCTCCGTCTCCAGCAAGGAGCGTCCCTAAGAGATTGTAGTAGGATGGCCCACATTCAGTGTTAGAGGTGCCATTCCCCCATCAGGGGCAGAGCAGGCTCCTGGAATCACATTCTGGACCACGGAGGCCCACAGTGCCTCCCTGCTGCTCACTGAGGCTTCCTCTGAGGGGATGGACGCTCACCCTGAGGCCAGCTCCTCTGTCCTGGCACTGGGCCCCGCAGCGCAGAGCCAGCAGGGGGCACTGCCTATGCCTGTGTCTTCCTCAGCCGTTACCACCCTCCTCCTCCTCCTCCGCATCCTCTTCCTCCTCCTCATCCTGCTTCTCCTACTCTTCCTCGCCTCTTCCTCTTCCTCCTGCTTCTCCTCCACCCCCTCCTCTTCCTCCTCCTCCTCCTGCTTCTCCTCCACCTCCTCCTCCTCCTCCTCCTCCTGCTTCTCCTACTCTTCCTCCTCCTCCTGCTTCTCCTGCTCTTCCTCCTCCTCTTCCTCCACCTCCTGCTCTTCCTCCTCCTCTTCCTCCTTCTCCTGCTCTTCCTCCTCCTCCTTCTCCTGCTCTTCCTCCTTCTTGTCCTCCTTCTCTTCCACCTCCTGCTCCTCCTCCTCCTCCTCCTCCTGCTCCTCCTTCTCCTCCTTCTCTTCCACCTCCTGCTTCTACCTGCTCTTCCTCCTCCTGCTCTTCCTCCTCCTCTTCCTCCTTCTCCTGCTACTTCTCCTGCTCTTTCCCTGCTCCTCCTTTTCTTCCTCCTCCTCCTCCTCCTCCTCTTCTTCCTCCTCCTTCTTCTGTGCCTCCTCCTCCTCTTTCCCTCCTCCTCCTCCTCCTCCTCCTCCTCCTCCTCCTCCTCCTCCTCCTCCTCCGAACTGTGGCCTCCTGGGTTCATAGGTTGATTCTCAACCACGGAGGCAGGCTGGCTGGGCTGCAGTCCTGATCTGATGGACTTGACTTTTGTCGGAGACCAGGGGACTCGAAGTATGCCGCCTCTGGCAAACAGAGAGGAGACGGGAACACTTTTATGTGCAAGGAAAAAACTCAGAAACGAGCGTTCTCTGGAGAGCGACCGGCAATTCAGAATCTTGCGCGTTTAATGAAATATGAGAAATCCGAAGCCACGGGAAGATGGTCCATTAGCCAGCTAATCGGCCCCGCAAGATGGAGCGTGGGCCCCGAGCTCCTTACTGAGACGAGGAGGAGAGGGACGGGGGCCAAAAGGGTGAGCGGAGAGGAGTCCTGGGGCAGGGGTGGGGTGTGTGTGAGGATTTGGGGGGCAGGGGAGAGCAAGGCCCACTTCTGTCACAGATGTGGGGGTGTTGCTGAACACCAGGGCCCCAGAACCAGGCCCGGCCCGATTTCATTCGCTTCTTGTGTATGAAGAATGCTCACCGCTGTCATGTGACATTGTGCAGGTGGGACGGACTCCGAGGGGTGGATTCGCTGTCTGCCAAGAGTATATTATTTTAATGCTTTTTACAATACAATAAATTTGTATAAAACCGTATGGTGAACCCAAAGGGAGGGTTTGGGGAGAGGCTGGGGAACTGGGCCTGGCCTCTCCGTTTAGTCAATCTCCGTCCCTGGATATGTCCCCTTTCCGATCGCTGGTTCTGTCGCGTGAGAATGAAGAGCAGGTACCTACGTCATAGCAGCATCATAAGAGGGTTCACGTTTACAGAGTCCGCAGGGATGGCCTGAATGAGTGTCCGCCCAGGAAGGGGAACAAGGCCGCTGCATGCAGCCCTGACCCGTGTGGCTCAGTGGATAGAGCGTCGGCCTGTGGACTGGAGGGTCCCAGGTTCGATTCCGGTCAAGGGCATGTACCTTGGTTGCGGGCACATCCCCAGGAGGGGGTGTGCAAGAGGCGGCTGATCGATGTTTCTGACTCTCTGTCCCTCTCTCTTCTTCTCTGTAAAAAATCAATAAAATATATTTTTTTAAAAAAGGCCGCTGCATGCTGACAGGTGAGCGTGGTTTACCCTTCATTCAAAACCGGCCGGTGTTGCTCAGTGGTTGAGCATTGACCAGTGAACCAGGAGGTCACAGGTTCGATTCCCGGTCAAGGGCACAGGCCCGGGCTGCAGGCTTGATCCCCCATGTAGAGCATGCAGGAGGCAGCCGATCAATGATTCTCTCTCATCACTGATGTTTCTGTCCCTCTTTTTCTCCCTCTCCCTTCCTCCCTGACATCAATAAAAATATATAATATTTAAAAAATAAAACAACTCAATTGAATCAGAATAGGAAGTGCTCCCCTTAAAATAGGGGTGTCAAACTCAATCAGAGAAGGGGCCAAAATCTAAAATTCAGCCTAAATCGCGGGCCGAATGGTTTACTGAACAGTCATAAACTGTCATTGTGATGGAAACGCAGCGGAGTGCAGTGATGACAGCGCGGTGCGGGCCACATTGCAAGGCCTGGCGGGACGGATTTGGCCCGCGGGCCTTGTGTTTGACACATGTGCCTTAAAACCTGGGGCGTACATGATTAAAGTCTGAGACTTTCTAGATCCCTGCCCTGCGGGAGGTCCGATGCGGATGGTCTCTGTGCCAGAGAAAGACTCAGACCCACTAGCGGATACCCCTGTGCTGCTCAGCGTCATCCTGACAGCCCGTCATCTTAACGCAGACCAGGCATTTCCCTCCAGCACCGAGTCCTAACAAGTTGGACTAGTGCCCCAGCCCCGTGGTCGGCAAACTGCGGCTCGCGAGCCACACGTGGCTCTTTGGCCCCTGGAGGGTGGCTCTTCCACAAAATACCACGGCCTGGGCAAGTCTATGTTGAAGAAGCGGCGTCAGAAGAAGTTTACGTTTAAAAAATGTGGCTCTCCAAAGAAATGTCAGTCGTTGTGCTGTTGATATTTGGCTCCGTGGACTCATGAGCTTGCTGACCACTGGCCTAGCCGGTTTGGTTCAGTGGATAGAGCGTTGGCCTGCAGACTGAAGGGTCCCAGTCAAGAGCAGGAACGGACGGGGGGTGGGGGAGCGGGAAGGAAATGGGTGTAATTTAATGCGGCCGCAGGGATTTACGTGCCTCATTCTGGCGGGCCTCACGTGTGTGCGGGGTTGGGCAGGTCGGGGAGCAGCTCCCACAGGAGAGGTGGGGTGGCGGCGGGGAGCCCCGGGCGTCAGGAAGGGGGGGTCAGTGCTGAGAAGGGGATGGATGGGGTGCGGAGGCGATGTGGCACCCCAGCCAAGAGACTGGGAGCTGCCATGGAATGCATAGGTATCTGATCTGCACCCGGTTGGGGTGGGGGAGAGAAATGTCTATAGAACAACACTGTCTACCAGTAGAAATGTATTAGGTGGTAACGGTCCTTCATGGTGGGGTGGGGGTGAGGGGCAGGGGATTATTTGCAGCCACAGTTTGCAGTGTCTCTGTGCCAGGCATGACTGCCTTTGGCCACCAGCTCCGAGGCAGCTGGGACTGGACTGGCCTGAGCTCTGCTCACCAGGCCTCGGCCCCGAGGAGGGCCAGGCTGCCCTGTGAAGCAGGGTAGCCATCACCTCAGGTGGCACCTGCTGTTTGGCTTCGGTACTTCTTTGCTCATACGATAGAAAGTTATTTTGCTGGAACCAGTGTGGCTCAGTGGATAGTGCGTTGTTGGTCTGCGGGCTGAAGGGTCCCAGCACTTTCAATATTTGGAAGTAAATTACAGCCCGTAATGCTTTCCCTGGACAAGCTAATGCCACCTAGATTTTTCCTTTCGAAATCAAGGAAATGAATAAATTTTAAAAATATTTTTTTATTGATTTAAGAGAGGTAAGGGGAGAGAGCGAGTCAGAGAAACATCAATGATGAGAGAGCATCATGGACCGGCTGCCTCCTGCACGGCCCCCACTGGGAATGGAGCCCGAAACCCAGGCATGTACCCTTGACAGGAATCAAACCCAGGACCCGTCAGTCTGCAGGCTGATGCTCTATTCACTGAGCCAAACCAGCCAGGGCAGGGAAATGAATATTTTTAAACATATAATTGTGTGTTGAATGTGGTGGGCTTATTTAATTGGCCGAGAGAGAGCCTGTAGGCTACTGAATGAAAGCTTTGACGCCGTATTTGTGGCCAGGGAGGGGTAGTTTGGAGCCCTCCCTGGCGATGCCAGCCCTCCCAGGGTGGTGTTTAGGATGCTCCGGCCACCTGGAGGCGCCCTTGCAGCTGACACCCTGAGGCCCCTGCCTGCCGCCCTCCCTCTCACAGGGGCCTCCTGCCAGAGCCTCGGGCATTCCCAGGCTTCAGGGAGAAACTCGGCCAGCTCAGACAAACCTGGGCCCAGCAGGTCCTCAGTGTCTGACTAATGGCAAGGAGCAGAACGGGCCTCAGCCATCAGTCAGACATCCTTAGAGCTGCTGCAGAGGCGGGAGAGGCTCTCACCACCATCACTGCACCTGCCAGCTTCTGGCTGAGCGATGCTCCCCCTGTGGGAGCACACTGACCACCAGGGAGCAGCTCCTGCACTGAGTGTCTGCCCCCTGGTGGTCAGTGCACGTCATAGCCACTGGTTCTGCAGTCCAGTCGATTTGCATGTTAGCCTTTTGTTATATAGGATAATGTACGTCCATCTCCATGTGACCCTGGGTACCAGACACAGAAAACCTACACGCAAGTGGCTCACTCGCTTTTCCTGCTTTTATTTCCCTGCTGATAAATGGCCTTCCCCACGAGGGGAGCTGAAGCCAGCTGACCCTGGCCTGGAAATATAGCTCTTTCATTTTCCCGGCTGCAAACATATGCTCTTTCCTTCCTCATGCCTTCCCTTTCTGAGCTGCTGCAGAAACACATCTGTTTTCTATCTGTCCAGGGGGGAAAACATGGATGTGTTCTTATGCTCGATATAATCTATATTGCATTGCTTACGGGCCGTGTATTTTACATTTTTTTAAAAAAGTCAGAGATTTCTAGAGGCACAGAGACACTGACAGACGTGGGAAGGAGAACGTCTGTGCACCAAGATGCCAAGGGCAATCCTCGGGTCTCCGAACACTCGGCTCAGGAGTCCTCTCTTCTCCTCTCAAGACCGACAAGTGATCGCTTAATCCCCTAATAAACGTTATTTATAGAGACGCATCGGCGATGGCAGGCCGCCTGCGCATGTCTGCTGGGGAGGGGCCGGTAGGATCTGGGCAGCAGCCTCAGCCCATCCCCAGTGACGTAAGTCAACGTAAGGAAGGTTGGACTCGGGCCCTGCCCAGGGCATTCCTGGACAAGGCCCAGGCTCTCCCCATCGCTGGCTTGGGTTGCTGTCTGCCCCAGCAGGCCATCCCCATGGAGCCCTCCAGGACAGTTATTGCCAGGAGAAAAGTTCCTCCAAGGCCTTGTGGGTAGCAAGATTCTGAAGTCCCATTATGGGCCAAAACCGGTGTGGCTCAGTGGATAGAGCGTCCCCCTGCGGACTGAAGGGTCCCGGGTTCGATTCCGGTCAAGGCCACGTATCTTGGTTGCTGGTGCATCCCCAGTGGGAGGTGTGCAGGAGGCGGCTGGTCGATGCCGGAAGTACTCCATTCAGTGCCTTTAACTTGGCTCTCCGCCTCAGGACGAAACCCAACATCCGGGTGAGTGATCAGGACTCCCCCGAGCCGAGTCCCCATGGTGCATGCCAGCACAGGGAGTTCGTGTGCAGAGTGGTCTCCTCAGGTGCGATGAGCTTCTACCTGTGCTTCTGTTGTTGGCACACAAATGCCTACCACCAAGGTGAGTGTCTTATTTTAGAGCACAGATTGTCACCAGCGGGAATGGAACACGCCCCAGATGGGAGGCAAGACCGTGTAGTATTTTTGCACACCAACTCTCCATGCTCCTCTCATATTTTATAGGGAGGTAATATATAATATATATATTTGCATGTATGCATGTTATGTATGTGCATGCATACACTCTGGATAGTATATGTATATGTGTATAACATAAATATACGCATATACATGCATATATATATATATATATATATATATATATATATATATATAACATAGAAAAACATATTGTGCCAAAATATATCTCCCTTTAGGAAAAATCTGTGCTCTACAATAAAACACCCCCCTTTGTGATGAGGAGAAAGAGAGAGAGAGAGAGAGAGAGAGAGAGAGAGAGAGAGAGAGAGAGAGAGAGAGAATGAATTGTAAATATATTTAGCAACTGACAAGTATGGGCACTGGTTGTCAGAATGGATGGAGCTCAGGCACTGTTTTTTAAAAGTGTATATATTTTTTCATTGATTTCAGAGAGGAAGGGAGGGAGAGAGAGAGATAGAAACATCAATGATGAGAGAGAATCATTGATCAGTTGCCTCCTGTATGCCCCCCACGGGGGATCGAGCCCATACCCCGGGCATGTGCCCTCGACCAGAATCAAACCTGGGACCCTTCAGTCCACAGACTGATGCTCTATCCACTGAGCCAAACTGGCTGGGACTTGGCCATTGCTTTGACCACACTGGTGCCCACCGTGGAAGGCCAGCCCTGCCTGGAGCGCCCAGGACTGCACCGGGCATAAGACGCCTCCCCAATAAGCATCTTCCCGTTAGCAAACCCCAAGACTTCATGGCGCCATGGTAGAGGTCTCCATGTGTGCATTGAAACGCATCGCTGCTGGGGGGCGGGTGCTGTGGTCTCTCGGGGGCGGTCCTGAGTCTGGCTCTTCCTCGGCTCCGCCAATCACCATGCTGCTTGAAGCCGCAGCATCTTGTTTTGCCACCTACACATCATCTACATCCTCTAACACTCGGGAATCTTTGTCAACGTCTTTTAAAAAATATATATTTTATTGATTTTTTACAGAGAGAAAGAGAGGGATAGAGAGTTAGAAACATCGATGAGAGAGATTCATCCATCAGCTGCCTCTTGCACACCCCACATTGGGGATGTGCGCGCAACCAAGGTACATGCCCTTGACTGGAATCGAACCTGGGACCTTTCAGTCCGCAGGCCGACGCTCTGTCCACTGAGCCAAACCGGTTTCGGCAGTCTTGATTTGTGGTTCTGGAGATGGGTTCCCATAGGATGGGTAACAGCGATCTAGCTTTTATCTTAACAGGAACATATACATTTCTTTTCTGTGCTTCCGCCCTCCCCCACTTCTTTTTAAGAGAAAGGCCGTAATGCATATGCAATAAATTCTAACTAAAGACTTACCGTCTTCAGTATCAAAAACTATTCTCTGGCCCGGATCAATTTGGCTCAGTGGATAGAGCATGTGGACTGAAAGGTCCCGGGTTCGATTCCGGGCAAGGGCATGGACCTTGGTTGTGGGCACATCCCCAGTAGGGGGTGTGCAGAAGTCAGCTGATCGATGATTCTCTCTCATTGATGTTTCTAACTCTCTATCCCTCTCTCTTCCTCTCTGTAAAAAAAAAAATCAGTAAAATATATTTTTAAAAACAAACAAACAAAAAAACTGTTCTCTGGACCTCGGCTGGATCTGAACCAGCCTGTTGAACGTGAGCAACTCCCAGTGCCCCGCTCACTGCTGACGCCACGCTCAGCTGGCAGAGGGGAGGGAAGATGAATGGACGAATGCGCACAGGCGAAATAAAGAGAGTGTGTTTTTCTGACCTTCTCGTTCTTCTGATTTATTCCTGGGCTGAAAGAACATGAGAGTAACTGCGAAAGCATTTCAAACCCCGCCATGATATACGGAACCGAATTAACCAGGAGACACACAGAGAAATCTCATCGTGCCGTCCTTGATATGCTGACCATTTAGGTATGTCTAGCAAGGATCCGGCTCAACTATGTCCAATGCATAAAATATTAAAATGATACACACACACACACACACACACACACAACAGTATGGTGATTGACAGAGGGAAAGGGAGGTGGGGGAGGTAGGAGAGGGTAGAGGAGGAATCAAGGGTGATGGAAGGAGATATGATTTGGGGTAATAAACCCACAATGCAATGCGCAGATGATGTATCCTAGAGTTGTCCACTTGCAACCTATACAATTTTATCAAACAATGGCACCCCAATAAATTTAATAAAATGTTTTTTTAGCCCCAGCCAGTGTGTCTCAGTGGATAGAGCGTTGACCTCTGGACCAAAGGGTTCTGGATTCCATTCCGGTCAAGGGCACGCACTTTGGTTGCAGGCTCCTCCCCATCCAGGCCCCTGGTCAGGGCTCATGCAGGAGACAACCCATCGATGTGTTTCTCTCACATCGATGTTTCTCTCTCTCTCTTTCACATTTTCTAAAAATATCCCCTGGTGAGGATTAAACAAAAAAAAAAGAAAACGTCAGGTGTCTTGAAAGCTATTGTAAAGTTTAGTTTTCACGTTTAGAAGAAAACTGTATGGCTTTTTACCATAAACACAGTTAGTGGTTTTATCTAACACAAATCGAATTCTTCATTCTGCAGGCCGATGCTCCGTCCACTGAGCCAAACCAGCCAGGGCAGGGCTGTTTTATACATTCAGATGCAATCATAATCCCTTGAAAGTAGGGACTGTGACTTAATTTCCCCTTTATCCTCCTGGTATCTAGGACAACAAGTACAAGGTATTAAATACCATAATCTCTCAGTTGCCAAGAACTGTCTTCAACATCTTTATCTCTCCAGCTTCAAGTACAGTGCTCGGCATATAGAAAGTGCTCAATATAAACTCATTTACATGAATGAGTATAGGAATGAATGACTTTAGTAAGCTTGGTACTCTTATTTTTAGGAATGTTTTCATCTTCTCCAACTCTACTGTTTGGATTACAATGTGACCCCTTGGCTCAGTGGATAGAGCATTGGCCCTTGGATTGAAGGGTCCCGGGTTCGATTCCGGTCAAGGGCATGTATCTTGGTTGCTGGTCAGGGTGCATGCAGGAGGCAATCAATCGATATGTCTCTCTCACATCGATGTTTCTCTCTGTCTCTCCCTCTCCCATCCACTCTCTTCAAAAATCAATGGAAAAATTTTTTCGGGGGAGGATTAACATCAACAACAATAACATTTGCCCCCCTTTATTCTCCTTTCTCTCTGTTGAGGAAGAAAAGATAGCACGTGTGTGATATTTTTGTACAGAGTCTCTATTACTAGAGCATGGAGGGAGGAAAGAAAAATGAACGCAAAGTGAAAATCCCCGGAATGATTTGTTTTGGGAGGTTGAGATCCCACTTTCAAGCTCCAAACAATCCTGAAGAATAATTCTCAGGTGCAGGCGGGAGGGGAGACGCGCTCTCTGGGGTCAGAGCCGGCCCAGGAGTGGGAGGGAGGCGGCAGCCTGAGCTGGCTCTTTCCGATACTAGACAAGATCTCATCACAAATTAGGCTCCGGATGAAACCGGTCCCGACGTCGCCGCCGTCATTCTGCGCCGCGATGGAACGCGGGCATGCATTAATAATCAAGATCAGCGGGGAGAAAGAGAGTCTTCTGTTAATTAACTTAAATTTTGCATCCCATTGATTGAAAAGCTCTTATCCTTTTTAATTTTTTTTTTTTTTACTTTCAAGTATTTTGTGCATGAGCCCAGAGCACATTTATTCTTACTAGTTGGTATTCTTACTAGTTGGTATTTTTTTTTTTAAAGAAAAATATCATATGTCCCTACAGGCAAAGCAAGGGCATAGGAACCCTTACGCCAAGGCACAGAAGGGCCCTTGGTGGTGAAGGACTTGATGCTGGAAACGATGAGATGTGTTTGTCATCTCTCGGTGGTGGGCCCGAGGGCTGAGCTGGGCATCCCGAACGGCGGGCATGTGCCTCTGTCTCTGACAGCAGTTTGTTCTCTCCCTGAGGTCCCCTGTGAGTGAGCCACTGCTCTGGGCACAGGCTGGGAGGCCCACCGGTCAGGGAGCATCGGCACAGAATCCCCACCGACCAGGAGATAAGACTCGGAGTGACTTCTATCTGAGCTGAGGGTGAGGCCGTGGAGGTGGCCCGCTGGTGTGGCTCAGTGGCTGAGTGTTCATCTATGAACCAGGAGTTTGCAGTCATGGGCATGTGCCCGAGTTGTGGGCTTGATGCCCAGTAGGGGGCATGCAGGAGGCAGCCGATCCGTGATTCTCTCTCCTCATTGATGTTTCTGTCTCTCCTTCTCCTTTCCTCTCTGAAATCAATAAACGTGTGTGTGTGTGTGTGTGTGTGTGTGTGTGTGTGTGTGAGATATATATATATATATATATATATATATATATATATATATATATATATATATATATGTATCCCTCACTGAACACTCCATTTGTATTATAGTTGAGGAGTTTGAAGCTCAGAGAAACCCTGTGTCTTGCACGAGGCCCCCCCTCCATCCCAAATCCACTTACTGAGCAGCTGCTAAGTATCAGGCATTTTAAAATATATATATTTTATTGATTTTTTTAAGCGAGAGGGATAGAGAGTTAGAAACATCCATGAGAGAAACATTGATCAGCTGCCTCCTGCACACCCCCTCCTGGGGATGTGCCCTCAACCAAGGCACACGCCCTTGACCGGAATCGAACCTGGGACCCTTCAGTCCGCAGGCCGGCGCTCTATCCACTGAGCCACACCGGTTTGGGCTAAGTATCAGGCATTTTGATGAGGCACTTGGGAAGACCAGGATGAAGCCAAGTCCGTCTCTAATACAGTCCTGTATTTTTCTCAGTCATTCTTTGGACAGTTTAGTTCAGGACTCTTCAGAGCTACAGGCTAATCTTCTGTGCCCTTGTCAGAAAAATCTTTCTTCTTGTTGAGCCTAACCTTCATGCTTTGAGGGCATAAATAATAAACCAGCGATCTTTCCCTCGCGCCTGGCGCATTCGCCAGACCAAGGCATACAATTTCCCATGGTGCATCTAACCCGCACTTTGAAATCTTGGCAGGGGATTTAAACTCAAAGCTGCAGTCTCCGTGTTTCTATTTCATCTAAAACCTCATTGATTTTTTCCCGTCAGCGTGTTTCTCGGTATTGAGACATTGTTCCTAAGGCACTTCTCAATGGTATGTTGGCCCTTGAGGGGTGGCTCCGTCTCCTTCAGCCGTACTTTCCCACCACGCATGCCTGCAGCAAACGCCAGAGAGGAGCGGAGTAAGCATTGAGATGTCTAAGGCTTTGGGGTGTGAATCATATCAACTCGCCTGTCATTTCCGAGGGTCCCATTAGAACGCCAGGATGGAAAATCACTGTCTGCATTGCCGGACTTGCACTCCTTTTTTTTTTTTTTTTTTTTTGTCTCTGTTCTTACAGAAGACAAGGAATGAAAGAGGACAAAGGATGGGCCAGGAGCTGAGTCAATGTGATAGGGTGAGGATTACGAAGGAAAGATAAAGTGATGCACTCACAGGAGTGATACCTTAATTTCTGTCAAACTGACACTTAAGACAAGTTTTTAGGTTGTGACCTGTTGGACGGTGTTTTCCGTCTCACTATTTCTTCAAGTCCCTGCCGTAGGACTATCCGTCACTGTTGGTTCCTATCTCACTGCCTGTAGTGGTCCCTGCTAAGGCCCTTGAATGCAAAAACCCTCCCATCATCCCCTCCCCCCCCCATGCAACCAAGAAATATGAAAGATCTTCCCTGACATGGAATGAAGGGAAATTATACAATTTGTAAGAGAAAAGATGATAAAGCAGGGAATCTATAGAAATACTTTGATGAATTATATAGAGGCGATTTTCTGACATTAGTAATGTTGGGCAGAAGACAATGTTTATGTTACGTAGATGTAAACTCATCACTCAGACCCCATTAAAGAGAACTGCAAAAGATCCGTTGGTCCCAGCATTGCTTACAAGAGCCATTGGGGGATGTGAGCAGACCCCCTTCCTTGAAAGTTGGCCATCGTAGTAAGTGAAGGCTCATGGATGAAACAGCCACCATTTCAGAATGTTA
Source organism: Pipistrellus kuhlii (assembly GCF_014108245.1). NCBI lineage: Eukaryota > Metazoa > Chordata > Mammalia > Chiroptera > Vespertilionidae > Pipistrellus > Pipistrellus kuhlii. The sequence goes on along the minus strand of NW_023425543.1, from coordinate 3,384,666 downwards.
TAAATAGCAAGTCGCCATATGGCAAAGTTCAGTCACCTCATCATGTCAGTCCCAGAGTTTGACGTTCAATACTAATGTGAATATTTCACAAATGGTAAAATTACTTCGTGAAATATTGCTTCATGCTATACAAAGGCAATAATTGTGTCTTTTAAAAAAAGCAAACAAAAATACCAATTGAAAGTATTATTTTGAAATAGTTGTGGGGATCATTTAAAAAAAAAAATGGAGATTCTCCCATCAAAGTACATAAACTGTGCACCTATGGATGAGGACAATGGGGAGTGGGGAAAGGGCAGAGGGTGGGGTGGGAACCTGGTGGAGGAGAGCAATGGTGGGGGGGGGGGAAAGGAACACTTGTAATAATATGAACAATAAAAACATTTAAAAAATAAAAATAATAAAAATAAAAAATAAAAAAATAAAAATAAATAAAAAATGGAGATTCTTTTTTTTAAATTGTCTGAAGTTTTACATATGTCTCCTTTTTCTCCAATTGACACACCCCCTCCCAGCCATCCCCACCCCAGGCAAGCCTCCACCGCCCCAGTGTCTGTGTCCACTGGTTATGCTAGTAGGCATGCATACAAGTCCTTTGGTTGCTCTCTCCCCCCTCTCCCCCCACTATTTGTCTCTGGGTCTACTATTGTTCATCAAATTATGTTGATCATTATATCCCACATATGAGTGAGATCACGTGATATTTATCTTTCTCCGACTGGCTTATTTCACTCAGCCCTAATGCTCTCCAGTTCCATCCATGCTGTTGCAAATGGTAAATGTTCCTTCTTTTTTACAGAAGCATAGTATTCCATTGTGTAGATGTGCCACAGTTTTTTTAATCCACTCATCTGCTGATGGGCACCCAGGCTGTTTCCAAATCTTAGCTACTGTAAATTGAGTTGCTATGAACATAGGGGTGCATATGTCCTTTCTGATAGGTGTTTCTGGTTTCTTGGGATATAGTCCTGGAAATGGGATCACTAGGTCAAATGGGAGTTCCATTTTTAGTTTTTTGAGGAAACTTTATTCTGTCTTCCTGGGGGTCATTGTAGGCTCTTTTGTGTTTTGAATCCTGTAACAGTGACACATGAAATCTTCTGCAAAGAGAAACTTACTGGCAACGGAATGAAATGTTTGGGTGTATTACCAAATACAATTTCAGAATTACGTTGTTTCTTTTCTTATTTCATGTCCAGGAGATAAATGGTGCTAAATACTTATCTAATATTAGTAATATTTTAACCTTTCCCGTTTAAACTAAATGCTCATTCAGTTCAAACACTTCTTCATCTTCCTTTCTTGTCCCCTTCTCGTTGAGCTAGTTATTCATAACCAACATAAGCGTGAAATATTGTAGGCGTCCTATATTAAAAAAAGTAATTACACAGATGACGCCTCTGATTATTCTTTCATCACAAGAAGACCCCAGGCTGTTGCAGTGCAAAAGGCACGACCCTTTTATTTTTTTTCCTAAGGAGGATCAAAGATGATCAGAGTCTCCTGGTGCCGCCAAAGCTGTTATTCATTTCCTGTTCAAAGGGAGCTCTGTTGTCAGTGCGACACTTCAATCAGCCACCCATGCGTCTGGGAAGCACAGACTTCACGCTCGATGTCCATGCATTTCCGCGTCTCCGTGCGGGAGGAGAGTCAATACATCTCATCAGTTTGTTTCGTCTGAAGGGGAGGCCAACAGGAGGACTTTGATTCTGTTGTGAGAATCGCCTTCCTGTGACATGGATGCCTTGATTGTGCAGTAAACACCAGATGCTCATGTGCTGGAAGGTAACCACATCAGTCTTCACCAAAACCCTTGTTTAGCCACCACACCAGCGAAATGTGCAACAAAAGAAGAAGAAGAAGAAGAAGAAGAAGAAGAAGAAGAAGAAGAAGCAGAGGAGGAAGAGAAGGAGGAAGAGAAGGAGGAGGAGGAGGAGGAGAAGAGGAGGAGGAGGAAGAGGATGAGGAAGAAGGAGGAGGAGGAGGAGAAGAAGAAGAAGAAGGAGGAGGAGAATAAGAAGAAATAGGAATCCAACTCTATTTACTTAGCCAAGATAAGGTTGTGGTGTCATAAATAAGATGGTGCAGAGTAGCAATTCTGAAATGGTATTTGATAATACCGTACACCCAAACATTTCATTCATTCGCCAGTAAGTTTCTCTTTGTAGAAGATTCCATGTGTCACTGTTACAGGATTCAAAACACAAAAGAGCCTATAAGATAAAAGATCAAGGCTTGGCTGGTGTGGCTCAATGGTTGAGCTTTCGACTGACCCATGAACGAAGAGGTCACCAGTTCAATTCCTGGTCTGATTGGGGTGGTACAGTCTCATGGTTGTTTTTCAATATATTTGCCATACACTTAACTATATTTGTCTTCTCAAGGGACTTGATAGCTTCATGACTGTCAAGTACATATGAGAGGACTTTATTGGTCTTTCCTCGTCCTGTCCTTTGGAAATCTCCAATGGCTCTTGGATCTGACAAGTCTTCTAGTTCACTTCTTCCTCTGCCTCTTTCTACAATGGAGAAGCTACCACTGTCTTCCTATGATGTTGATCATAGAGAACATCTCTTCACTTGGACCTTCAATATAAAACTTGGTACAACATTCCTTGTGTCACCCTCGCCAGTTTGGCTCAATGGATAGAGCATTGGCCTTCGGACCAAAAGGCCCTGGGTTCGATTCTAGTCAAGGGCACATACCTTGTTTGCAAGTTCCCTGGCCCTGGTTGGGGTGCATGCAGGAAGCAACCAATTGATGTGTCTCTCTCACATCAATATTTCTCTCTGTCTCTCCCTCTCCCTTCCATTCTCTCTAAAAGTCAATGGGAAAAAGACACACACACACACACACACACACACACACACGTCTATGTAAGTAGCTATACCATTTCAGAGAATAGTAGGATGTCAGGTCTGGGAATAATATTATAAATAAAGCACATCTTTAAAAATATGTGTCTTTATTGATTTTAGAGAAAGAGGAAGGGAAATAGAAAAAGGTAGGGAGATAGAACCATAGATGAGAGAGAAACATCAATTGGCTGCCTCCTGCATGCCCCCTACTGGGACAGAGCCTGCAACCCAGGCATGTTTCCTTACTGGGAATCAAACTTGGGACTCCTTGGTCCATGGGTTGATGCTTAACCACTGAGCTATACCAGCCAGGTAATAAATTACACTCTAAGTCCATTTTTAGATCTAGACCTCAATTTTATTTAGAATATGTCATCCATTTAACTGTCTGTATATGTTTTCTTCCACGTGGTACCTATTTCATGGGAGTGTATTAAGTGGGAGAAATAAAATAGAACCAAATGAGAATGTCAGCTGAGGGAACTACTTAATATTTTAATTGTGGCCTGAATACACGATTATTCAGTTGCATAGCTCCCTCATCCCCTTCCCTCCACCCTCAATTTGTTAATACAACATACTCTCTATCTAGCTCCTCCGTAGTCGGCAGCATCTTGAATCTTGGGAAGAAAATTCCTGCATTTTCTGTGACTGCAGAAGTAATTGAATTGGCTCAGGACTTGACCTCCAAACTAGAAATTCAATGGAAGCAAAGAACGCGCCATCTGAAACCCCCAGGTTGCTGGCGCTCGGAGCCCACCATGGCCCGAGTTTGGGGTGAGTCTCTTGTGCCTGAAGAATGAGCAGGGCTGTTCAGCCGGCTGACCATGTCAGCAAGCCCAACGTGCTTGCGACGCAAAGCCCTTCCCTCCGAGTCAATGCGTTTCTGTCCTCAGCAAAGGAGAGGGTGAGAACCTCCTTCTTGGAAAGGCTTGAAAGATAAGTCCCACTTCCTGGAGAAAAGTCGCTTCATTCTTGTTTTTTATTGAGTTTATTGGGGCGACATTGGTTAATGAAATGAATACAGGTGTCAGGTGCACAGTTCCACAATGCACCATCTGTACAGGGTTAGGGTTAGGGTTAGGGTTAGGGTTAGGATTAGGGTTAGGGTTAGGGTTGGGGTTGGGGTTAGGGTTAGGGTTGGGGTTAGGTGTGTTGACCACCCCATTTTAATTTTCTTCCATCACCATGTATTCCTTTTCCTACCTTTTCCTTTCCCTACCTTCCCCCCATCCCCTTTCCTCTGGCAGTCACCATATTGGTTGTCTGCATCCATGAGTGTTGCTTTTTTTTTCTTCTTCTTTGCTTTATCCCTTCACCCTTCTCACCCAGCCCCCAACCTCCATCCCTCTGACAGCTGTCCGTCTCTTGTTCTCTGTATCCATGTGGCTGCAACCAAGGTACATGCCCTAGACCGGAATAGAACCTGGGGCCCTTCAGTCCGCAGGCCGACTCAACGCTCTATCCACTGAGCCACACCGGTTTCGGCTATTTTTTGTTTAAAAATGAGTCGGTAGCAGGCACAGCAATGCCCAGACAGGTGATGCTAGCTCATTGCGGGCCTGTGAGCTCCTCTTAGAGGTGGCATTGGAGCGCTGGGAAGCAGAGGGGCCCTGGAAATTCAAGGTCAGGCTTTCTCCCGGTTGTCATGATGACAAAAACCATTGCGGCCAGAAGAGCTTCGTTCTAATTGAATTTTCCCTTCAAGGGGGAGAGCCGTCCAAAACGCTCCCTTGTTCTCACACCTGTGGCGCCCACAAGCCTCAGAGGTGTGAATGCGCTTCCTGGCTCAAGACAGAAACCAAAGTTGGTTACAGTGCTGCTCGGGGCGGAAGGAACCTTGGTTTTCATTCCGAATGAAACAGCAGCCCAGAAAGGAAAGGGAGAGGAGAAAGGAGCCATTTTCCCGTCCTCTCCTTTGGCTGGCAGCCACACGATGCGAGAGAGCCGTGGTGGGCAAACTCATCAGTCCACAGAGCCAGACATCAACAGCACAACTGACATTTCTTTGGAGAGCCACATTTTTTAAACGTAAACTCCTTCTAACGCCACTTCTTCAACATAGACTCGCCCAGGCCGTGGCATTTTGTGGAAGAGCCACACTCAAGGGGCCAAAGAGCCGCATGTGGCTCGGGAGCCGCAGTTTGCCGACCACGGCAATAGACAGATGATGGGCCATAGCCTTGTATGCTTACTGTCCTCTGAGCAAACCCAGTCCACTCCCAAACACAGATGGTTCCCTGAGTCTATCCCTGTCAATGGTAATCTATACGTCCCCTCGCTGTTCATGGCTTTCCATACAGGGGGTATGGTGGAAAGGATGAAGAGGGGAAGTCAGATATGTCTACACACATGCAGAGAGACACACATATGCACGCCATGTCTTAGTATGTAGTGCAGGCATGAACAGCGTTGCTTATTCCCTGGGCAAGACAGTGAGTGACAGGTGTGAGGTTGGCATCTTCTGTTGTCACCCAGCAACCCCCCTAGTGAGATGGCCTCATGGGTATTGCCCTTCTCTGACTCCATTGAGGTGTGTGTGTGGTTTTTTTTTGTCCGATTTTGGACCAGTTGTGGACTTTTACCTATAAAAATATTTACTACCTGGCCAGCATGGCTCAGTGGTTGAGCGCCAGCCTATGAACCAGGAGGTTACGGTTTGATTCCCGGTCAGGGCACAGGCCCGGGTTACAGGCCTGATCCCCTCATCATTGGTGTTTCTCTCTCTTCCTCTCCCTCTCCATTCCTTTCTGAAATCAATAATATATTTTTTTTAAAGTTTATCATGTGTATCCACTTCCCTGGAACGCTCAGTGATTCTATTTCACGGATTTGTACTCTGGGACAGGGAACTTGTTTTTAAAAAAAGATCAGCGTTCATGTGTGACTTCCTTCTTATGTTTGTACCCTCTGTATCTGTACCGCTCTCGGAGCATACAGATGTGAGAGTGTTTGAGGACAATGCACTAACACCCAGTCCCAGCAGAGTCTCAAGAATAAAACCCGCTGAAACCGGTTTGGCTCAGTGGATAGAGCGTCGGCCTGCAGACTGAAGGGTCCCGGGTTCAATTCCGGTCAAGGGCATGTGCCTTGGTTGCGGGCACATCCCCAGTGGGGGGTGTGCAAGGGGCAGCTGGTCGATGTTTCTCTCTCATAGATGCTTCTAACTCTCTATCCCTCTCCCTTCCTCTCTGTAAAAAATCAATGAAATATATTTTTTTAAAAAGAATAAAACCCCTAAAGTATAGCAGGCTGTGCGTCACCATGCCTAAATGCAAGTGCTGAACCCAGCATGCTTCCCGGGATCTGTCCTTCGGGCTGCGGGCCACGCCAGGGCAGCTGTCCTGCTGTCACAGCGTCTTAGCCCAGATGCACTTTACAGCGATTTCCCACAACCTGTAGGGGGCCCTTATCTCAGCGGGGTTTCCCAATGCTGCCTCCGCAGCAGCTCAGTGTAGACGGAGTTTAAAGCAACGCTTAGCCCCTGGGGCTGGGAGTCCAGGGAGGCAGCGAGGGGGGCTACAGCCCTCCGAGGGCGCCGCTCACAGCAGACACAGGTCAGGCGGTGTGTGCTCGTGTGTGTGTGTGTGTGTTGCTTCCTGTGTGCTTTAAGGAGCAGGCAGAAGTTGCTTTGCGTGAATTCCGGTGCCACAACATGGGAGGACAAATCAATATTCCATCTATTTCCCCCAAAAAATAGAACAGCAAGAAGTGGGATGTAGCCAAAACCGGTGTGGCTCAGTGGATAGAGCGTCGGCCTGTGGATTGGGGGGGGGGTTCCTGGGTTCGATTCTGGTCAAGGGCATGTGCCTTGGTTGTGGGCACATCCCCAGTGGGGGGTGTGCAGGAGGCAGATGATTAATATTTCTCATCGATGTTTCTGACTTTCTCCCTTTCTGTAAAAAATCAGTTTCACACACACACACACACACACACACACACACACACACACCGTATTTTTCGGACCATAAGACGCACTTTTTTCCCCCCAGAAGTAGGGGGGAAAAGTCCCTGCGTCTTATGGTCCAAATATAGCCTACACATATACTTTAAAAAAAAAGTTTTTTTACTTGCCCGGCTCTGTGTGGTCTCTGTGTGCTTGCCCGGCTCTAAAATGGTTCTAAATGCTGCTGTTTACAGGATTGATTACATGTGTTTATGACTGTGATGTTGGGTTTTAATGCACATAAAATATTTTAGGGCACTATTTGTTTCAGAATCTTTTTTTCTTCATTTCCCTTCTCTAAAAACTGGTGCGTCTTATGGTCCGGTGTGTCTTATGGTCCGAAAAATACGGTACATATAATTTTTTTTTAAAGAAATGAGATGTAAACAGATATAGGCATCGATATAGGTAATAGTGCATCCATTTCCTAGGACTTCTGTATCACAGGACCACAAAGCTGCTGGCTCAGAACCATGGCCGGCAAACTGCTGCTCGCGAGCCACAGGCGGCTCTTTGGCCCCTTGAGTGTGGCTCTTCCACAAAATGCCACGGCCTGGGCGAGTCTGTGTTGAAGAAGTGGCGTTAGAAGGAGTATAAGTTTAAAAAATGTGGCTCTCTAAAGAAATGTCAATCATTGTCCTGTTGATATTTGGCAGCCGATCCATGATTCTTTCTCATCATTGATGTTTCTATCTCTCTCTCCGTCTCCCTTCCTCTCTGAAATCAATAAAATATATTTTTTAAAATCGATGAGAAATGGCACTCCAATCCAATCTTAAATAAGTGACATCACTAGGTCAAAGGGGATTCTCCTTTTCAGAGACATTTGCATCTCTCTGGCTGTCTCCAGTAGGAAGGTTCCATTTGATTCTGTCTTTGAAATATTTCACCCCTTATTTCCTTCTTTTAATAAATGAATGAAAACCTCAAGCACAGAGCTCTGAGCATTCGCTTGCCCCAATAAATCCTTTCAGCAATGACAATTCAGATTTCACCGCTTTTTCCTGTGGCTACCCGCTTTCCAGCCCAGACAATAGTAGTTTTCCATTTCATTAGTCACTCCAAATTGTATCTAAAGCATCTTTATTTTTTAAAATGTATTTTTATTGATTTCAGAGAGGAAAGGGGAGGGAGAGAGAGATAGAAACATCAATGAGAAGAGAGAATCATTGGCCAGCTGCCTCCTGCACGCCCCCTACTGGGGGGATTGAGCCCGCAACCTGGGCATGTGCCCTTGAGCGGAATCGAACCCAGGACCCTTCAGTCTGCAGGCTGGCACTCTACCCACTGAGCAAAACCGTCTAGGGCTAGAGCTAGAGCATCTTTAAATATTTTAAAGAGGGACTCAGTGTCACACACGCAGGCGGTTAAGAATGTCTTTGATGGTGCGGAACTATGACTGAACTCTGGGGAACGCTGGGCTAGCAGAGACATCTGTGTCTCCCCCTTGCCCCCCAGGAAAGGACATAAATTGAGCGCCCAAGACCCAGGTAACACCCTGCTAACTGGGAAGCACAGCTGGCCGGGTTCTAATTTCCTGGCCTGGGCCAGCCTGGCAGGCGTAATCGGATCCGAGACTTACACCTTAGACCCGAGCGCTGAGCTGAGGGTCGGGCTCTTCGATTCCGCTCAGCCAGCGCTCCTGTGAACTGCACCCCGAGGAGCCTTTCCCAGGTGGCAGATGGAAAGCACATGGGGAGAGGGAGCTTAATAAAGGCAGGTGCTGGGATGCCGAGGGCCCTCTTAACCCCACTAGTTCCTGTACAGCCGCTGCCAGGGTCTCCCTAAGCAGCCTTCCGGTGTTATTATTATCAGCTAGAGGCTTGGCGCATGAATCATGCATGGCCTGGCCAGCAATCGGGGCCATTGGGGCCAATCGGGACCTGCTGGCCGGGGTGGGGGTGGGGGGGCTGCTGGAGGTTGGCCCTCCATCAGAGGTTGGCTATGAGAGCGCACTGACCACCATGGGGCAGCTCCTGCCTTGAGCGTCTGCCCCCTGGTGGTCAGCATGCATCAAAGCGACCAGTCTGACTCATCATTGGGTCCACCAGTCATAACGGGTCTTTTTTTTTTTTTTTTTTTTAATATTTTTTATTGATTTTTAACAGAGAGAAAGGGAGAGAGATAGAGAGCTAGAAACGTCGATGAGAGAGAAACATCGACCAGCTGCCTCCTGCACACCCCCCACTGGGGATGTGCCCGCCAACCAAGGTACATGCCCTTGACCGGAATCGAACCCGGGACCTTTCAGTCCGCAGACCGACGCTCTATCCACTGAGCCAAACCGGCTTCGGCCATTTAGGCTTTTATATATACATAGATTCAGTTGACTTTTGGTGCATACATCTTGGTGAGAGGAAGCAATACAACTAAGGAGAAATGATGAGGTAACAGTTTGTTGTTCCAGATAGAATATAAAGGGGAGATAAGAACAATGTTGTCTAATGAAGAGACACTAGCAAAGAGACACTAAACAAATAAAAATAAAAGGGGCATTCAAGAAATAAAGTCATTTAACATTAGTGTTTGAAATAGAAATGTTAAAGCAATGCAATCCCTGAACACCAAGAGGAGGAGCAGGGAGTAGGGGGAATATTGCCCACGTTCAGAAGACAGACAGAGAGAGAGAGAGAGAGAGAGAGAGAGAGAGAGAGAGAGAGAGAGAGAGAGACTTAAAATAAAAATTGTTCCAGGGATAAGTTTCAAAACGCAAGCCCTACAGCCCCTGTCACAGAATCACAAGATCAATAACTCTGAAATCTCAATACTGTACATAAAGGTCTTTCCTGGTATTCAACACCTTTCCAAACATACTTGAAAGTAAAAAGTTTGAGGAACAGAGTATTGATTAACCTTTCATTCCATGAGACTGTTTTATTGGGAAATAATGACTTAGGGCTGTATCCTTATCACAAGCAAGAAAAATCGTAATCTGAGAAGCATGTGTCAGTATTTACAATGATTCAGAAAAAAATGTTGTCAAGGATGGAAAGAACATCATAGAACTCATTATAACGTGTTTAAGTATTTAACTCAAAAAAGAAATTAGACATAATACTTACTTATGAGCCATTTCTTTTCCCCCAACAAAGAGCTCATAAAAAAAAACATTCAATTGATTTCTTCAAAGAAAGATGACAAAATACCAAATCATTAGGGTGTAAGGTTCTTTTCTTTGTGTTTTTTTTTTATTATTATTATTTTTTCTTCATCCTCATCTGAAGATATTTTTCCATTGATATTTTTAGAGAGAGTGGAGGAGGAGAGATGGAGAGAAAAACATCCATGTGAGAGACACATCCATTGGTTGAGCCTGCAACTGAAGTACATGCCTTTGACCGGAATTGAACCTGGAACCCTCAGTCCAGAGGCTGATGCTCTATCCACTGAGCCACACCAGCTAGGGCAAGACTCTTTCATTTTGATTGTGGTGTTTCTGACTCTCAATTTTTTTATTGTAGTCACTTAGGACTAGCATATTACTATATACTAGAGGCCCGGTGCATGGATTTGTGCTCTGGTGGGGTCCCTTTGCCTGGCCTCTGGGCTAAAATCAGCCCTCTGAAATCCCCAAGGTGTCTCCAATTGTGAGAGGGAGCAGGCCAGGCCCAGGAACCCCATCCGTGCACAATTGGGGCCCAGGAGGGATTGCGGGAGAGCTCCAGCATCCTTCATCTTGTCCTGTCTCACTCCCTGGTTGCCCATCTCGGGGCCTGTCCCACCAGGGACCACTTTCCGTCTTGGGCTGAATGAGTGGGAGGATGTTGTTGCCCTCTGCAAAGTTTTTTAGCTTCTGTCATCCCATCTGCAAGGTTCCAAGCCACAGGCACTGAGTGGAGACAAGAATATGCCAAGCCTGTGGCAGGGGGAGGCCGGAGGGGGCCGAGGGGAGGCCCGGGGGGAGGTGAGGTCGGCCCACCGGAGAGAGCCTGGTCCTTTGAATGGCTCGCGTCCCTCCTTTCCCAAGGCAGGGCCGAGTGAGAGAGCAGCAGCCTCATTCATGCCTCATTGTTGTTCCTCGGCCGTGTATTTGCGCCGGGATAGAGAAGCGATACACTTCCAGGGAAATGAAGCAGACTTATCAGATCGCCCAGCGTCCCGTTTCATAGGAGGGACGGAAGCGGCAGCCCAATGGGGCCCCGTGCTGACGCTGTAAACCAATATACATAAGCCGTATCAGACATCGAGCCTTCCTCTTCGCGTTCATTATAAGCTTTCCGGCTTGGTCTGCAAGAAGTAACGGTTTCTCTAGCTGTTACTTAATGATGCAACATATCCTTGGAAGCAATAATAAATCAGACCCGTTCAGGCAACATGGAAAAGAGCAAGCATGCTCTCTCAGAAGGCAAGCATGGATCATGCGAGCACACGTTCCCTCCTGCACACGCCGGGCCTGGGAGGGGCCTGCAAGCAAGGTACACGTGCCCTTGATTGGGAATCGAACCCGGGACCTTTTGGTGGGCAGGCCAGCGCTCTGTCCACTGAGCCAAACTGGCTGGGGCCTGACCAATGTAATTTTAATGTTTCTTCTATTTACTCGTCAGTCCTTTTTTTTTCAAGGAAATACTGGGTTTCATATTAACTTAAAAATGCAAATAAAGGTGAACTTTCTGGATTTTATAGGCAGTCTTGTTTTTATACTTTGGGTGATGTATCAGGAGCACTAAAAACCAGTACTCTAGGAGGCATCTTAAAGTCTCTCCTTCAGGAGAGGAAGTTCCCACATCAAGGTCTTTTTGAAAATGTGAGATCAAGTTTTAACCAATGAAATAAAATAAAATAAAATTTTTTCTTTAAATCCTCACTCAAGGATATTTTCCCATTGATTTTTACGAGACTGGAAGAGAGAGGGAGAGACAGAGAGAAACATGGTTGCCTCCTGTATGTGTCCTGGCCAGGGTCCTGGGCCAGGGAGGAACCTGTAACATAGGTACGTGCCCTGGACCGGAATCGAACCCAGGACCCTTCAGTCCGCAGGCCCATGCTCTATCCACTGAGCCACACCGGTTTCGGTGAGAGCTATGTTTTTAATTTGTAGGGCTAGAGGTCTGCTGTCGTTCCTCTGAAAGGTACAGGCCCCACATTTCTTTTCACCAAAAAAAAAAAAAAATGTTTAATGCAAGATGTGATTGCCATTATATGACATCCTTCATTCAGAGCATCTGTACAGTGTCTCCCGTGAACACTTGGACAAACAACACCAACGTGAAACTCCTGCAGACAGGAGCGCTTTGTTTAAAACACACACACACACACACACACACACACACTCTGAAGAATTCCATCATTGCACAAAAAGACAGTGCTTCTGTGCATGTATGCTCTCCTAGCTTAGAAGAATATGTTCGACTCACACTGAAACAGAAGGAGTTTGCAAAAATTAAAAAAAAGAAAGAAAAATAAAAAGCAACAGAGAGAACAGAGGAAAAGACAAAGAGAAAAAGAAAGACGCTCTCTTTTGCCTGAGAGAAAAACAACGCCCCGATCCAGTTAAAATTTGATCTCAAATGTTCACAAGGCCCCGAGATTGCCATTCATTCATTGGGGACTTACAGCTCGCCATTGCTGAGCGATTTCCTTCCAGAACTTTGTTCGGCGATCTTGGATGATAGCACACGTTCGTTGTTTCTGAGCCACCATTTCAGGCGGGCAGGCAAGACTTACTACATAGCATGCCCATTTCTTGTTTTGTTTCCATACTAAAACACTTTACCAAATCACAAATGTTTCCTTCATAGCTTGGTCCTGAGATTTTCCTTTTTTAAAGAAAAATTCCCCTTTCAAAATAGTCAACGCAAGCTCCAAATCAACCTAAAAAATAAAAATAATAATAATGAATAGAAAAATCTGCAATTTCAACGCCGGCCCTTTCTGATCTCCGCCACTAGGAGGCGCTGCAGCCTGCTTTTTGAAGGACGTGCAATCTGGCGCAGGGGAATCTGCCAGAAGACCAGGGCTGTGGTGTCATTCCCTATTTAATGGCTGTCAGTGAGGGGGAAAGACAACGCGGCGGGTAATTAAAACCAAATTGCAGGCGGGAGATGACTGCACAAGGATGATATTGTCATTAATACTGATTTAGCATGCACCTGGGTAAGGTGAGCGAGAGCAGCGAGGGAATTCGCACAGGCGCCGGCCGGGGCCGCCTGACTTAAAGACGTAGCGTTTCCAGCTGAGGTGTGTTTAGAAACTGGATGAAACCATCCCCTATGACAGCAGACATAAAACGGAAACAAATGTCCTACATATGTCTGTTTTGAGAGAGAGAGAGAGAGAGAGAGAGAGAGAGAGAGAGAGAGAGAGAGAGAGAAATCTTGCATTTCTTCCAACCCCATGGACCGCGCTTGTGTCTGGTGTTGTGAAGTTCAAAAGTATTTTTCCAGAAGGTTTTTTTTGTTTTGTTTTGTTTTTTTTCTTCTTCCTTTCTCCCTGTTGTTGGCCTCTCTTGTATAGGCTTGAAATCTGCTCATGTAGCTCTCTTTTCCACGAATAGGGAGACAGAACACTTGATTGAAGCAAACACCATTGATTTATAAAAATCATATGCGGGAGGGCTGGGAACGGAAGAGTGGGTGGAGAGAGATTTTAACTCCAGAAACATTTTCAGAGAGGTATTGAACGGGTGAGATCTGGGGATTTTCCATACGTGAGGACCCCCTTGCTAGATGATTGAACCCCCAGACTGAGGTAAAGACCTGATCTGTCACATCTATTGTGGTGGCTTGCTGCCCGTACCCCCAAATAGAAAGAAGACTCACTCCTGTCTCAGGGCCCCTGAATTATTCCCCCTTTTCGTTTTTAGTAAGTGGCAAAATTCAGAAAAGCTGGAAATAAATAGCCAGTTGGAGTTCAGATACATGCAATAATAATCTGGTGACCAGTTCAACGAGGACTCCACCTCCCGTGTTTATGATTTAGGATTAAAATTCACTTCTCTGGTGGAAGAATAAATAGGACAGTGAGTTCGATCATGTACACATTAAAAACAACCCCTGATGGGAAGGGTTATGGTAGTCTGAGGCAGAAAGTGTACCCCGATTCAGCGTGTTAATGGGGAAGGGGACAGACCTCACAGGTGCCTGGGACCCCCATTCTGACTGAGAAATCCCCTCTAATGAAACGGGTGTGTCATAGAAATGCCGACCCCGCTGCCCAGTGCCAAAGAGACGCAGCATCAGGGATGTCACGGAGGTTTATCATCATGCCATCAAGAAAGTACATTCAAAGAGCATTCCTTGGGCCATAAAAAACATACTAGCCGAAACCGGTTTGGCTCAGAGGATAGAGCATCGGCCTGCGGACTGAAAGGTCCCGGGTTCCATTCCGGTCAAGGGCATGGACCTTGGTTGCGGGCACATCCCCGGTAGGGGGTGTGCAAGAGGCAGCTGGTTGATGATTCTCTCTCATCGATGTTTCTAACTCTCTATCCCTCTCTCTTTGTCTCTGTGAATAATCAATAATATATATATTTTAAAAAAAAAGAAAAGAAAACACAGGTGAGCATAAGCAATATTGGGGGGAGGGGTATGGATAATAGCCTGTGATGAGGGGATACGGCAATGCTGCTGCTTTGGCAGCTGGCTTTTGCAGGATTCTGCAAGAGAAACCAGCACCACCGCAGAGAACTTTACCGCCCTTGCCCTTTAGAAAATGCCAGAGAACCCGAAGGAGGTTTTCTGAGCCCGAGACACTGATCGGCCGACCCAACCTGCCCAGGTCAGGCTGGTCGCCCGAGCAGCCAGTGCAGCCAGACCCACCGAGAGCGGGGCTGCTCCGGGCTGCGGATTAGCGGGATCAGGGCTTTTATTGGGGAAGAGAAAAGATCCCCGTGGCCTCCGAGGAGAGAGGGCGTTAGAGGCGATGCATCTCCGAGCATTTCAACCCGAACAAAAATAAGACCGCGCTTCTGAGCACCGATTGTTAAGGAAACTCAGGGACAGGAGTGGCAGGGACACAGACTTGGGAGTGGGGACAGGGGGGAGCTTGGCTGTAATTAATGGGGACACAGGACAGCCCCACGCGGCTGCCCTTCCTTGTTGTGGCTGGTGGGGGCCAGGGCACCTGTGCCAGGGACATGCCCAGCGACTAAGGGGTGGGCATTCCATTCTGTGCACCCCGCGATGGATGGAGGCTGGTGCTCACAGTCTCTCGAACGCCCCCCCTCCCCCAATTCCCTCTGGTTGCCGGTAGAACAAATATAATTTCTCAGCAAGATGGCTGCTGCCAGAAGCAGGCTCCGAAATGTCCATTTTCATTAAACATTTTACTTGCAATTACATCTCATGGGGCGCGGGGTGACCCCTCCTGGCATGGACACCAGCTCCTGGGCTATCCTGGCTGGGGGGTCCCTGCTCGGGGAACCGGGGGGCGAGGGTTTTGATGCTGATGGGGTCGCATAGGAACAGCTCAGCTTTTTCCTCCCACTTGGTCCACGGGGAGTTGTTTTCTCAAAGAGAGCAGGAACAGCGTGTCTGGACTTTAGGGCAGAGTTTGGGGTGTCCAGGAGCAGGGAGTCTCTCTCTCCCCCATGGATAAAAGGGCCGTCATTTTTCCTCCAAAGCCACCCCAATTGTATAATTCACCCCAAACAGCAAATTGAACAGACTCCATGCCTGTTCGGCGGAAGGTCCATCCTGTGGGACACACCACGCTCACATGGATCCTTTTAGCTTCAAGATGGTCCAGACACATATTTCAGGGACCTCTTCAGATGTGTCCAGATTAGGGGGTGGGGGATCTTGGCTGTGACAAGATAGGAGCCTCATCTCGGGGTCTCCAGAGCACCTGGCGTGAATTATTTATCATCGCAGGGACGCCAGGAAGACTTTGGTCAGCGAGCAGGCGCAGGGCGAGCTGTTTTAAGCAGATACAATGTGGGGGTGATGCTGTCCCAGCATCTCTTCTTCAATGTGCGCCTGCCCTGGCCGGTGTGGCTCAGTGGATAGAGCGTCGGCCTGCGGACGGAAGGGTCCCAGGTTCGATTCCGGCCAAGGGCACATGCCCGGGTTGCAGGCTCGATCCCCAATGTGGGGTGTGCAGGAGGCAGCCGATCCATGATTCTCTCTCATCGTTGATGTTTCCGTCTCTGTTGAGGGGCCGTGGCAGGGACTGTGATTCAGCGCTCCTCCCAGTTCTCCTGTTGGTTTTATGGGTGTAGCGAGTCAGGACCCCTCCTCAGATTCAATCACTTCCCTTTGAGTAGCTGACAGATTTATCAGGTAGAGCGTGGGAACTTTCTCGCTAAAATATTCCTATTCTGGCCCCAACCAGTTTGGCTCAGTAGATAGAGCATCATCCTGCGGACTGAAGGGTCCCAGGTTCGATTCCGGTCAAGGGCATGTACCTTGGTTGTGGGCACATCCCCAGTGAGGGGGGTGCAGGAGGCAGCTGATGGGTGTTTCTCTCTTATTGATGTTTCTAACTCTCTATCCCTCTCCCTTCCTCTCTGTAAAAAATCAATAAAATATATTTTAAAAATATTCCTATTCTGAATATAGGTCTCCACTATGAGTTAGATTTCACACCCAGCACACACTTTACATTGCTTCTTCTGCACGAAATAGAAACCAATCTTTGAAATAAAATAAATGCATGTGAAGTTTTTCTCAGTAATTACAGTTTCTTAAAAGTTCTCCTTGGGCACTTAAAAAAAGTGAGCGTTTCAGTACAGAAGGGGAAAGTACATTTATTTTTGGAGCCCTCCGACGAGGAGGAGATAGGAAAATTGCTTCTACATGTGCAATGATGTGGGTTGCATCCTGGGTCACGCTGTCTTATTTGTGACCGGGAATATCATCAGTTTAATTATAAGAAGGAGGTTGCTCAGATCCAAAAGAATAATCTATCAGGAGCGCTCATAAAAATAAAAGCTACTTTAACTTCAGCCCTAAAAGGTTTGGTTCAGCGGATAGAATGTCGGCCTGTGGCCCAAAGGGTCCCGGGTTCGATTCCGGTCAAGGGCATGGACCTGTTGCAGGCTCCTCCCCGGCCGGGGCCCTGGTTAGGGATCCTGTAGGAGGCAACCAATCAATGTGTTTCTCTCACATCAATGTTTCTCTCAGTCTCTCCCTCTCTTTTCCATCCCATCTAAAAATCAATGGAAAAACATCCTCTGGTGAGGATTAAAAAATAATAATAATAAAAAGAAAAGACACTTTAATTTCATAAGACTATTTTAATCTGACAGCAAATCTGATCTTCCCAAAGTTCTTATCTTTGTGCAGGTGGACTCAAACTTTGTTATAGTCTATTAATTACATTTTTGTCTTATTCTCTATTTTTCCCCCATCAACTGCCCACGCGTTATAAAATTAAATAGTTTGAGTTCAGTGCTCAAGGGTTGAGACAGAAAAGCTTTGCTCTCAAACACAATATTATAGTTTAGCTATATATCTATAATCAAATTTATAGTAATCAGATAAAGTGAATAAAGATTCAAAATCCATCTTTCAAGTAATCTGATTTATATTTATAACGTCATAATTATATTATATGACAATGATTATTAGGATTTTACATATTGAGAGTGAACAATAGATTAATGATAGATTTTTATCTTTTCCTGGGTTATGCAAGCTCACTAATTATACATTTAATAATCATCAATTATAAGTTAATATACATAATTGTTTGATTAAGCCTAAATCATAGTTAAATGCTTATTTAATCATCTAAGTTAGTGTGCCCTTTAATATCTGTCAGTAAATTTGAGTTGCATTTCCTCACATTACAAGGTTTTAAAGAGTTTTAAGGTTTTGTCCTACATTCTGCCATCCTCTTGAATAAGAGGATGCATTCTAACAAAACAAAATCCTGGAGAAGCAAATTTTCCCCTTCAAATGATTGACTCCATTATTAGGAGTCAATAATTTGAATAGGCGGCCCATTTGTCGATTTGTTTGGGAGTTCTGAGGCGTCCAAGAGGAAAGATTCACAGTTTTTTACGTGAAGTGGCATAGAAATATCTTGAAGAACAGCTAACAAAATTAGCCAGGGCCCTATCTTACGGTCTTTACGTCACCATCTCATTTAATTTTCAAACAAGCCTGACGGGTAGGCACCATTATTATTCCCTTCAAGGGAAGAGAAAATTCAGCCATGGGAAAGTTATTAAACTTGCTCAAGGTCAAATACATAGTAAGTGGGAGAACTAGAACTTGCACTCTTAAAAAAAAATATTTATATGTATACACACACACACACACACCCCCCGTATTTTCCGGCGTATAAGATGACCCCCTAATTTTACAGTTAAAACATAGGTTTAGGCCTATATTCGCTGTATAAGACTACCCCCACTTCTGAGGCAGCACGTTATTTTTTTAATAGACCGCCTCTCTGACTCTGGCCAATCTGAGCAGGGTTTTTTATGTTTCAAAGGTCGTCTTATACGCCGGAAAATACGGGGTGTGTGTGTGTGTGTGTGTGTGTGTGTGTGTGTGTGTGTATAATTTAGAGAGGAAGGGAGAGGGAGAGAGAGATAGAAACATCAATGATGACTGAGAAGAAGCATTAATAAGCGCCTCCTGCACGCTTCCCACTGGGGATGGAGCCCCCAACCCAGGCACATGCCCTTGACCAGAATCAAACCCGGGATCCTTCAGTCTGCAGGCCAACGCTCTATCCACTGAGCCACACCGATTAGGGCTATGAGGCCCTACATGTATGTATGTATCTTTATTGATTTCAGAGAGGGAGTCAGAGAGATAGAAACATCCATGATGAGAGGGAATATTGATCAGCTGCCCCCTGAACGCGCCGCACTGGAGATGAGCCCACAGCCCGGGCAGGTGCCCCCAACTGGTGCGACCCTCATTTTTAATTAGCCATCCTGTGCTTTATCATATGGGCGCTAATATCTGGATGCGACGATCGGGTTTCTTACGCTTTTCCATTTATGAACTGGCCTCGAACTCACGCCGGCTGGGCTGGTTCTAGGGAAGCGCACCGCATACGCTCTCCCCTCCACTAGCATGCGTTTGCAGTGCCTGTCCTCTGTACTCAATCTACCTTTAAAGGGAAGATGATAAGCGCCATTCGAGTCATCTCATCGAAGTGGCCACCGCAGGCGGACCGGGTCCCTGTCCATCCCCCGCGGGGCAGCGCGTGGCTTCCGCCCGGCCAGCCTGGATTTAAGACATTAGCTCTGTTCCGAGCCACACCGTCCAGCGCCTGATCCATCCAGTTCCCTGTGTCCTGCCCGGCCCCCCAGCCCCTGAGAGACGCAGGAGCTCCTTGGGCTTCCTCGCTTCATATCTTCTTTGGGCGGCCTGCTGGCCACACGGCATCTGGAAGGTGATTTGGTGAGAACGGTGGCAATTTAGCAGCAATCTCGGTGCATATGCCGCCCCCAGTGGGAGTCATTCCGTCCCCTCTCAAGCGGGAGTTCTGATCAGGCATTCGGGGAGGGAGGCTTGTGCGCTCAACATGGAGCTAAGTTGCAGAAGTGGGTAAAACACACAGATCTTATTTCAGCCCCGCAGGCTCCGCTGGGCACGAGATGGGATGTGGGCACACATCCGATGGAATCGCTTTCTCTTCGAGGGTCCCCCCTGGCTCGGCGAGAAGTTTCCAGCAGCCAGGAGCGCGGAGGGATGAGTGAGACGCAGAAAATGAAACTGAGCTTAGCTCGCCGCCATGCAATGCCTCGTGATGGGACGGTCACATTTCCCATCTGCGATTCTAATGACGTTGAGGAATGGCTTGGAGGGTCCATGGGGAAACGTGCTTTTCTTCACCTGCCTGAAGAGCACACGGAGGAAAACTATAAAGTGTACTGAAGGGGCCCTGGCCGGTGTGGCTCAGTGGATAGAGCGTCGGCCTGCAGACCGAAGGGTCCCAGGCTCCATTCCGGTCAAGGGCACGTGCTTCATTCCTAGTGGGGGGTGTGCAGGAGGCAGCCGATCAGTGTTTCTCATCATTGATGTTTCTTTCTCTCTCTCTCTCTCTCTTTCTCTCTCTCTCTCTCTCTCTCTCTCTCTCTCTCTCTCTCTCTCTCCCCCTTCCTCTCTGAAAGCAATATAATTATACTTTTAAAATATTAAGAGGGCCATGGTGTTCGGAATTCCTGGGCTTAAGGAAGAATACTGGGGGCACGGAAGTGTGCCCAAGTTGACAATGACCTCTGAAGATTGATGTTGGGGCAGAATGGGGTGAGCCAGTCACCTATTGCAGGAAGCACCTTGCTACCTAATCCGGTTTTGAGGCAATTCCAGAGAACATGCCTGCATTACACAGGAGACCCCTGTAAGCTCTCTGTGATCCCACACCTTCTGCACTATTTGCACTGGCTTTTGCAGGCTCTGTGTGCATACCAGGGAACCATGAATCCTACCTGACTTCTCCATGTCCTTGCTTATTTCCAAACCATTCCATGCTAAGAACAAGTCCAAAGCAGTTCTAACATAGCGATTGTGCCCTGGCCAGTGTGGTTCAGTGGATAGAGCGTCAGCCTGCAGACCGAAGGGTCCCAGGTTCGATTCCGGTCAAGGGCACGCACCTCTGTGGCAGGCTCCTCCTCGGCCAGGGCCCTGGTTGGGGCTCCTGCAGGAGGCAACCCATCCATATGCTTCTCTCATATCAGTATTTCTCTCTGTCTTCCCCTCTCTCTTCTACTCTCTCTAAAAACCAATGGAGAAATATCCTCAACTAGAATTAACAACCAAAGAAAACAATAAACAAAATGACAATGATTCTGTTACTTAATACATTACCCCTAGCTCTGAAACAAATGTGTTTCTCTAAAATTACAGTGTTTCCCAAACTTTTGACATATGGGTACCCCTTCTATAATTTTCGTAACGCTGAGGACCCCTCGTCCTCATGAGAACGTAGAATGAGGCACAGCTAAGCACGGTGCAGTGCGTGTCCCCACCAAACTCTGGTGCAACGCGTACCCCTGCCAAACTCTTCCCGCACCCCTGGGGGTACGCGGACCACACCTTGGGAAATACTGATTACCCCACGGAAGCCAATCACTGTTTCAACAATAGCATGGGAAGGACTGAGGCGAACTTGAGTGTGGACTTGACCTGAACCACCTCCTTGGACCCGCGTCTCCCCGTGGGGACTGATTGCTACGCCCACACGGAGTTCATCCCTCACCATCAGCAGGAGACAAACACAGCCGTTTCCACGCCGACACAGAGCGTCCCGGCTCTATAGATTTTTCAAAGGCAATAGATTCCAGCTCGATCAAGCTGAAGGCTTCGGAAATAATCAACCCAGATCCCCCTCTTTGCAGCCATGTGTCCTCCCGCTCCCGATTTCCATCAATCCCCTGTCACTTCTCCCCACTCTGTCCGGGGATCACCAGCTATCAGGGGAATGCCACTGGAACTTTCCAGAGCCATTTGTCTCCTTGAAACGTGGGCCGGCGCCTGGCTGTGAGCACTCATTCACTCTCCAGTGTACCAGGGATTCACGGAAACCCCCTGCCCCTCTCGAGGGCCATAGGATGCCGGGCCCGAGCCCCCGAGGCCATAAGCGAATCGCTTTTGTGCCGGTTGAAGGTGCTGTGGCCATTTGTATTTGTTCACCAGGGGAAAGGCATTTTCCTGAGAAACCGAATAGTCCAACTGCCCCGTGTATGAATAAAAATCATGTTGAGCCCTAGCTGGTGTGGCTCAGTGGATAGAGCGTCGGCCTGCAGACTGAAGAGTCCCAGGTTCGATTCCGGTCAAGGGGTCAAGGGCATGTACCTTGGTTTCGGGCACATCCCCAGTAGGGGGTGTGCAGGAGGCAGCTGATGGATGTTTCTCTCCCATCGATGTTTCTAACTCTCTATCCCTCTCCCTTTCTCTCTGTAAAAAAAAAATCAATAAAATATATTTAAAAAAATTTTTTAAAGAATAATTCGCCAGAATTGTTCATATGCCATCTTATTTATATACGAGAGGCCCAGTGCACCAAATTCGTGCAAGAGGCTCAGTCCCTGCTTTCATGGCAGCTGCCTCTGACTTGGCCCCTGCCGCTGCAGCTTTGTCCAGAGGGTCATTCAGAAGGACATCCGGTCTAATTAGCATATTATGCTTTTATTATTATAGATGTGTCTGCTTATTTATTTAGTTAGTTAATCCTCACCCCAGGATATTGTTTCCATTGATTTTTAGAGAGAGTGGAAAAGGGAGGGAGAGACAGAGAGAAGCATTGATGTGAAAGAAACACATCGATTGGCTGCCTCCTGCATGTGTCCGGGCCAGAGCCAGGGCTGGGGAGAAGCCTGCAACCAAGGTACATGCCCTTGACGGGAATTGAACCCCGGACCCTTCAGTCTGCAGGCTGAGGCTCTATCCACTGAGCCGCACCAGATAGGGCCATTTGTCTTTTTAAAAGGCATTTCTTTCTTCCGACACAGGGCAGCATTTCTGATTCCAATCCTAATAATAACTCTTCGTAAAGGGAGGCATGGCCAAGTTTGAGATTCATTGTAGGGTTTTGACAGTGTGGCCAACCCTTGCCACAGCTAGAGTTTTCTTCTGTTCTGTGGACTCGTGTTGGAAAACAGCATTTTTAAAAGGGAAAAGCACTTGCAAAATCACTTTGAAAGGCATTTTGGGCGTGAGTATTATTCCCGTAAGGCAACAGTTGGGTGAGTTAAATGCGAGCACATCAGAAACATATGGATAGCATGTTCCTCAAAGAACACATGAGCTCAAGAACGAAGAGAGCGAGCGTTTGGCAAAACCAGTCTTGGCTTTTGCCAGACACAAAATATTTGAAGTGGAGTTGGATATATTTTCAGCAACACGAATTACTAGGCGACAATGGCAGTGCCAGCTGTGATTACGAGACACACTACCCAACAGTTTGGTGGTGGGCAAATTACATGCAGTCCTAACGGGCATGATGTTTATCAGAATCAGCTGCTCCGTATCCTCTATAACAGTGTTTCCCAGAGTGTGGTCCGCGTACCCCCAGGGGGTACGGGAAGAGTCTGGTGGGAGTACGCGTTGCACCGGAGTTTGGTGGGGATATGCACTGCACCGTGCTTAGCTGCCTCATTCTACCTTCTCATGAGGACGAGGGGTCCTCAGCGTTACGAAAATTATAGAAGGGGTACCCATATGTCAAAAGTTTGGGAAACACTGCTCTATAATAAAGAGCTGATATGCTAATTAGACCAAACAGCAGAACGACCGTCCGGTTGACCTTCCGGATGAAGCCGGGGCTGAGAGGCCCAGCCCATTGCATGTGTTTCATGCCCCACAGACATCACCAGAACTAGGAAGGAGTCACATTATATATCAGTTTATTAATATAATGTAATTATATTAGAAAATATAATAAATTTTATAATATTAAATTTATTAATATAATACATTTTTAATAAATTAGTAAATATAATAAATCTCCTGGATACTCATAAGAACCACCAATAGTGCCACAACCAGTGTGGCTCAGTGGATAGAGCGTTGGCTTGTGGACTGAAGGATCCCAGGTTCGATTCTGGTCAAGGACATGTACTTTAGTTGCAGGCACATCCCCAGTAGGAGGTGTGCAGGAGGCAGCTGATCAATGTTTCTCTCTCATCGATGTTTCTGACTCTCTTTCCCTCTCCCTTCCTCTCTGTAAAAAGTCAATAATATATATATATATATATAGATATAGATATAGATATAGATATAGATATAGATATAGATATAGATATATATATAATTTTTTTTTAAGGAAGGGAGTAGGAGGATGGATGGGAAATAAAGGAAATGCCGTGTCATACATACTTCCTGAATTACTAACTAGGCAATGTGGACACAGAATCATGATTTTTGGGTTCAAATGCCCAACAGGCTGTAAGCCACTTAGAAATGCTTGTTACCAGCATTTCCCAGCAAAATGTCTCATACAAGGATTCCCCCCACCCCCACCCCTTTGGGAATACTATTGAATTGAGTCAAAGTCTCCATAAGCAATTGTTTATTATTTAAATTTTAAACTTTTATACCCAAACCAAGTTGGTGGCTTTTTAACGGAATTCCATAGACTTGGCTTTTATTGAGTTTGGGTACATTCAGAAGGTCACAGTGTCTCCTCTGTTTACAAAGTCAAGATTTGAAAATCAATCTTAATATGACACATGGATCTTATAAGTCATTTATGTTTTTCAATGTGTTTACAATCATCTTCTAATTATATTTTGTCTTAGTCAATATAGACTTATGCAATTATACATGAGAGATTTATGCAATTATACATGAGAGATTCTGTGACGCTGACCCTTTGAAGATATGGACACATTCTTCATAGAAATGGGATTTAAGATAATAGTTTGGACTCTGGCTGGTGTGGCTTAGTGGGTGGGAACGTCGTCCCTGCATGCAGGGAATAACCGATCTATGTCTCTCTCTCTCGCGTGCACGCGCTCCCTCTCTCTCTCTCTCTCTCTCTCTCTCTCTCTCTCTCTCTCTCTCTTCTTCCCTCCCTCCCTCCCTCCCTCCTTCTTTCTAAAATAATCAATTAAAAAAATAATAAGAAATAGATAAGATAATATTTGGTAGTAAAACTTTCAGGAAAAGCAAAGTGTGTTAGACTCTTTCATTCCCCTCTCTCAGTGGTCTGCAAACTCATGAACAAACAGAGCCAAATATCAACAGGACAACGATTGGCATTTCTTTGGAGAGCCACATTTTTTAAACGTTAACTTCTTCTCACGCCACTTCTTCAACACAGACTCGCCAGGCCGTGGTGTTTTGTGGAAGAGCCACACTCTTGGGGCCAAAGAGCCGCATGTGGCTCGCGGGTCGCACCCTCCTTTCACTTATTTCAGATCGGATCACAGGTGTCTCCGATGCCCGTTTACCCAGAGAGATGAAAAACAAAACAAACAGAAAAAAAAACGTGTTTGGAGAGCACAGGCACTTCCTCAAAGATAAACGCACACCAGAGAGAATCCCAACAGCTTTTAATTTCCATGCTGCTCAGTTTTATGGTTGTAAATGCAACTGTTTATGGGGCTAATGGCGCTGGCTGGCTGTGCCGAGCCAATTACACCAGTAGGCGGTTGGACCAGGTTCCCTCCTCGCGTTCCATTTGCGCTGTGTGGATGGCTGATGGCTGAGGAGATTGAATTGCCCCTGAGCGAGGGCCTCGGTGCAAGCCAGACCCTGCCTCCCTGAGCACTTTACGGAACATTGAAATCCACAGGAATAGGCTAGATGCCGGCGGCAGCCACACACAGGCGCACGTGGCCAGAGCTACACTGTGAATAATAGTCAGGCGACACACCAACCAGCGTGGCTCAATAGTTGAGCGTCTACCTATGAACCAGGAGGTCACAGTTCAGTTCCAGGTGGAGCAGATGCCCAGGGTGCAGGCTTGATCCCCACTAGCGGGTGTGCAGGAGGCAGCCAATCAATGATTTTCTCTCATCATTGATGTTTCTCGCTCTCTCTCCCTTCTCTCCCTCCCCCTCCCTCTCCCTCCCTCTCCCTCCCTCTCTCTCTCCCTTCTCTCCCTTCTCTCCCTTCTCTCCCTTCTCTCCCTCTCTCTCTCCCTCTTTTCCCGCTCCCTCTCCCTCTCCCTCTCCCTCTCCCTCTCCCTCTCCCTCTCCCTCTCCCTCTCCCTCTCCCTCTCCCTCTCCCTCTCCCTCTCCCTCTCTCTTCCTCTCTGAAGTCAATAAAAATATATTTTAAAAATACAGTCAGGCAGCAGCTCACCTCTGTGACATCAGATGCCTCTGGGGTGGTAGTATTCCATGGAGGGAACCTCATCAGAAGTGCATGTGTGTTCCTTTGAGTTTATTATTGTTTACTAGAGGCCCAGTGCACAAAATTCATGCACGGGGGTGGGGAATGGGGGGGTTCCCTCAGCCCAGCATGCACCCTCTGCAATCTGGCACCCCTCAAGGGATGTCTGACTGCTCATTTAGGCCCGATCATAGTGGGATCGGGCAATCAGATATCCCTCTCACAATCCAGGATTGCTGGCTCCCAACTGCTTGCCTGCCTGATTGCTCCTAACCACTTCTGCCTGCCAGCCCTATCACCCCCTAACCACACCCCTGCCAGCCTGTTCAATGCCTAACGACTCCCCTGCCAGCCTATTTGCCCCTAACTGCCCTCCCTTGCAGGCCTGGTCCCTCCTAACTGCCCTCCCCTGATGGCCATCTTGTGGCAGCCATCTTGTGTCCACATGAGGGAAGCCATCTTTGACCACACGGGGGCAGCCATCTTGTGTGTTGGAGTGATGGTCAATTTGCAGAGATTAAGCCCCTCTGCCCTAATTTGCAGTGTCCAAAAATAATCAGTTAAATCATGGTAAAATATATACCAAGGCCTCACTATCTTTTAAAAATTAATTGGATAATCTAGTCTCTATGGGAAAGATCCCATTTGGGAACTGAATCTCAATGATTGATTTGCAACCGACACTAGTGATTGGAAGACATCACTTACTAAGTTCGTGGAAGTTTATAATTCCGAGTAGGTATCTGGGTCACTCGGGTAAATGGATGAGTGGTGGAGATGCTATTTCTGGGCGTGTTCATCTGTTCATCTCAGGGTAGAATTAATCTAATGGTTTGAGCTAAACCAGGGACAATGCAATCATTTTAGCACTAATAAACAGGAGAAAACCAAAGGGATTTTTTTCTCACTCTGTCTCAGAAGGAAATAAGTGTGTGACCTCATTCCCTCCCCTGGTCAGGGGACTGAAGATCAGGCCGAACTATTTTTGTCTTTGCTGATCTGTCATTTGAAGTTTTCCCCGGAGACAGTGCTAGTGGGCATGGCACCAGCTATAGGTCTGTGTTGGTGTTCATTTCAACAAAACTCATGAGGAAGGGTAGGTAAGAGCTATAGTTTCTGCACCAGTCAAGTGTGTGGTGAAGTGCCTTGTAACAAAATACCAAAGTTATCACCATTAAATTTCAAAAGGTATGTAATCATGGGATTTGAGTTGGGTTGATATCTATATATATAAAAGCCTAATATGCTAAAGTGTCTGACCATTCAGTTGACCGTTCAGTCAACTGCTCAACCAGTGGCCATGACATACAGTGGCCATCAGGGGGCAGATACTCCGACCAATAGGTTAGCTTGCTGCTGGTGTCTAGATATTTGGGATTGGATGAGATAGGCTGGACACACCTTGAAGCCAACCTCCCAAAGTCCCTCCCTGGCCTCTATATTTCTTCTAGTTAATTTCTATATTTCTTCTAGTTAAGTTCCTTTTAATGAGCACAACTTTGTGCACCAGGCCTCTAGCATTTTAATAACCATCTTCTCCACTTTCTGGCTGAACTGAGTGACAGCCAAATATATAAACCCTATCTGAATTTTAATTTGCAATAACCTGCCATTAAGAATTTCTGTGTGTGGCTTCATCTCTTTGCTTTAGTTTCTGTCTCTCAGACTTGACACTGTGCTTAGGAGCTTTATGATGGCTAAAAAAATAAACAAGCAAACAAAAAAAACTCTATTAAAAATACTATGAAATTTTAAAAATAGTAACACAGTATCTCAAATATATTGCAGTTAATCCTCAAGGCTTACTGCTCCTTTCCGATTGCCTTAGACATTTAAAACGAACTAAAAGCACTTTCAAAAATGCTTTCTTAAAGGCACGTGACCACTTTGAACACTGAAAACGTAGCCATATGTCTTGTAAGTTCACAACACAAAGATGTAGAGAATAACAGGTGCTCTGAATTACGCTGAGCACATGGTCCCAAGTTCATGGAAGCCAGTAACTCAATCGCAAACAGCCATGACAAAACGACCAGCGTGCATACATGAGAACTAGCTTGGAGCTCCACCTTGTCACAGTCACTCTGAAGAGTGAGCGTTTCGTTTTTCACAGATGAAGGACGTGGTGCAGGGAGGAAAAACTCCTTTCCCAAGGTCATATGATCAGTAAGTTTAGAAGAAAGAATTCATCTTGCTCATCACAAACCCACGCTATCTGTTCATTAATCCTGTCCTCAGAACATGCTTCCTGTGTATCTGAAAACCAATCAGATCATTTGTTTCTCTGAAAACGCAAATAAGTAAAATGTATGATCCAGGGATCACCTCTAGTTGATCTTTCTGGTGTCTCCCAGCTCCAGAGCGTGAAAGCGGGGTGCATCATGGCTCTTCACTACATCAGAGGTGCTGATGAGGCTGTTCTGACTCGTGTGTAGGCCTGGGTTTAGATTGTCTTAGTTTAATTGTTGGTCCTACCAGTTCCTAGCTGGGTCCCATTGGGAAACTTACTTAACTGCTAGGTGCTTGGCCTCAGTATCTGTAAAATTTTAGTCAGCATCATTCTTACCCTATAGCACATGTGTCAAACACAAGGCCCGCGGGCCAAATCCGTCCCGCCAGGCCTTGCAATGTGGCCCGCACCGCGCTGTCATCACTGCACTCAGCTGCGTTTCCATCACAATGACAGTTTATGACTGTTCAGTAAACCATTTGGCCCGCGATTTAGGCTGGATTTTAGATTTTGGCCCCTTCTCTGATTGAGTTCGACACCCCTACCCTATAGGATTATTACTCAGACTAGAGGCCCAGTGCACGAAATTCATGCACGAAGGGTTCCTAGTAGCTGCTGGCTGCTGGCCAGGGCCTCCCTTCCTTATGAACTGCCCCCTGATGGTCAGAACACATCATAGCGAGTGATCAAACTCCTGGTCAAACTCCCAAGGGGACACTTTGCACATTAGGCTTTTATATATATAGATAGATTGGATGAGTTAAAGTCATACCCACACAGTCGGTACTCCATCATCGTCAGATAAAATTACAGGATATCAACAGTTGAACAAATTAGGGTTGATATGCCCACAACATTCTCATCTCAGTGTTTTCATCTTATTCTCTACCTTTTCAGTGCTCATGACTTTTTCTACAAATCTTTTAGGGTTGATTTTTTTTTTTTTTAATCCTCACCCTATGGTATCTTTTTTTTTTTTTATTGATTTGAGAGAGAGAGAAAGAGAGAAACATGGATGTGAGAGAGAAACATGGATTGGTTGCCTCCCATATGCTCCCTAACCAGGGATCAGACCCACAATCCAGGTATGTGCCTGGACTGGGAATTGAACCTGCAACCTTTTGCTGGATGTGACGATGCTTGAACCAACTGAGCCACTGGGCCAGGGCAGGTTTTTTATTTTTATTTTTTTATTTCTTGATGTATCATCTAGTGATTTACCAGGCAGGTGGAAACAGTTTTTTTGGAATAGTTTTGACTATTATCAGCCAGCTGTGTGAGACAGGGGGTGTGTGTCCTCTCTCTGAATCCACCAAGTTATTAACTGACCTGCCGCCTTCATCGGGGCACTCGATGGCCCCTTAGTGCCCCGGTCCAATCATTTCTATCCCCAGGTGAGCCTCTGATTGGAGGGAATTTCAGCCACCGGTTTTCCATTAGCGCAGCTGCACACACCAGAGCAAGTGTGATTTTCAGCGAAAAAATGGCCTTGCTTCAGAACGCAGTCACGTGTAAGGACACCTCACGTGATGTCTGGGGAATGAGACACGATAAGAATTTGTGAAGTGTGTTTGTGTGTGTGTGTGTGTGTGTGTGTGTGTGTGTGTGTGTAGGTAACGTGTGGTCCAAGTCTAAGCAAATGATGACAATGTGCAACGCACTCATTTTAAGAAGCCTTTTTTTTTTTTCTGGAAGAACTACCATTTCACAAACATTTGGCACCTTCTTAGCGAAATTGACCTCATCTATTTCCAGGAATATGTTCATTAAAGCCGTGGCCCTCGGAGGAGAGGGAGCACTGATTCCAGGAGAGTCAATACTGGGGGGAAATCAGAATATTATTGGGTTCCAGCTGGCACGGCAGAAGCGGCTGTAATTGCGAAAAATAAAAGCGGGGATAAGGGAGCCAGCCGTTCGGGAGAGTCAAGCTGCTCCGGCCCCAGCCCTAGACCCTCCAAATTCACCTTCATGCGTCCCTAGCAACCGTCCCTTCTATCTCCATACACTCGGCTCTGTATGGCTGTCGGTTGCCTTTCAAGGCTTCTGTTTTTTTTTAAATATATTTTTATTGATTTCAAAGAGGAACTGAAGGAGGAGAAATAGAAACATCAATGATGAGAGACAATCATTGATCGGCTGCCTCCTGCACGCCCCCTGCTGGGGATCGAGCCTGCAACCCAGGCCTGTGCCCCTAGCCAGAATCGAACCTGGGACCCTTTGGTCCGCAGGCCGACGCTCTATCCACTGAGCCACACCAGCTAGAGCCTTTCAAGGCTTCCAAACATCTCATGCTTTTCTCTTTGGGTCCAGAAGAGACAAGATAAGCCTCCAAGCTTTGTCTCCTAAAACAGGCTTCATTTTTCTTGCTGCTGCCTGCTCCCTGCCCACAGCCTTGCCCAGGTCTTCCCTGGATGCCCTTCTGAGAAGCACACCTGCTTAATGGCTGGACATTTTGTGAATTACAGCCGCCCCAAAACCTTGGCCACCAGAGAGCCAGGGAGGGCCCAGCGGCAGCCAGCCCACTTCCTGCTGTGGGCAGCCTGCCAGGGACCTGGGCGGGAGAGGCAGTTTGTGCCAGGCCATCCTGTGCCAGCTTTCAGGAAGGAGAGTTTCCGTTCATGTGACTGCAGGCCCATCGGTATGGATTTTCTGAATGGGGTCCTGCGTCTCTTTGGATGCTGGGCTTCTGTTTGACTGTGGGAGCCCTCATCAAACGGTTCTCTGAAGCTCAGAGTTTACCATAACAGCAGATGGATATGAGTCCACTTACAGTTTTATTCATCGAAGGCTTGATTCCTAGACGCAGACCTTTCTCAGCGTTCTCCTCAGCTAGCATCATTGTAGTGTTCAGAAAAACAGGTTTTTGCGCTCGGCCGGTGTGGCTCAGTGGTTGAGCATTGATCTATGAACCAGGAGGTCACAGGTTCAATTGCCGGTCAGGGCACAGGCCCGGGTTGCAGGCTCCATCCCCAGTGGGGGGCGTGCAGGAGGCAGCCAATCAGGGATTTTATCTCATCGTTGATGTTTCTCTCTCTCTCCTTTCGCTTCCTCTCTGCAATCAATAAAAATAAAAATAAATTTATAGAAAGGTTTTTGCAGGTCATGTGAAGTTTTAATGCCTTAATTAAACATTTTGAAAGTTTTTAATTGCAGTTGATACTCAATATTATGTTCATTTCAGGTGTACAACATAGTGATAAGACATTCAGTTAACTATGTCTAGCACCCCTCTGACACCATACATAGTTATAAAATATCATTGACTATATTCCCTATATAGACAGCATATTCCCTATGCTGTGCTTGCATTTAAAAATTTAGTTCCCTTAATTACTATTTGTTGTTTTTTTAAAAAATATATTTTTATTGATTTAAGAGAGGAAGGGAGAGGGAAAGAGAGATAGAAGCATCAATGATGAGAGAGAATCACTGATCGGCTGCCTCCTCCATGCCCTCCACTGGGGATGGAGCCTGAAACACAGGCATGTGCCCCCAACCAGAATCAAACCCGGGACCCTTCAGTCCACAGGCCGACGCTCCATCCACTGAGCCACACCAGCCTTGTTATTTGTTATGGCTAAGCAACGTAGGTCGGTTGAGAGTTTTTGAAGTAGCCATCTGATTTTTTTAACATGTAGTGTTTGAACTAAAAGAGAATGAAGACTGGAGTGAGAAACCACCAGGGACTGTTTTGCACATTTTCTCTGTTTCTTTAACAACAACAAAAATGGAAGCAGCAAGAAATGTACAAATAATTATCTCCTTCCTTTTTCCAGAATCCCCCATTTCTCATGATTCTAATGTAGCAGTTTGCTCATTCATCACAAGACTAGATCGGCCACCATCTCCTTTTCATTTCAGATATCCGGAAAGGCGTAGCCAGCTAAGCTGTTTGAGACAGTCCTTTGAGGGGGGCTGTGGGTGAGAAAAAGCCACCCTAAACCTTGGCCATTCCCTGGCTCGGCCCGCCAACTCTGTTACCGCTCCCTCAAAGGGTTAAAGGCACCGTGTCTGGGAGACAATTCTTTCTCCCGCTCAACGCGATGACAAATAACCATTATTCTTTCCAACGGCGCTGATAATCGGGACAGCTTAAACATTTTCGCCAGTATAAGTGAAACCATTAATCCTCGTGGATTTCATGATAAGTGGTGACTGGGAAATAATGACTGTGTCACTGGAAGCTCCAGAAAAAGGCGAACAATTAAAACAAGTTAGCCATTATCTTCCCGGGGCCCGACTCGCTTTCACATTTCATTAGCAATATTGTAAATGATATGTACCTTATTAAAAAGCTCTTATTATCCGAGAAACCTAATTAGTCAAAAATTCTCCGTCGCCAGTGCTCACTCTCGGGTGGCGTGAGTGCCACAGTGGGCATCGGGGTATACGGAACGCTGTGTATCCCCCAGAGATTCGCAATATGGAATCGTGTCTCCGTCCTATCACCACGCACAGGTATACCTCATTATTTTGGGGGGAATGTTTCCTTTGAAGTGGTCCACCTGGCTACAAATGGGAAGAAATACAAAATCTCTCTCTGTAGCTAAGAGTCTCTTTCAGCCAGACCTGAAGCTTTTAGCCAAAAGATGGTAAAAACCCAAGAAAATAACAATGACCATTTTCAGAGTGGGTTGGGGAGATTTTTTTTTCCATCTCTCTCTCTCTCTCCTGTGCTCAGTCCTTAAGCTTTTTATACATGAAGCTTCTGGACTGACCCCTGAGAATTGTTACACCTCCATTTCTGAGAAAAAAAAGGAAGGTCCAAGATCAAGTTCACATCTAATAGCTTTGTTCTCTAGACCTACAAAATGATGAAAATCATGCCAGCATTTCTGTGGTAAAGAGGACAGATACAGTATCGGTAGCTGGATATTCTCTACATGTTTATTGAAATGAAGAGAGCAGTTTTTGTCGGGATAATTCTACATTCGAATTTAATTATTGTCTTTGAAAGTCAGATTAGAAAGAGGGGCATGTGTGCGATCCACGGACTGGCAATGGTGTCTTACCCAACCCACTCACACATCCGGTACTAATTGCGATGTTTCCTGTCAGGCACTTAGTAGAATCCCTACCAGTTATAAGTGTTCGATAAAAGGTAACGATTTTATAGCCATCGATGTATAAGATCACTCCAGGAATATGTAGTGGAGCATGTAAGCATGTATATGATACATAACAGACACCAGTGGGCTCTCCTACACAATCTATATATATATAAGAGGCTAATATGCAAAGTGTCCCCTCGGGAGTTCCACCAGGAATCCCATCCCTCCCTATGATGTGTGCTGACCACCAGGGGAGGGCATGGAACACGACAGGCAACCAGTGGCAGGATGCTCAGGGAGTGAGTGCAGGAAGAGGTAGGCAGACAGGGAGGTGGGGAATCTGATCAGCCTCGATCACTGGCCAGGCCTAGGAACCCTACCCGTGCGTGAATTTCATGCCCCAGGCCTCTAGTCTATACGAAGAAAAGCGTCTGGCCCCTGGTGGTCAGTGTGTGTCATAGCAACCGTTCGGTCCACTGTTTAGTTGATTCGCATATTAGCCTTTTATTATATAGGAGGAGGAGGGCAGGCGGGTGTCCTCCTATATTATATATGCATATGGATACGTAACAGACACCAGTGGACTCTCCTACATTATATATATAAAAGGCTAATATGCAAAGTGTCCCCTTGGGAGTCCCCTATATTATATATATATCTGAGGCTGTGACCATCTGGGAAGTTCATGGTGAATGTCAAGTGTATATAACATTTGTGCAGAAGTGCCCAAAGGAAAGACGGGGGTTTTCTGCTCCTCCCTCCCCCATGCCAGGCCGAAGCTAAGTTCCATTCCATCACCCTCTAACCTGGAGGGGAGGGGGGCTCTCAGAGCACAAGCAGAGAGCCAGGGCAGAGCCATTCCCCCAGGAAAGAATGGAGGACTGGAGCCCAACGCTGTGGATTCTCCCCAGACACGTTGTTCCGGGGCGGGCGGGAGGGAGGGAGAGTCAGACGCCAGCTCTGCCTCCGTGTGGCGGGTCCCCGGGCGCCTGCCTGGGGTCATTACTCCCCGAGGTGCCCGCCTGGTAACTAAGCAGAGGGTACAGGCGCGGGGCTGTCGTGTTCCATCTCCGCGCCGGGGCCTCAGCCCACGTCTGCAGGTGTTTCTCTGTATTGCGTCTCCCTGGGGGACCCTCGGCTGCACAGCCAAAGCCGGCTGAAGTGAAAGTGATTTGATTTGGATCCTATTACAGGCACTTTACCTCTTCTATTTCCGTGATAATAGCAGATTGGAGTCGATTATTGTGCCGGGAGGGGAGTTAATGCGATGTCGAGAAACATCGGTAACACGGGCGCGGGGAGAGGATGGGAAGTTGAGCGCAGAGCGGAGCCGGAGGCCCAGGGCTGTTCTGCCAGGGGCCTGGGTGGTTGCCCTCCCTGCTGCTGGCGAAGGGGCGGCGAGGGCTTGGGCCCTTCCAATTCTGGGCCCTTCCTGCCTCAGTCTACCCAGCCAGGCTCCCTGTCTGCCCACCCGGGGTCTGCCAGGGGCTGGGAACCCTGGAGACACCCAGTTCCTTTTCCAGGAGGAGAGAGGGCGCTGGCCTTGGACAGATCACTTGGGGTTGGGTAGGCAAGCCCCAAAGAAACCTGGGCTTTGTTTTTTGCTTTTTAGAGAGAGAGTGAAAGGGAGGGGGAGAGACAGAGAGAGAGAGAAACATTGATGTGTGAGAGACACATCATTGGTTGCCGCCCACAGGCACCCCAACCAGGCCTGGGGATGGAGCCTGCATCGGAGACCAGAATAAAACCCGGGACCCTTCAGTCCATGGGCTGATGCTCTACCCACTGAGCTGACTGGCCAGGGCTTGGCCTATTTGAAAAGAACTGCCCTGTGTTGGTTCACAAGAGAGAGGAAAGCTCTTGGAGCGCTTGTGCCGGGTACCCAGGCAGGATCTGCAGGGATGCCCACCCACCTGCCCTCCTGCTTGATGGGCACCCAACCACATGGGCAGCATCAGAACCAAGCAGCCGTGCGTGCATTAGAAAAGCCTCATGCCACTCACAAGGCACTTCTCATAGAAGGAAGGACAGCGCCCTGGCCGGTGGCTCAGTGGTTGGAGAGCCATTCCGTGCACTGGAAGGTCACAGATTTGATTCCGAATCAGGGCACATACACAGGTCATGGATTTGATGTTTCTCTCTCTCTCTCCTTTTCCCAGTCCCTCTCTCTAAAGTCAACAAAAGCATATGTTCAAGTAAAGAGTGTGTGTGTGTGTGTGTGTGTGTGTGTGTGTGTTTAAAGAATGCAAGGACAGCACTGGACCTGCCGAAATCTAGATTTGTCAAAATAGCTGAATGTCACAGCGCGGTTTATTCCTGGTGCTGAAATGATACTTACCCTGTGTATCCCACATATGCATCCTGATGCTATGTCACTACCATCCTGAGCATTGCACACCCACCTTTCGGACCTCACGGACCACCAGTGGCCCCCGAACCCCCGGTTGCTGAACGCTGGACATGAGGATCTTGGTTGTCTTGGACTTGAGTTTCCACTTGTGAAAAGTGCCCACTGTGTAATCCTGCCTTCTGAGTGAGCTGTCTCAATGAGCTGCATTCTGCACCCGAGACTGGATCTTCCTTTTTCTACATCTGAGACTGGATCTTTGTTTTTCTGCATCATGTGGAGTGGATGTACAGCATCTTATCTCAGAGGGCGAGAGAGCAGCTTTTCTCTTGCTCCACTTTGAAAGAGAATATCCATGCATCGTGTATAAATGAAACATACCCAGAGCAAGAAGCAGAGAGAGTTGTGCCTGCATGGCGCAGTGGTTGAGCATCAACCTACGAACCAGGAGGTCATGGTTCGGTTGGGTTCCCAGGCAGGGCACATGCACGGGTTGGGTGCAGGAGGCAGCCGATCCATGATTCTCTCTCATCATTGATGTTTCTATCACTCATTCCCTCTCCCTTCCTCTCTGAAATCAATAAAAATATATATTTTTCAAAAGAAGCAGAGGGATACAAGCATGCTAGAAACCACCCTTCTGCTCGCCAAAGTCAGTCTCTGTATGGAGGTCAGCAATACAGAATACTCTGGGGCAGTGGTCGGCAAACTCATTAGTCAACAGAGCCAAATATCACCAGCACAATGATTGAAATTTCTTTGTAGAGCCAAATTTTTTTAAACTTAAACTTCTTCTCATGCCACTTCATCAACATAGACTCTCCCAGGCTGTGGTATTTTGTGGAAGAGGCACACTCAAGGGGCCAAGAGCCACGTGTGGCTCGAGAGCCACGGTTTGCTGACCACGGCTCTGGCGTATTTGTGTGCGCCAGCGGAATCCTATGTTACCTGTCCTTTGGTGTCTGGCTTCCTGCCCAGCATTACATCTATGAGATTCATATGTATTATGCCAGATGCAGAGGGTCCCCTTCGCAGAAGACTGCATTCCACGCCTGTTGGACCTTCTTTGCTCCTAGGTGGGGACAGTCCCATCTTTTCCTATGGGTGCTAGTTTCTCCTTGCAGTTGGCATCTCTGTGTTATCTCTTGCTTTCTTTAGTCTCCTCCGGCTTCCCAACACCCATGTAGCTGATATTAAAGTCTGTCTGTTGCAGTATCTAGAGGGGTCTTTGTTGTCCTGGCTGGATGCTGGGTGACACGAGGCTGTGCCCAAAGCATGTCTGAAATGCCACCTCTATTATGAAGGAGAGGCAAAGGCTCATGGGAGAGAAATTTCGAGGGAGGGATGGAAGGGGTGGGTCAAGCAAGGTCATGACTGGGACAAGAAATCGTGAGGCTTAGTGTGTCCATTCCGGGTTATGGCTCAGGAGTCAAATCCTATGGATTCAAGTACCAAGCAAACAGGAAGCGGAAGCAAGGAGCAGAGCGAGGTGTCCACTCATTTGATAAAGTTGGAATTGTGTGCGGAAGGAACGCCCGGTGCTGGGCGGTGGAGGGAGGCAGGAAGTATGTCTTTGTTTCCGCTGGGATGCTGTGGCTTCCAGTGAAGTCTCCAGGGGAGGGACCAATGGCCAACAAGAGAAAAGGGAGTCGGGAAAGGAACAGGGACAGAACACAGAATCCACTCAAGGCCAATCCATCATTAGGAGGCGATTAAAAGGACGCATGGGCCAATGCCTACCCGGGCCTCCGCCGCGGAGCTGGGATAATGGATGGCTGGGGGTGACGCCATGGCCCTCCTGGAAATCAATCCCGCTGTCAGGGAAGAGGCAGAGTGAGGTAAGCTGGAGGCGTGAGGTAATTTATGAGATTTGGGAGAGTTTTTAGCTTGATTTTTCAGTAATATCTGGAAGAAGGTCAAGGACAAAAACCCTATATGTGTAATTTTTTAAATTAAATGGCTTCTTAAGAAGGCAGTCGGGTATGGATGTTATCAATCAGCCGTGTAGAATAATTAGCCCGATGTGGGGTATTGTTCGGGGCATGTAAATACATTTACCGAAATCCATGCTGGAAGTCTGACTGGATTCTGGCGCACGGGATTGCATTGGAGCTAAAACACTGCTTGGCAAGATGCTTTTTAAAACTTTTTATTCCCACCCAGCCAGGGTGGCTCAGTGGTTGAGCATCGACCTATGAACCAAGAAGTCACGGTTGGATTCCCTGACAGGGCACTTGCACGGGTTGCGGGCTCCATCCCCAGTGTGGGGTGTGCAGGAGGCAGCTGATCAGTAATTCTCTCTCATCATTGATGTTTCTATCTTTCTCTCCCTCTGTCTTTCTCTCTGAAATCAATAAGACTATATATTAAGCACATAAAAAGTGAACTTTTTCTTCCCATTTTACAGAGAAACTGCACAGCTTTGATGCATAAAGTATTAAGACCACTATATGAATACTAGAGGCCTGGTGCATGTCATTCGTGCACTGTGAGGTTCCCTCAGCCTGACCAGCACCCTCTTGCAGCCTGGGACCCCTCAGGGATGTCTGCCTGCCAGCTTAGGCCCAATCCTCAGAGCTATGAGCTGGCTGAGCAGTGCTCCCCCTCTCTGACCACCAGGGACCAGCTTCTGCATTGAACATCTGCCCCCTGGTGGTCAGTGCATGTCATAGTGGCCAGTCGTTCTGTCAATCTGCATATTAGCCTTTTATTTTATAGGATTGCATTATAACAAGGATAGAAGGCAATAATTGGCTACATTGGTTTTCTTAAACATTCATAAAGTAAGCCTTAAAATAAAACCAGAGCCATGTGTCCATGGCTCTGGTTTTATTTTATTCACCAGTTTATTTGATTAATTTTGATTTTTAGATTCAATTATTGATAGATATGTATTTATTGCCATTTTACTGTTTGTTATTCTCCCTCCTCCTCCTCCTCCTCCTCCTCTTCCTCCTCTTCCTCCTCCTCCTCCTCCTCCTCCTCCTCCTCCTCCTCCTCCTCCTCCTCCTCTTCCTCTTCCTCCTCCTTGTTTTCTTCTAGAATACCCTTCAACATTTCATGTAATGCTGGTTTGGTGATGATTAACTCCTTTAGCTTTTTGTCTCTGAAGCTCTTTATCTGACCGTCAATTCTAAATGAGAGTTTTGCTGGGGGAGAGTAATCTTGGTTGTAGGTCCTTGCTATTCTTCACTTTTAATATTTCTTGCCACTCCCTTCTGGCCTGCATAGTTTCTGTTGAGAAATCAGCTGTACAAACCCCGAATGCAAAATATTCTAGTCCCCCCAAATGCCAGGGTCATAGCAGACTAGGAAGAATTAAGCTATAAACATTCTAATAACTTCATTGAGCGTACTTCTGTCCTCCAGTAAAGATAGGATAAAGTTAAATTAGGTTTCATCCAGCTCACGTTACAGGAAAGAGTGTGGACCGATAAAGTCTGATTCTTCGAGTTTCACCACATGAAAAATTCCATGATATGATGTTATGTTACAAACCCAATCAACTTAAATATACAAAAAGGGGAAAATAAATCAAGACCCTTGTATTTAGCAGGATCCTTTTCGTTCTATCTTGGATGTTGGTTAATTACCAATACCATCTCTCTTTTTTTGTTTGTATTTTTTTGCCTTTTATTTTGTTAATTTTTTCAAATGGAGGATGGGTACCTTTGGGAGAGCTGGGGTTAAAAAAAAATCTCATTTCAACTAGCACAAAAAAAAAAGGAAGATGGATATAGCACAAATCACTCTGTACAATTTATGGAAGAGATAAAGGTAATTTAATATTATTATGAAAACGGCCTGTATAATGGAATCATGTGGGCTATTATTGTAGAGCTAGAAATATAAAATAATGTGACTAGAAGGTGATCTATTGTTGAGCCTTACATTATGGAGAAAGAACTGAGCCCCAGCCAGTTCTTTAAGGCCTAGCTAAATTTAGATAATGGATTATAGATGATATATTCATTAATCACAATAGATTAGTAATCATAATGAAAATTGGTTTTGTCTTGTTTTAATCTTCACCTGAGGATAGTTTCCCATTGATTTTTAGAGAGAGTGGGAGAGGGAAAGACAGAGAGAAACATCAGTGTGAGAGAAACACTTCGATTGGTTGCCTTCTGCACATGCCCTGACCAGGGCCCCAGCTGGGGAGGATTCTGCAACTGAGGTACGTGTCCTTGACCGGAATCGAACCCGGGACCCTTCGGTCCAGAGGCCGATGCTCTATCCACTGAGCCAAACTGGCTAGGGCCATAACAAAAATCCTTTAAAAACTAAAAGTAACTGCAAAGGGCATTTTTTTCAAAAAAAAAAACAAAACAAAAAAAACAAACTTGGATATTTCTATGTGTTACCGTGTAATGCAGTGACTTCCTGTCTGAATTGTAAGTTCATTCTAAATGTGTTTTCTTTCAGATCCACACTAGCAATTAGATATACAAAGAAGCAAATTAGCCTAAATTCTTTTGTCATTCCTTTTTTCCTAAAACAATATTCTTTAGAAAACGTAAATGGATGATCTTTGATAATGAATACACATACACTGAGTGGCCAGATGATGATGATCTTTGAATGCATAATCATCTGGCCACTCAGTGTATATCCTATATAATAAAAGGCTAATTTGCAAATTGTCCCCTCTACCAGAAGTTTGACCAGCAGGCAGGCCAGCCAACTCCCCCTGGCCAGGCTGGCCGGACCCTACCCATGCACGAATTCATGCACCAGGCCTCTAATATATATATACTGAATGGCCAGATTATTATGTGTTCAGAGATCATAATCATCTGGCCACACAGTGTATATTTATTGTGTACAGAAATGTTTTGTCCACATGTATTTAATGTAATATATTTGAATTATATAGGTATTGATTAGTATCAGTATTTAAAATACCCGAGACACACATCTGTTTTTTTCAGTCTATGAGAATATTTTAAGCAACTCCATCTTTTAGTCAGCAGCTGATGTACTGAAAAAAAAAAAATGCAGCTTTGCCATTTGAGATGCCGCATAATTGCCAGGAGACTGGGTTTGCCCTTGGCATTCAGGGATTGGCCCGTTTCCACATGCAAGTGCCCGTCAACCAGGGAGCCTGTGGGATTGCTGGCATCCTCCTCCCCGTGTTGGAAGCAGAGAACATTCCAGAGCTCTGCAGGGGGTCCCCCCAGAGGGCTGGCTCCCCACGTTGTTATGGGAACTGATTCTCACAAAGGATACCCAGAATTGACAGTTTCTGAATCTGAAGAAAAGGAAGATAAGTCGCCCGCAAACCAGCAGTAGCCATTTGCTCACTGCCCCTCTTGCAAAGGATGATGTTAGCTAAGGAGAGGCGACCCTATGATCCTTGAGGGAAAGGTAACAATTGGACGTCAACATGGTGCCATCTCTCTTCTACCTGCACAGTACTGCGAATGAGTTGGGGTTCCTCACCACCCCACCGTAATGCCACTTGAGAGAAAGCCACCAGAGAGAGAAAGCAGGCAGACTCCTGGCAACCAGGACTTGACTCCCAGAAATGGCAGAGTCACGCCATGGAATGCCACTGAGTTTAGAGTCAAGAAGAAATGGGGTTGAGTCTTCCCTCTGCTCCTCATTAGCTGGGAATGAATCACTTAGGCATGAAAGGTCACTTTCCCGCATGCAAAGTGGAGCTAATTGTGTCCTCACGTCATGACTGTGGTGTGGATTGCCACATGACCTAATGGCATCACGTGACATCTGTGAAATCACGTGACACCTGTGACATCTTGTAACATCTGTGGCATCACCAGATCTTTCTTTTTTAATAGTAAGGATTACAAATTCTTTTTTTAAAAAATTATTTTTATTGATTTTAGAGAGGAAGGGAGAGGGAGAGAGAGAGAGAAACATCAATGATGAGAGAGAATCATGGATCGGCTGCCTCCTGCACACCCCCTACTGGAGATCAGGCCCACAGCCCAGGCATGTGTCCTTGAGTGGAATCACACCTGGGACCCTTCAGTCCACAGGGCGACGCTCTGTCTACTGAGCCACATCAGCCAGGGCTCATCACCAGCTCTTTCACTCCTCGCTTTGTGAGCCACATATCGATAGCATGGTTTCAGGAAAATGCCATTCATGTTTATATAGGCTTCTGTACCTCCCTATGCACATTAGCCATACACGTGTTGGAAGGAGAAAATGCACCTAGTGTTGAATATCATTATTACCGGTGGCACCCTTCTCCCTGTGCCCAAAGAGAGTCGATGTCCCACCCAGTTGACCATCTGTGCCTTTTATTTTTTTTTTATTTATTTTTATTTATTTTTTAATTTATTTTATTGATTTTTTACAGAGAGGAAGAGAGAGGGACAGAGTGTTAGAAACATCGATGAGAGAGAAACATCGACCAGCTGCCTCCTGCACACCCCCCACTGGGGATGTGCCCGCAACCAAGGTACATGCCCTTGACCCAAGTCGGACCTGGGACCTTTCAGTCCGCAGACCCGACACTCTATCCACTGAGCCAAATCGGTTTTGGCTGTGCCTTTTATTTTATTATGATTTTTTAAATATTTTAAAAATCTTCCTTGTTGAAAGTATTACATAGCTCCTCCTTTTCCCCACCCGCTCCCACCCCCTCCCGCCCAGGCCCTCACCACCCCATTGCCTGTGTCCCAGGGTTCTGCACATATGCTTCCAAGTTCACGGGCTGATCGCTTCTCACCCTTCAGAGACACACTTCTCACATCCGGGCTTTTTGTCCCCAATGCCACCCCGTTGCCTGAAGTGGGCAGCCCAATGGTACACGCCAGCCCGCATGGCTCCAGGCAAGCCGCCTGCTAAAACACTTAGACGTTCGGACTTGGGTGGGGAAGGCCCCGGCCCGCTCCCCGTGGAGCCCCGTGAGCTCCTTTGAGAACTCAGCTGTACATCAGAACAGCATCCAACGGCGATCAGACCCCACAGATGCATGTTTGGGCGACATGCCCTACCCTGTGATCTGCATACCAACTAAGGGGCTTGCATAGTCCTTTAGAATGGGCCTGGGAGGTGGGGGCGGGGGCCCCTCATTTCAGCCCACCCAGAAAGGTGTTAACTAGGCCCCATCCTTCTGGCCAGATGATAATGAAGGCGCGCCTTCTTTGTGCCTGTCTTAAAGGGGCACACACCCTGTGTCACTCCAGCGCAGTGAGCATGGTGCAATCACACTGAATCCAATCCTGTGTATCCGCAGAACGACCAGGGCGGGCTGGCCCAGCCAGGGCTTTATTTTTAATTGGGGTTCACGGGGGAGCCCACACCCTCCCCGCTGAACGTTCCGGATGGCCCTGGGGCACGTTGGGTTCGCCCCCTCCCTGCCAACACCTCCCACCCACCGCGCTCAGTGGATTTCTGAATGTCAGCCATAAAGACGCTGCCTCTCACAAAAGGTCTAGCACTGTCCCTATGTGACAAGAATCCTCCGAGTCTCTCCCGAGAGCTGACGCCCTTCGCAGGAGCCGGATCAGCCTGCGTGATTTTTCTTTCCTACTTTTGGATCACAAATCTGTTGTTGGAATTGATGAGGATGTTGAGGATTTTCACATCCTCATTGATCCTGAAGCCCAGTTTGAGTGACTTTCCTAGGTCAAGAGGCCAGTGTGGCCGAAACCGGTGTGGCTCAGTCGATAGAGGGTCGGCCTGCGGACTGCAGGGTCCCAGGTTCGATTCCGGTCAAGGGCATGGACCTTGGCTGCGGGCACATCCCCAGTAGGGGGTGTGCAGGAGGCAGCTGATCGATGTTTCTCTCTCATCGATGTTTCTGACTCTCTGTCCCTCTCTCTTCCTCTCTGTAAAAAATCAACAAAATATATTTGAAAAGAAAAAGAGGCCGGTGCGTTGGAGAGCAAAGTGCAGGTTCCTGCCCACACCTGGGTTGGGAGAACTTGAACTCTGCCCCGGTGACCTCTGAGCAGTGGTTTTGGGTAAAAAAACAACCAACAATAACTGTGCCATGGATTGCATTTCATTATAACAGAAGCCGCTGTCTGGCCTGTTGGAAGTTGCCTGGCGAGTAGAGAGTGTGGAGTTGATGGTACCATTTACTCGGATGCCTCGAACCGTGAAATGTAGGAGCAGGGCCAGGGCAGCTCAGTGGTTAGGGAGACTTCTGCTCTGTAGACATCTGA
Source organism: Pipistrellus kuhlii (assembly GCF_014108245.1). Taxonomy (NCBI): domain Eukaryota; kingdom Metazoa; phylum Chordata; class Mammalia; order Chiroptera; family Vespertilionidae; genus Pipistrellus; species Pipistrellus kuhlii. The sequence goes on along the minus strand of NW_023425543.1, from coordinate 3,341,407 downwards.
GCTGTCACCTTGACATTCAAGCCGCAATGCAGCTGCGTGTGTGTGTGTGTGTGTGTGTGTGTGTGTGTGTGTGTTACTTTATTTTATTTTTCAGCTTTTTTTCGTTTTAATTGAATTTATTGGGGATGACATTGGCTAATAAAGTTATTTAGCTTCAAGTATGCAGTTCTAGAATACATCATCTGTATATTGCGCCCAATGCAGCTTTGATGAGTGGCACTCAGGTGATGTCCCAGAGTTGGAAGGAGGAGCTTGGTCTTTGAAATCGGATTGTATTCAGTTAAGTTCAAAATGAAGATAGTCTGGCTGGTGTGGTTCAGTGGATAGAGCGTCGGCCTGCAGACTGAAGGATCCTGGGTTCTATTCCGATCAAGGCCATGTACTTCGGTTGCAGGTTCCTCCCTGACCCGGGCCCTGGTCAGGGCATGTGCAGGAGGCAACCCATAGATGGGTTTCTCTCACATCGATGTTTCTCTCTGTCTCTCCCTCTCTCTTCCACTCTCTGAAAAAATACACTGAGTGGCCAGATGATGATGATCTCTGAACACATAATAACCTAGCCACTCAGTGTTTATCCTATAGAATAAAAGGCTAACATGCAAGTTGTCCCCTCAATCAGGAGTCTGAGCAGCAGGCAGGCTGGCCAACAGCCCATGTCCTGTCCCCTGGCCAGGCTGGCCAGATCCCACCCATGCACTACACAAATTCATGCACTAGGCCTCTAATATATATACTGAGTGGCCAGATTATTATGTATTCAGAAATCATAATAATCTGGCCACTCAGTGTAAAATCAATGGGAAAATATCCTCTGGTGAGGATTAAATAAATTACACAATGTACATGAAATAAAATTGCAACCAGCCTGCACTGGTGACTCAACCCCACAATGAATGGGAAATGCCGGCACACAGTAGGCTCTCAATGCATATTATTCTCTTCTCATCTTCCTCTTGACCTTGTGTAAATACGTATGCATCTTACCCCTTATTGCTCTGCAAGGATCTCATAAGCAGGGTGACAGATCCATCTCCGATGGCCCCCAGGGAGAAACTTAGCGAACAGGTATTGAAGTGATACTTGCTTTCCAAGGGGTGTCTCCATAGTGGTTTCCTTGGAACAAGAAAGGGCCGGGAATTGCAAAAACCGGTGTGGCTCAGTGGATAGAGTGCCGGCCTGCGGACTGAAGGGTCCCAGGTTCGATTCCTGTCAAGGGCATGTACATGGGTTGCGGGCACATCCCCAGTAGTGAGTGTGCAGGAGGCAGCTGATCGATGTTTCTCTCTCATCGATGTTTCTGACTCTCTGTCCCTCTCTCTTCCTCTCTGTGAAAATCAGTAAAAAATATATATTTTTTAAAAGGGCCAGGAATGTAAGTGAATGCATCACGTAAATGCATCAAAGTAAATGTATCATGTATTTTGAGGATTAGGCCAAGGCAAGGGTGGCCATTCATTGTCAGAATATGTTCCTGCTTCAGTGTTTCGAGTGTTAAGTGACCAGCTGTATGAGGAATTTGGAGTAGTTATTATGATACAGAAAAATAACGGGCATGGACCCGGAATCCAGGGCCAGGGCCGGGGGTAGGGGGACGGGAAGGGTGTGGTAAACAAATGAATGGCTGTTCTTTGGAAGAAAAATGGAGAGAAAAGCTTGGGAGGGAGCCCTAGCTGGTGTGGCTCAGTGGATAGAGCATAGGCCTGAAGACCAAAGGGTCCGGGTTTGATTCTGGTCCAGGGCACGTACCTTGGTTGCAGGCTCCTCCCTGGCCCGTCGATGTCCTCTCACATCGATGTTTCTTTCTGTCCTTTCCTCTCTCTCCCGCTCTCCCTCAAAATCAATGGGAAAATATCCCTGGGCAAGGAATAACAAACAAACAAAAAAAGATGAAAAAAAACAAAAACAAAAAAACACACATCATCCAAATGACTGGGAGTGAATAAAGCATTTAAACCTCTCTCCTGCAAAGACCATCGAGCTGGAATTCACCGCTTGGCATTTTTAAAAATTAAATTCTTGATTCCACCTGGCAGGTTTCAAAATACGTGCATTTGAGCAAACACATCCCCAACCACAAACTCTCTCAGGAGAGAGCAGTGAGAAAGCTAATTCAAATCTCCGGGCCGGGGCCTCCCCGGGTCATGTGTTACCTGACACCGGGCATTAATATTTCAGATGCTGCGGAGGAGCGGGCCTGTCACACAGCCATACAACAGCCGCTCCCCCTGCCCGCCAGCGCCGGCTCCCAGGGAGGCCTCCCCGGGAAAGGGGACCGAGCGACCGCCCCGAGGCTAGCTCCACATTTAATTGGCAGCGAACAAAAGGGAGAATCTGTGCAGATCACAGAAGAATTTCGGGGAAATTAACAGAGATACTTGTAAAGGACATTGAAGTATTGCTTCTTTGTGTTTTAAAGAAAGCCATGATTCTTTATTTTTTTTAAAATTATATTTGTATTCATTTCAGAGAGGAAGGGAGAGAGAAAGAGAGATAGGAACATCGATGATGATGATGATGTGATGATGATGATGATGATGATGATGATGATAGAGAATCATGGATTGGCTGCCTCCTGCACGCCCCACCTGGGCCTGTGCCCTGACTGGGAATGGAACCGTGGCCTCCTGGTTCATAGGTCCATACTCAATCACTGAGCCACACCGGTGGGGCCATATATATATTTATATTTTTATCACTTTGTCATCAGTGGTCCCCTGCAGCCCTTCAGTGCCTGAAGCGTGGCCTACACCCAGCAGTGCTCAGACCTGCTTGTAAGGGGTCACCTGTGTGTCAGTGGTTAACCCTGGCCATGCTGAGCAGCCCACCTTGGTCACACATGTACACGCACACGCACACGCACATGCACACCTGTAGAAACATGTTCTCCATGTGGGCGATTTCAGCTCTCGGGTGCAGTTCCAGATCAGGCTCCATCTCCAAATCAGAGCTTAACAGGTATCCCAGGTGCAAGACACCAGGGAGAAAACAAAACGGGAGTCCAGAGCTGGCCTTGGGTCTCAGATGATTTTGAAAACTGGCCCCGTGACCAGGCGGTGTGGCTCAGTGGTTAAGCATCAACCTATGCACAGGCCCGGGTTGCGGGCTCCATCCCAGTGTGGGGCGTGCAGGACGCTGGCGATCCATGATTCTCTCTTCGATGTTTCTCTCTTCCTCTGTGAAATCAATAAATATATATATTTTAAAGAAACACACAAAAATGAAATAAATAAAATAAAAATGGGCCTCACTTTTGCAAACCAGCACTCATTCGGGCAAAAGTGACCAAACTGATCACCATCACTTGATTCCCTTCGGCCCCAGATATAGAAACCTTGCAATTCAGCCTCATTCATTCTTTCTGCCTGCGATGGAGCCCTATCCTTGGATTTTCTTTCAGCTTCTAAATGTCCAGCCAGTCCTAAGACCAAAGAGCTCAGAGCCTTATTTTTTTTTTCTTTTTAATTCAAATTGAGGTGATGCCCCAAATACACACACAAAAAAATCAGCCACCACCCCCTGTACACACCATGCTGGATCACTGCTCCACCTCCCCTCTCATTAGCTAGCATGGACAAAGTCCCCCCCCCCCCGAAAAAATTATTTTTCTCAGTGAATTGATTAAAAATGAAATCAATTCCGAGACATGGAGGACTAGAAAGGAGACAGGGAAGAATTCTGAAACCATCGAGCTCACTGCTATTTGCAAGATGAGTCAACCTGAGTTTTGTCCATGCAAGGGTGGAAATTTTATATATTTTTTTCAGGTTTCCTTCCTTCCTTCCTTCCTTCCTTCCTTCCTTCCTTCCTTCCTTCCTTCCTTCCTTCCTTCCTTCCTTCCTTCCTTCCTTCCTTCCTCTCTCTTTCGCTTTCTCTTCCTTTCTCTCTCTCTTCTTTCTTTCTTTCTTTCTTCTTCTTCTTTTCTTTCTTTTTCTTTTCTTCTTTCTTTCTCTATTTCTCTTTCTTCCTCTCTCTCTCCCCATCCCCCCCCCCTCTCTTTCCTTCTTTCTCTCTTTCTGCCTAATGCTAAAAATGAAATAGCCAGCTATTTGGGGGCGGAGGCTTTTCAGCAAAAGGGTTTCCCATTCGGAGAAAGAAGCCTCCATCGCTCGGCGTTCACAAGCCGGGGACAACGCGGCCCGCGATGAGCCTCTCTCCGGGTGTTTATAGAGACGTTACACGTCCCCCCGCCATTGTCTCGGCGCGGGAATTAACGAATCCTCCCTTTAAGTCCCCATTTGAAACGATTTCGATGGTGTCTGCGGCCCCGGCCGCTCGGAGAGAAGCCTGTTGTCTGAGACGCTGGAGAAGGGCCTTGAACCCTGCCATTCATGCCTTTCAGCCCATCAGCTGAGTCTAATTGCCAGAAAGCACGGGAGACCCCAGCCTGATTGTTCCCCCACCTCCTTTGAGGTTCGGAGGCATGAAAAGCAGAAAAGGGGGGGGGGGATTGAAAGGGGGGGAGAGAAACAGCTTCCTTTTGATCTTCTGTTTCTTTCTCTCTCCGTCTCCCTCTCCCTCTCTCCCTTCCCTTTCTTGCCGGCCGTCGGAGAGTGACACTTGCTTTCTCAGGCCGCGTCCCCCCCCCCTCTCCCAAGGACAATAATTAATAAAGCCTTCTGAAGCCCGGCTTGAATTGGTGTCACCTCAGGGGTGGTCCGGGGCTCGGCGGTGAAAGCGGCCGGGGTCCCGGCCTTGTCTGGCCTGCGCGCAGGTCAGCTTTAAATACCCTGACCCCAATTTTCAATCTCTCCCCGTAATGAGGCGCTTCGCACGAGGATACAAAACGATCGGAGGAGGAGACGTGGCACAAAAGCGAGAGCCAAGGTGTAGCCCGCGACGCCGCCCCGGCCACATGCGATGCGTGTCTTTGTCGCCGTGACATCACAGCTGTGTGGGTCGCCCCCACCCTCGTTCCCATGGTGAGCACTGTGGAATGACTTTGCTCAGCCCCCCATCCCTCCCAGGAGCTGCTGGCGCTTGACAGGCTCCGGAGGAGGGGCCAGGACAGCCAGGGACCGGTCCCCAGGCCCTCAAAGGCCCCGGGGACATCACCAAAAAGCCCCTCTGAATTCTGCACCCCCCCTTCCTTCCGATCGCTCAGTCGACACCCCGTTATTCGTAGCCGTACAGTTCCTCAGGCCTGTCCCATTGACACGAGCGTTTCAGGCACCCTCCCGTGTATGTGATCTGGCCTGAATCTGGCTAAAAGCAGGCCGGCTTTGAACTGAGCAAGCAGGTTGGGAGGACAGTATCTTGCTCAATTGTCTAAGATGATTTTAAAATAACGGAGTGACCCCTGGCCGGTTTGGCTCAGCGGATAGCGTTCGGCCTGTGCACCTAAGGGTCATGCGCTCTCCGGAGGGCACCCCATCGATGTGTGTTTCTCTCGCATAGCTATTTCTCTCTGTCTTCCCCTCTCGCTCCCACTCTCTCTAAAAATCAATGGAAAAAAAAAATATCCTTGGGTGAGGATTAAAAAAATAAAATACCCGAGGTAACTCAGCATATTATGTGAGGACTTTGTCCCAGAGTTGCTAATAATAGAGTAGATGACCGGTGCGAATTATTTCTTGTTGGCTTTTAATTTTTTTGTTTGCATTCATAAAGTAGTGTGACTGAGGAAAGGAAGAGAGCTGGGAAATTGGGAGCTGTAGCAGTGAGTATAAAGATAAGTCTTTTTCTCCTTTGTGATATGACTTCTTCTGACATCTGATACATTTTTGATTGATCTGAGGGGGATTATCTACTCAGAAAAAAAAAAAAAATAGGGAGAAAGCCACACCGAGAGAATCCAGCAGTGAATATAGTGCCAAGCCCCAAATGCAAAAAGACTAGAGTCCAGAAAAAGTGATGCGAAATACACACACTGAGTGGCCAGATGATGATCTCTGAACACATAACAGACTGGCCACGCAGTGTATAGCCTATATAATAAAAGGCTCATATGCAAATTGTCCCCTCGACCAGGAGTTCGACCAGCAGGCAGGCCGGCCGATCACCAATGTCCACTTTCCCTGGCCAGGCTGGCCGGACCCCACCCATGCACGAATTCATCCACCAGGCCTACCTATATCTATATCTATATCTATATCTATATCTATATCTATATAATCTATATCTATCATCTATCTCTCTATCTCTATCTCTATCTCTATCTCTATCTCTATATCTATATCTATCTCTATCTCTATATCTATCTCTATTTTTATCTCTATATCTCTATCTCTATCTATATCTAAATCTATATCTATATCTACATCTACATCTACATCTACATCTACATCTATATCTATATCTATATCTATATATCTGGACACATAATAATCTGGCCACTCAGTATATATATATATATACTGAGTGGCCAGATTATTATGCATTCAGAAATCATCATAATCTGGCCACTCAAGTGAATATTATCAATCGTCTTGCACAAAATGAAACGAAAAGAGGTGTTTTCATTTCGGAGTGATGTTCTCCTTCTCTGCTAAGTGGCTAGCTCTCCCTCGCCGCTGCTCGTAAACAATGGCAGCAGACCCTCGCAGATGTATTCCAGCAAAATAATCACCATCCCCGAAGATTCGCTGCCCGTCGACTTTCTACAGAAATGGGCAATTAAAAGAGACCGCGGGCCCCGGATAATGAAGGGCAGAAAATGTATCCTAATAGTGGATTTTATGATGACACGGCCGATCTGTAATAGCCCTTCTCTGACAGGAAGTGAGGCAGCAGCGGGCTCCGGCTAAATTGCTTTCATCTCAGCATTTGGTTCACCGGAGCCACCGTGGTCCTGGAGCTGCCCCGAATCCAGGTGGGAAGGGATGTCATGTCCGTGAACTTGAGGAGGGGGAAGTCCTTTGAGAAGGAAGGAACATAACAGGGTAAAGGAGGGAGGTGAAAAGGGGATGCACAGGTCAGGTCTATGGTGGGAGGGAAACTCCGGGCCGCCCAGGTGAGTGGGTGGGTCAAGTGCAAAGTCCTGGCCAATGAGCTGTGAGCAAAGAGATGTGTGTCACCCGTGGGTCATGCATGTCACGGCCAGGGGGACACCTTGCAGGGGACTCTTCACTCTGGTATGAGAACTGACCACCGTTAAGGTGGTAGGGCTCAGTCAATCTGGGACGCTTAAGAGTGGAGCGTCTAGCCAAGCCAGTGTGGCTCAGTGGTTGAGCATCAACCCATGAACCAAGATGTCACGGTTTAGTTCTCCATCAGGCTCGATCGCTAGTGTGGGGCGTGCAGGAGGCAGCTGATCAATGATTATCTCTCATTATTGATGTTTCTCTCTCCCTCTGTGACATCAATAATTTTTTTAAAAAGAATATATAAGCATAGTGCATCTGCCCTAACTACTTTGGCTCAGTGGATAGAGCCTCGGCCTGCAGATTGAAGGGTCCCAGGTTCGATTCTTGGTCCCAGTAGGAGGTGTGCAGGAGGCAGCTGATCGATGGTTCTCTGTCATCGATGTTTCTAACTCTCTATCCCTCTCCCTTCCTCTCTGTAAAAAAAATCATTAAAATAGATTTTTTTAAAAAGAATAAAAATTTCACCACTATGGTCACCTACAAGAGCTTCTCACAAGTGAAATTGCAAGAATAAAAAGAAAAAAAATGTAACTTTTTTTGTTACAATAAAGACAGAAATTAAATTCACAACTTGAACATTTCTGTGCATGGATCCAGCATTTTTACCTGGGGAAGTGGTTCAGGGAAAGCCGAAATAGGCTAACAAAAATGACCTCTACTCGTAGCTGTGTGTGTGTGTGTGTGTGTGTGTGTGTGTGTGTGAGGCTGGCATGCCTACTTACCCATGGAAGAAGAGTAGGAGGAACCCCAGTACCACATGCCTCCTTGGGAGGTCACCCACCACTAATGAGCATCTTAATGAGCACAGAGATGCTCCCGGATCAGGCATCCGCCTGTGAGCGGTACCCCTGCCAGGGTCACCCCTGGGGGGCTGCTGAACCTCAGCCTAATAAAGACATCTGAGTCTGTCTCCACCCACACACAGCTCCGGAGGAGAGTCTTTCCTTCTTTCGTGCCCTGATGTTCTTGCAAGTAAAAAAAAAAAAAAAAAGCCAATATGTGAGTTACAATATTTGGGCATCGCATTCTCTGGGGGGAGCCAGCATTGCTTTGATGATAGGGTTCTTCAGTGAATCTCCCGTGGATTTGCTTTCTTTGTTTTTTAAGATTTTATTTTTATTTTTAAAATATGTTTTATTAGCCGAAACCGGTTTGGTTCAGTGGATAGAGCGTCAGCCTGCAGACTGAAAGGTCCCAGGTTCAATTCCGGTCATGGGCATTTACATAGGTTGCATTTACATAAGGACATTTACATCCCTGGCGGGTGTGTGCAGGAGGTGGCTGGTCCATGTTTCTCTCTCATCGATGTTTCTAGCTCTCTATCCCTCTCCCTTCCTCTCTGTGAAAAATCAATAAAATATATATTTAAATATATATATATATATATATAATTTATGTACATATTGACTATTTCACAAGACCTTTCACTGATATTGCAGTTGTTTTATAAGTGATAAATATTAAATTATCTAAATAAGTTAAAACTGTAGATTCATGTTATAAATTATTAAGTGGCCCATTAATGTGTTTTGATGTTTATTGAGTGCTTACTATGACCCAGGTGCTGGGAATACCAGAACATAGAAGATGCTCTAGATATTCATAAAGAGCCCAGAGCATAGTAAAATTTCATTGAAGAGTTTTTCGTTAGTTGCATATGTTTTGCATTGCACATCTGTTTAGTTCCAGCTCTCATGCTAGGTCCTTGGCAAAATCCACATCTCTGACAGTAAGAATAACACCATCAGCACCCATGATTAAGACACAGAAGGGTGCAGAAAGTCATTTTAAATGTATCCGAATAGAGAAAAATAACGAAAAATGCTTTCCAAGGCAGATTTAAATGTTTTTACAAATAACTGTGGAGAATAGCATTTAGGATATTTGCTAACAAGGAGACCCAATTACTATGAGTGTTGAAGAATTCTTGAGGATACAGTAACCTGGGTGACTTAGAGTTCATTGTGATGAATATTTCCATTCCGGCACATATTAATTAGATCTCCCTATATTTCTTAGTTACAGCATGCATTGAATCAATACGCGTTTGAGATCCAATGAGCAGAAATTCATGTTGATGACGGAAGATGGTGTTACGTATTTTAAATTTTAATTGTTATGTATTTTTTACGTCTCTCGCTTGTGAATCTTATGACCGCTTTGCTGTAGCCCATGGTCACGGTGAAAGAACCAGGAAATTATTCATGCAGATTATGCGCATCGAGGAGGATTTTCATAGAATTAGACTTAGGGCTTGGACGATAATGAGTTGGCTTTTATTCCTTGCCCTGGTGCCAATTTTCTTGGAGCGAACGAAAGATTTTTGGAAAAGTGTGTTCACATTCAATAATGGTTGGGTGTTTCGTTCTCCTGGGCAAGGATGCTAGCTCAGAGGGAAAAGGGAAGGTGAGGACATGAACTTGGCCTCCTTCTGTCCATGTCCATTTCCCTAAAAGCAGCAGCCATTGCTGAGGCCCATACAAAGCCCAGGTCTTGGGCTGAATTGGGGTTCTGAGGAGAAAGGATGAGTGTAGTAACCTTCTCTAAGTCACTAAGATTTATCTCCTGTATTTTCTTCTAGAACTTCTGTCATTTTTAACACTTATGTTTAGGTCTTTGATTCATCTTGAGTTTTCTTTTGTGCATGCCATGAGGTATGGGCCTACATTCATCCCCTTCCATAGAAGTACCCAATTATTTTAAATTCCTTGTTGAGCCCGACCAGTGTGGCTCAGTGGTTGAACATTGACCTATGAACCAGGAGGTTATGGTTCCATTTCTGGTCAGGGCATATGCCAGGGTTGCAGGCTCGATTCCCAGTATGGGATGTACAGGCAGCAGCCAATCCATGATTCTCTCTCATCATTGATGTGTCTCTCTCTCTCTCCATTTCTCTTCCTCTCTGAAATCAGTAAAATATATATTTTTTAAATATTATTTGTTGAAAACAGTATGCTTCCCCATTGAACTTCCTGGACATTTTTGTCAAACATCATAAGAATAAATGTCCATATTTTAAATTCTCTTGCATTGATCTTTAGTCATATACTTATTTCAGAAACATATTGCGTTGATTATTGTGTCTTTACAATATGCTGTAAATTAGAAATTATAAGTCCTCCACTTCTGTTCTTTGCCAAAGCTCGTTTTGTCTTCTGGAACCCTCACATTTACATATACATTTTAGGAAAGATTATTCAATTTTTATAAATAGATCCTGTCATTTTTGATAGGGAATATACTGAGTCCATAGATCAACTTGGAGAATTGATTTATGTAATGATTTCATAACTCCAGAATCTTAGTGGCTTAACACAACCATGTTTCGCCTTCTTGGTCATCTGGGGATAACAACAGGATGGTAACTCTGTGTCTGCTCTAGGGAGCTAATAGTCCATTGAGGGGCCTCAGAAATGCAAACTAAAAATTGGAGCTCAATGTGACTTACTGTGTTGACTCTTAATAAATGTATGTGCACACCCATGGGCACAAGGATTGGGGGTGACCAACTCTACCTTGTAGTAGAGAAAGGGGAGGTGACAGAGAAACCTTGTGGAAAGATGACCAAAGGCAGATATCAAAGGACAGCAGGAATTTAGCAACATGTGACGCATGACAGAAGTGGTTGTGGGAATTGGGAGTGGCTTGGAGTTATGGTGAGAAGCCAAACCATGGAGAATATGTGTTCTATGCAAAGGAGTATGAACATTTATCCATATAACACAGAGGACCTATGTGATCAGAGTTAAAAGATAAATTTGATGTAGTGAGCAAAGATAGAATGCTATATAATAAAAGGCTAATATGAAAATAGACTGAACGACAGCATGACTGGTCGCTATGACATGCACTGACCACCAGGGGGCTGACGCTCAATGTAGGAGCTGTCCCCTGGTGGTCAGTGCATTCCCTCAGGAAGAGTGCTGCTCAGCCAGAAGCCCAGCTCATGGCTGGTGAGTGCAGCAGCAGTGGCAGGAACCTCTCCAGCCTCTGGCCTCTGACAGTGCTAAGGACCCCTCGAGCAATGTTCACCTGCTGGCTTAGGCCCACTTCCCACAAGAGGGCACAGGCTGGGCTGAAGCACCCCTCCACCACGCAGTGTATGAATGTCGTGCACTGGGCCTCTAGCATGGTATAAAAGAAGAAAACTAGATAATAGGGAACCAAAAGTATAATCTGTCAAGTAAATGAAATTTACCCATCATGACTCATTTCTTTGACATTTCTGATTACTGCTTCCCTTTTAATAATCCCTTCTAGAATGTTTCTGAGCAGTGACACCAACTCCTCCGAGCTATGCAGATCCTTCCTCTTCCTATATTTATTTTTGAACATTGGCTTGATTGCTTCATATCTTCCTGAAGGCTGAAACATCCATCAGCTGCCTCTTGCACACCCCCTATTGGGGATATGCCCACAACCATGGGGTGTACAGGAGGCAGCCGATCCAGAAAGCAGCTACCCAGCTTTCTCTAAGTTGATCAACCAGTTCTCACACGACCTTTCCTCTTACTTATCTGGACCAGAGATTGGAAATTTAAATTTTAGAAAATATTTTGTTTGAAAATTTTTCTACTGAGGATTGTCGGAAAATTGTCTTACAGTAATCAGGTTTTAATTATCTTATACCAGTGTGAACCTACCTGGTGGATCAAAAGTTTTGTCTTTCCTCTTTAAAAAAAATTAAAAGAGAAAAATATTAAGACTATAAGGCAGCTTAGTAAGGTTGGCCTTACATTAAGAGACTATACCCAACTCTGGCCCGAATTCAGTTTGAATAATTGTTAAGTTACTTCACAGAAAAGGGATCTATTGGAAGAAAACAAATCTCATGACAACTTCTTTGTAATTATTGGTCTTGTTATAGACTATCATGGAGAGTTCCAATGACATTCCCCAAGTTGTCATTGCTTAGACAACGGTAGATATTTGAACAAGATGGTATATGAACTGTTGTCCAAATAGATTTACCCAGATTGAAATGATTTTACTCCCTTAACATTCTCATCAACTAAAGAACTTGTGTGCATACATATGAGCCTAACCAGGGGTCAAGGACGACAGGGGGATGGGGGCATGCATGGGGAGGGGTTTGGGATGGGAATGGAGGGATTAGGACAAATATGTGATACCTTAATCAATAAAGAAATTTAAACAAAAAGTATTAGCAGACTTAGGGGAGATATTTAAGCAAGTGGGTATAGGAACTGTTGTCCAAATAGATTTACCCAGATTGAAATGATTTTACTCTCTTAATATTTTCAAACTGTCTGTCCTCAGAACTAGGTTTGGGAATCAAAGAGGACTGGATGGTATGTCTACAGAATCAAAGAGGAAAACTGGCTTGTGTACTAGACAGACACCAAGGTCCAATTTCTAAGCTATCAAAAGAGTCTAAATATAACGGTTCTCCAGCACTCTGGTGTCTGTCTTCGCTCCCATTCCTTAGAGAGTTCAAGTAGCTTTCTCACTCCCGCCCAGAAATAACCCGTTGGGGTATCTGTGGAGAGGAGCGACCGTATTGATAAATGCCCTTGAGTGCAGCCGAAGGAACCTGTGACTGATGGGGTCCCGGAAGGAGAGAAGGGACTCGGAGACAGGTTCAAGCACACCAACGCGCCCGTCACCGCAAATGGACGGGAAGGGTGGGAAACGGGCCACTCACACAGCCATGGGCTGGCTGTCTTGAGCTCTGGAGAGAATAATCGCACCCTTGTCTGCACGTGTCACCGTCTTCACAGGAGGCACCACCGCCCACTGTCCACGGAGGAGACAGCCTGCCTGTCGCACCTGATCAGATTAGAGCTGTCATCGTTTCGAGCGAATTAACAGGTTACGCGATTGCTCACCTTTGTCTGACACCAGAAGGAAGTTTGACAGCCGGGGCTGCCAATGAGAAAACGCAGGAGGCTGGTTTGCCAAGAGCTCCCCTGACATGGCTCATTCCATCCAGAGGGTCTTTGCTGAGGTGTATTGTTTGCAAAGAGATGCTTCCCTCCGAAACCGGTTTGGCTCAGTGGATAGAGCATCGGCCTGTGGACTGAAAGGTCCCAGGTTCGATTCCGGTCAAGGGCATATACCTTGGTTGCGGGCATATCCCCAATAGGGGGTGTGCAAGAGGCAGCTGATTGATGTTTCTCTCTCATTGATGTTTCTAACTCTTCCTCTTTGTAAAAATTTAATAATATATATATATATATATATATATATATATATATATAAATTTAATAATATATATATAAATTTTATAAAAAATTTAATAATATATATATAAATAAAATAAAATATATATATATATATATATATATTTTTTTATTTTTTTTATTTTATTTTTTTTAAAGAGAGATGCTTCCCTGGGGACAGTTTAGCGTTAACACAGTTGTCTCTTATTCCAGAGCTCCCTGGACTCGTTAACTTCCAGGACGCATCTTTGGAAAAGGGAAGGCTGACCATTTCCAGTAGGGTTACACGTTTCTTTAAAATATTTTTTTTTATTGATTCCAGAGAGGAAGGGAGAGGGAGAGAGAGAAGCAAAAATGATGAGAGAATCGTGGATCGGTCGCCTCCTGCACGCCCCCCACTGGGGATCGAGCCCGCAACCCGGGCATGTGCCCTTGACGGGAATCGAACCCAGGACCCTTCAGTCCACAGACCAATGCTCTATCCACTGAGTCCCACAGGACTGACACCAGTATTCCTGCCAGCAAATGCACAGCCAGAATCAGATCCTGAGGAAGCAAGTTAGCCTACCCCATGTCGGGGACTGTTTTAAATAAAACGCCCGGCCTACCCTCGGCCCAGCTGTCAAGGTCATGAGAGAAAGGATGAAGTGAAGGAACAGTTTCTGTCTAAAGAGAGTCCTGAGCCAAAACTGGTGTGGCTCAATGGATAGAGCGTCGGTCTGCGGACTGAGAGGTCCCAGGTTTGATTCCGGTCAAGAGCATGTACCTTGGTTGCGGGCACATCCCCTGTGGGGGGTGTGCAGGAGGCAGCTGGTCGATGTTTCTCTCTCATTGATGTTTCTAGCTCTCTATCCCTCTCTCATCCTCTCTGTAAAAAAAAAAAATAAATAAATAAAAATCAATAAAATATATTTTTTAAAAAGAGAGAGCAAGAGTCCTGAGACATAGCAACCAAGTGAAATGTGTGATGCGAGACTGGAACCTCCATTGAAAGGGAAGACAAAAAGTGAGGCCGCTACAGAAAATCGGATTTGGACCCCAGGTTAGATCATACGGTGATGTCTGTGTTCCGTTTCCTTCCCTGAGTCACTGCACGGTGGACTGTGTATTTTTCTAAGGAGAACATCCTTGTATTCATAACAGACTCATGTGGAAACACTTAAAAGCTTGTGTCTCATGTGACATCACTTTGCACAATAACAACCGTTGTGTGTATTGAAGAATGTGGCTGGCCTCTGTCCCCGGGTAGGAAATGGGCCTGACACACGCAGAATTTCCTGTCTTCGGGAGGATCTGTCTTCGTTATTCACGGTGGGCCTCTTGAACCCCGTCCCATAGTTTATGCTAACGAGGTGACTCATGGTGGACCCCTAGATAGTGTATGCTAATGAAATTATGCGAGATGGAAAACGGTCACACCAGGAAAATCAACCATGAGATTAGAGAGCGGAGGCTCTGAGCCACTTGGGATCGGCCCAAACTCCGGGGAGGAGCGGGGAAGTGACTATTGAGTCATAGAGCCAATGATTCAATGGACTGTGCCAACCTGATGAAGGCCAAATATAAATTACCGGCATCGCCTAGCTGGTTTGGCTCAGTGTATAGAGTGTCGGCCTGCAGACTGAAGGGTCTCAGTTCGATTCCCGGTCAAGGGCATGTACCTGGATTGTGGTCTCAATCCCTAGCCCTGGTTGGGGTGCATGCAAGAGACAACCAATAAATGTGTCTCTCTCACATTGATGTTTCTCTCTGTCTCTGTCTCTCCCTTCCAGTTGCTCTAAAAATAAATGGACAAATGTCCTCAGGTGAGAATTAACTCCCAAAACACACACACAAACACACACACACACACACACACACACACACACACACACACAACTATGGGCGTTAAGCTTTGGTGAGCTTCCTGATTGACAGTATTCTGTGTATCACACATTGATGTGCCAGAGGGTGGCATCCCCAAAGACAAGTGGCAGTTCCATTTTGGGGACCTCTTGTACATTGCCCTACAGGGTTTCCCATTGGCTGTTTCTGATTTGTGTCCTTTTGTTATATGAAACTCTAATTATAAGAATAGAACTCACGCCGAAACCGGTTTGGCTCACTGGATAGAGCGTCGGCCTGGGGACTGAAAGGTCCTGCGTTCAATTCCGGTCAAGGGCATGTACCTTGGTTGCGGGCATATCCCCAGTAGAGGGTGTGCAAGAGGCAGCTGATCGATGACTCTCTCTCATTGATGTTTCTAACTATCTCTCTCCCTTTCTCTCTGTACAAAATCAATAAAACATATTTAAAAAAAAAGAATAGAACTCACTTTATGGGTTTAATTGGCTTTAAAAAAATGCCAAGGACTAAATATTAGGTGCCAAACCTGTGCCATTATTAACATAAGAATGAATATATTTTACCTGGTAGACTTGGGAAAAAATGAAAATGAAAACTTTAAGAGCCCACTGAAAACCGTATTCTAAGCAATGATGTATAGTCAACCAGTAAAGGTATTTAGCCATCTAATGGCATTTTCAAAATCTCTGCCTGGCAAATAGTGGATAGTCAATGAATAATAATAGCAATCCATAGCAGGCAAGAATTCTGAGGGCCTGGAGGAGATGATGATTTCAATAATTCTTTCCTTTGGCATAGCACTTTTTAAACTAAAAATGTGTATGCCGTGTATTCTCATCAAGGTGGAGTGGGTTGCTGGGTGGGCAGTTCCAGGGACCACTGCAATGTGAGAGAGAAAATGGTCACATCACATTGCACATATTCACAAGGTACCAGCAAAGGACTAGGCCACTCAGTCCATTGACACACCATGTCACAGAGGAGACCCGATTGAGGAGTTTGATAGCTCTTATTGAAATTGAGACACCTGAAACTAATACAAAATATCAGGCTTAAACGGGCAGTCGGACATCCCTCAAGGAGTCCCAGATTGGAGAGGGTGCAGGCTGGGCTGAGTGACTCCCCCCCCCCCCCCCCACACACACACACTCTGTGCACGAATTTCGTGCACCAGGCCTCTAGTACAAAATAATATTGATTATAACCTAATTGAACATTATTTTTTTTTTTAATTTTGAAGATGCAGAAAAGAAATTGAGAGAGAGAGGAAACATTAGGAAATTGGAATGAAGGGAGGGAGGGAAGGAAGGAGGGAAGGAGGGAGGAAGGAAGGAAAGAAGGGAAAAGGAAGGAAGAGAGGGAGGGAGGGAGGGAGGGAGGGAGGGAGGAAGGAAGGAAGGAAGGAGGGAGGAAGGAAGGAAGGAAGGAAGGAAGGGAGGAAGGAAGGAAGGAAGGAAGGAAGGAAGGAAGGAAGGAAGGAAGGAAGGAAGGAAGGAAGGAAGGAAGGAAGGAAGGGAGGGAGGGAGGGAGGGAGGGAGGAAGGAAGGAAGGAAGGAAGGAAGGAAGGAAGGAAGGAAGGAAGGAAAGGAAGGGAGGAAGGAAGGAAGGAAGGAAAGGAAGGGAGGGAGGGAGGGAGGGAGGAAGGAAGGAAGGAAGGAAGGAAGGAAGGAAGGAAAGGAAGGAAGGAAAGGAAGGGAGGAAGGAAGGAAGGAAGGAAGGAAAGGAAAGGAAGGGAGGAAGGAAGGAAGAGAAAGGAGAGAGGAGGGAACTGGAGGAGGCAGGCAGGAAGGATGAGTCTGAGCCCTTTGTTTAAAATATATTTCATTAACAATTAAAAATAGAACTTCAATTTTCCTTTCTTTCAACTCTTCACACGATGGTGGTTTCAATCATCGGCAACCTGTTCTGTCCCTTATAATGAGCTCTTGTCCTCCCTTCCGTTTCTTTGTCGAAGTCCATACCTCGGGCAAATGCTTCTAACATAAATTTCTTAACATCGTGTACGCGTTGGTGCGTCGCTCCTATAGTAGCAATGCAACGGACTTGAAAATGCATATTAATTCAGATGCAATCAAATTACCTGAACGCGGGAGAAATCATTCCGTCTGTCTCATGCGGGGTCTTCTCTTCTCTCATCATTACATCATTACGTGATTGTCATCCTTAAGGTTTGCAGCAAGTAAAACCAATCCCCCCCCCCCCCCCCCCCCCCTTAAGACAGTCAAGTGTCTGACAAGCTGATTTCTCTGCTCGGCTCTATGTAACAGCTGAAAACATCAGAATTTTCGCTGGACTTTTTAATTATATATCTTAGCAACCCGGCGGATGCCGGATCCGTACTTACACATCCAACCTGAAGAGGACTACGTATTAAATTAAAGTGAGTCAGTTGCTGAAGCAACGTTGCTTGATGTACCTGCCATAGAAGTGACAATTGATCTAATTAGCTTGTAATACTGGAGGCCTTGTGAATTACTTCCCTCCGCTAGTTTGCTGGGTAGTTGGTTTTGGTCCATAGGACATACTTGGTTTCTATAAAAGGCTGATTTTCAACAGCCAACACTTTAATAAGTATTTGTTCTGTGCCTAAACATATGGATAAGGTATAGCATTGAGCTGTGGATGACCCCCCAAAAATACAAATCATCTATTTGGGAATGTTATAACAAGTCTTAGATACTCACCACCATGCAGCAGTTGGCCAAAAATGACCTATGCAGCCCTAACCGATTTGGCTCAGAGGATAGAGCTTTGGCCTGCAGACGCCAGGTTCGATTCTGGTCAAGGGCATGTACCTTAGTTGTGGGCACACACCCAGTAGGGAGTGTGCAGGAAGTAGCTGATCAATGGTTCTCTCTCATTGATGTTTCTAACTCTCTATCCATCTCCCTTCCTCTCTGTAAAAAAAAAAATCAATAAAATATATATTTTTAAATGACCTATGCATGCTATAAGATAAGCTTTAAGAAAGGTACAAGTCAGGGAGTACAGCCTTACCTCTCTCTATTACTCTTAGAAATATACCAGTGTATCAGGGAGAGAATAAGATAATCAAGGATAACCTTGCACAATCAAGGATTGATTGATCAATCAATAAATATCTGTATTTATCATTTTAGAAAACAGATCTTTGACCAGCTTTGGAAGTTCGTCTGCTTTTGACTGCTCACGTCCTATAAGGTGACTCTGTTGTCACCACTGGGTCAGACTGTTTTCAAAGGCTCCTAGAGGGACTGAGATGGACACCAAACCTTGAATGGGGGCGAGGTGGATGCAGAGAGAGAGGTGTGTCTGAGGGAAGGGCCAGGGGAAGTCTACAAAGAAGGCTGGAAGCAACAAAAGAGAATCGTGGAGTTCAGGACCCTGGACAGAGACATATGCTTGAAGAGATGGAAGGGATGAGCTTGGAGCCAGTTAGGCCAAGTAGTGGGTCTTTATTTATACTTTTCTATTTTTTAAAACATATTTTTATTGATTTCAGAGAGGAAGGGAGAGGGAAAAAGAGAGAGAAAAATCAGTGATCAGAGAGAATCATGAATGGGCTGCCTCCTACATGCCCCTCACTGGGGATCCAGCCCAAAACCAGGGCATGTGCCGTGACAGGGAATCGAACCATGACCTCCTGGTTTATAGGTCGATCCTCAACCACTGAGCCACGCTGGGCGGGCTATACATTTTTTATTTTTAATGCGATTATGTAATACATATTTTTTAAAAGTATGTTTTATTGATTTTTTACAAAGAGAAAGGGAGAGGGATAGAGAGTTGGAAACATCGATGAGAGAGAAACGTCCATCCACTGCCTCCTGCACACCCCCTGCTGGGGATGTGCCCGCAACCAAGGCACATGCCCTTGATCAGAATCAAACCTGGGACCCTTGAGTCCGCAGGCCGACACTCTATCCACTGAGCCACACTGATCAGGGCTGTAATACATATTGTAAGATATATTTTAGCTGGGTTTGTTGTTTTTATTTGTCTTTTTGGAGGTAGATGGGAAGTATGAGGCGAAATGGGCCTGAAAAACCTTCAGATCATATCAATAATTTTGCTTGGCAGGCAGCAGCAACGGGAAAAAAAAAGGGGGGGGGGCGGAAAGAAATTGAGAAAATGGGATTTGTTGAGGCTTTGTGTTATTTATCACTTAATGGAGCACCAGCTGAAAACAGTCAAATACATATTTCATTTTTACCTGGCATGGCTTTAAAAAGTAAATAAGATACAGAGCCCCCCTAAGACAATCGCTGTGACAGTATGGGGTAGATAGAATGGGCTTCGAGCCACATCAAGTTTAAGTTGATATTCTCGTGTCTGTTGTTTATATCTCCCCCCCTCCCCCTGAGAGATTCCCCAGAGGTAAAATCATTGCCCTGGCTTTTGCAAACGCCTGGAAATAAGTATAGGCTTTCATAAAAGCCCCGACTCCGTATTAAAGCTCCATCGACGCCTTGGACTAATAGAGATGTTCAAAACAGAGAGAAACAGCCCCTCCCAGCCCAGGCGCAGGGCCTGAGCTGTTTCTCACCGACGCAATTACAGTGAGGGTCTCAGGGAGCATGCGGGCGGGCGCCGTGTTGTCATCGGGACCCCGGGACGCGGCCCTTTAAGCCATGATGTAGAGCAAGCAGAACATCTCGGAGCCAGGGCGGGAACAAAGCTGCGCGCCGTGGGGGTATTGATCTCCCTCCAGAAGGCGCAGGGAGCCGCACTCTGGTGATTGCTTCCCCCGCTGGGCTCAGAGAGGCTGAAAGAAGTCGCTATCGACCCGGCCCCGTTGCTGAGAAATAGCTCACAGAGAAGGCAGACCCCGCTGGAGGACAGACTGTGGCTGCAAAGACACCCCTTAGCCCGGCGGCCAGCATCAGAGCGAATGTTGTGAAGGTGGCGAGCGGGCGCTGGCCACGTGCTTTCTCCCTCCCGCCAGCCTCTCTGAACTTGAACTTGGCAACAGTTCCAACGGCATCCTGAATGGAGAGGAGGGGCGGGCATGGCTGAAGTTCATGTGTGTGGAGCTGTGTTGTCGAGGAAGAAAGATAGGAGTTTCTGAAGTTTTGTATGTTTGAATCTCATCCTTTTTTCTTTTTCTTTTTTAAATATATATATATATATATATATATATATATATATTTAAAAATATATATTTTATTGATTTTTTAGAGAGAGGGCGGGAGAAGGATAGAGTTAGAAACATCGATGAGAGAGAAACATGGATCAGTTGTGTTCTGCACGCTCCCCCCCCCCCCCCCCCCCCGCCCAGGGGATGTGCCCACAACCAAGGTACATGCCCTTGACCGGAATCGAACCTGGGACCCTTCAGTCCGCAGGCCGGTGCTCTACCCACTGAGCCAAACCGGTTAGGGCTTAAATATATTTTTATTGATTTCAGAGAGGAAGGAAGAGGGAGAGAGAGATAGAAACAAACATCAGTGACGCTAGAATCATTGATTGGCTGCCTCCTGCACGCCCCCTACTGGGGATCGAGCCTGCAACCCAGGCATATGCCCTTGACCAGAATTGAACTTGGGACCCTTCAGTCCACAGGCTGATGCTTTATCGAATCTCAGCCTTGAAACTGAATCATTTTGGGAGGAAGTGAGAAATCTGTTTTCATCTTCTCACTGCTTCCTCTCAGAAAGACATATCTCCCAAGCACTAAATTCTATAACATTTAAAAAAAAAACCACAAAAAAAAAACAGCATTTTTTCAGGGAAAGAATAACGTTCAGAACGCTCACCTCCAGAGCTAGGCCCTTTGAGTCCTTGAGTGATACCTCAACCCGCAGGGAATGCCTTTATTTGCATACCAAGCAGAGGCTGAGTGTCCTGGTGGAAATGGCTGTTACCACAGGATTTTGCACGGTTTTCAGCTCCAGCCATGAGTTAGGATGGGCCAGATGTGACTGAGAAGTGGGGGGGCCGGGCAGCGTGCTGGGGATTTATCCTG
The DNA here is from genome assembly GCF_014108245.1 of Pipistrellus kuhlii. NCBI lineage: Eukaryota > Metazoa > Chordata > Mammalia > Chiroptera > Vespertilionidae > Pipistrellus > Pipistrellus kuhlii. The sequence continues at coordinate 3,320,354 of NW_023425543.1, read as the reverse complement.
GTGCATAACCAGCCCCAAATACAGATTTCCTTGGGGCTTCAATGTAGGGCCACAACAACTTCCTGTTTGCCCATGTTAGGATCTTCCTTTTGTCAGGAAAAGCTGAACCGAAAATTCGTAAAACCTGGGCCCCCTCCTCAGCCTCGCAGGGCAGTGGGTCTCTCTGGAGTATGTTGTATGTAACATGGGCTACATCCTACGTCCCTGGCAGCAAAGATTTCACAGGTCGTATGTACTAATGGCTCCTGATGGCCTGTGTCTTTTTTTCTTTCTAAATCAGTATCCGTTCACCGCATCTCTAACATAATAGTTTCATCCATCTCTGAATCGATGGTGTTGTATAAACAGCCACTTCTCTGAGCTATTTAAACGAAAAGGAATTGGTGCCCTCACTGGATTGCTCAGTGGGAAGAACATCAGCCTGGGTGGAAGGGTCCCGGGTTGGATTCTGGTCAAGGGCATGTACCTCCGTTGCAGGCTCCTGTAGGAGGCAACCGATTGATGTGTTTCTCTCACATCGATGTTTCTCTCCATCTGTCCCTTTTCTCTTCCACTCTCTCTAAAAATCAAAAGGAAAAGATCCTTGTTTGAGGATTAACAAAAACAATGACAGTCCTAGCTGTTTGGCTCAGTGGATAGAGCATCAGCCTGCAGACTCAAGGGTCCCGGGTTCGATTTTGGTCAAGGGCATGTATCGATACCTTGGTAGTGGGCACATCCCCAGTAGGGGGTGCGCAGGAGGCAGCTGATCGATGTTTCTCTCTCATCGATGTTTCTAACTCTCTATCCCTCTCCCTTTCTCTCTGTAAAAAGAAATAAAAATAAATCAATAAAATACAGTTTTTAAAAAGCACAACAACAAGAGAATCTGTGATATTGGATCTCAAAAGCTGCAGGCGGGAGAGAGGCGAGTCCCACCGCTGAGCTGACTTTCCCCCCCGCATCCGGGGAACTGAAGCAAACTCACCACAAACTGGCTTTCCGGAGGAAAAGATCCTCCTGGTGACAACGGGGACATCTCACAATGCTCAGAGTGCATGGCCCATTTCTTTTGGCCCCCAGAGGTCGGCCTGTGCATTTGCTGGCTGCATTCGATCCACCTCTGCTTGACCACGGCCCGGCTCTTTCCCAGGAGAAAGGAGGGAGGCAGAGCGGAGGGTTGATTTCACCGCAATCATTTCATCTCTGAGAGCAGAAAGCCCCGGGGCCCAGGGCCGCCCTCCGCTAGACAAGCTGGCCTTTGTGCCGGCCGTGCCCGGGGAGACGTCGCTTCCAAACGCATCGCGTCTCTCCGAGTCATTCCGGGCACATGGGGCCAGCCCCCGTGCAGTGGGGAATGCAAGATAGTTGCTCCGTCGGCCCAAGGCTAACGGTTCATCTTTTGAAGCGTCTGAGAGGTCTCTTGGAAGCCCCGATAGTACTTGTAAAGCCCCATACAATAACACCAAATATGTATTCTTTAAAATATATTTTATTGATTTTTTACAGAGAGGAAGGGAGAGGGATAGAGGGTTAGAAACGTCGATCAGAGAGAATCATCGACCAGCTGCCTCCTGCACATCTCCTACTGGGGATGTGCCCGCAACCAATGTACATGCCCTTGACCGGAATCGAACCTGGGACCCTTCAGTCCGCAGGCTGACGCTCTGTCCACTGAGCAAAACCGGTTTCGGCACCAAACATGTATATGCTTTATGAAAAACATGACTTGTGTAGCTTCAAGGTACAGACACCCTCGCTCAGTCCTACCCTAATGTATCAATGTCATGCGAAGGGCCATGATGAAGATCATGGATTTTTTGAAATCCTATGTAATAAAAGCATACTATGCAAATCGCCCCTTCCGCCAGGAGTTCATCCAGGAGTTCGACCAGGGGCGGGACCAGCCTGGGGAAGGGAGGGAGTACACTACTGGCAGCCATTAGGGACCCTATCAGTGCACAAAATTCATGCACTGGGCCTCTAATGTGTCCATAATAGAAAAGTCATGCTTACTGATCAGTTAGTAAGCTATATAAATGTCCAATCACTGCTTTATACACTGGGGACTTATATATCAGTATGTCAACTATAATTGAAAAAAAAATATGTAGCATCAAAAATGAAAAGAAAAATAATTTAGCCCTCTTCCATTTTGGCATGACATTCTAAAATACCATGTGTGGACAAGATTCCCAACCTACAAAGATAGAAATGTGCAGTAACTTAAAAAACTTCCTGCCCACCCTAGCCGGTTTGGCTCAGTGGAAAGAGCTTCTGCCTACAGGATGGAAGGTTCCAGATTCGATTCCGGTCAAGGGCATGTATCTTGGTTGCGGGCACATCCCCAGCCGGGGGTGTGCAGGAGGCAGCTGATCGATGTTTCTAACTCTCTATCCCTCTCCCTTCCTCTCTGTAAAAAATCAATAAAATATATTAAAAACAAACAAAAAGAAGTGAAAATCCCCTTTCAATTAAATTTGGAAATATCAGTAGGAAGACGGTCTCAGAAACCTGACTGATGAGGAATAAAAAAGAACTGTACTTTGGTCTGATGGCCAAACCACATAAGATAGCCCCAACTAATTCTAAAGCTCACACTTCAACCATGTCCTAACTTTATGTTCAAAAGCACTAACTCTGCAACACCTTCCACCTTTCTATCATTTTATCGCTTGTTGTTTTTTGTGATAGCTGGGCGCTTCTGAAATTCCAGGCCTTGGTTTTAAGCAGACACGAGGTTCCCCCCACTACAAAATCCGGCCTACAGAATTCTCCCTTTGTTGAGTAGATGTGGCCAAAGGTGTCTGCAGGCTCGGGTCTTCTCGGAAGTGGGAAACTCGACTTTTCAAATGTGGAAACTGCAGATAAAGCCGGAAACGTCGACTTGCCAACGCACTGCGTATCCAAATGTCAGCTCAGCACCTCGGTGAGTCTGCAGAGATTACTGGGCCCAATTTTCTCGCCGCTTAATGCCATATCCTGGCTTAGCGTCAGGCTCTCCCAAGCGTGGTTAACTCCTTGTGCACACCGTAGCTTCACTTTCTGCTGCCGTTACCGCCTCTTGAATGAGATTCTTTTTATTTATTTTTATTTATTTATTATTTTTTATTGATTAAGGTATCACATAATTGTCCTCATCCCCCCATTCTCACCCAAACCCCTTCCCACGTATGTCCCTTCCCCCGTGTTGTCCATGATCACTGGTTAGGCCCATAGGCATGCATACAAGTCCTTTGGTTGATCTCTCTCCCTTCCTCACACCCTTCCCTACCTTTCCTCTGAGGTTTGACAGTCTGATTGTTGCTTCTCTGTCTCTTGGTCTGTTTTTGTTCATCAGTTTGAGATTCTTTTTAAAAAATATATATTTTTATTGATTTCGGAGGAGAGAGAAGTAGAAACATGGATGATGAGAGAGAATCATTCATCGGCTGCCCCCTGCATGCCCTGGACTGGGGATGGAGTCGGCAACCCGGGGAATGTGCCCTGCCAGGCAAACAAACCATGACCTCCTGGTTCATAGTTCAATGCTCAATCACTGAGCCACGCATCTTGGGCAATACAAATATTCTTAGAGCCAAAACTGGTGTGGCTCAGTGGATAGAGCATCGACCTGCGGACTGAAGGGTCCCAGGTTCGATTCCGGTCAAGGGCATGTACGTTGGTTGCGGGCACATCCCCAGTAGGGGGTGTGCAGGTGGCAGCTAATCAGTGTTTCTCTCTCATAGATGTTTATGGCTATCTGTCCCTCTCTCTTCCTCTCTTAAAAAAAAAAAATAAAACATACTAAAAAAAAAAAATATTCTTAGCATTATCCCCGGCGATAGTGGCTTGCATCTTCTGGCGGCCTGCTTAAGCCCGAGGGCATTGCATCATGGCTTGAATGAAGCAGCATGAATCTTTAACCGTGACTTCCAACCTCTGAGGGAATTTGCCTATCACCTCATATGTAGTCAGGTCTGTTCTCTGTTGGATTCATGAACCCTCCTGTTGTTCTTTCACCTGATGGATGCGAGGACCCTGAGGTCTTCGCTTTCAGAAGATTCCAGAAAGCAGCCTATCCCTTACTGTGTTTGACATGTCTCATGGGCACATCTTCCTTATAATTTGCCATAATCAACCCTCCAGATCTCTTTTATTAATTAATATATTTTTTATTGATTTCAGAGAAGAAGGGAGAGGGAGAGAGAGACAGAAACATCACTGATGAGAGAGAATCATGGATTGGCTGCCTCCTGCACGCCCCCTACTGGGGATGGAGCCAGGAACCCCGGGCATGTGCCCTGACGGGGAATCGAACCCATGACCTCCTGGTTCATAGGTTGATGCTCAAACACTGAGCCATGCCAGCTGAGCAACCCTCCGAATCTTTAACCACCTGAGGTATTCCGTGCTAAAGGGCCTCCTAGAGGAAAGATAATGATGTCCCCCAGGGCACTCCTACTAATATTTTAATTAAATCGCTCTTGTATTGACTCAGCCATTTCCCGGGCACCCACTGTGAGTCAGGCACCCATCCAGTTGCTGGGGATACAGCAGTCAACAAAAATGACAGCATTCCCCAGTGGGATTCATTTCTGAAGGAGGAGAGGAGGGAGGTACACAGGCAAATACGTGAGCTGTCAAGACGTCAAGTACCGCGTAGCCAATAATACTGTGATGGCTACGGATGGGGCCAGGTGAGGAGCGGCGTACCCAGGGGGTCACTTTGTGTCTACAAACGTCTCATCACTATCGGACACCTGAAACGAATAAGATATTCAGTGTTGAATGTAAATGGAAAAGGTAACAATGACAATGTCAAGGGGGAGAAGAGTTAGGCAGAGGAGATGCGGGGCTCCTGGGGTGAGGAGGGAGCTGTGAGTTGGTGTTGGGGTGGGGATGCAGGTGCTCAGGGAAGGCCTGGCCTCCCTTGCCAGCTTCCAGGTGAGCAGAGACCTGGGGAGGGTGCCGGGAGGAGAGAGGTCAAGGATCCTGATCCCATCCGATCCGTTTCTGTGGATACCCATTGGTGGGTAGCGCCTTCTAGCTCTCCATCTGGGACGTGGGTCTTGTCTTGGTTGCTATAAAAGGGGTCTTTGTTGGCCGAAACTGTTGTGGCTCAATGGATAGAGTGTTGGCCTGTGGACTGAAGGGTCCCAGGTTTGATTCCGGTCAAGGGCATGTACATTGGTTGCGGGGACATCCCCAGTGGGGGGTGTGCAGGAGGCAGCTGGTCAATGTTTCTCTCCCATCCATGTTTCTAACTCTATCCCTCTCTCTTCCTCTCTGTAAAAAAAATCAATAAAATATATATATATATATTTTTAAAAAGGGATCTTTGTTGGATTAACAGTATCTGAAATGGATGCCAGATAGGGATGAGCAGTAAATATATATATATATATATATATATATATATATATATATATATACATATATATATATATATGTGTGTGTGTGTGTGTGTGTGTGTATGTATGTATATATACATATGTATATATATATATATATATATATATATATATATATATATATATATTTATTTTTTAAATTTTTAAAATATATTTCAATTGATTTTTAGAAAGGGAGGAAGGGGTGGGAGATAGAAACATCTATGAGAGAGAAACATCCATCAGCTGCCTCCTGCACGCCCCCTAATGCTGGCCAAGTCCACATCCGGGGCATGTGCCCTGACCTGGAATCAACCGGTGACCTCTTCCTCCAGGCGTCATGCTCAACCACTGAGCCACACTGGCCAGGCATGGACAGTGAATAGTCAACGTATGCATATTGTTGATCTGCAGTATACTTGCCGTAACCCCTTCTTGGTCTCCTCTTCTCTCACTTGCATATCTTCATACTTTTAAGTGGATTTCTTATTTTCTGCTTTTGTCAGTCAGTCTTTGCCCCGTGGGCCCTTTCACCAGAGTATAGAAGACTTAGAATTGCAAGACCCTGGTTGGACACTATCCTGAGCCCTATTCAGTGTAGGGTGCCATCAGTTTAGTTTGGGAGGGACTTTCCATCCCATTCAGGAGCTTTGTATGAAGTGGCTGCCCGTGTGACAGGCACAGGAGGGACCCCTTCCTTTCTCCTTCCTTCCTTGGGTAGAAACCCAAGACGACATTTTAAAAAAGTGACGCACATGAATGGGAGGTGGACCATTTGTCAAAAACACCCCCCAACCCATCACTTCAGCCCACAAGTTCGAAGGCAACGCCATCAACCCACAGTTTGACGTTGCCCGCTCCTCGCAAAAGGTTAACGACTTCAGCTTTAAAAAAATTTTTTGGATCTGCTGGTTGGTAATTGGAATAAACATTCAGATCTGAGCATCACATTTCTCATTAGCTTCACATCAGTACCTGTGCCGCGACCACGGATCAGTGAGTCGGGCTCCTCACGGCCCAAGTGAGTTCATTAATCACTCTCCCCCAAGATGGCCATGGACCCAGACAGCTGTTCTGGGCAGCTGTCTGCGAGGCAGCTCCCCCAATACAGATGGTGGGAAACTTTTTGCATGAGTTGGCTGATTGTTTGCTTTTTTTAAATTTTATTTTTATTGATTATGGTATCACATAATTGTCCTCATCCCCCCATCCCCATCCCAAAGCCCTCCCCACATATGCCCCCGCCCCCTGTTGTCCATGGCCACTGGCCAGGCCCATAGGCATGCGCACAAGTCCTTTGGTTGATCTCTCCCACTTGTCCCCACCCTCCCTTACCTTCCCTCTGAGGTTTGAGAGTCTGATCACTGCTTCTCTGTCTCTGGGTCTGTTTTTGTTCATCAGTTTATGTTGTTCATTGTTTCCTTTAGATGTGTGAGATCATATGATCCAAGAAATACCCCTGTAAGAACCTAAACTGAGACAAGCCATATTCTGGTTATGCTGAGAGGCCGATGAATCAGTCTGTAGTGACTTCCTTTCTGGGCCAACAGTTCTTCTGAGTCCCAATCTCAATGTCAAACAGCTCCTTATGTGTACATGTCAGCCGTGCTATTTCAGATCTGGTTGGTGGACAAATGGTGGTGATGCAGGCCCGACCCTCTCTGGTTTGGTCCTGGGCATCCTTCAGGGACACGCAGCTGCTGTCCGCTGGTATGGCAAGGCGTTGTCAGCGTCTTCCGTCCCTGAACTGTTTCTCTTCTGTTTTTTGTTTATACATGTTTACTGATTTCAGAGAGCGAGGGAGAGAGAAACATCCACGATGAGAGAGAATCATTGATCGGCTGCCCCCCAAACGCTCCCCATTGAGCATCAAGCCTGCAACCCGAGCATGTGGCCTTGATCGGAATCAAACCCAGGATCCTTCAGTCCGCAGGCCGACGCTCTACCCACTGAGCCACACTGGCTGGGGCAAGGAGCTGGCTGTTGTTAGAGCTGGGAGTCCCTCTGACTGGGTCAGGTCCGGGAGCCACGGGGTCTGAGGCCAGGAAAGCATTCCCATTTGTAAATGGTCACTTCAGGGCCACGGACAGAAAGGGTGAGAGCCATTAGGGCCGGGTTTCCGAATCTTATCGGACACATCGCCGGGAAGAAGAAATCCGAAGCGATGCATTTCAAGTCCGTGTTGGGTGAAAAGCTCCAAACCTGAATTGAACTCTGAAAAGCGCTCTCGCGCTCCCTCTCTCTCTCTCTCTCTCTCTCTCTTTCTCTCTCTCTCTCTCGGCCTGGCTCCACTGATCTCCCAGCTCCAGATAGCGAATGTTATTTTCATATTTTCAGGTTCTTCTGGCTCCTCAGAGATCAGAATCCCCACGCAGCTCCAATTCTCCATTATGCCGAAGCGAGGACTCCAGTAACTGGAGCTTATCCGGCCTGAATATGTGCCATCAGGAAACCCGAAGCGGCCCCGATGGCCCCTCGAAATTTCCCTCCGATGCCCGCTGATAGAGTCCTGCCTACACATCCATCCACACAGCAATGACCTCATGTGGCAACATTTTTCCACCCGCTGGAACACTTAGGGGTAACGTGAGAACCTGATTATCTTCTCTTAGAAAGGAGGGGGGAAAAAAACATAAGAAAGAGGAGGAGGAAAGACGAAGAAAAACAACACACATAAACAGGAGCTAAAAAAGGTCTCTCTCATACGCAGGACCACCGCGAGATGCGGACACGCACGGGAGAAGAGACAAAGCACAGAATCCCAACGAGGGCTTCATGGAAAGGAAAGGGGGTGTTATTGGAAGCCAGGGGTCCGATCTACTTCCTGGAGCTGAGCTGAGTCTCCCCACATTTAGGAAAAGGGCAGGAGATGTCACAAGTTAAAGCCACGAGAACTTCTGCTTGTCTCATTCATTACAGTCGAGAAATGCATGAAGTAAAGGGAGAAGGGAAAAGATGTGTATTTTCCTGGGTGCTTCTTGGGAAAACCATTTCAAATGGGACTTCCTGCCTGAGCTAGTGTGGCTCAGTGGATAGAGCGTCAGCCTGCGGCTCATTTTTGATTCCGGTCAAGGGCACATGCCTGGGTTGTAGGTTTGATCCCCAGTAGGGGGCATATAGGAGGCAGCTGATCCATGATTCTCTCTCCTCATTGATGTTTCTATCTTTCTCCCTCTCCCTTCCTCTCTGAAATCAATAAAATATATATCTATATTAAAAAATAAAATAAAGCCGAAACTGGTTTAGCTCAGTGGATAGAGTGTCAGCCTGCAGACTGAAAGGTCCCGGGTTCGATTCCAGTCAAGGGCATGTACCTTGGTTGCGGGCACATCCCCGGTAGGGGGTGTGCAAGAGGCAGCTGATCAATGATTTTCTCTCATCGATGTTTCTGACTCTCTATCTCTCTCTCTTCCTCTCTGTAAGAAATCAATAAAATATATATTTAAAATATAAATAAATAAAATAAAATAAAATTAGATTTCCCTTCTGGGTGCCCTAGACAGCTCTGAGGTAGGCAGTGCTGCCCCAGGTGAGATGAGGCAATTAAAATTCATTCATTCATTCATTCATTCATTCATTCATTCCTGTATCAGTGGTTCTGAGAAACTACTACTTTGTTTCCCCGAAAATAAAGACAGTGTCTTATATTATTTTTTTCTCCCAAAGTTGCACTAGGTCTTATTTTCAGGGGATGACTTATCTTTCCATGCGCTAGGTCTTATTCTTGGAGGATGTCTTATTTTCGGGGAAACACGGATATATGCCAGGGAGGAGTAGCTGGCCTTGGGAATAGAGGTCAACCAGGCAGAAAAGAACCCTGCTTTCCCCACATTCACATTGAAATGTCAAAACCAGAAACCATCGGCTAGCAATAAATATCAGGGATAAAAATAAAACAATAATATAAAGAGAGAGGGGAGTCACTTAAGGTTGTGGTGCTGGGATCTTTCTCCCAATCTCCACATTATACGGTTATCATGAAATATATGGCGAGTTTTATAGACTCTGAAATAAAAAAAGAGAGCTGGCAGTTCTATGTCAAATGGAGGCCATAATCAGAGAATGGAGACAGCATAATCAGAGAATTAAGTTACAGATTTTCTGTTTTCATCTCGGCCTCTCCCAATCGGCTACCTATCCAGGCTCATGTCTCCAGATAATTTTTTTTCCTTCAGATAATTGTCCAGGTTAAACTTCTTTCGGAAACAAGGAGAGCATTGTTTTCCCATCCATAAGAGTAATGTATTTCCCCATTGACGGGAGTGCGGGTTTTTTGTTTGTTTTGTCATTGATTCCGGCTCTGACTCTCTTACAATCCAGCTCAGTCTCGTGTGACTTGAAATTGCACTGACTCCAGCGTGAAGTGTGTTGAGACCAGAAATTTGATTATATTCACGTCAACCAGGGGATGTAATAAGGAGCAGGATGGAAAAAAGGATTTCTAAAACATGATAGAGTCAAAACCGGTTTGGCTCAGTGGATAGAGCATCAGCCTGCGGACTGAAAGGTCATAGGTTCGATTCCGGTCAAGGGCATGTGCCTTGGTTGCAGGCACATCCCCAGTGGGGGCTGTGCAGGAGGCAGCTAATCGAAGTTTCTCTTTCATTGATATTTCTGACTATCTATCCTTCTCTTTTCCTCTCTATAAAAAAATCAATAAAATATATTAAAAAATAAAATAAAATAAAACACCATAGAATACTACATGGAAGTCCTGGCTAATGCTGCTCAGTGGTTAGAGTGTTGCCTTGTGCCCTGCAGGGTCTCAGGTTTGATTCCAGGTCAAGAGCATGTACCTAGGTTGCAGGTTCGATCCTGGCCTTCTGCCTAGCTTGGGTGGGAGGCAACCAATCCATGTGTCACTCTCACATCACTGTTTCTCTCATTCTCTCTCTCCTCCCCTCCTACCTCCTCTCCACTCTCTAAAAATCAATGGAAAAAATAGGAGTGAGGAGTGAAGATTAAAGGAGTGAGGATTAAAAAAAAAATACATGGAAAGACACACCCAGAAAGCCTTGGAGAGTTGAACCATCTATACCCAGTAGGTTCTATTAGTGGAAATTGTTTAATGAATGTCTTTTAAAGTAATTGCCTATTTTTTCAAATATATTGTATTGATTTTTTACAGAGAGGAAGGGAGAGGGATAGAGAGTTAGAAACATCAATGAGAGGAAAACATCAATCACCTGCCTCCTGCACACCCCCTTCTGGGGATGTGCCTGCAACCAGTATACATGCCCCCGACGGGAATCGAACCTGGGACCTTTCAGTCCGCAGGCCGACGCTCTATCCACTGAGCCAAACCAGTTAAGGCAGTAATTAACTATTGAAACACTAAACACTGGAATAGGAACTTTGATTTCTAAGACTCTTGGAGCGTTTTCTAAACACGACTCCAGGGAATTATGGCCCCATCTGAGGCTATTTCAGCTCTTCCAACAAACCCATCAGCAGTTTGTGCTTTTTAAGGTCTCGCTGACTGAAGAGTAACCAGAGCATCCAACCAAAATTGATCACCTCCAACCTTTGAGATTGTTACAGACCTGTTGACACAAAGTCCGATATTGATATTTTTCCCCTTTTTCTTTTCATGTCCCGACCAACTTGTTTATGTAATTGGTCCTCGGAGCGCATCGGACAAAACTGTCTTTGTTTTATGGGATGTAAGGAGGAAATTGCGAGGCAATAAATATAAACATAGAAAGTATTAAGAAGGCCCCGATTTTGAAATATGCTTGCTAATATTCTACTCATAAAAATGAATTACATGGTTTTCCTGGCATGCTCCTCCTGGTTCCTGTTTTCACTGAAATTCTAAATATGGATCCAATTTCTCCTTTACATTTGGGTTATATTTCATTCCAGTGGCTTCCAACTTCAAGGACAGAACTAAAAAGAATCCTAAGTACTGGTTGATTCTGTGGAATATAACAATAACCCAGAAGACTTTGCATACATGAGCCTGCGAGGAAATAAGCACACATGGGTAAATTACCTGCCCATGCAACTCTTATACCTATAAATTCTGTAAAATGTGTTATATTATTATGGAATTTCTGACAGTTGTATCACAGGTGTAAGAACACTGAGCCACAAGAAACGATCCCAGATGTGTGAAATGTAGAGCTCAAAGAAACTTGAGAAGACATCTAGTTTAATCTCCTATTTTTTTTTTTTTTTAAAGATGTAGGAATCAAGATTCAGAAAGTTCATGGCCTTACTTCTGATCACAGGGTCATGTAAGGGCAGAGCCCAGACCCTCCCACTGCATGTGTGAAAAGCAAAAAGGAGAACTTGTTTCAAGTTTTTGGTGGGAAGTCTCTTTGGCTTCCTTAAAACAATCCTATTTGAGGCTCAGTGAACTATTTATTTAAAGACTATCTCTTTAAGAAAAACTTCCACCCACCAGGGAACTAGATAGTATGAATTGAATGTTTGTGCCTGCCCCCCAAATGAAATGATGAAGCCCTAAGTCCAGTTTGGCTATATTTAGAGAAGGAAGATCTAAGGAAGTAATTGAGGTTCAATGAGGTCAAAAGGGTGGGGCCCTGATCTGATAGCATTAGTGTCTTTATAAGAAGGAAAGCCTAAGAAAATTTCCTCTCTCTGTGTCTTTCTGGCGAGATCTCTCCCTCTCTGTGTCTTTCTAGTGAGATATCTCTCTCTCTCTCTCTCTCTCTCTCTCTCTCTCTCTCTCTCTCTCTCTCTCTTTTTCTCTCTCTCATACACTTATAGTAGACTAGAGGCCCGGTGCATGAAATCAGTGCATGGGGAGGGGGTGTCCCTCAGCCCAGCCTGCATCCTCTCACAATCTGGGACCGCTGCCTCCTAACTGCTCACCTGCATGCCTGCTTGATCGCCCCTAACCATCTCTGCCTCAGCTCCCATCAATGAGGCTTAATCAAGTTGTGGCCTTGTCAAGTTCAGAAGGTCATTCAGCTGTCCTGTCTAAGTAGCAGCATATTACACTTTTATTATTATAGATTCTTTCTGTGTGTCCCTCTCCCTCTCTACTCCCCCCTTCCCCCTTTTCTCTCTCCTCTCCTCTCCCTACAAACACACAAAGGAGAGGTTTTACTTCATAATCAAATTTTTGGTCTCAGCACACTTCACAATGCCCATCGATGAGAGAGAAACATTGACCAGCTGCCTCCTGCACACCCCCCACTGGGGATGTGCCCACAACCAAGGTACATGCCCTTGACTGGAATTGAACCCGGGACCTTTCAGTCTGCAGGCTGATGCTCTATCCACTGAGCCACACTGGTCAGGGCTCTTTTTTTCCTTTTTTTTTCCTTTCCTTTTCTTTTTTTTCCTTCTTTTTTCTCTTCTTTTCTTTCATTCTTTCTTTTTCTGGAAAATCAAGAGCAGTTTTGCACAGGGGACACTTGGCAGTCCCCTTGGCCACCCCCAAGGGTAACCCTCCAACCCCAGTTATCACCAAGGGACCCCATAGGGAGTTTACATTCGGCGATCATTCCACATCCAGAAATTCTCCCAAGTGCTAACTGACACAGGGAAGCCCCTCGAACACGAACAGTTTGGAGGGTGCAGCTGAGAAACCCAGTTACCTTCGGGAACCCAGGGCTGGCAGCCACGTGGGGACTTCTGAGCTGAAAAGCCAGTGGGCCCTGCCTGCCTGCCCTTTGACCCTGTTACAGTGGTAAGCACAGGCCTAGGAGGCCGGATGATTCCATCTGAAATCTCCAACTCCTGGGAAGTGACAAGCTCAGGGAAATGGAGCTGTGACTCAGAAAGGTTACACGGAAACCCTCTTACTTCCACCTCCCGGCTGCATGTTCTGTGGCAATGGACTTGAAAGCCAGCATCCCTAGCCAGCTCCCGCACACCCACGGGCCCTCCCGTCCACTTCCCGCTCCTCCATCCGAAGGGATGCGGGAAAGGTACCATTTTTGAAGGACAGGAGGGAGATCACAGCTATATGTGTCCCTTCCCTCCTTTCCTCTGGAGACAGACACGGAGCAGGGACCAGGCCCCCTGTTCGTTTCCGGCCCGGCCCGGCCTGCACAGGGCAACACTGAGGCCGGTTCATTGGGTGACCCCAGCCCGTGCCTCCCAGAGAATCAAGATAAGGCTGTGGTTCGCTAATGGCTTTCTCCTCTTTCCCCAGAGCCTGCCTGTCTGAAGCCGGCAGGCTGGGGGAGCCTGGTCCCCCCTGTCCCCCTTCTTTGGCTGTTAGTCACAGCTCCTGGGGGGAGGGGGTTAGTGATAGTCCATACCCCTCAGAAAAAGGCCAAATGGAGCTTTCCTGTTGCTTTTGAGAGAGAGAGGGGGGGGGGGGGGGCTCCAGGCTTCACACGAAGTAGTTTAAGGTTGGAATGCTTGCAAACAAGAAACAAGCATGCTGTCAGGAAATCAGTGTGCCTTTTAAGGTGACCAGACGTCGCCAAAAGCGGGACGTACGGTCACCTTAAAGGTAAAAACAAAAACAAAAAACCTTTTCATTGGCTCAGGGGACAGGCAACCTAAGGTGGCATTTTTTCCAGCGCCTGTGATGACAAGTGCTAGCAGATGTGAATTCCTGACAAAAGTAACCAAGCAAAGAGCTCAGGACAGTGAATCTGCTCAGCGATTGGCTCTCAGGGGGCCTTTAGAGGTTGAACCCAGGGGTCACCAACCTTTAGGACCTCAGGGACCCTGATTGGTTTCCACGGGCTGAAACTCCGCCCCTAACACAGGGAGGGCGGGGCTCACGCCTTCATTAGCATGAGGAGGTCTTCTAGCGGGATAGCCATTTGTAGCCTGTTCTCTCCAAGTAGTATTTTTCTGGACAGATTTTTATTAAAGAAATCAGCATAGCTGAAACCGGTTTGGCTCAGTGGATAGAGCGTTGGCCTGCAGACTGAAAGGTCCCAGGTTCGATTCCAATCAAGGGCATGTACTTTGGTTGCGGGCACATCCCCAGTAGAGGGTGTGCAAGAGGCAGCTGATCGATGATTCTCTCTCATCGATGTTTCTAACTATCCCTCTCTCTTCCTCTCTACAAAAAATCAATAAAATAAAAATAAAAAAAGAAATCAGCATAGAAGGAAAAGATCATTTTTCATCAGATCTTTAAAATAATAATAATAATAATAATAATAATAATAGTAATAAATAATAATAATAATAATGATAAATGGAATAGCTTTGCACACCAAAACTTTTGAGTGTTTCTATTTTGTGGGAAGGTAATGTTGGACATTGCTGTTTTGGTGTGAATTGATGTGTTTTCGTGTCAGTGTTTGTATATCAAAAGCTATGGTTGGATAAGCTGATGAAAGTGCCATAATTGAGAGAAGAGTGAAGGGGATATGTTTTTAATATGATCAAATGTAGTGGATCATGCTGGGACCGGTTTGGCTCAGTGGATAGAGCATTGGCCTGCGGACTGAAAGGTCCCTGGTTCAATTCCAGTCAAGGGCATGTACCTTGGTTGCGGGCACATCCCCAGTGGGGGGTGTGCAAGAGGCAGCTGGTCGGTGTTTCTCTCTCATCGACGTTTCTAACTCTCTGTCCCTCTCAATTCCTCTCTGTGTAAAATCAATAAAATATATTTTAAAAAAATATGTAGTGGATCAGCGAGGCTAGTGGTTGAGCATTGGCCTATGAACCAGGAGGTCATGGTTGGATTACTGGTCAGGGCACATGCTCAGGTTGTGGGCTTGATCCCCAGTAGTGTGTGTGTGTGTGTGTGTGTGTGTGTGTGTGTGTGTTGTCAGGTTCACTTACACAATCATTTCAATTTCAACAGAGTTGTTCTACAGTAGTGAACTGAGGGCCATTAAGCTGGACAAATCCATTCATTTCATTTGGACTCTTATGGGTAAGGAGAGAATGGTTGGCCATTGCTTCAAATTGGCTGTCGTTATCTTGCTTTCCCCAAAGTCTGAGGACACTTATGTATCAAAGAGTCCAAATGAAAGGATTTGCCCATCCTTCAAGGCTAAATTTTGCTCCCTGACGAATCTGCTGCCAAGAATCCAACTAGCCTTAGCATGATGCTCTCCAGGTCCATCTGTGCTGTTGGTACCATGTTCATCTCTGTGGGATTAGAGTCAAGCTGGGATGGGAATTCTTTGTTCCATTTTTCTGAAATTATTTCAAAAATAAAAATGTCTTCATAGAGCTTTAAGAAAAGAATACAGTCTTTTAAACACACTGTTGAGCTCAGAGGTTACTCTAACACGCCCTTAAAGTCGGTCTAGAAGCGTGTATTTATATTTGCTTTCCGGGATAGGGATGGGGATGGGGATGGGGAAGGGTTGTATGCAAACTTGCGCAATAAAACTTGGAGTGTCTTAGAGGGAACTTCATTTCCCATCTGACCTTTTACAGTAATTGGATCTGAATTATAATCAGTCACCTGCATCCTGGAATAGATAAAATAGTTTTTTAATGTTAAAAAGTTGGAGCCCTCTGTTGATTATCTATCAGTGCTTACAGTCCTGTGAAAATAAGATAAATGAGAAATTTGGTCTCTAATTAGACTGCAGTGGATTTACAGCTCTTAATTTATACGCCGATGCAGCCCTGGCCGGGCGCGAAGGCAGAGAGAGCCTGAGACACAGTTTTCAATTGATTTAACAATTTAATTGCAGCATTAACATCCATTAACATTTAACTAACCTTTTAAACTAACCTCAGGCACAACCTTAAAGACTAAATGAAGTAAAATTGCATATAAAAAGGTACTAACACCCAGCTGTAAGGAGCCATGGGGAATCTTCCGGGAGATTTAGCGTTCCTGCCTCCCGTCAGGGGGAGGGAGTCTGTTTGCCTTCTTGCAAAATTCAGGAGGAAGGCCTGCTGCATGGGAAAAGGAAGCAGGCATACTGGATGCTTCGTAAGGAACCCTCATGCAGGGCTTCAAGTCCAGGGTGACATCCAAAAGATGTGTATTACCCTGGCCCGTGTTGCTCAGTGGATAGAGCTTTGGCCTGCGGACTGAAAAGTCCCAGGTTTGATTCCGGTCAAGGGCATGTGCCTTGGTTGTGGGCACATCCCCAGTAGGGGGTGTGCAGGAGGCAGCTGATGGATGTTTCTCTCTCATTGATGTTTCTAACTCTCCCTCTCCCTTACTCTCAACAAAACCTATTTTAAAAAATTAAAAATAAAGATGAGTTATTCCTTACAATGCTGAAGAGCCAGTGGTCAAATGGGAGGTTCGATAATCCTGATATAAAGAAGGAGGTTTGAGGAAGGATGGGACCAGGGCCAGAAGCAGGTCTGATAGGCAGCAGAAATATACAGTATCTCAAACTGCATTGTACTGACGGAGAAGGCACGTGTTTGCTCCAGCTAGCCGAGGCAGCCATGTATATCTGTTTGGTTCTTCGTGGGGGTTGGGTTGCTTGTTTTTCTCTTGATCATTCTTTTCAGCCTGACTTGTGGTCAACGGAATGGGCAGATGGAATTTGGAATTGGCTGGGACATTCAGGGTTATGCTTGTAAGCTTGGTTTTAAGATCAGAAACTTTGGGAGAAACTTTAAGGTTTCTGACCTCAAAAACAAATATTAAATTGAGCCCTGGCTGGTTTGGCTCAGTAGATAGAGCATCAGCCTGTGGACTGAAGGGTCCCAGATTCCATTCCGGTAAAGGGCACATGCCTGCATTGCAGGCTCAATCCCCATTATGGGGCATACAGGAGGCAGCCAATCCATGATTCTCTCATCATGGATGTTTCTATCTCTCTCTCTCTCCCTCACCCTTCCTCTCTGACATCAATAAAAAATATATTAAAAAAATAAAATAAATGCAGGGATGTAAATCCCCACAAATAAAAATCATCCATCCTCCCTGGATAGTCTCAGAAAATTCTTTTTAAATATATATTTTATTGATTTTTTACAGAGAGGAAGAGAGAGGTATAGAGAGTTAGAAACATCGATGAGAGAATCATCCATCGGCTGCCTCTTGCACACCCCCTACTGGGGATGTGCCCGCAACCCAGGTACATGCCCTTGACCGGAATCAAACATGGGACCTTTCAGTTTGCAGGCCGATGCTCTATCCAGTGAGCCAAACTGGTTTCGGCAGAAAATTCTTTTTCTCAAAATATGGAAAGGGTCCCACGGCCAGCACCTAGAGGGGAAAAGGACACCCCAGTTTCTCTGATAACAGTCCCCACGGGGCCTGGAGGCACTGGGACAGCCTGTGGTGGTTGCCATGGACACCACGGCCTGGGATGTCTGGGGAAACACCATAGACTTCCCCCCAGCAGGGCGGTTCTTTCAGGTGGATGGTTTGCATCATCCATGCAGGACGGCAGTTCAATGATCCTGATATTAAAAGCCCATAATGACAAGCGTTGGCCCGGTACCTGGTCACTCGGCCATTTTTCATGCTTCCTGGCTCCGAGCGCCTGTCCTATTAACCCGGTGATTGAGCCGGAACCGGGAATGGCAGGAGTTCTCACGCTTGCCTGAGAAACTGTCCTGTGTGTAGCACCCCCAGGAAGGGCCGTAACTCACCTTCGCAAGCAGGGAGCAAAGGGGATGTGAGAAACCCCCAGGGGGATGGTCTGGGACAATCTGCCTTTTCTGTTCCTGTTTGGGTTAGTAACCTTCCTATGCACATATCACTGATGTGTGTGATTTGTCTTATACTAGAGGCCCAGTGCACGACATTTGTGCACTGCGAGGCAGTGTGGGGGATAGAGGGGGCAGGTTGAGATTCTCAGCAAAATTGAGGGAAAGGTACAGAGATTGCATTATATCCTCTGCCCCCACCCCATTCATAACCCCCCATTATCAGCGTCATTTCCCAGAATGGCATATATATATATATTTTTTAAAAAATATATATATTTTATTGATTTTTTATAGAGATTTAGAAACATCGATGAGAGAGAATCATTGATCAGCTGCCTCCTGCACACCCCCTACTGGGGATGTGCCCGCAACCAAAGTACATGCCGGAATCGAACCTCGGACTGACTTTCAGTCCGCAGGCCGACGCTCTATCCACTGAGCCAAACCGGTTTTGGCCAGAATGGCATATTTTTGTTGTAATGTCAGGATGAACTGACAGAAACACATCGTAACCATTCAATGTCCATAGTGTATCTCAGGGTTCAGTCTTAGTGTTGTACATTTGGGCAAACGTAGGATGACCTGTGTCCATTATTATGGCATCACACAGAGAATTTATATGCAACTCACATAAAAGTCATCATGGTCTTGCTTTATAAAGCCACAAGTACCTCTCGGTGACCCAAAAAAAACTTATTATGTAGGGTTGGCGTACATTATTTGACAAATTCAGATTCAATTCACTATTTTCCATCTCCCTTAATGTCAAACTAGACTGAAACTCCTCAGGAAATATACACTGTGTGTGGACACGGAAGGAATTAATTGTGATTGATTTCACTCATAATCTGTGTCTAATGTCTTTACGGTAACGGGTGGTTTAAAACACTGAGTCAGTGGGAAATGGCTCACATAGTGATTACTGGAGTACATTGTAACACTTTGTTTGGGGATGATTAAAAATTCACATATAGCCCTAGCTGGTGTGGCTCAGTGGATAGAGCATCAGCCTGCAGAACTAAGAGTCCCGGGTTCGATTACAGCCAAGGGCACGTACCTCAGTTGCAGGCTCCTCCCTGGCCTGGGCCCTGGTCTGGGCACATGCAGGAGGCAACCCATCGATGTTTCTCTCACATCAGTGTTTCTCTCTGTCTCTCCCTCTCTCTAAAAATCAATGGAGAAATATCCTCGGGTGAGGATTACATATAAATCCAGCTGAACTGGAAGCCCACCTTCCTATTCCTGTACGTCAGCTCCTGCGAGAGCTGTGTCCTTAGCAACAGAGAAACTAAATCATGGATATTGAATAAAAGTAACTATATTATATAACTCTAATCCTATATAATAAAAAGCATGGTATGCAAATTGTCCCCTTGAACTGGGAGTTTGTCCGGAAGTTCAACCAGGGGGCGGGGCCAGTGGGGGAAAGGGAGGAAGGTGGCAGGCGGCCTGGGAAAGGGACTACCTGGCCTGGCCGGCAGCTGGCAGTGCCTAGAGACCTTACCAGTGCACAGATTTTGTGCACTGGGCCTCTAGTTTTAACAATAAGAAGACTCCAAATTTGCTTCCTTTGACATCCCTCTCTAGCACATGCAGTAATTTCAAACAGACAATTGTTTCGTTTCCTTGAGAAGCTAAACATCCAATTCCAAGCAAGCAGAATTTTCAGGTCCCGTGGAGCCAGAGCTGGGCTTGGCAAAGAACCCTCAGTGGAGCCCTGAGAGCCCAAAGCAGAAGGGCAGAAAGTGAGGTCAGAAGCAGGAGGCACGGGGGAAGCGCCTCAGGGGATACACAAGGCAGGATATTGACTGCTTGCTTTTCAGATTTTTTTTTTTTAAAGCATTCGGGCATGGAAGCATAAGCACTGACTTGGATTTTTTTCCAGCCTCTTAAAGATAACATTTCTGCCCTAACTGGTTTGGCTCAGTGGATAGAGCGTCGGCCTGAGGACTGAAAGGTCCTGGGTTCGATTCCAGTCAAGGGCATGGGCCTTTGTTGTGGGCACATCCCCAGTGGAACAATTTAGTGGGCAGCTAACATGATGTGAACTTGAACATAAGGAAAGGCAACAGAGAAATAGCAAAGTTCCTGGTCATTTTTGTTGAGTTTTTTTCCCCCTTCAATGATCTCGTCTGAACCTTGGCCTCCACAGTGACTTCCAATCTTTGCCCATCTTGTTTATCTAAAACCAACAGCAGCGAGGCCGGCCCGCTCCCATCCATCAGCACACTCCCAGAATGATGACAAAGTATTCCAATTCTCGTGTTCAACAGCTTCTTCACTGTCTGTTGGCTCTGGGGACCTTTTAACAGCTACACTTCCTGACTTCATGGCTACCAATCTTCTGAGAGAGAGAGAGAGAGAGAGAGAGAGAGAGAGAGAGAGAGAGAGAGAGAGGGAGAGAGAGAGAGAGAGAGAGAGTGTTTATAGGTAGAGCTCCCACATGTAGAATGGTAGGGGGAATGGGTACCACAAGGATGGCCACATTTATATGGGAAACAAGTGTAAGATTTAAATCTTCTGATTCTTAGACTAAAGAGAGAAATGCAACCAAGTCTCAGTAGTGTGCACCTCGCTAGTCTAGAATTTATAATAAATAAGACGGAGGCTGGACTGAAACAAATCTTTGCATAAAATAATTTGCTGCACACATTATCGATGCGCACAAAATGGAAGGCAAGAATATTTTCTTAAGGGAAAAATTTCAAACCCTCCAGAGGCATGTATTTGCATATAATAATGGGGTTATTTGCATATGCAAATGAAATGCTGAAAGCTGACTCTCTTTTAAGAGCCTCCTAAGTCACTTTCTACTAGTATATCCAAAAATAGCAGACACTGCCTTGCTTAAAAAACAACAACAGTAACTCTGTTGTAATTATTAAAGTAGATAGGCTTTTCTTCTTAATTAATCTCAATTAGTGTAGTTTTACAATATTTTGCATTGATTATATAATATTCTCTAAGCAAATTAGCAGCATAAATCTCCATGCAAGAAAAAAAAAATCATACTCCGTCTTCAGGACCAAATGTTTCTAATGTAACTTTTATTTTTAAAACCCCGTCAACAAACTATCTATAATAATAAAAGCATAATATGTTAATTAGACTGGATAGCCAAACAACCTTCAGGACGTCTTTGCAAACAAAGCTAGCTATGAGGGCCAAGCCCTTGAACAAATTTTATGCATTGGGCTTCTAGTCTTACCTAATAATAGACAAACATGTAAATTGACCTCACCTCTGCTACACCCACCAGCCAATCAGGAGTGATATGCAAATTAACCCAACAAAGATGGTAGTTAATTTGCATGCACTGGCACTGAGGTACATTCCCTCCTCCCACCCTGGTCTCTTAGGGCCTCTGAGCAGCGTGGAAAGGTGGGGCCAGAGCGGAAAGGCAGGGAAAGGAAGACCCATTCTTGCACAAATCTTCATGCATCGGGCCTCTAGTATTTTATAATACTGTGCCACCCTACGCAGAAGGCATATCATGTGCTAGGGAATAAGGAGAGATGAAACCAGCATAGGGTTAAATATTGACGCCCTTGAGACATCCCAATAACCTACAAACTCACTCTGTCTCCCAACAATGGTCAAATGCTAGCTGAAATGTGTCCACAAGTCCAAATGTGGGCCGTGGGTAAATTCTTCCAGTGATAGAATTTCGAGGGAGTGCGATTTTATCTCCATTGGAGTTCCCAGCATGTGGAACAAAAGCAAAACAGAAGAAATCTGTTCCCCATCAACATAAGGTTAATTTTTATTCTAATTGATAAGGGGCGAAAAATCGCATCTGACCGCCCCACATTCCTTTCCAAATTAAAGCACAACAAACCAGCATCCCCACGCTTGGCAAGCTCTCTTTATTGGGCACGAAATAAATAGGATTTTCTTGTATAGTGATGATTTCTTTGCTTTCTGAGCAAGAAATACAAATAGGCATTTAAAGGAGTAATCGAGTTGGTTTGCTCTTTTCACCAACAGGCAGAGTTTCTAAAGCTTTTGTATTAAGTCTATTGTGTATCCTTACATGTTCTTACGTATCAATTTAAGTCTCCTGGACAACAGAGAAAGATTATTTAATATATAACATACGTGAAACATACACACCACATGTGTCCATGTTTACATGTTGGGTGATGGGTGACCATCTGAGGTAAAAGGAACATGTGTGCAGTAGTCTGGTGTGATAGAAATGGTATGCTATTTGTAGGCAGCTGATGGATGCTTCTCTCTCATGGATGTTTCTCTCTCTCTCCCTCTCGCTGCTCCTCTCTAAAATCAATACATATATGCCTAGCTGGTTTGACTCAGTGGATTGAGCATTGGTCTGTGGACTGAAGGATCCTGGGTTCGATTCCCATCAAGGGCACCTACCTTGTTTGCAGGTTTCCCGGCCCTGATCAGGGTGCATGCAAGGAGACAACCAGTTGATGTGCCTCTCCCACATCGATGTTTCTTTCTCCCCCTCTACCTCCCACTTGCTCTAAAATTCAAAGGGGAAAAAAATCCTTGGGTGAGGATTAACAAGAAATAAAATAATATCTATATATATATATGAAAGCCTAATATGCGAATTGTCCCTGTGGATGTTAGGCCAGAGACCAATCGCTCGCTATGACGGGCACAGACCACCAGGGGGTGGTGTGGAATGAAGGAAGGCCCCAGCCAGCAGCCAGTAGCTAAGGAAGGAGGTCCTGGCCAGCAGCCAGAAGGCCCCAATTGGCCCTGATTGCTGGCCAGGCCTAGGGACCTTATTTGTGCAGGAATTTTGTGCACCAGGCCTCTAGGGTGTGTGTGTGTGTGTGTGTGTGTGTGTGTGTGTGTGTGTTTAAGTCACATGTGTCAAACACAAGGCCCGCGGGCCAAATCCGTCCCGCCAGGCCTTGCAATGTGGCCCGCACAGCGCTATCATCACTGCACTCCGCTGCGTTTCCATCACAATGACAGTTTATGACTGTTCAGTAAACCATTCGGCCCGCGATTTAGGCTGGATTTTAGATTTTGGCCCCTTCTCTGATTGAGTTCGACACCCCTAGTTTAAGTAATGCTTCTCCATGTGTGCTCCTTGCCCAGAATCTTGATAAATGCAGGCTTAAGATGGGGCCAAGTTTCAATGTTTCTTATAAACTTCTGATGATGGTGAGACTGCTCCTCCAGGAAGCACACGATAGAAAGTAGAAATGAATTTAAAAAAGAGGCATAAAATGAGCCAGCCCCTATTGATTTGATCATGTAGATTGTGAGACAGATCATAGATAACCCTCTGCCAGGCGGGGTGATAGGTACAACCCCACAGCGACGCACAGCATATCGATAATCGATCACCATAAACATGTTTCTATTCGGAGACATTCCTAGTCATCGACTTGGAAAAAAAAAAAAATCTAATGAGGAAGTTTGTACTTCTGGGCTTGAAAGTAGATTCTACTCCTTCCATGGAGTTCCTTTAAGGGCCTAAAAACAACTTGTAGCATAAAACTTGATTAGAAGGAACACATTATGGTCCCAGAGGAGAGGATGAAAGAAAACGGGGGAAGAAGGGGTGCTGACTCTGAGAGTCGGAGCCAAAAAAATGTTACTGTAATTTTTCCTCCTCGCTCTGTGCCTTTTCTTCCCCCTTCGCATTGATTTCTGCTGTGGGCGGGTTTGGCTAACAGCCCTTGAGCCAAGAGCGATGGTTATTAGCAAGAAAGGAACTCGGATTCAACAGCCTCCTTCTCACAGGCGAACCTATTTTGAGAAATCGGTGGGGTCAGTGATCTGAGAAATTCCCACAGGATATGAAAGGCGGGTTGCTAACTGGGAGCTGTCTTATTCTTTTCAGAATATGTGTGTATTTTATTTCCAGTTTTATTTGGATATATTTTCCTTTTCTTTGTATAAATCTGACATGTAACATATACATTTAAAGTATACATCCTATAACTGATACATTTATATATCATGACACTTGCTATTGTAGTAAAATACAATAGCAAGTGTCATAATACACACACACACACACACACACACACACACACACACACACACTAGAGGCCCGGTGCTCAACATTCGTGCACCGGCCTACACCCTCTCCAGTCTGTGACCCTAACAGGATTGGGCATAAACGGACAGTCAGACATCCCTCTCACAATCCAGGACTGCTGGCTCCCAACTGCTCGCCTGCCTGCCTTTTTGATTGCCCCTAACCGCTTCTGCCTGACAGCCTGATCACCCCCTAACCACTCCCCTGCCAACCTGATTGATGCCTAACTGCTCCCCTGCCAGCCTGATTGCCCCTAACTGCCCTCCTCTTTTTGACCTGGTCCCTCCCAACTGCCCTCCCCTGCAGGCCTGGTCCCCCACAACTGCTCTCCAATACAGGCCTGGGTTCCCTCTCTCAACTTCCCTCCTCTGCCAGCTTGGCCACCCCTAACTGCCCTCCTCTGCAGGCTTGATCGCCCCCAACTGCCCTCCCTTGAAGGCCTGGTCCCTCCCAACTGCCCTCCCCAGCTGGTCATCTTGTGGTGGCTATCCTGTGTCCACATGGGAGCAGGATCTTTGACCACATGGGGGCAGCCATCTTGTGTGTTGGAGTGAATTTGCATATTACTCTTTTATTAGATCGGATTCTTACGGTACAATTCATGTTTTCTTCTGAATCAAGTAGAAACACATCCGTCTACCCCAGGCCTTTGCTTGCTGTGACAGTGCAGCTGGCTGGCTTTCCAGTTGCTGATTTTCAGAACCGGTCCCTGCCAACTCTGCAGAGGTTTGGCACCGAGCGGGGCATGCCTGGCAAGAACTGAATGATTCATGCTATCCATCCTGTTTCTGTCATTGAAACAATTCTCTAGCCTTGTCTATTGAAAAAATAGGGTTCAGCCAAAACTGGTTTCGCTCAGTGGATAGAGCATCCGTCTGTGGACTGACAGGTCCCAGGTTCAATTCTGGTCAAGGGCATGTACCTTGGTTGTGGGCACATCCCCAGTGGGGGGTGTGCAGGAGGCAGCTGGTCCATGTTTCTCTCTCACCGATGTTTTTAGCTCTCTGTCCCTCTCCCTTCCTCTCTGTAAAAAATCAATAAAATATATATTTTTTTTAAAAGAAAAAATAGGGTTCATTTCTGACTAAGAGGCAAGAGGGAATGTGCTTTTTGCAGCAAACAGGAAGGAACACAGGTTGAACCTACAGGGTTAAGGCAGTTAATGGAAAGATATATGTTTTAACGGAGTTGTGCTTTAAAATTACTCCCAATTTATCCACTTCTCAGACAGGCATGGAGGTAAAACGACCGGCTGTAATGTGCAATGGGAAGATATATACTTTTTTAATTGTAGCCACGAGGAGAAAAGCAGCATGGGATAACTTAATCGCGGCTAATTATAATATCACTGAGGTAATTACAATAGATTTTGATTGTCTCATTTTCACACCAGAGGAGGGCACGACGCTGGCGTTTCTCTTAATACATATTTGTTTTTCGAGAAGAGCTGACAATTACGCTAATTGTAGTCACAGCGTGAAACTTGGTTTTTAAGGAAAAATTTGTCTACATGTGACGTGGAGGCGGGCACACTCCCCCCGCCCCCCCGCCCCTTTGCTTAGGTGCAAATTAAAGACACATTAATTGCTTCGTTTATTGTGGGAAGAGATCTCTGCATTGCGGCAAGCATTTCAGTCATTTTATTTTATTTTTTCAAATATATTTTTTATTGATTTCAGAGAGGAAGGGAGAGGGAGAGAGAGGTAGAAACATCGATGATGAGAGAGAATCATTGATCGGCTGCCTCCTGCGCGCCCCCTACTGGGATGGAGCCCACAACGTGGGCATGTGCCCGTGACCAGGATAGAACCCGGTCAATGCTCTGTCCACTGAGCCAAACATGCTAAGGCTCTTTCCCAGTTTTAAAGGAGCAAAACACATTTTCAAGTCTTCAATGTCTGGGAATATAAAAGAAATGGTGCATGATTTTCTGGACCGCAGACATAATCCCCAATCTTCACAAAATGCTGAGGACAAATATCCCATATTTTCAACCCAGAAAATGTGGATTGTACTAAAGCTCTCTATAAATGTGTGTATATATATATATATATATATATATATATATATATATCCGCTAGACACCTTAGCTCAAGTTCTGGGGGGTGGGGTCGGGGAATATGAGTAACAAAAACAGGAAAAAAGTTCAACTATACTAACTATCGTCAACTTATTTTCATATTTTAGGAAAATGTTCTTTGTTATTCTCGACTGTGTAAGTACAGTGCATTTACTTCCTATCTTAAAAAAATTTGGTTTGATTGAACATATAAATGAAGTTCTTGAATACAGCACTGTCTCTAAATGTCTCATTAAGTATAACTTTACTTCCTTAAGTTATTCATTGACAAATATGAAGGTAGAGAAAATATCACACACTTTTCAAACTCTTAAGCTATTTCAATTGGGAATGAGGTGAATGTATATTCACTGCTGTTCCGTTTTGATCTTCTGAGCCGGTTTAACTTCTCAGATTTGTTCCTTTTTCTTTTTTCCAATTCATCACATTGATTTTTTTTCTCTTCTTCCTGGTCCGGGCCGCTTAGAAATTATACCTCCTTACGAAGATCTGCGGAGTGTTTTATGGGAAAAAAAAAAATAACTGAGTTCTGTCACTGAATCGGTTTTGTCCCTAAAATAAAAGAAGTCTGGCCCAATATGACCTTTTAAAAGGCACAGTGTCCAATTCCTGCCAAAAGGAGTAATTATACGAGGGAAACTCGGCCTGCTGTCCGTGCTGTATGTAATATTTATGCAGGATAACCCCTCAGCGTGTAAATAATTCAGGATTTAGAGCACTCGGTGAGCAAACAAATACTGAAAATTCCAGATGTTGCCATGCTTCCTCCGTGGTGAATTATCCAACCTTGGTTATGCGCTAGAGCCGAGGATGGGAGAATCAATCAAAATGAAAAATAATCTCTTTGCAGTAATATACGCTCTGGGAAGAACTGGTTGTGGGCAAAGTACCTATTTTACTTGACATAGTACAATGTGTTATTAAAGGTGGTTCGAAGAGATTAGATTTCTTTAACTCGTATGGCATCTTTGGGACTTGAGTAGGGTTTTAAAGAGGCTTAAGGGCTTGGGGGGAGGAAAGGCGAATCCATCTGAACTGGGGAGATTAGTAGGAAGGGAGAGAGATTCCTGAGAGGGAAGGGAAATGATAAATTAGCCGAATTGGAGCTAAGACTTCGGTACTGAGGGGGGTTGGGACTAGACTGGGACAGGGTGTTGGTAAGTAGAGCATGCTTTTATTTCACCCAGAGATCATGGAGATTGCTGTGAACTGAATGTGTGTGTGTGTGTGTGTGTGTGTGTGTGTGTGTGTGTATCTCCCAGAATTCAGACATGAAATCTAATCCTGTCTATGATGGCATTAGGAGGCAGGGCCTTTGGGGGGGGGGGGGTGACTAGGTCATGAGGGTGGGGCCCTCGTGAATGGGATTAGCGCCCTTAGAAGAGGGACCCAGAGAACTCTCACAGAGGCCTTCTGTGAACCAGGAAGTGGGGCCTCATTCGAATCTGAATCTGTTAGTGCCTTGATCTTGGACATTAAAAAAGAATGCATTTCTCACACGTGCATTATGTTTGCAGATTATACTGATTTGTTGCTCTTCTTTTGAAGGTTTGCTATCAAGCTCCACTGTAGGGCGTTTTCTGGCTGGTTGCTACTTTTGTTCCAGATCATATTTCCAGAATTATTCTTTCTAGAATGCATCCATCTTGTGGCTTATAGCTGCAGTTCATTCATTATTACTGAAGATATTTCGTCGTGTGTGCTGTACCGCCATTTAGCATATTCCATCTCCTGTGGACGGATATTTGGGTTGCTTCCAGTCTTTTGCACCCAGGAGCAGGGCTGCTATGAAGAGTCAGGCACACACCTCCTGGGGCCCATGGGCTGGGTCTTAGGGGAGTGAGTATCTGACGTCATAAGATGAACCCCATTGTTTTCAAAGTAGTTGTATTAATCCCTGCTCCCACCAGGCCTAAGCAAGAATTATCTAGTCTCCTGTGAGTTTTGCAAGTGCAGTGGTATGAAATGGCATCTTTTGGCGGTCTCGGTAAACATTTACATGATTCCTGATAAAGCTAAGATAAACATTGTCAATCATTAGCAGCTTGATGCACTTTCTATGCTCTGAAATTCCTGTTCACTTTTTTTTTTTTTTTTTTATATATTTTTGTTGCTGAAACTGGTTTGGCTCAATGGATAGAGCGTCAGCCTGCAGACTGAAGGGTCCCGGGTTCGATTCCGGTCAAGGGCAAGTACCTTGGTTGCGGGCATGTCCCCAGTAGGGGGCGTGCAAGAGGCAGCTGATCAATAATTCTCTCTCATCGATGTTTCTAACTCTCTATCCCCCCTCTTCCTCTCTGTAAAAAAATCAATAAAATATATTAAATATATATATATTGTTGTTGTTGATTTCAGAGGAGATGAGGCAGAGAAAGATAGAAACATCAATGATGAGAGAGAATCGTTGATTGGCTGCCTCCTGCAGGCCACTACTGGGATACAGCCCGCAACCTGAGCCCGAACCCGGGGCATGTGCCCTTGGCCGGAATAGAACCTGGAATCCTTCAGTCTGCAGGCTGACGCTCTATCCACTGAGCCAAATGGGCTAGGCTTAAATTATTTTTCAAAACGAGACAGACACAATGCCCTCTTTCCATAAAAATTAACGGGAAGCAGTACATCTGAGAGAGAGAAAGAGTCGTGGGCTGCCCGCCAAGCTGGGGGGTTCGTCTGCAGGCAGGCATTTCCGCAGGATCTGTGATAGCTCACTGGGACCCTCTCACAGGCACCTTCGTCTCCTCGCGATCTGGACCCGGTGGTTGGGAACAAGGTAAATTTGTGAACTTGGACCAAAGCCCCTGTGATCATAGAAATCACACCCTCACAGCCTGGGCCAGACTCCCGGCAGCGGGGTCAGGGATGGGTGCTGCTGGCCCCAGGATCAGAGACAATCAGGAGGGAGGAGAGGAGGCCGGATGCAGGAAGCCAGCTCCCCAGGCCGATTCCTAAGGCTTTTGTAAGCACAGCCATCGGCATCGTGGCATGGCACACACAGGACCCTGTACTTCTTTCCTTTCCTTCCCTTGTCGGACACTATTTTATTTCCTCTCGGTTTGATGGAAGACCCTGCGCTGTTACCAGAACCAGATTAATGATTCCAGCGTACGAAGAGCCAAATTAATCTCTCTTGACCTTTCGAATATGAAGGGTGGCTGTAAAGCAGAGGACTTTGTACAAACGGAGGTTAAGCATGATGAAAGAATGCAACACGGGAAGATCCCGCATGCTGTGTTCCTGACGAGAGGCTTTATAACATCAGGAAATACTGTTAAAGACATATATGTATACTAGAGGCCCGGTGCACAAAATCTGTGCACTGATAGGGTCCTAGCAGCTTCCAGCTGCCAGTTCCCCTGGTAGCCTGCCACCACTGCTGGTGGCAGCCAGGACCTCCCTCCCTTCCCCTGGAAAGCCCCCCACCCCACCCCCCGTTGAGCTTCTGGAGGAACATCCAATTGAGGGGACCATTTGCATACTATACTTGTATTATCTAGGATAGGTTTTTATTGTTTATTTTTTTTAAATGTGTTCTTATGGATTTCAGTGAGGGGAAGGGTGGGAGAGAGAGATAGGAACATTAAGGATGAGAAAGAAGCATCAATTTGCTGCCTCTTGTGTGCCCCCTAATGGGGGTTGAGCCCACAACCCTGGCATGTGCCCTGATGGGAAATTGAACCGTGACCTCCTGGTTGATGGGCCAATGCTCAACCACAGCTATACCATCCAGGCAATACACACACACACACACACACACACACACACACACACACACGAAGCCCAGTGCACGAATTCATGCACCAGTGGGATCCCTTGGCCTGGCCTGTGGGATCGGGCCGAAACTCGCTCTCCGACATCCCCCAAGGGGTCCCGGATTGCGAGAGGGTGCAGGCCAGGCTGAGGGAGAGATGAGGGAGATTGACAAGCCAGGGAGGGACCGCAGGAGGGCTCTAGGACATGTCCGGCCCATCTTGCTCAGTCCAAGCTAATCTACCAGTCAGAGCATCTGCCCCCTAGTGGTCAGTGCATTGTCATAGTGACTAGTTGACTAGTTGACTGTCTGCCCCCTGGTGGGTCAGTGCACATCATAGAGAGCGGTTGAGCGGCCTTAGCATATAATTAGCCAAGCATAAGCATATATTATGCTTTGATTGGTTGAACAGATGACTGGACAACTGAACATTTAGCATATGAGGCTTTTATTATATAGGATATATATATATATATATATATATATATATATGTTTCTCTCTCTGTGTCTCCCTCTCTCTTCATCTCTGAAATCTGGTATATATATAGGATTTCAGAGATGAAGAGAGAGGAGACAGAGAGAGAGAAACATCAGTGATGAGAGAGAATTATCGACTGGCTGCCTCCTGCATGGGATTGAACCCACAACCCAGGCATGTGCCCTTGACCGGAATCGAACCCAAGACCCTTCAGACCGCAGGCTGACACTCTCTCCACTGAGCCAAACCAGCTCGGGCAGTCTATATATCCTTTTAAAGTCCTTTCCTTAAAGATGATAGGGGTTGGAAGAGGGAGCATTCACACACACACACACACACACACACACACACACGACTATACCTACCATGGAAGGTAACATTTTTCTTCTTTTAGGTCCCTGTCCCGTGCCCATTTCACCCCAGCGGGACCACCCTGAGCCATCGCAGCTACAGGTTTTACATCCCCGGTTAATTAGCAATTCTTACCAAACCCCGGGGCTCATTTCTCTTTCGAGTCCTGCCCGGCCCCGGATCGGACGGATTTACGGGAAGAGTCAATGGCTGAGACATTAGAGGCCAACCTCAGAGCCGGAGCGGAGCAGCCGGAGACCTTAGAGAAGTGCTTTGTTCGCCAAGAATTGGTTGCTTATCGATCCTGGCCCGCGTCCCCCGGTCACAGCAGCACTTACCCTCATTTTTCTAGTGTAAATATGAAGCAAATCGGAATGGGCGCCGCTGCAGAGCCTCCGTAAAACCTGCATTTTGTGGTTTGGCTGGTAATTGGAGTTACTGGAAGGTTCGATCTGTGGGGCCTGGCGAGGAGACAGGCTGTGGCCCGGACCCCGCTCCCTGCACAGGCCCTCCCGAAGCACTTTCCTCGGGGCTATTAAGGCCGCTCCACTCAGAAACGGGGGAGCCCCCGGGGACCCCCCCTCCCCCACGGCCGCTGCGGGCAGGGCTGGGCCCCATCAGGAGAGAGTCTGTGCGTTTCCCTTCAACTTGGCTCTCCCTCCCTCCTCCCTGAGGTCAACCAAGCAATTAAGGAACCGTTTTTCCGCATTTTTTTTCCCCCTGAAGATCATAATCCATTCACATTTGCCGCATCCTTAGCATCCCTTTCTCCTCCTTCGCCGGCCCCTCCCCCGTCTGGATTGGGAGAGGGAGACTCTCCAGTACCCATTACCTTCTCATCATCGAGACTCACATTCTTGCCCTGGCCGGTGTGGCTCAGTGGATAGAGCATCGGCCTTCGGACTGAAAGGTCCCAGGTTCGATTCCGGTCAAGGGCATGGACCTTGGTTGCGGGCACATCCCCAGTAGGGGGCATGCAGGAGGCAGCTGATGGATAATTCTCTCTCATCGATGTTTCTAGCTCTCTATCCCTCTCCTCTCCCTTCCTCTCTGCAAAAAATATATTTAAAAAGAAACTCCATTCTCCCCACGGCGCTGGACACAGGATGCTGCAGGCAATGAGGGTTCATGAGGATCGTATGTCCCTTACTGATTGCCAAATTCCGAGCTCCCTGGGAATGTGGGTGGCCCATGGCATCGCCAAGGGTGAAACCAGCACAGATAAAACATGGACCAGACCCCACTGTTTGGAGACCAGGCTTGCAATACGAATTGTATCAGATCGGCGACCCGGAGTCCTGGTTCTGACCTGGCATCATTTTCATGGTTTCCGGAGAATTCTTTCTCTCTCTCTCCCTAGCGCTGGGAGCACAGGGGGAAAATGGGGAAGCGGATAAGTGAATGGGGAGGTGTGGCCAGCACCTGCCAGCATCCACCTCTTTGTAGCAGGAAATGCCAGAAGACATGGGGGTGGGGAGATGGGCTTTGAGGACCATGGACAGCAGCCGGTGATGGTGATCTACCTTCTGGTTGGCTGGTGGTTGTCCACGTGGTGTGAATGGGTGATTTGTGCCATCTATTTCTTTTCTTTTCTTTTTTATATTTTATTGATTTTCCACAGAGAGGAAGGGAGAGGGATAGAGAACTAGAAACATCGATGAGAGAGAATCATCGATCAGCTGCCTCCTGCACACCTCTTACTGGGGATGTGCCCACAACCAAAGTACATGCCCTTGACCGGAATCAAACCTGGGGCCCTTCAGTCCTCAGGCCAATGCTCTATCCACTGAGCCAAACCATCCAGGGCGGCAAAGGCAGTCTTTAATAGTTAGTTGCCTGTGGCCGACTTCCACAGCTGAGACAATGAGACGGAAATCTCGGGGGTTTTCTGTGAGGATTGGCCCCGATCTGTGCAAAGCGCCCAGCATGCCTCGTTTGCGAGCAGCCTCTGCCCACAATAGCTTTCACGGCTCTTAGCTGCTCCTCCGACGGCCCACGTGGCCCGAGCCCCACCTGGCAGCTCCCACTTCTCCCAGCTCCCCGCGGCGGTCCATCTGCCCGGGCTGTGGTCGGAGGAAACGCTCAGGCTGGGTTTCACGAGTCACCACCCATCTATCAACCCGTCCAGAACCGTTTAACCCTCCTCCTGGGCGCGGGTCCCCTGAGCGCCGCGGGCCTCCTCGGTGGGCAGCCTCACCGGGCCGCGGTCGCGGGCGGACCACCTGCAATTATCCAGCTTCCCACCGACGGGCCCTTTAATAGCTCCGGGGATAAGCCTCTTGTAAGGAGGTAGTGCTGGCCTCTCCGTGGTGGTTTCCATTAAGCAAGAACCTGGGACGGTAGAAACAGCTTCAGCTTAAGCGCAGCCTACCGTGGTCCCCAGAGAGGACCGCGTTCCCACATCGCTGTGCAGTTTTAGGGCCTGAGTGCCGGCCTCTCATTTTTTCTATTATTTTCTTTTATTTCCCTTTTCTTACATTTTTATTGACTTCAAGAGGAAAGGACAGGGAGCAAGAGAGAGAAACATCACTGATGAGAGAGATTCATTGACCGGCTGCCTCCTGCACACCCCCTAGTGGGGACCGAGCCTGCAGCTCAGGCACATGCCCTTGATAGGAATCGAACCCAGGACCCTTCTGTCCGCAGGCCGATGCTCTATCCACTGAGCTAAACTGGCTAAGGCCAGCCTCTCACTCTTGACTGTTTCACATTGCATCTGAGACACCTGGTCAGAGTGTCTTGCTTGCAGCAAATAAAGACTTGGTTTATAAATATACTAGAGGCCCAGTGCATGAAAATTCACGCATTGGAGGGGGGGGTCCCTCAGCCCGGCCTGCCCCCTATCACAGTCCAGGACAGGCGTCTTCAAACTACGGCCCGCGGGCCACATGCGGCCCGCAGAGGAGCCTGATCCGGCCCGCCAGGTTTTTTGTGCAGTGAGCGCAGCTGAGGTGTTACAGTAGGAATTAGTAGTTCATATAGTCCGGCCCTCCAGCTCTCTGAGGGACCGTGATCTGGCCCCCACTTTAAAAAGTTTGAGGACCCCTGGTCCAGGAGCTCTCAGGGGTGGGAGGTGACCTGGCTGGCAATCAGGGGAAGGTGATGCTCCATCACAGCTCTGCTGCTGCCACTGCCGGCAGTGCAAGCCTTGGTCGGCCCTAGGTGGCTAGGCAGCAGCCATCCAAGGCTTGCCTGCCCCTCAGGCCAGCCCTCAGTGGCTAGGGGGCTGAGGGGACAGGGGGACTCCGGAGGCAAGCACATGGTGGGGCTGAGGGGCCTGGACACCACCATCTTGTGGCTGTAGGCACCACCATCTTCGTGGGTGGGGCAGTCAATTAGCATATTCCATCCTTATTGGCTGTGGGTGCCACCATCTTTGCAATGGTGTGAGGGTCAATTAGCATATTCCCTCTTTATTAGATAGGGTGTTATATCACTGAGCAGCCAGTGTGGTTCAATAGTTGAGCATCAACCTATAAACCAGGAGGTCAAGGTTTGATTGCCTGTTACTGCACATGCCCAGGTTCCAGTGTGGGGCGTGTAGGAGGCATCCGATCCATGATTCCCTCTCATCATTGATGTTTCTCTCTCCTCTCCCTCTCCCTTCCTCTCTGAAATCTTGCAGGAGGCAGCTGATCCATGATTCCCTCTCATTGTTGATGTTTCTATCTTTCTCCCCCTCTTCCTTTCTCTCTGAAATCAATAAATCAATATATATATAGTTTACCACGGAAGGACATCTTTTAATATATGTATATATATTGAAAATGAGTGTCCATCTAAGCTTCCAAATGGCACCCATTTATTTATTACCGATCAATAACACTGTAATTGCTATCAGTGTAGCCGATGCCCAATTTAGTATAGATCTTGCCCTTGATTAACTTCTGCCCATCCTAGGGGGCTTTGGGGGTGGGGGGCATCTCTGTACTGACACCCCAAAGCAGACCCAAGGCACAAGGGCACTTGCCACTTAACTTAGCCATCACGTGACCTCCCGAACACAGGCCACCGGAGTCAGAGGACGCTGTGAGTGAGTGGGCATGTCCCCAGGGTCCCCGTGGTGGGAGCTAGTGGCTGCACTTAAAAGCTAGACTGTCAGCGAGCTCGGAGTTCTAGACACGCCGGCTCCAGCCCTGTCTGCAGGAGCCTGAGTGCCATGGCTGCCCAGAAAGCAGTGTCTCCCGCCTCTGTCCGCTCAGAGCATCCTCGTGGGCTTTGCAGCAGTGCGGAGGCAAACAGCTGGAGCCAGGCAGGGAGCCAGGGTCCCCCATTCCAACGGGGTCCCCATCTTAAAAGAAACACCCATCGCTCGCATCCCGGGGGAAATGGGGACACGGGAATACTGATTCATCTGACTGGAAAGCAATCAGACTAAGCCATTCGTTTTTTTCTTTTTTTAAAAATATATTTTATTGATTTCTTACAGAGAGGAAGAGAGAAGGATAGAGAATTAGAAACATTGATGAGAGAGAATCATCGATCAGCTGCCTCTTGCACACCTCTCCCTGGGGATGTGCCCGCAACCAAGGTACATGCCCTCGACCGGAATCGAACCTGGGACCTTTCAGTCCGCAGGCCGACGCTCTATCCACTGAGCCACACCGGTTTCGGCTAAGCGACTCTTTTTAAAAACACCCCTCAGGTTCCTCTCCCCTTCACATTGCTGCACTCCGGGATGGCAGCTATCAGCAAAGAAACACAACAACGAATAACATAAATATCTATCGGGGATCTAAAAGGCCCAAAGAAAGCAAGGAAAACGAGGGAAAAAGTCAATATCTATTTTTGCTGTTTTCAAATAAAGCATGAATCAAATTTACTGGAGCTCGGAAACGCCAGGCGAATCAAAGAGCGGCCTGATGGCGAAAGAGGATTCAATGGAAGGCGCCTGACTCCTCCTGGCGGGGAGGACCGGCGTGAAAGTCAGAGACTCACACGGCTGCAGATAAACCCCTCAAAGAGCAGACTTTGATCTGTGCTCCTCGCAGAACGGGAGTCCTCAGAGGGGCTCAGACACGTCAAGAGACACCAGACGCCCCTTCCAGGCTACCAGCACTGTCCCCTGTGCTTCTAGGGGGCCCAGGAGCCCAGAGCCGCCTGGGGTTCTGTGTTCAGTTCCCAGCGAAGCTATAAACTCGGTGGAGAACTCTTTTTTTTTTTTTTTTTTAATATATTTTATTGATTTTTTAGAGAGGAATGGAGAGGGATAGAGAGTTAGAAACATCCATGAGAGAGAAACATCGACCCACTGCCTCCTGCACCCCCCTCACTGGGGATGTGCCTGCAACCAAGGTACATGCCCTTGATCAGAATCGAACCTGGGACCCTTCAGTCCGCAGGCCGACGCTCTAACCACTGAGCCAAACCGGTTTCGGCAAGGGTGGAGAACTCTTAAGGGGACTTGTTTTCGCCTCCCTGTTTCCACTGCCTATTCGGTCCTCCCTGGCCCCTAAGCACTGATCTGGTTAGTGTCTGGTTGGTTTTGCTCTTTCCAGAATGTTCTGTAGCTGAAGCCATATAGGAAGTAGCCTCTATACAATGGCTTCCATCAGTGAGCAAGCATTGAAGCTCCTTCCATGTCTCTTTGTGGCTCGATAGCTCACTTCTTCTTAGTGAGGGCTAGTCCACATGTGGATGGACCACAGCTTACCGCACAAGGACATCTTGGCTGCTTCCGAGTGCTGCTCGAAACATCCATGTGCATTGCTTTTCTTATTTATTTATTTACTTACGAGAGGCCTGGTGCACAAATTCGTGTACCTGTGGAGTCCCTCGGCCTGGCCTGTGGGATCGGTCTGAAATTGACTCTCCTAAATCCCCCCAAGGGGGTCCCAGATTTCAAGAGGGTGCAGGCCTGGCCAAGGGCCCCCACAGGTGCATGATCAGGCTGGGGAGGGATGTAGGATGTTGGCCAGCCGGGGAGGGACCCCGTGTCAGGTCCATTTGCTCAGTCCTAATTGGCTAGACCCAAGCAGCCAATCAGAATGTCTGCCCCCTGGTGGTCAGTGCACATCACAGCAAGCAGTTGAGCAGCCTTAGGATATCATTAGCTTATTATGCTTTGATTGGTTGAATGGCTGACGGATGACTGGACACATAGCATATTAGGCTTTTATTATATACGATTTTGATTGATTTCAGAGAGGAAGGGAGGAGAGAGAGATAGAAACTTCAACGATGAGAGAGAATCATTGATCAGCTGCTTCCTGCATGCCACCATCTCCCCTCCCCAACATGGGGATCTAGCCTGCAACCCGGCCATGTGCACTTGACCAGGAATCGAACCTGGGACCCTTCAGTCTATCCACTGAGCCAAACCAGCTAGGATTGGGTATGCCTTGTCAACTCTTTTGGGTAGATACCAGGGAGTGTGATCAGTGGACCACAGGCTAAGAGTATGCGTAGTTTTATAAGAAACCGCCCGATTATCTTCCAAAGGGCTGCACCCTTTTGCATCCCCCCAGCGATGAATGAGAGTCCCTGTTGTTCCACCTCCTTGCCAGCACTTGGTGTTGTCTGTGACCCAGATTTTGGCCATTGCTGTTACATCTCATTTTGTTTTCCTTGCCTTTTCCCTGATGGCAAGTGGTGGTAGGCAGCCTTTTTCCCATGCTAATGTGCCATCCCATTCTCTTCTTGGGTGAGTTTCCTGGTCGGGTTATTTGCCTATATTTTCATCAGGTTGCTCAGGGAGTTGTAGCAATCCTTCGTCTCTTTCCAATAATAGTCCTTCATCCAAGGGGTCTTTTAAGAGTCTTTTCTCCCGATCTTTGTGGCTCGGCGTCTCATCCTCTCGACATTGTCTTTCCCGGAGCAGAAGTTTTTAATTTTAATGAAGTCCTGGCTTATCAATTATTTCTTTCATGTTCTGCGCCTTTGCTGTTGTAGCTGAAAAATTCATCGCCAGCCCCGAGGTCATCCGGGTTTCCTCCTATGCCATCTTCCAGGCGGTTTAGAGTTTCGCCTTTTTACATTTCCGTCTGTGATCCTCGGTGAGTTAATTCTCGTAAGGGTCACAAGGATCAGGTTCCCCGGAGCTCCCCTGGGACAAGATGGAGAAACCAGGATGGAAGAGACACGGGACTCCTCAGAAGACAATGAATTACACACGAGGTTGCCGGTTCGAATCCAGCTCAGAGCACAGGCCCTGGTTGTGGGCTCGATTCCCGGAGGGTGAAGGTGGGGGGCGTGCAGGAGGCAGCCGATCACTGATTCCATCTCATCATTGTTTCCCTCTCTTTCTCCCTTCTTCTCTCTTTCAAATCAATCAAAACATATTTTTAAAGAGAGAAAGGAGGAGATACCAACATCACTGACCAAAGGAATGTCACTGGTCAGCAAAGCAGGTAAAAACAGGATTCTCGCTGAAACCGGTTTGGCTCAGTGGATAGAGCGTCGGCCTGCAGACTCAAAGGTTCCAGGTTCAATTCCGGTCAAGGGCATGTACCTTGGTTGTGAGCATGTCCCCAGTAGGGGATGTGCAGGAGGCAGCTGATCGATGTCTCTCTCTCATCGATGTTTCTAGCTCTCTATCCCTCTTTCTTCCTCTCTGTAAAAATCAATAAAATATATTTAAAAACAAAACAAAAAAAGTAAGGTTCTCCAAGTGAGGCAAGACGTGCCAAAGGTCCTCCACTTCTGTTTGACTTGACTCTGGAGCTGATCCTGCTCTGTCATCTGCACTCAGACGCTATTAAGTAGTTCCTGGCTTATCCCTCCGCTCTCATCAGCATTAGCAAGAGAATAACAGCGAGTCACAAGCGTCCTAAGCCCGCTCAGGACGTCAGCCGCGACGCTGGCCTGCAGACCAAGATGCGACACAAAATCCTCCTTTCTCCTCTCCTATCTCGACAGCCCATACGGCCCTTCCACAAAGGGAGCGAAATCACTGTTGGAAAATCTGCTTACTGAGGCCGGCAGGCTAAAGCCCAGGCCCCCGGTCAGCTGACGGATGCAGTGGCCACGGAGGAATTCGCTGAGTGCTGGCGGGCCCCAGTGACCCCGATTTTA
This sequence comes from Pipistrellus kuhlii, assembly GCF_014108245.1. NCBI lineage: Eukaryota > Metazoa > Chordata > Mammalia > Chiroptera > Vespertilionidae > Pipistrellus > Pipistrellus kuhlii. The sequence continues at coordinate 3,281,768 of NW_023425543.1, read as the reverse complement.
CGCTGGCGTATTCCTAAAAGGAGCCGCGTCACCCCGGCCGCCCTCCCGCCGACCTTAACCCTGACGATGGCATTTCATCTTGTGGGAACAGACATCCCCACATGCAAGAGGAATCTGGAATTTTTAAAGATACACTGAGTGGCCAGATGATGATGATCTCTGAACGCATAATAATCAGGCCGCTCAGCGTATAGCCTATAGAATAAAAGGCTAATATGCAAATTGTCCCCCTTGACCTGGAGTTGGTAGTTTTGTGGCCGAACGAGCACAGGTTGGAATATTTCTTGTGTTGGTGAAACCCTAAGATATAAGAATAATGGTAGCCAAAACCAGTTTGGCTCCATGGATAGGGCGTCGGCCTGCGGACTAAAAGGTCCAGGGTTCGATTATGGTCAAAGGCATGTGCATTGGTTGCGGGCACATCCCCAGTGGGGGGTGTGCAAGAGGCAGCTGATCAATGATTCTCTCTTATCGATGTTTCTAACTCTCTATTCCTCTCCCTTCCTCTCTGTAATAAATCAATAAAATATATTTATTTAAAAAAAAATAACGGTCAATAGTAAGGATTCTGTGAAACATTCCCGGTCACAGGATGCGTCTCTTTATCTCGGGCTGCTGATCCGTTTCAGGTGGGAGCCTGTGACTCCGCTCTCTGTCCCGCCTCCCTCCGTCTCATCATTAAAAGCGAGCATCCTTCTCTGAACCGCTAAGCTAGGACTCAGACAGACCGGCCAGGCCGGCCTCTGGCAGGAGAACAATGTGTCCGGGGAGCGGGCTGATGACTTTATCCCGGGACTCGATGACCCACAAATCTCCTTTGATACGCCAGGCGGGAGAAGGAGCTTGAAAGGGATCCGGAGGACAGGGGCCAGATGAAGCCATCATGTGACAAGCATCCTAAGACAGAAAGAAAGGAGAAAGGAAAAAAAAAAAAAGCGAGATCATGGAGCAGCGCGATGCGGGCGCGGCTGATGGAGATGTTGGCGGCGCCCGGGTGACCCGCGTGGCCAGGGCAGCAGCCACCACTGAGAAGGGGGCCAGGGGCTGGGCCGGGAAGCCATCTTCGATCAATTAACGAAATCTCCATGGAAATGAGCATGAAACGTTTGCTAATCAACCTTCTTGCACAGCCGACAAGGGTCACTGGTTTAGCTTCCTTCTCATTTTCTTCCTTTCCTGCCACTCTGGGTTTTCAGCCCATCCTTATCATCACCTTCCTCCTCCGATTCTGTTTTTAATAGATCAGAGAGGAAGGGAGAGGAGAGAGAAAGAGAAACATCAATGAGGAGAAGAGAGAATCATGGATTGGCTGCCTCCTGCATGTCCCACACTGGGGATCAAGCCCAAACAGTGACCTCCTGGTTCAGAGGTCCATGCTCAAACACTGAGCTACGCCAGCAGGCGTCCCTCCGATTCTTAACCCTTTTATTTTATTTTATTTTATTTTATTTTAACATTCATTTTTTACAGAGAAAGGGAGAAGGATAGAGAGTTAGAAACATTGATGAGAGAGAAACATCCATCAGCTGCCTTCTGCACCCCCCCCCACTGGGGATGTGCCCGCAACCAAGGTACATGCCCTTGACCAGAATCGAACCCGGGACCCTTGAGTCCACAGGCCGATGCTCTATCCACTGGGCCAAACCAGTTAGGGCATCTTAACCCTTTTAGACCGTCTTCCCTGAAAAGGGCTAGTATTATTGTTTCTGCGGCCCTTGTTATTGTTAATGCCATTCATGATGCTACTCAAATGCCATGACTGCATTGCTCTCAAGCCACCGGGACACTGATTCCTGCTGATGCCACCGGCAGCCACAGCTAAAGGCCGAGGGAGCCTCAGAGAGCAACCTGGCCCCTTGCTAACCCCTGAGCCATGCAGTCCCCCCTTTTCCAAATCCAGCTGCCTGGTGTCCTGACAGTGTCCCATCAGGGTGGGGAGGGTTTGTCATGGTCCAACAGGGTGCAGTGCCCCTGCCCTTGGCTCCGCCCCTAACATGTATGGGCGCCAGGAAGCTCACACCTGCTCAGTGAGGGGCACTGGGCCCTGCAGGGTGTGTGTGTGTGTGTGTGTGTGTTCCATGTGCCCTTAAGCAAGCCACTTAGTCTCTCTGAGCCGCTCTTCGCTCAGTCAGATGCAGCTGCTACGTCCTCACAAGGTGGTGCAGGGCATTATGGGATACACTGAGAATGACAATGCATGGGCCCTGGCCTGTTTGGCTCAGTGGGTAGAGCGTCGGCCTGTGGACTGAACGGTCCCCGGTTCGATTCCAGTCAAGGGCACAGGCCTAGGTTGCAGCCTTGATCCCCAGTGGGGGGCGTGCAGGAGGCAGCTTATTAATGATTCTCATCATTGGTGTTTCTATCTCTCTCCCTCCCCCTTCCTCTCTGAATCCAATAAAAAATAAATAAAAAGCAAGCTTCTAACTGCTATTTTCTCCATAGTGTCTTCCTCTCAGTTTTGTGAATATAATTCTCCTCTAATGATTGCCTCTTTCCTTTTGTGTTTTTTTGGGGGCCTTAATTTGCACTTTTGTTTCTGACTCCATCAGAGGACACAGCGATCATTGATTTTTTTAGTCTCTCTTCTTTTCTAATATGTGCTCTCAAGATTCATTTCCTTCTGGGCACTGTTTTAGTTGCCCCCCCTATGTCTTGAAAAGTTGCATTTTCATTATCATTCAGCAGAAAATATTTTCTAATATCCATCACGAATATTCTTTGACCTGTGGTCTCTGTAGAAATGTATTGATAAATCTCAAGTCTTACAGCTTTTCCGGTTTTCTTTTGCTATTGATTTTTCATGTAATTATATTGTGGTTAGAGAATATACTCTGTGATTTAAAGCCTTAGAAAATTCATCAAGACTTGCTTTAGGACTTAGACTATGGCCTTAAATTGTTGAGTGCAGATTTGGATATATGTAAATAAGGTCAAGTTCAAGCATCATGGGATTGAAATAATCTACACTCTTACTGATTTTCTCTCTTCTATAAGTTGCTGAATAAGGTGCTTAAAAATCATTGCCATTGGCTTTAGCCCGTTTAGCTCAATGGATGGAGAGTCAGCCTGTGAATTGAAGGGTCCTGGGTTGGATTCCGGTCAAGGGCACGTACCTTAGCTGCAGGCTTCTCCCCGGCCCAAGCCCTGGTTGGGGCACATGCAGGAGGCAACCAATTCATGTGTCCCTCTCACATCGATGTTTCTCTCTGCCCTTCCCTCTCTCTTCCATTCTCTCTAAAAATCAATGGAAAAATATCCTCGGGTGAGGATTAAAAAAATAATAATTTAAAAAAATCAGTCACATTGTAAATGACGTGTTTCTTCTATCAGTTTAACCAATCTCCCCCCCCCCCCTCTCTCTCCCTCTCTTCTTCCTGGCACCTGGGTCACTGCAGTCCTTGATGTCTGGGTGCATGAACTCTAAGATCCTGTCTTCCCTGCCCGCTGAGACTGCCCGGCTCATCGCCAGTCATGGCCCCTTCCTGCCACTCGCCACTTAAGTGTGTAGTCTCTTGGACCCGTGTCACTGTCTCCTTGGCAAGTCCCTTGAGTGAAGACATCGCAGAAGGTCAGGCTCACCGCTATGCACTTCCCTCTTTTCCTGGATCCTGGCATGGAAGTATTTTGACTATTCGTCAAAGCTTCAACACATCATTTGTTGTGGGTGTGATGGTGTGTTAGACAGCTCTTCTGGTTACTTTTGGTGTCTGGTTTGGTCTGCTCTGAGGCATTACTCCACCATACCTCAATTTTTATTCTTCACTTTTAAATTTTTTTAAAATATATTTTATTGATTTTTTTTTACAGAAAGGAAGAGAGAGGGATAGAGAGTTAGAAACATCAATGAAAGAGAATCATCGATTAGCTGCCTCTTGCACACCCCCTACTGGGAATGTGCCTACAACCAAGGTTCGTGCCCTTGACCGGAATCGAACCTGGGGCCCTTCAGTCTGCAGGCCGACGCTCCATCCACTGAGCTAAACCAGTCTCGGCTACACTTTTAATTTAAAAATATATATATATATATATATTTTTATTGATTTCAGAGAGGAAAGGAGAGAGAGAGAGACCGACCAATGATGAGAGACAATCATTCATTGGCTGCCTCCTGCATGCCCCCTCCTGGGGATCAAGCCTGTAACCCCAGCATGTGCCCTGACCTTGAATGGAACCGTGACCTGCTGATTCATAGGGTGATGCTCAACCACTGAGCCACACCAGCCAGACACTTCAGTCCAGTTTTCTGGCATCCCTTCCCCACCAGCTCCTTCTAGGGCACTGTCTTCATAGGAGAAAGACCAACTATTTGTGTGACACTGATCAACAGGAAGACACATCCGAGGACCCGTCTGTACCATGTCAGATAGAATTAGCATGCCGGCAGCACGCATGTCACAGCAAGGGAAGACTCAGCTTCATAAGGGCCTTATTAGCAGTCAGACACGGCGCGTGTCCTCTGCAGACGTGTGCTGTCTGCGCCCGGCGTGCTCGCGATGCTATCTTAATGAATAGAGGAAGGGCTCATTTTGAATCTGTAAAGTTGGCTGTGAGTTGAATAATGACACAGACTATTGGGAGGGGGGGAAAAAGGACAGAGCTCTCCAATGTCCCGCGATCCTTTCTCATATATGAAAACATCTTTTCTCTCCCCAAGCCTCCGCCGGACACGCAACCATTGTACTGCCCACGCAAGCAATAGATAACAATATTAATTTCCCCCGTGTCTGTGCTGGTCTGTGAATGGTCATGTTTATTTATAACCAGGCCGGCTCCCTGGAGCCGGGAGGTGAGTCAGGGAGGAGGCCCTGGGTCTGTCTGGTCCGTGTCACGCGCAGAAAGGCGCTGCATGACCAATATCAGCAACCTGGTTGTGAAAGCCAACATTCAAGTGGACTTGTCGGTATTCATAAACAGGAGCTCCTCAGGGAGGGGAAGAATACGGTTTGGTTACAGGAAAAGTATGATCTTGCCATTAGCATCTCATCAATACCAATAGTGAAGATCTGGTTAAAGACTGGGAAGAAAGGCCTGCCTGGTGTGGCTCAGTTGATTGGGCATCAGCCTAGGCATTAAGAGGTTGTTGGTTCGATTCCTGGTCAGGGCACACGCCTGGATTTTGGGCTCAATTCCGGGTAGAGGGTGTGCAGGAGGTAGATGGTTGTGTTGCTCTCACAACGATGTTTTTTCTCTTCTCTCTCCTCCTCCTCCTCCTCCTCCTCCTCCTCCTCCTCCTCCTCCTCCTCCTCCTTCTCCTCTTCTTCCTTCACTCTCTCTCTCAAAAATCAATAGAACTTGTCTTTAAAAAAAAGAATGAGAAGAAAAATGAAAAAAAAGATGATGACAGCAATAAATTGATATTTCATTAGATATCTATATATATAAAAGGCCGATATGGAAAGTGTCTCCTTGGAAGTTTGACCAGGAGAATGAGTTCAGTTGCTTGCTATGACATGTACTGACCACAAGGGGGCGGTGTGGAACATGGCAGGTGACCAACAGGGGTAGCTGAGCACTGAGGGAAGTGAAGGAAGGAGGAGGCAGGGAGGTGGGGAACCTGATTGGTCCTGATTGCCGGCCAGGCCTAGGCTCCCTACCCATGCACAAATTTTGTGCACCGGGCCTCTAGTAAATATATATAAGACTGTACATATATGGAATAATGCATATATGTAACTACAAATCCATGCACATGTGCAAAACTAAAAAAGTGTTCGCAGAATGTAAGTAGCACTTGAAATCTATATCAAATATCTATTTCAGTGAAGAAAGGTGTTAGTATCTAAACAGCAGACACGTGGCTGGTCCTTCTAGACTATAATGCAAAAAATACCACACAAAGCATACCTCTCTCAAATGTTGTGGCTTCCAGTAAGACCTCTGGTTCGGAATCCGTGAAGAAATAAGCATCCAGGATCCATTCCCTGAGCACACGGAGCTGGAGAAGAACTTCAGTATTTTCCGAGAATTTACTTTGCAACGAGGAAACCACAAATCAATAACGAAGACAGAAGGAAGATAAAGCCTGTCTCTAACTCAACCACACATCTTCCAGCGGAAGCAGAATCAGGAAGAACAGATGGTGACCACAGTCACCAGAAGCCTCGATAAGTCTCTGGCATGGATGCATGGAAATTTTAGGAACACCATGAGGACAGGCACAGAGTGAAGGTACAGGTATGCATGCTATCCAGTGAGGATAGAGAGTGTAAGTGCTGAGATTGGTAAAGTTTAGTAGATCATGCCAGAAGTGTTTCAGACGATATTGTAGAAGGCCTTGAATGTCATTTTTTAAAATTGTTATGAGAGAGAGAGAGAAAGAGATATCAATTTGTCATTTCACTTATTTATTAGTTGATTCTTACATGTGCCCTGACCGGATCCAGTCCTCAATCTTGGTATATGGGGCCAACCCTCTAACCAACTGAGCTCCCAAGCCAAGGTTTGAATGTCATTCTAAGCAGGGGTCCTCAAACTTTTTAAAGTGGGGGCCAGATCACGGTCCCTCAGAGAGCTGGAGGGCCGGACTATATGAACTACTAATTCCTACTGTAACACCTCGGCTGCGCTCACTGTCCAAAAAACCTGGCGGGCCGGATCAGACTCCTCTGCGGGCCGCATGTGGCCCGCGGGCCGTAGTTTGAAGACGCCTGTAAGGCAATGCAACTTGACTACTTAGGCTGCCATCCCCTAAAACCTGTGATGAACTGGGAAAATGTCAACTGACTAGATTTCCGGGAGCTAACTAGGGCAGCCATGTGAATGATGGATTTGAAGATTTGGTTAATAATAAACAGTTAATAGGATATACTTAAGGAATCCGGTTTTATTCGTGTGAAAAATTGGATAAGGACTTTCGGGAAGGTGTGCTGTTGGTTTTCCCATTTCATAGCCTCAAGCTTTCATTTGGTTCAGAAACCTATTCAAATTCAAACATCTATAGAGTTGTTGTTGTTTTTTCTCAAAACTATAATGATGATTTCAGATATACACATATAAGGCTTCCTTAAGAAGACTGAGAAAGATATTAAATAAGTGATATAATCTACTTCCTTCATATTGAATTCAGAGAGACTTAAAATTAGGCTTCCGAGTGATGAAAATTCATACTGGAAGAAGGATTTGATTTTTGAAAAGGGGAGAGCTGGGTGCAAAGAGCATGGACTGCAAGAAAATGGTGAAAAATACCAAGATAGAAATCCTATATAATAATAAAAGTGTAGTATGCAAATTGCTCCCTCGACGGGGAGTTCATCTGTGAGTTCAATCAGAGGGAAAGGGAGGGAGGCCCCGGACAGCAGCTGGCAGCTGCTAAGGATCCTACCAGTGCACGAATTTTGTGCACTGGGTCTCTAGTAATAATAATAATAATAATAATAATAATAATAATAATAAATAAGACAGATACACAGAAGGGGGTTGAGCAACAGAAATATCTTAGATTTTAGGCTTTGTCATCTTTACAGTGTATTTAGTAGATTGGAAAGATCTAAAAAAGAAAAATTCACCTGCGTTGAGTACAAGAAGTCATCACTGAGCCTTGTTATCCACCACGCCGCGTTAATTAGACGTGACTTTGAGAAGTCTCTCCACGTGCAGGTGAGCAGGGAGCTCGGCGGGTACGGAAACCAGCCAGCCGAGAGCAACCTATGGAGCACATCAGTAGGCAAAGTCTTTCCCCGGGAGACTCGTTATTGGATGATTGAAAAAGAATGTCTAGACATCAAATGGGTTTTGGACAGTTTAAGGTACTAAAGTAGTTTCCCGGGGAAAAATTTTTATATTAGAGACAGATCATAGAGTTGTACAACGGTGGAACAGAATAAAAGATGAGCGAGTCCCGGCTCCTAAGACAGCATACGTCCCTGTAGCCATGGGTATTCGCATCTCATCCCCCAGTGGTCTCATGAATAAAAGATGGCAGCGTGTTTGTTGAAGATGTTTTCTAGGTAGTGTGGGATTGCACTAGTGAATGGCCGTTGCTGTTTACACCAGCTAAGAGTCTCGGCAAATCGCATCTCAATAAAATCAAGTTCTCCACGAAGTACTAGCCAACGGAATTCAAGATCACAGTCAAAGGAGCGTCATACACCTGGATCACGTGGGGTTGGGTCTCGCGATGGTTCAACATGATCTAAATCTGGCAACGCCATGCAGCGCTTTCAGAGAACAGGAGACAGAAATCCTATCACCATCTCCAGCAGAGGCTCAAAACACACATGAGCAGACCTCCGGACAGAGGGAGGTCTGAGACCAACGTCTGCAGCCAAAAAGAGCTTGGTGGGTTCGAGTAACTGGTCAGAGAAACTTAAGAGCTCACCATGGCTAAGGCAGAGGGCCAGTGGAAGTGGAATCAGAGATGAAGAGAGCAGATCAGAAGATCATGGGAAACTATAGACTCCATATGGGGTGTAGACCTTGTTAAAAGCTATGAAAATCACCTTAGTGGGTGTGGCTCAGTGGCTAGAGCATCGGCCTGTATACTGAAGGGTCAATCGCGGTCAAGGGCACATGCCCAGGTTGTGGGATTGATGCCCAGGTAGGGGAAGGGGGGGGGCACGCAGGAGGCAGCCGATTCATGATTCTCATCATTGATGTTTCGCTCGCTCTCTCACTCCCCCTTCCTCTCTAAAATCAAAAGATTTGGACTGCTAGCTTCTCTTGGGGCGATCAAGTTGAGACAGAAGGAAACCAAGTTCTGTACCTTCTTTTTTAAGAAAAAACTTTTAAATCAAAGACACATCCTGCAGGTGTGTGTAGCTCAGCTGCCTTCAAACTTGCCAGCACTCTGTTCTCATTTGTACTTTCCTTTCCCTGAATTGAAAACACCTCTGCTTGGAGCGGATGGAGTTATAACAGGTTCATCAGGCGAACTCAGCTCCGCGGAATCGGGTCAGGCTTTCTCGTCTGAGACTCGCTGTCTCGGCTTGACTCCAACCCTCCACCCCACACACAATCAAGAGGATTTTCTGCCACGAGGGACAGTTACTCACTCTCCCCTCTGCCTCAGCTCGGGAGAAACCAGACACCAGAGCCAGGCAGGTGCCCGCCGAGCCGGCCTCCTCGTCACCTTTTCCTGCCAATCTGAGCGCCGTGGGCCCAGAGCTAGCCCACGTGCAGTGCCCTCTGATTCGGTATTTCAGTTGTGTGTCTCTCTCTGACATGTTTTGTTTTTCCCCTATCCATGTGAAACCCGAGTAAATGACAACTAGCTTGGAGCAGAACTATCCAAAAATAGCCTCGCCCTGGCCAGGTCGGCTCAGTGGATAGAACATTATCTTGCGGACTGAGGGGTTCCAGGTTCGACTCTGGCCAAGGGCACATGCCAGGGTTGTGGGCTCAATCCCCAGTGTGGGGCATGCAGGAGGCAGCTGCTCCATGATTATCTCTCAACATTGATGTTTCTATCTCTCTCTCTCCCTCTCCCTTCCTCTCTGAAATCAATAAAATATATTTTTTTAAAAGAAAAAGAAAAAATATCCTTGAGTGAGGATTAAAAAACAAAATAAAACAAAACCAAAAAGATCTGTGAGGCCAAAACCAGTGTGGCTCAGTGGATAGAGCCTCGGCCTGTGGACTGAAGGGTCCCGGGTTCGATTCTGGTCAGGGGCATGTACCTTGGTTGTGGGAACGTCCCCAGTGGAGAGTGTGCAAGAGGCAGCTGATCGATGATTTTCTCTCATCAATGTTTCTAACTCTCTATCCCCTTCTCTTCCTCTCTGTAAAAAGATCAATAAAATATATTTTAAAAAAATGATCTGTGAGATGCAGGACAGGGGAGTGATCCCTGCACCAGAGCTGCCTGTAGGTGTTGACAGATATTAACCTGAGGGGCCGAGGCTGAGGCAGAAACGATGTAAGACGGGGCCGTTGCTTGGAGACCAGCTGGGAATACGTGTTACATATCCTCCCTGGGATTGGGTGGTTCCTCTGGAAGTGGCATTCCAAAAGGCTTTCTTCCATTTTTATGAGGCTAATTCCCTCTTCCCAACATCAAGACTCCTTCACACGTCAAAAAATGGCTCCTCCACACACTTCTGAGGAGGTCCCATGCTCTCCACGAATGCCCTCGCACCTAATCTGAGCGTTTTAGGACATTGTGGGCTGTATCAGGCTTTTGTAAGCAGTCTAACAGTGTTTCCCAAAGTGTGGTGCACGTACTTCAGGGGTAAGGGAAGAGTCTGGTGGGGGTACGCGTTGCACTGGAGTTTGGTGGGGATATGCACTGCACCGTGCTTAGCTGCGCCTAATCCTACGTTCTCATGAGGACGAGGGGTACTCAGTGTTACGAAAATTATAGAAGGGGTACACATATGTCAAAAGTTTGGGAAACACTGGTCTAAGATAATAGCTGTGTTCCAGAAATGCCGGACACGAATCGCCTTAGTTTAATTTAACCACAGTTCTCAATTGTTCTCCGTGACAATGTAGGGATCTGCAGCCTTCAACCCTGATTTCTCGCCAACTGGCTGGTGTTGAAGTCAATGAATCTTGTCAGCATTGTACCCTCCAGTCTCAGTAATGCTTATGATCTGTATTAAAAAATATATATTTTTATTGATTTCAGAGAGGGAGGGAAAGGGAGAGAGAGAGAGACAGAAACAGCAAGGATGAGAGAGAATCATTGATCCACTGCCTCCTGCATGCCCCACACCTGGAATTAAGCATGGTTATCTCTGTGCTGAGATTTGGTGCTATGGATCTGTATTATCATCATTACTAGAGGCCCGGTGCATGAAATTCGTGCAAGAGTAGGTCTTCCTTCCCCCTGCTGCAGGCACCGGCTTCCCTCTCGCACCCGGGACCCAGGCTGCCCTCCAGCCACCTGCAGGAACCCGGGACCTGGTCTAATTAGCATATTATACTTTTATTATTATAGAATGTTATTAAGCATAATGCAACATTTATATTTTATGGATTTGTAAGCTACCCATGCCCAGGAAGAGGTGGCTTAAAAAATACTGTCAGTTTCCCAACTCACTTCTTGGATGTTTTTTCTGGATATTTTGAGGCTCACTTATTCAAATATTCCTTCAACCAATCATTTCCTTCCCCCAGAGACCTGGAGATACAAAAAATAAATTACCCATGTAAACATTAAAATCCTTCAAAATGCCTGTCATCATTTATCCAGAGCTTTCTGAAGGCAGAAAATATAGCAAATGGGCACAAAACATAATTCTGAGTTTCCTATCAGCCACAACAAATAGAGGAATGTGATATGCCAGAGAATGCTTATCTCGTACCCAAAACACACGGATTCAAGAAATGGGAACTGTTTCCTGGCCCCTGCCCTGACTGTATCCTGAAGCAGGGAGTCGGGGTATGGGCAGACTCCCAACACCTCCTCTCATTGTGCTCCACTCCCTCGCTGGCTCCTCCCTCGAGTGCCCGATGGCCATCCTAGCCACCCTCCTATCCCAAACACACACTCATTCATGCTCACCTTCACATTCATGCACTCGCACACTCACACTCACTCTCACACACACTCCCACTCCCACACTCACACACACACACATTCGCACACAGACACACATTCGGTAATTCTCACACACACACTCATACACTCACACACATACACACACTCATACACACACTCATACACTCACACACTTACACACATTCACACACACACATTCGGTAATTCTCACACACACTCACACTCATACACTCACACACATACACACATTCACACACAGACACACATTCGGTAATTCTCACATACACTCACACACATACAGACACTCATACACACACACACACACACATTCAGTCATACACACATTCTCTCTCTCACACACACACACACACACACACACACACACTCCCACTCCCACAGTCACACACACATTCAGACTCATCCACTCACACACACTCATACACACTCACACACTTACATAGACTAAGAGCACTTTGAGTTAAAAATGGCTGGGTATTCAGCCAAGCTCGGGAGAGAAGCCCCGTTTTGTGTTGTGTGTTTTCCTGCGTGATCCCATGCGGGTGGCCTACAGAAGCCATATTTCGAATCAGAGGAAATTACAGCTTAGCAAGTGCACTCTCCCCATGAGCTCCAATGAGATTCCCTCAAGACGGGATGGAGCCACAGGCTGGAAAGCGATTGGAAAGGCGGCAAGAGGGAGGCCCTCAGGCACACTGGTGAGGCAGCCAGGGTCCTGTGCTGCTGCCCCAGTCTCCCTGCCACAGATGGTTGACAGGTTCTGCACGGGAGCAGCTTCAGAACTTCGCACCGTGATCCAGCTTCCCTCTTAAATCTCCTGAGTCTGTTTGGAACTTGTCTTTCAGTGGAATAGAGAGGGGACATACACTGAGTGGCCAGATGATGGTGATTTCTAAACCCATAATAACCTGGCCACTCAGTGTATATCCTATAGAATAAAAGGCTAATACGCAAATGGTCCCCTCGACCAGGAGCTCGACCAGCAGGCAGACCGGCCAACCACCCATGTCCCCTCTCCCACCGGCCAGGCTGGCTGGACCCCGCACAAATTCGAGCCCATGCACAAATTCATGCACCAGGTCTCTAATACACACACACACACACACACACACACACACACACACACAGAAAGAGAGAGAGAGAGAGAGAGAGAGAGAGAGAGAGAGAGAGAGAGAGAGAGAGAGGTGCCAGGTTACTATTATGTGTTCAGAGATCATCATCTTCTGGCCACTGGGTGTATTTCTGTAGTAGATTGAAAGAAACCACCTGTCAGCCATGGTCTGCAGTGTGGCTCCGTTGATGAGTTGTCACCCTGTGCACCAAAAGGTTGTGGGTTTGAGTCCAGGTTGAGACATGTGTGGGAGGCAACTGATCGATGTTTCTTTTTCTCTCCCTTCCTCTCTCTCTCTCAAATCAATAAACATCTCCTCTGATAAGGATAAGAAACAAAAAGGAAAGAAGCCACCTTTAGACCTTACAATATTTTTTTCCTAAATGTTTCCAGGTTTAAACATTTTTAAAAAATATATTTTTATTGATTTCAGAGAGAAAGGGAGAAGGAGAGAGAGTGAGAGAGAAACATTAATGATGAGAGAGAATCATTGATCAGCTGCCTCCTGCATGCCCCACACTAAGGATAGAGCCCACAACCTGGGCATGTGTCCCGACCGGGAATCGAACCCTGATTTCCTGGTTCATAGGGCGATGCTCAACCACTGAGCCATGCAGGCCAGGCCAGGTTTAAACTTTTTAAAATTTATCCACTGCATTTATTCTATTTCAACTGTTTTGGTCACTTATAAAAATTGTGTTGTTTTCCTGGACCAAACGGCTATTAGGACTTTTTAAATTTTATTTTTAAATTTTTTATACCTGTTCTGAAATTCATGTTTTAAAAAATCCTCACCCAAAGATATTTTTCCATGGATTTTTAGAAAGAGTGAAAAATAGGGAAAGTCAGAGAAACATCGATGTGAGAGGAACACATTGATTGATTGCCTTCTGACCAGGGAGGGGCCTGCAACCAAGGCACACACCCTTGATTGGAATCGAACCCAGGACCCTTTGGTGTGCAGGTGGATGCTCTATCCACTGGGCCACACCGGCTAGGGCTGAAATCCCTTTTTAAGTTATGATGCACACCAAATGAATAATCTACCTATTCAAACCGCAGAGCCGTGATGACATATTATCTTTTCCATAAAATAAAGCCTTTTGAAACATTTCTGTCAGATGTAATTTAGGCCTCATCAGCACTCGGATCTCTTGCCAATTAGAAGACAGTCGCCTTACAGTGTGAAAAGAAGAAAAAAAAAAATCCGGAGGACAGACCGCGAGAGAAAAGAGAGATGACACACCTTCCCTCTCCAGCCCTGATTTCCACGATCATCACGCTCTTCATAGCACAGAGCTTGGGGGTCACCCCGTTACCCCGGGATCATCGCTATCTCGGGCGGCGATGCCTGCGTGACTGACTTCATAAAACGTGTTCCCCACAATGGCAGTGGCACGTTCCTTTCAAGGCGCGCTTTGAAGTGAAAGAGGGAAAAAAGATGATTTGAGAGTCCCCCCTCTCCCGCCTCTCCCCTCCCGCCGTCATGCTTTACTTTTGAGAATTGCCAGACTTCGGTTCCACGGGGACCTTCTTGACAAGCAGGAGAGAATGGCCCGGGGAGCTGGGTCCCCCCCAAACTCTCCCGCATGCAGAGCAGGCTCCGTGCACAGCCAGCGACTTTGAAAATTCCTCCGGAGGAGCCACGATCTCTGGGCCCTTGATGCGACATCTGGAATCAGAAGACAGCGGCGACAGAAATCAATGTGTCTTCATCGTCTCGCTATCCAGCCCGCTTGTCAGCGGCTTCACTCAGGAATTGGGGGGGGAGGGCGGATATTAAATCCGATCTCTCTGCCCCTGGGGAAGCCTGGCTAGGGGTTTGTGTGGGTACCTGCAGAAAGAAAAAGCAGAAAACCCTCGCCTTAGTTTAGGGAATGTGCTTTCTGTTCAAGATTATAAACACGTCTGATGACCAGTGCCTGCCCATCCTTGCATTGAGATTTTTAAATCTCTCCCCTATCAACTTGATTCTGATTTAAAGGGATATGGATGCGTGGGTTTCCAAAAAAAAAAATCCCATTTTATTTTTTGGAAGTTCGCTTATGGATTTTTAAGTTCTCCACATAATGTCTCTATGACTCTGAGAATTTTACCGTTGGAATTTAGAGATAGGAGAACACAATATGACTCTTTAGATTGGAACTCTTTAGATTCCTTGTAGGAATAAGGTATCATAAAAGCCCACTTTTCTGTAAACTGCCCATCAATTATTTCTCTGTCTCACACCACATTTCCCATGTCGCTACGTCTCTAACTGGAAAGATCGTATAAAATGCACAATTGAAATCGTCCTCAGAAAATAAAATACCTCGTTTTATTCTGAAGAATCCACATTTACTTTGTATACTAGAGTGTTTAAAAACTGCTTAACCACTTGTTTTGAATTATATCCCTTCCTGATAAAAATTACCACATTTAAAAAAAATTAGCCATCTTCAATATAAACATAGGGTGATCTTGTAGGAGTCTTTTTTGAAAAATACCACACTTTGCCAAAACAAAAAAAATTGCAAAGATGATTGTCTGTGTTTGAACAAAGCAGCAAAAGCTATTCAACTTTCTATTCACCCACAGATGCATTTTCTCTCCAAAGGATAGCCCCTTCAAGAGAATTTTAACCTCATGACCCATAAAATTCCATGCAGGCCAAGTTATTTGTTTTTATTTTCTGACGTGCATTCTCGATCTCCTATTATTTTTTTTTCTCCCGGGCTTCCTTGTTTTATTCAACCGAAGGCACCGTTGGAACCGTTCCTTGCACTACCTTTCTGAATCGGAGGCGATCTGTTGAAAATAATATTCGTGTTGGCATTTTGGAATGAATTAGGGAGACCGCGAGACTTGCTCTTTTGTGTTTGTTTGAGTTTCCTTTCGAAATGGGCTGAACTCGTATCTCAAACCTACCGAGGGAGCCTTAGGGAGCTTTTGAACGTGAGAAGGGAGTTTGCCGACCATGTGGCGAGGTGGACAGAAAGGGTGAGGTCGGGACCCCAGAATCTCAGCCCCCCCAAGAGTATAGGCGATGGGAAGTGGGGGACCAAACCCTGGGACACACAGCCGGCGACAGGCACCCCCATCCAAGTGGCTCGTTTTAAAAACCCCAGTGGCAGTTGTTGTGGGTTTTCTGGCATTGCAATCCCCCAGTCCCAGTAGCCCACTCACAGGGGCTACCCTGACCGTTTAGGGTGAGTTCCCTGTCCGATGGACTGACCTCCACTCTCCATTGTTTTCTTCCGCATCGTGTGGCCTGTGACTGTGAGTCTGTGTCTGCAGAGCGGACACGGTCAAAGGCAGGCCGGTCAACGAACACATTTCCCTGTGAGAGAAAAATAAATGCCCATTCTGATACCCTATCTATTTTCCCCCAGGACTGTGTGAAAGCATTTCTTAAAATCTCAAGTCTGTTCAACTATTGCCATGCTAAAACTCGGAGCAAAGGGCGTGCTGCAAATAGTTCATAGGAGATTCGTACCCTCTGTGTCTTCCTATCTCGCCGGCTTTTATCAAAGACAAAAAGATTTTTTTAAAGATATTTGAGAAGGGAGTGGCAAAGATGTAGACCTAGCCTGCTTTGAGGATAATCTTTGAGGAAAATGCAGAAATAGAAGCAGAGCTAGCCAGTAAATGAGGCGAGCTGTTATTAATGGTAAACTTAACACATTCATAATCAATAAATATTAAAGTGCTAATGATTCTGCTTCCCCTGTTGTCCCTGACATGGCTACTTATGTGATATGTAAAACCACATTAAAGTCATCTGAAGTTAGGAAATTCCCCCAACAAATACCGATTACGGACACACATGTTTAATTACAAAATTACATACTGTCTGCACTTTCGAATAGCGGTTTTTCTACATGGGATCGTTCTTTAGTATTTTAAAATGCATGGGTATGAATTCATGTTGGCATAAAACACACAGTACCCTATGATGATGATTAGGACTTATATCATCAGGATCTTCAGATTTCACACGAACACGAATCAATGTTTTTATGACACACACAGCGTCATGGGCCGATTAGGGCTTATATTATCAGTGAGTTCCGAGGATCCTCGCCAAGGCTCTCAAACGACAGGTCTCATCCCGTCCCTCCGAAAAGCCCGTGAACTTGAAAGAAGGCATTCCGAGCGGCGACGAGCCAGCCCCAATGACTGTTTGTGCAACAGCCTCTTGCAAACAGCGCTGTTTCTTTCTGGAAACAGATGCCACAACTTCGTATCTGAAACCCCATTCTGAGTGGTGCTTCTCAGACACATTGCGTCTCTGCCACACTGAGGGTCAATTGTGCAGGTGGTGGTGGGGGGGACCCCAGCAACAAAGACATCGCCCAGCGGTAAATGGGGGCCTTTGTCTTTAAAGGATGAAGAATGTGTGTGTGTGTGAGTGTGTGTGTGTTGGATCTCAGTCTCCTCGGCCCTGCCGATTCCCCGAGAATAAGACAGAGGGCAGTGCAACCAAGCTAGACGCTCCCTCTCTCTCCCTCTCTCCCTCCGGGTCTCACTCCTATTATCCACTTGTAAATTAACCTGTCAATTTATCAATCAACACCATCTCCATCCTCCCCCCCCATCCGCAGCCCAGCAGTGCGGTGGATTTGCCTGGTGAATAACTGGGGGGGGGGGGGGGGGGCCGCACCCACCTTCCCGTGTTTGTTCGTCTTGTGAATGAGTTTATTATCACCTTGATGGTAGCTCAGAATCACTAATACTGCCAAAGCGCTGATAAGAAAGGAGTGCACGCTCACATTAACGGGGTGAAACTATTGGAGAGACAGAAGATGGGGGGACGGTGATAGCGAGTCATTTAAATTGGGGGGGTGCCTAAAAATTGTATGTGTGTGCGTGCATGTGTGTGCATGTGTGTGTTGAGGTCCCCCCTACTTCAAGTAAAAGAGAGAGATGGTTCCGCTTTTATATTATTCTTGGGGGTGGGGGTGGGGGGAGAGGACAGCAGGGTGGCCCCAAATTCTTTGGAGACAAATGGTCTATTTAGAGGCACAAACTTCAAAAGACCCCAAGGCTCCATTCTGAAGGACCAGCTGGCCAGGATCACTTTGCTGAGGCCGCATAGAAACCTTAAAAATAAGGAAACAAAAAAATCTAAACTTATGTGTGTGTGTGTGTGTGTGTGTGTGTGTATTTATATAATCGTTGAGTAATACGCAGAAATAGAGTCAGAGCTAGCCAGTAGATGAGGCGGCTTGGTAAATTTAACACGTTAACCATCAATGAACATTAAAGTGCTAATGATTCTGCTTCCCCTGTTGTCCCTGACATGGTTACTTATTTGATATTTACAACCACATTGCAGTCATCTGAAGTTAGGAAAGTCTCCAACAAATACTGATTATTAACTAACAGACGTGTTTAATTGCAAAATTATATATTGCCTACACTTTCAAATAGTGGTTTTTCTACATGTGGTTATTCTTTAGTATTTTAAAATATATTCATATGAATTCATGTTGGCATAAAATACACAGTTTCTTATGATGATGATTAGGACTTATATTATTCATTCATTCAGATTATCCTTGCAAGGGCTATAAAATTATAGGCTTTGCCATGTACATAACTTTTCTTTACAGCAATTTTCACAGTTTGTGGCAAATAAATATAAATAATATAAATATAAATATAAATATAAATATAAATATAAATATAAATATAAATATAAATATAAATATAAATATAAATATAATACTAAACTTTTTAGATTCACATACATGTGTTTTTTTAAGTACTTTTGATATTTTATTGAATGTATATTTCATTTAAAGCACAATTTGAACATTCTTGGCATTTTTCACCATTTTGGTTTGTGGCTTTTGTTGAAAAAGTTTCTCCGTGTGTTTTTAAATACAAACAGACTCATTACTTTTAAAGAACATAAGAAGTCATATGTAATATTATTGTCATTATGTCACAGGTTTTCCATTTATAAGTGGTTTTAAAATAGAAAGACTTCCTAATAATCTTATTTAGACAGTACCTCATGAAAAATATTACGAGGCATGACATACGGTTCAAGTTCTCAAACTTATAAGTCAGAAACAAACAAACAACCCCCCCCCCAACTATTAGCTGTTGAATGGGAAAGAGTTTGGCATAATTAAGATCCAGCATGAAAAGGGAATATTCCCTGAACATTATTATACCAAATATGCCATCAGTCAAACTGTGATTTTTTTTTAAATGAAACTATTTGTCGGAATGCAATTTAGAGATCCCGATAGGCTGCCCATTTTATTCCATTTATAATTAAGATAGTGTTTAAATCAGAAATGAATTCCACGTATGCATGTTCCATAGCCGAGCGTGGGACAATACGAATGCGCTGGCGTCTCATTTTATCAGAAATTGTGTCATAAGCGATAAGGTAAAAACGAGGGCTCCTCTTTATCCCAGCGAAAAATGGCACAGAGCGACCTCAATTGCCCCAATTCATTCTATATTTTCCGTTCTTTTTTAAAAAAAGAGTCTCTTCATTTTCCCTCTGTTCCATGATTAGCTTACACATAAGTGCATTATTAGAAAAATCACAAAGCAAAACCAGGGACCCTTGGGAGGGGCGCGTGTAGGTTCCTGGGATGGATGGATTCTCCTGTCATTTTCGGGGAGTCCCAGGAATAGCTCGCTAGCCAGGGCGGGCAATGACCTTCCTTTGAATGAGCTTGGTGGTTTTGAGGGAGAAACGAGGAGCGGGGAGAAGGCAGGGTTTACAACATCTGGCAATTGGTGTTCCTGAGCTGAGCTGAGGTTTTAAGGATGGAAACAGATTATTCCTGCAGAAGAACAGAAATAAAACAACAACATTCCGGAAGACTCAGTGGACTATTTAGAGTGATCAGGCGGTGCATGCGAACACTTGAGAAATTCCTGCTGATGCCTTTTCTCCTGAACGCCGTGCCTTCGGAGCGGTGTTTGCGTGTGAGGTCTCTCTCCGTCCAGGACAGTGGGCTGGCCGCTCTGGTGGTCCGCAGCTGTTTTGTCCTTCACACCGGCCTCTGCTCTCCCCTCCCCACAGCAGTGAGCGCTCTGCTGATGGGATTCTCTCCTTCAGAACTCGATGAAGTTCTGCCCACCCTTGGGAGGCATTGCTGGTCTGAGGGTCAGTCGAGCAAAACTGCATAGCAAGAGGGGAACTTCGGCAGCTGTAAAGAAAGGGAAACATTTGAGCCAGGGCAGTGCAGCAGGAAAAGGACCCGGCCCTGGCCAGTGTTGCTCAGTGGATAGAGCATCAGCCTGCGGATTCAAGGGTCCCAGGTTCGATTCCGGCCAAGGGCATGTACCTTGGTTGCGGGGACATCCCCAGGAGGGGGTGTGCAGGAGGCAGCTGATTGGTGTTTCTCTTTCATGGATGTTTCTGACTCTCTATCCCTCTCCCTTTCTCTCTGTAAAAAATCATATACATATATATATATATATATATATATATATATATATATATATATATATATATATAAAATAAATGGTAGTTTAAAAACAATAACATCCAAAATTGTGCTTCCAACTTAGCCGGTGTGGCTAAGTGAGTAGAGAGCATCGGCCTGTGGACCAAAGGGCAGTACTAAACAGAGATTCAGATAGAAACCTGACCTCCACTATGTCCCCACGCTAATATGTAATTCTAATCACACTTTAGGCTTCTCTCATGCTAGGGGTGTCGAACTCAATCAGAGAAGGGGCCAAAATCTAAAATCCAGCCTAAATCGCGGGCCGAATGGTTTACTGAACAGTCATAAACTGTCATTGTGATGGAAACGCAGCAGAGTGCAGTGATGACAGCGCGGTGCGGGCCACATTGCAAGGCCTGGCGGGACGGATTTGGCCCGCGGGACTTGTGTTTGACACATGTGTCTCATGCAGTATGTCTCTAAGGGACGCATTTTTTTGCATGTAGAGCCCCCCTCTCCCCCTTGAACAGCATGATAGCTCTGTACTTTCAGTACCAGTAGCTTCTAATGCCCCCATTTTATTGGTGGAAAAGGTGAAGTTTAGTCCAGGAGGTGTGGCTCAGTGGTTGAGCGTCAACTTATGAACGAGGAGGTCACGGTTCGATTCCCGGTCAGGGCACATGCCTGGGTTTTAGGCTCGATCCCCAGTGTGGAGCGTGCAGGAGGCAGCCGATCAATGATTCTCTCTCATCGTTGATGTTTCTCTCCCTCTCCCTCTCCCTCTCCCTCTCCCTCGCCCTCTCCCTCGCCCTCGCCCTCGCCCTCGCCCTTGCCCTCTCCCTCGCCCTCTCCCTCTTCCTCTCAACAGAAATAAAAAGATGAAGCTTAGAGGGATTATGTGATTTGCTCAAGGTGGCGTCACTCATAAACAGCAAAGGCAGAACTTGGACAATGTTTGCCAGACCATCCTTTCTATCTTTATTCCGTTACGTGCAGACAGCTTCCCATGGAAAGTCTCCATCAGAACCAAGGGTACACGTACACGATTCAGTTCAAGGGGCCCTTGTTGAGCTCTCACGTGGCAGGGACTTCCTGGTCTGAAAGGACCCACAGAACACGAGCCAAACAGACATGCTCCCTATCCTCCAGAAGCACTCTTTCCAGAGAGCAGAGGTTGGTTTCCACGGGAGACGTTTCAAGGTCCTTCAGTGATGAGAACAATCGTTTCTACATAAAACAAATCCACATCAATTAGTCCCAAAATGCCAAACCATGAGCTATAAAAACCTGCTGGAGTTGGACTCTCCAGAGAGTCACTTGGCAGCGAGAAACCACCCACCAGGAACCAAGATAATCGCCCGATCCCTGGACAGGGGGTGGGGAGGGAGAAGAGGAGGAGTAAGTGCCAAATGTGTGAAGCAATGCTCATCAAGAGAATCTGAGCTTTTGCATGCCTACATTTGACCCGAGGGATTTCTATTAAAACTCAAGGATTGGAACAAATTCTCCATCACCATGCCAACCAGCAATACCAGAAATTGGGGCCGTGACTCTGCAGAGGGCTCAGTTCTTTCTGCCTTCTTCCCTTTGTCCTGACAACCCGCTGAACTCAGAGGCCAGGGAAGATCAGGAAGTGGGCCTGAGTTTGGACGATGAGTCCTTAGCTAGTGGATATCCCACATTTTCCAAAATTCAACCACAACTGGAACTGTCCTATATAATAAAAGCCTAATATGCTATGTGTCTGGTCATCCAGTCAGCCATTCAACCAATCAAAGTGTAATATGCTAATAATATGCTAAGGTAGGGGTGTCGAACTCAATCAGAGAAGGGGCCAGAATCTAAAATCCAGCCTAAATCGCGGGCCGAATGGTTTACTGAACAGTCATAAACTGTCATTGTGATGGAAACGCAGCGGAGTGCAGTGATGACAGCGCGGTGCGGGCCACATTGCAAGGCCTGGTGGGACGGATTTGGCCTGCGGGCCTTGTGTTTGACACATGTGTGCTAAGGCCACTCATCTGCTCACTATGATGTGCACTGACCACCAGGGGGGAGATGCACCGACCTGTAGGCTAGCTTGTTGCTGGGGTCTGGCCGATTGGGAGTGAGCAAGATGGGCTGGAATCACCCTGGACCCTCCTGCTGGCCCTTCCAGGCTGGCCAACCTCCCAAATCCCTCTCCATCCCTGATTGTGCACCAGTGGGGTCCCTCGGCCTGGCCTGCACCCTCTTGCAATCCAGGCTGAGGAACTCCCCACCCTTAGTGCACAAATTTCATGCACCAGGCCTCTAGTTTAGATAATAAAGGATTATGAAATGGTTCTGAAAAAATGTTTAATATATATTTTTTGTTGATTTCAAAGAGGAAGGGATAGGGAGAGAGAGAGATAGAAACATCAGTGAGGAGAAGGAATCCTTGACTGGCTGCCTCCTGCACGCCCCACATTGGGGATCAAGCCTGCAACCTGGAATCAAACCATGACCTCCTGGTTCCTAGGTCGACACTCACCCAGTGAGCTATGCCAGCCGGGTGGTTCTGAAAATTTATATTTTCATACATTTCATGTATTTATGGGTCATCAAGATGAAGTTATAAAATCCAGCTTATCGGATGTTTATTGGATACCATCCAATATCTGACCGGTATGACTTGCTCAACTCTGTGCCACTCCTCCTGGCATTCAAGACGGAAGAGCTCCCCAATGGAAAAACGTATGGATGAGCTTCCATCCGTTTAAAGGGAAACTGTCAATTCTGAACAGGAACCGGAGCATCTGCTCAGGGTCCGGAAGGAAAGCATTGCTTACATAATTCATGGCAAACGTGTACCCGGCTTGGGGGTTAGGAAAATGCCTTGTTGCTTTTCTTGGCTCATCCGCGGATGGGATTCATCCAGTTGAATGTGTTGGCTTCTCGGTATTCAAAAGCAGGAGAGCCTCCGGAAATTCGGACACGTCCCTCCCACCCCTCCTGAGGAGCGAAGTGCCCTCCCCCACACAAACACACCACACACACACACACACACACACACACACACACCTCTCCCATCAACACCACATGTCGAAGCACACATTAAAATATGATTCTTTCTACCAAGAGAGCAGGGCTGTAGAAGATGCTTCTGCAAGTGGAGCATAACGTGGGCTCCTTCAGTAGGCATCAAAAAGAGGACTCCAGCTCCCTGACCGGTATAATCCATCTTTCTTCCCAGATAGTTCCTCCTTCTTCATTCCTTGTGCATGGAAATCCTCCATCTGGGCTAGGACACGTGGATCCTAAATGTCTGCCAATCAGATATTTGAATCGAACACTCATGGAAGGCTTGTTCATGTTTCTTTCTGCCAAGCTCTGGGTGGCTTTATATATATATATATATATATATATATATATATATATATATATATATATACTAGAGGCCAGGTGCATGAAAATTCATGTACTGGAGGGGGGTGTCCCTCAGCCTGGCCTGCCCCCTCTCATAGTCTGGGAGCCCTCAGGGGTGGGAGGCAACCTAGCATCAGGGGAAGGCGACACCCCATCACATCTCTGCCTCGGCCAGCCCTGGTTACCTGAGCCTCAGGTGGCCCTGGGCAGCTGGGCAGCAGCCATCTGAGGCTTGCTTACATCTCAGGTCGGCCCTGGGTAGCTATGGGGCTGAGGGACCAGGGGGGACTCTGGAGGCAGGCGTGTGGCAGGGTATGAAAGGAAAGCATTTCTTAAATAATTCAGGCCTGGCCTTGCTGTGTGCCTGACACCCCGACAGGGCTGAGGGGATTGGGCACCTCCATCTTGTGGCTGTGGGCACTGCCATCTTTGATGGCATGGCAGTCAATTAGCATATTCCCTCCTTATTGGCTGTGTAGGCTGCCATCTTTGAGGGCAAGGCAGTCAATTAGCCTATTCCCCCTTATTGGCTGTGGGGGCCACCATCTTTGTGACAGTGTGAGGGTAAATTAACATATTCCCTTTTTATTAGATAGGATTTTTACTAGAGACCTGATGCACAGAAAGATAGGCCTTCCTTCCCCCAGCTGCCAGCACTGGCTTCCTTCCAGCCCTGGCTTAGTCAGGAAGGATGTCCAGAATGATGTCCGGTCTAATTAGCATATTACCCTTTTATTATTATAGTTTTATTTCAGAGAAGAAGGGAGAGGGAGAGGGAGACAGAAACATCAATGATGAGAGAGAACCACTGATCGGCCACCTCCCACACACTTCCCACTGGGGATCAAGCCTGCAACCCGGGAATGTGCCCTGACCAGGAATCGAACCCAGGACCCTTCCATCTGCAAGGCCGACACTCTATCCACTGAGTCACACTGGATGACCTTGAATGTGTGGTTTTGGGTTGAGCTGAATATGCTTCTGGGAAAGTAGGGAGCTTGGGTTCCTTTTATTCCAGAATCCCTTTTCTATACAAATCTGAGAAATTGTAAAATTATCTAACATGCTACCCTTCATATTTCTTTAAGAATATTGTATATATTGAGCTGGTCTTACAATAAATAAAACTTCTCCTTTTGGCATTTTCTACGTTTGCCTCTAAGACACCCAAAGCTTCAGGTCCAAGGGCAATGATAGGTTCATTCCATGATCGCCACGGCTTCTGTGTTCTTTCTATCAGGAACACACGGTCGCTGGTCCTGCTGAGGAGGGGAAGCATGTGAAAAGCTCATGAGGAACCTGGGTGGGCATGATCGGAGGGGCTTCCCTGTGATAAAGATCAGTCGGGAAATTCCTTATAAGGCTCCACCTTGGAAAGTAAAACTCTCCGGAATCTTCCTCCGGGCCCTAAGGCAGATGTTTCTCATCAGCAAATCCTTTTACTCTTCGATCTGTGAGGCCCGTTAAGAACAGCTTTGGGAATTTCTGGGCGAGGGATGGCCAGGGCTCAAGTTCAAGTCCATCACGCTGAGTCTGCCAAAGCCATTCTCTGCGCTCGCTGCCAGATCCTGCCTGGGAACCAGCAACCTAGACTTCCTATCTGCACAGTAGGGATCATGCGCAAATGCTTCCACAAACAACAACAGATAGGACTTGGCTTTCCTTTAAATAAACAGAAACTTGATTTGCTTTCAAATCGGGGGTGTGGCCTTCAAGGGAATCTAACTTCATTTCCCATAAGCGATGGGTCACTGGGGTTTGAGAACGGCTCAGTGGCATGCGAGCAATGCTGTGATGATTTGCATAAAATCGTTTAATTGCTAACTTGCAAACGATTTTGGAAAAGGACAGGCCCTCAAATTATTTATGGGGCCCGTAAAACCAAAACCAGCTCAACTTCTGTGCATTATAGCCAATTGGGACTGGTGAGACTGTCAGGCAGGACGCGCCCTAGAGCCCCCCGAGGTTCCTCTCTGGCCCCGATCATGCACCGGTGGGGGTCCCTCAGCTTGGCCTGTGCTCTCTTATAATCCAGGACCCTTCAGGGGATATCACAGAGCTGGTTTCGGCCTGATCCCTGCAGGCCAGGCTGAGGGACACCACTGATGCATGAATTCTTGCACCGGGCCTCTAGTAAATTAGATCACACACATAGGTGAGTACTAAATGATAGAACGCCTATACAGGGCTGGATTCAGAAGGAACACAAAAACATTAGGGCCACTTCTTTCCCATAGCTGACATTCCAAGCATCGCTCAGAACCAACACCTTGTGAACACATCTTGTAATCTAGACAGCTTTGAGCCAGTTTGGTTTGGGCTGCAGAAAGATAGTCAAACAATGACACAGATTTAAACTTCCTCTTTCAAAAATTCCCAGCGGTGTGACCCTTCTTTCTGCCCATGGAGAGTTGTTCTTTTAAGAAAAAGAAAACTGCCTGGCCGGCATGGCTCAGTGGTTGAGTGTGAACCTATGAACCAGGAGGTCACGGTTCGATTCCCAGCCGGGCACACGCCCTGGTTGTGGGCTTGATCCCCAGTGTGGGGCGTGCAGGAGAGCTGATTAATGATTCTCTGTCATCATTAATGTTTCTCTCTTCCCCTCTCCCAATCTCTCTGAAATCAATACACACACATTTAAAAATGAAAAGAAAAGTCCCTTTTTTTTGTCCCCTTTGGAAAATGGTCAAAGGAACACCAGATAATGCAAGATTACAATTCTGCCACCAGAAGGTATTGCCTAGGCTTTGAGCAAATCTGCCACTATTTCTGTCAATAAACGTTGCCAGGTCAGTGGCAAAAAAGGTTTGGCACACTTGAGTGAAGGGTCAGTGGCGAAAGAAGCTGCCATATTGAAGGTGTTGGCCAAGAGACAGCGAGACTCGCCCGTGGGAAATGGATTGTTTGCGCAAGAATAAAAGGTGTTTTGTTGCGAAAGCAATTCTATAAAGACCGTTCCTTTAAGAGATATTGCTCACTTCTTTCCAAAAATGCCAGGAAAGCTGGAGTGAGGGGAATAAAGGGAAGATAAAGGGAAGAAGAGATTGCATTTGAGAAGCCTACCGCTGTTCTCTAAGCAATTAAACTCCCCCTGCAGTGTCAAGAAGTGGGGTGACATCATAAGTATCCCCCCCAAAAAATGACTGCCTGTGCATTGTCTCACTGCTCCATGCTTTCCTCTTCCAAAGAGCTACACCTGAAGACTTAGATGTTTGTGAAACAGGTTTAATTCACCAAGAACATCCATTGAGAACACACCCGTGGGACACACACATGTTGCATGGCAACTGTTGCACAGACATGGCCACAGGCAGGTGACATATATGATGGTGTCCTTGTCTTCCATGATCACTTTGTATCCAAAGAGAGATGTGCTGACGATGCTTAATTAAATACAATATAATCGAACATGCATCCATGCTTACACTGAGTGGCCAGATGATGATGATCTCTGAACGCATAATCATTTGGCCACTCAGTGTATATCCTATAGAATAAAAGGCTAATATGCAAATGGTCCCCTCGACCAGGAGTTTGACCAGCAAGCAGGCTGGCCAACCGCCCATGTCCCTGCGCCCTGGCCAGGCTGGCTGGACCCCACCCATGCACGAATTCATGTATATATATATATATATATATATATATATATATATATATATATATATATATATATAATATATATATATATATATATATATATATATATATATATATACACTAGAGGCCTGGTGCATGAAATTCGTGCATGGGGGTGTGTGTCCCTCAGCCCAGCCTGCACCCTCTCCGGTCTGGGACCCCTCGAGGGATGTCCAACTGCCTATTTAGGATACGGTCTAAACGGGCAGTCGGACATCCCTCTCACAATTTAAAAAAGAAAAACAGAATGACCTTGAGTTCTCCCGTCAAATGGACCCCTGGCCTCCACCGTCTAGCTTGGCGGGTCTCTGACTGGAGATTCTATTTTATTTCTATGTCTTCCACCCCTGGACTCGCCCCTACCCCTGAGCGGCCCTCCGTTGCTCCAAGGCTATTGTATGTCTCCCTCGGATGCTTAACAAGGGTGGTTCTCCATCAGATGGATTGCCTTGTTGCTAATTGTAGTGAAAACGGGGAGTGGGGGGGAGGGGTTAGGCGTGGGCCGAGTCCTTTGGGGAAAAAAAGAAAAAGAAAGAAAAGAAAGAATCCATTTCCACACCCGCATGTTTGAAAGAATCCTCCAGCAAATACTCCTTCGGTTTCCTTGTATTCAACTGTACACGCTTTTCTTGGAGAAGATCTCATTGTGCATTTCTCTGGACTTCAAGGCTGCTGCCTCTTAACTTTGAGAATCTGAACACCCTTTCATTTATTATTTTTTTTCCAACGTCAAGGAAAACAGAAACAAAACAAAAAAACAAAACAAAAACAGAAGGCGACTGGATGCTGACAGATGCGCTCTCCTGGAAGGAGGGGGGGTCCTTCTCGCCCAGTCCCATGCTTCAGCCCAGCTCCCCCCCCCCCCTCCAGGGGCACCCAATGTGTGTGATCACCCCATTCTTGAGCATCTCTGGCCACGCTTTATTGTGATCTCTTTGGGGGGACAAAGAACAGGAGGAAAATGGCATCTTGCATTTTTGAATAATACTAGAAAGCTTCTCCTTGCATTCCTCCGAGGGGAGCCAGCAGGGGCCTGCTCACAGGAAGCTGGGATCCTGGGAGGAGGAGGAGGAGGAGGAGGAGGAGGAGGAGGAGGAGGAGGAGGAGGAGGAGGAGGAGGAGGAAGAGGAGAAGGAGGAGGAGGAGGAGGAGGAGGAAGAGGAGGAGGAGGAAGAGGAGGAGGGGAGGAGGAAGAGGAGGAGGAGGAGGAGGAGGGGTAAGAGGAGGAGGGGGAGGAGGATGCTTTGACTGAACCCCTCATACTTTGCAGCGGCCCTGGAGGAGCTGGCCGCATAATGGACTTGCACAGGAGCGCGAAGCAATTGGCAATTAAGTGGTTTGAAGGGGTCCTTCTGGGCCTCCGTGAAAGGCTTCAGGTGTGAAACGCTTGTGTTCAAGAGGCCCCAGCAGAATGGAAGGCTGCTTTCAGCGCCCCCCTTGTCCTTCCCAGAGAAGAGGCGGGGGTTGGGGGGGGGGAGACACAAGAACGGGGTGAGCAAGGACACTCAAGAGCAATTTGCTATTCAACAGCTGAATGGCGGGCCCGCTCTCTCCCCACCCCACCCCCCAGTCCTTGGTGTGGGGCTGCTGAGGGGGGCAGATTGGGGATGGCACAAGCAGTTCCAGGCACAATGGCAGATCAAGAGAGAGGCAGGGGAGAGGAGGCCTGGAGAATGGCCGCCTGAATGGGGGGAAGGCGGCTTGATTGTTAATTGTGGGTAAATGGATGGCGAGCATGAAAAGGGTTCATGGGATCCTTTAAAGCTATACCCAAGCAATAAGGACGGAGCTGGGGGGAGAGGGGGGAATCAGGTCGGGCCTGACCCCCGGGAGGGTTGTAGGAGTGCATCTGGCCCACTTGAGAAAGTAAATTGAGAGCCTATTCCAAAAGGTAGGCAGATGTGCGTGTGCGTGTGTGTGTGCGTGTGTGTGTGTGTGTGTGTGTGTGTGTGTTCAAATCCCACAGCTCGCAAGGAAGAAAAAGAAAGAACCACAAAAAAAATAAATAAATAAATAAAGTAAAAACAATCGGGCAACTCCACACACAGCCCATGGACTTGAAAGCCTACCAGGCCTGCCTTTGGAGTATTAGTCAATAGGGCCAAGATAATACGCAATCGGGATGCCGCCGCCGAATAGATAAATATTTAAAATATGACTTTTTGCCGAAGAATGCGGCGAGGGCGGAATGTATTTGCCGCGAAGCCGGCGCCAGGGGAGAGGGAACTTCAAACGCCCTCCGTGAAGGATATTGTTCCCTCAGTTCTGTGTCCCGTCACTTCTCCTCGCCTGACCTTTCCTTGCAAACGTATTGATTTTTCCCTCACCCGGCCATGCTTTGCAGAAGAAAAAGGGGTATTGAGTCTTTGAGCCGCTCGCCTATCACTATTGTACACGCGTCCTTAAAGGTGAAGGAGCCCCTTTCAGGGGCCGGCGGTGAGGCTGACAATGTGATTAGGACTGGCTGAGGACTTTTCATTTGAAAGGGAGGAGGGCACACGCATCCATCCGGGGAAAGACACAGAGGCAGACTCGGCTCCGATCCGGTTGTCTTTTAAATGTTTGAAAGTAGACGCTACGGGACAATTTTATCCAGCGAGACTGGGCTTCTCTCATTTTTTGATGATTTCTTTTCTGAATATATGCTTTTTTAAATATATGTTTTTATTGATTTCAGAGAGGAAGGGAGAGGGAGAGAGATAGAAAGAGCAATGATGGGAGGGAATCATGGATCACCTGCCTCCTGCACACCCCACACTGGGGATGGAGCCCGCAACCCGGGCCTGTGCCCTTGACTGGAATTGAACCTGGGACCCTTCAGTCCACAGGCCAATGCTCTATCCACTGAGCCAAACCGGCTAGGCGTAAATATATACTTTCTATCCAATACACAGATAATATCAGAGTTCTCTAGTATGGGATTTTATTTTTATATTTTCCAGTACTCTGGTTTCCAGCAGGGGCATGGTTAAAATAGAAATACCCCAACAGTTATGCTACTGAGTCTAAATGTTTGACTCATACCATGTAACATGTAATGATTGATGCAAAGGAAGATATGCAGTTTAAACCTGGATCTGTTTGCTAGTGTGGCTCAGTGGTTGAGTGTCAACCTATGAACCAGGAGGTCACAGTTGGATTGCCAGTCAGGGCACATGCAGGTTTGATCTCCAGTGTGGGGTGTGCAGAAGGCAGCCGATGATTGATTCTCTCTCATCATTGATGTTTCTATCTCCCTTCTGCTCTGAAATCAATAAAAATATTATTTCAAAACAAAACAAATAAAAAAACATAGATTCTCTTCATCTGACACTAGAGGCCCAGTACATGAATTTGTGCACGGGTGTGGTCCATCCAGCCCGATCGTGGGGAAGTGGGGGGCAATCAGGGGTGAGGGCAGCTGGGTGGAGGGGCCGAGGGCAGTTGGGCAGCTGGCCCCACCCCCTGGTTGAACTCTGAGTCGAGGGGACAATTTGCATATTAGCCTTTTATTGTATAGGATACCATCCCTATCATGTTGGATCGATTGCTTGTGTCTAAATTCTCGAACACACCCTGTGGTCGACATATGGGACCATTTTATTGTCTAGCCTTCCTCGTTGATTCCACTGTAGCCCCATTTGTCTACATTCGCCTCCTGATACATTTTCCTCGCCATCATTCCATCTGCAGTTCCTTGGCCAAGGCTGCCATATAAGATCTTAATAAAACATGGCAGACAGAAGCTGATGGTTGCCAGAGGGGATGGGGGACAGGGAGAGGATGGGTGAAAGAGGTGAAGGAGAATATAGCCCATCATATTGGAATAAGTTTGCAGGATGAATACCAGATTTAATGTGGTGATCGTATTGTAAGGTTTATACGTAAATGTTGAATCACTATACTCCTAAAACTGGGATTGATATCATATGTCATCCTTGGTGGTGTGGCTTAGTTGGCTGGGCGTCATCCCATTCCCATCGGGGCACCTGCCTGGGTTGCAGGTTCGATCCCTGGTCTGGAGGCAACCATAGATATTTCTCACATTGATGTTTCTCTCTCTCTCTCCTCCTCCTCCTCCTTCTCATCCTTCCTCTCTCTAAAAAAAATCAATAAGAACAATAATAAATACATATCATATACCAACTAGATTTGATTTTTAAAATTAAATAAAGATAAAGAAAGCAACAGTTGAAAATAAAGATGGCGGACAGGAAAAAAAAAATGAAGCAAAAATGGTAAGACCCCAATAAAAAGTAAGTCCTGTACTTTGAGGGGTTTCTATCAACTCAAAATGTTGTCTCAAATCCCCAGACAAAATATATGTACAGCCAGCCAACCAGCTGTTCCAGCTGTTCCATAGTCAGCCTTTTTTTTTAGTCTAAATGGAAGAGAAAAACCAATGAAGCTTTGTTTTTCTTTCTTTTTTGTTTTTTTAATGTGCCACCTTCCACTGTAGACCCTAATCCCCTCCAAGGAATCCTCGGGGAAACAAATACTGTAATTCTGGAAATTCAATTTGCTTTTTGGAAAATTGTACAAAACACGAGAGAGCTAAAATATTGCCCGGAGTTGAGGCTGTCTCTCTCGTGGAGAGAATTCCTCCAAGGATGTTAAGACACTTTCCAAATGGTTTTCTTATTTCCACGGCACACCTGCTTTTCCATCATAATATGGCTCGTGTGTCTTTTACTTGTCTTTGTTTAGGTAATTATGGAAGTTTACAAATACTCCTTAAAATATAATTACTGTGGATTTGCCAAGCTTTCCACCACAGTTTTTGAATTGTGTTGTATACATTCAACGGTGTTGGGTTTAAATCATTAGCATTTGCTCCTGCAGAGCTCAGTAACAAAATTGTAAATGTCAGGATTTCTTTTCTGAATTTATAATGACTTTTTTCTTTTTTACTTCCAACCCTTAACCCACCATCTTTTTATTTTTATTTTTAATCCTCACCCAAAGATATTTTTCCATTGATTTTTAGAGAGAGTAAAAGAGAGAAGGAAAGACAGAAAGAAACTTCAATGTGAGAGAAACACATCGATTGGTTGCCTCCTGCTTGTGCCCTGACCAGGGCCCGGGCCTGGAAGTAGCCTGCAACCATAGTAAGTGACCTTGACCATAATTGAACCTGGGACCCTTTGGTCCACAGGCTGACCTTCTGTCTACTGAGCCAAAGTGGCTGGGACAACCCCCCATCTCCAACATCCCCTGAGGAAGTCCCAGATTCTGGGGTCCCAGAATCCATGCACTGGGCCTCTAGTACACATATAAGATCTTTGGTTAATCCCTTCTCGCCCTCCCCCTGCCCCCCTGCCTGCTGAGATTCTTCAGTCTGTTTCATGTTTCCATACCTGTGATTTCCATTCCTGCATTGAGCATCTGCCCCCTGGTGGTCAGTGCATGTCATAGCTACTGGCCCCTCGCTTAGGCTTTTATATAGATAGATAGATAGATAGATAGATAGATAGATAGAAATGCAAGTCAGGCTACCAGCCTCTTGGTCTTGGTGTCTGTGGCAAGTTACCCTTTACTCATCCCATCTGTGACACTGCACTTCTCTTTGTTAGTATCTTTGGAAGGCCTATGGCTTTGCTTCTTGTCAACACCTACTCATCAAATCAAAATAGATTATGTATTTACAGCTGCCTTAGCACACAGAGCACCGCACTTTTAAAAAAGATATATTTGTTAATTTCAGAGAGGAAGGGAGAAGAAGAGAGAAAGATAGAAACATCAATGAGGAAAGACAATCAACGATGGGCTGCCTCCTGCATGCTCCACACTAGGGATTGAGCCTGCAACCCCAGCAGGTGCCATGACCGGGAATTCAACCATGACCTCCTGGTTCTTAGGTTGATGCTCAAACGCTGAGCCTCACCATCTGGGCCAGAGCACCACAATTAATTAATTTATGTGTCAGTTTCCTCATCTATGAAATGGGTGCCATAAGAGTACCATTTCCAGTGGAAACCGGTGTGGCTCAGTGGATAGAGCGTCGGTCTTCGGGCTGAAAGGTCCCAGGTTCGATTCCGGTCAAAGGCATGTACCTTGGTTGCGGGCACATCCCCATTGGGGGGGGGGGGGCATGCAGGAGGCAGCTGATTGATGCTTCTCCCTCATTGATCTTTCTAACCCTCTATCCCTCTCCCTTTCTCTCTGTGGAAAATCAATAGAATATGTTAAAGAAAAAAGAAAAAGAAAAAAAAGGGTACCAGCTCAATAGGGTGCCTATGGGGCCTGCAAAAGGCAATTCACATCAGCTGCTCTGCACAATAGGAGACGCTCACTGCTCTTAGCTATTTGCATCCTCAACGTCTCAGCCACGCTGACCATGTCACCATTTCCTCGGTGGCCTTCCGGAAGCCGCAAAAGCAAACTTCCCGTCTCAATATTCACGCGCATAGAGCCCTGCATTGTGAGCTGATGGAGTGGGAGCTCCACGCAGGAGAGTGCATTAGCAGAACCAACATTCTGAAACCCCCAACTCCGCCATCAAAGACAGCACTCCAGCTCTCCAGTCTCAGCGGCGAGGAGGAAGATGCTGGGGCTCCCACGGGCCTCTGAGGACTTTGAAGCCCCTTTCAAAGGCTCCGCAGCGCCCGGCCGCACACACCCTCACACGCGTGCGCGGCCACCCGGAGACAGGCACTTTACATATCACACCGACCGCGGCGTAGTGTCATCCCTCAAGGCCTTGAAATGTGTCAGGGAACCCTTTGGTGACTCTGCTTTCATTTCAATGCATAATCGGAATACTTACCGGGCAGAGCTGGTAAGAGAGAGAGAGAGAGGGGGGAAAAAAAAATAGTTCCAGGGAGTGGAATCTTCTCTTGATCTCAGAGCTGCTGTGTGAGCTCTGAACGTGGAGAGGGGCCTGAGCATGTGATTCGTGAATTAATAAGCTGTAAAGAGTGATATGAAGCTGAGCCCTGGCCGGGAGGCTTAGTGGTTAAGCATAGCTCTGTGCACTGAAAGGTCACTGGTTCAATTCCCCAGCACATGCAGGGCTGAGGGCTTGATCCCCAGTTGGGGGGGGTGGGGGGGGGGGGGCGCGGGGCGTGCAGGAGGCAGCTGATCAATGATTCTCTCTCATCGATGTTTCTAACTCTATCTCTCTCTCTTCCTCTCTGTAAAAAAAAAAAAAAAATCAATAAAATAAAAAATGAAAGAAGAATAGAATCAAAAAGACGTCCACGGACCACCTCCATCCCTGGCATTGGCCTAGAAGACTTAGTTGGGACTAGAAATAGCAGTGAGAGCCTGGTACGGGGTCCGCCCCCATTGGAAGGGTCCCGCAACCCACTCTGAGCCCCAATGGATGTGCTCCGTGGACGCCTTCCAAGATCCACTCCCTCTAATGCCTCTGAGTTAAATCTAAGCCACATAACAAAGTGCTCTCTTCCCACAAATCTCTGTTTTCCTGCAGCGGGGGAGCCAGGGCTGTAACTCAGACCACAAATTGTAAGCCAAGGTGGAGAAATGGTCCAGGAGGCAAGCGGGAGATCTCCAATGGGCTGGAACAAAGAGGGCGGGGGGAGGGGAGGGCGGCCGGTGGAGATTAATCTTATTAGGATCGTATATCATGAGGGTGTCAGGTGTGAAAGCAAACGAATGGCCTGTGTTTATCTGAGCTCAACCGTGCGGGTTCAACCAAACGCTCACTTCCCGGAGCGTTTTGGTTTGTTGTTGTTGTTTATTTACTTATTTTTTTAACCTGTAATAAATTGGCCAAGTCTTTATAGAGCGTTGATAATAAAGCACAGTGATGTTCAGTTAAGAGATTCGTTGCTGGTTTTTTGATGCAACCACTTCTCCACTTTCTGTCTCTCTCTCTCTCTTCCTCCCTCCCGCCCCCCTTCTCTCTCTCACCGTTTCCCTCTCTTGTTTTTATCACAGCTGATTCGCAAAGCCCTTTGGAAAGATGAAGTAGGTAGAAATCAAAATAAATGGATTCTATTAAAACCGGCAATGCATCAACTCCTTGATAAAGTGATTAATAAACAGCTTAGGATGGTGATTGATTAAACTCTTTAATCAAAGTGCTAAACTGGCTTCATAACGGAGACTTCCAGCGTGTTCGGAGCGAGCATTCTCCCCACCGGAGCTTGGCCGCTGTTTATGTAACTTTTTCAAGTGGACACCCCGGGTCGGAGCTGCTGAGAGCCGGGTTCTGGAATGAGAAAGGCTAATAAAGCATCGCAGGCCGCATTCGCCGCTGAGACGTGACGGTGAATTATCGCAGCCCTCTGCCAGGCAAAAGGCATTTTCCAGAATACGGAGCCTCTTCACCCAATAGGTTCTTTGCTTGGCAAAATTCTGATGGCTTGAGAAGAGACTTTCTTATTCCCTAAAGATAGTTGTAGTTTTTTTTTCTTTTTCTTCTTTTTTGTAAATATATTTTATTGATAGCAGAGAGGAAGGGGGAGGGGAAAGAGAGAAACATCGATGATGAGAGAGAATCATGGCACTTCTCACACCAGGGATTGGGCCTGCAACCCGGGCGTGTGCCCTGACCGGGAATGGAACTATGACCTCCTGGTTCATAGGTCAGTGTTCAACCATTGAGCCACACCGGCTGGGCTCCCTGAAGGTGGTTTGATTTTCATTTTATTTTTTTAAATATATTTTATTGATGTTTTACAGAGAGGTAGGGAGAGGGATAGAGTTAGAAACATTGATGGGAGAGAAACATCGATCAGCTGCCTCCTGCACACCCCCTACTGGGGATGTGCCCGCAACCAACGTACATGCCCTTGACTGGGATCGAACCTGGGACCTTTCAGTCCGCAGGCCGATGCTCTATCCACTGAGCCAAACCAGTTAGGGCGGTAGTTTGATTTTCATTAGAACTGGCTATGTGTCACCAAATATATGTGATTCTCAGCATCATTTTTGACAAAAGTAATCACTGCTCACCAATGTCATAAGCCATTTGACTCCTGACAGAGAGTGACACCAAAAGACACCTTTTCAAAACCTGGTCCCCAAAGGTTAAATAAAACACTTAGTAAAGAGTTGAGCTTGGCCCGGCCAGCATGGCTCAGTGGTTGAGCCTTGACCTATGAACCAGGAGGTCATGGTTTGATTCCTGGCCAGGGCACATGCCTGGGCTGTGAGCTTGATCCCCAGTGGCGGGGGGGGGGGCGCCTTGCAGGAAGCAGCCGATCCATGCCTCTCTCTCGCCATTGATATTTCTATCTCTCTCTCCCTCTCCCTTCCTATCTGAAAGCCATAAATATATACAATATA
Source organism: Pipistrellus kuhlii (assembly GCF_014108245.1). Taxonomy (NCBI): domain Eukaryota; kingdom Metazoa; phylum Chordata; class Mammalia; order Chiroptera; family Vespertilionidae; genus Pipistrellus; species Pipistrellus kuhlii. Next base: position 3,245,539 of record NW_023425543.1, on the reverse strand, counting down.
TAATTTTTTTTATAAATCCTCAATATATTTTTTTTTTTAAAAGAAGAGTTGATTGAGCTTGCCCTGGCCAGGTAGCTCAGCTGGTTAGAGCATCATCTCAATATCTCCATACATCAAGGTTGTGGGTTTGATTTCCGGTCAGGGCACCTACAAGAATCAAGGAATGAATGCACACATAAGCAAAATAACACTATATATATATATATATATCCCTTCCTCTCTCTCTCTCTCTCAAGTCAATCAATCAATAAAATACTATTAAGCACATTTACAGGTTGTGCCCTCTCTCGCCAGAATTCTTACCAGCTCTCAAAACTAAAATTCTGTACCCCTTCAACCATGAATTCCCATTTCCCCCTCCTCCCAGTCCATGACCACTACCACCTTGCTTTCTCTCTCTAGCATCTGACTACTTCAGAGACCTCATAAAAGTGTAATCATGAGAAAGACTCCGTGTCCGAAAGGGTCCGCCTACAGAATTTACATGTTCACAGAAGCCATGAGGCTTTGCAAAAGTTGGAAAAAACGGCAAACAGCTAGACCTAGAGTCTTTTACTCCCCCCTTCTCTCCCTGGGACCAGGCGTCACGTGAGAAAATCTCCATAGCTCGATCAAAGGCGGGCGTGAAGGGCAGAGGGACTGGGGGCCCGGGGAAAGGCCTTGGACCTGCCTGACAGAGTCTCAGAAGGAGAGTCAATAAAACTCTAAAATCAATGTGCTGCTGACGCACCAGAGAGCATCACCGAATTGGCCAGTGTTGCCACGGGGATCTGGGCCTGACCCACAGCCCCGGCCCTGACCGCTCCCTTCCCCCCTGGTGCCAGGGGTCTGAATCGGATAGAATCTTGGGAAACAGCAGATCTTTGTGGAAAAGGTGACAGAAATTCTGTTTGTACTGATTTTATTTTAAAAACTAGAGACTCAGTGCATGAAATTTGTGCACTGGATGGGTCACTAGTGGCTGCTGGCCCACAGCCAGGGCCTCCCTCCCTTTCTCAGCTGGCCACGACCCCTGGTCCAACTCCCAACTTCAAGACAACCTCCCAGTCAAGGAGACAGTTTGCATACTACACTTTTATTAGATAAGATAAACGAGATGGGGAAATTTTACAAAACGGAAAAAAACCTTAGACACATTAGAAATGGCCTAGACCAGTGGTTCCTAATAATGGGGCACATGCTCTACTGGGGGGCAATGTGATGTCTAAAGGGTGTAATTTGAGAATGAGTTATTAACAGCGAATTTTTTGCATTTCTCATGGTTTTAGGGCCCTCATTTACAGTCTATAAATGTATATTGTGACATATTCATACATTTCAGTTCTCTGTTACATTTTTGAAACTTTATCTGCTATTTTTCATGTTGCTTCATATTATTGTTATTTTTTAACCATTTCTTACTGATTCTTCCTCAGACCTTCCACTGTCCTTTGGTTCTTTTATTTTTCTCTCTCCTGGAGGCCATGTTCTTTGGAAGCTTTTTAGACCACGTTAATGGCCTTTGGGACTTCCTCCATGTGAATAGGGCTCACTTTTTGAATAATGAAAATGATAGGTCACAGGGCAAAGGTCATCAGGATGATAGAGATGCTTAGGTGGGGCGTGGCCAAAGAAAGATTGGGGCTCACTGACCTAGCATCACCCCAAATAACAGTGAAATGCATCTATTTGTTTTCTGTGCATATTGGCCTGACTGGGACAGTTGTGTTGATGTATATGTTGGTTTGTTTCTCTATTAATGAAATAACAGTATTTCTTGCCTCGCCTTGGTGCAGCTCTCTGCGAACATCCTTTTAATCGCTGTGTAAGTTCCCTTGTAATATAGTTTATTAAAAACCCTCCTATTATCGGAGCTTTGAATTGTTTCCAATATTGAACTGAGGATCTCCCTATGTGAAACTTTGAGGAATGTTCTGCATTATTTCCTTAAATACTGTGATCTACACTGAGTTGCCAGATTATTATGATCTCTGAACACATAATAATCTGGCCACTCAGTTATATATATATGTATATGTTAGAGACCCGTTGCATGAATTCATGCATGGGTGGTTGGCCAGCCTGCCTGCTGGTCAAACTCCTGGTTGAGGGGACAATTTGCATATTAGCCTTTTATTATATAGGATATACACTGAGTGGCCAGATTACAAACAAATGGGCCTTTAAGGTTCCCCGATGATCCCCCAAAATTCAGAGGGGAAGAACGGTTCTGTAAAGAAGGGATCCTTTAGAATTGCTTAGTCCCAGCTGGTGTGGCTCAGTGGATAGAGCATCTGCCTGTGGACTGAAGGGTCCTGGGTTCAATTCCAGTCAAGGGCACATGCCCAGGTTGAGGGCTCGATCCCCAGTTGAGGCCATGCAGGAGGCAGCCAGTCAGTGATTCTCTCTCTCATCATTGATGTTTCTCTCTCTCTCCCTCTCCCTTCTTCTCTGAAATCAATAAAAGTATATTGGCAGGCAGGGGTTTGGGAGGGGGAGATAATTGTTTAGCCAAATAGCGCCTGAGATGGTGGTGTCTGCTCTTTGGCCGAGGTTGTCAGATCAGGAACCACCTTTACTGGAAATAAATCGCATCGCATCATTTTCTTCCCAGATGTCTCAATTCAGCTGTTTAATCTGAGAGAAATGACATATTTAAGAGCAGAGAACAAACTCTTGGGTCATCAGGTTTGGAAAAATATGAAAGATATTTCATCTCCATTTCATTGCTTCCATCTGATAATCCTTTGTGTACACTGTAATTTCAGGCTAATTTGAAGCATAGAAAATAGAAACCCTTACAGGTAGGTGTGCCTTGGAGTGACATACAGATGGCAGCAGACTAAGGAATTTGTTTAGAAATAATATGTTTTTTTGTAGTGTCAGGCTTAATAACTGGCCCAAAGCATATGTGTACGTGTTTTCTCAGCATTTCCAAAGGAAAAGGTCACGCAATTTCCACGACTGGCCGAGTAATGTAGTCTGTTTGGTCAGAAGAGAAACGAGGTAAGGCAGGGACAAAAATAGTTTAGAAAACCATGCATGCTTTCAACTAAGAATACCTGAAAGTAAGAAAAATAGAAATCTTTATTTTTGCTGAACTCTATTTCAGTTCTATGCCCTGTAAATGCAAATGGGACATGCACACAGTCAGAGAAATGTTAGGACTAAAACACATTGAATTTAATAAAAAACTAACCCGAATGCTTACCTAAGAACAATGAATGCACGTCTGTGATTAGAAAACCATAAAAACACATTTAAAAACATACAATGCACTGAAACCAGTTTGGATCAGTGGATAGAGCGTTGGTCAGCGGACTGAAAAGTCCCAGGTTCGATTCCTGTCAAGGACATGTACATTGGTGGCGGGCACATCCCCAGTAGGGGGTGTGCAAGATGCAGCTAGTCCACGTTTCTCTCTCACTGATGTTTCTAGCTCTCTATCCCTCTTCCTTCCTCTCTAAAAAAATCAATAAAATATATTAAATAAATAAATAAATAAATAATAAAAATATACAATGCCAGCCCTAGCCGGTTGGCTCAGTGGATAGAGTGTCGGCCTGCGGATTGAAGGGTCCCAGGTTCGATTCCGGTCAAGGGTATGTACCTTGGTTGCAAGCTCCTCCCTGGCCCTGGCCCTGGTCAGGGCTCATGCAGAAGGCAACCAATCAACGTGTCTCTCTCACATCAATGTTTCTCTCTCTGCCTCTCCCCCTCCCTTCCATTGTCTCTAAAAATCAATGGAAAAAAATATCCTCGGGTCAGGATTAAAAACATTTAAAAAACAAACACATATAATGCCATAAAATGATTACCACCCCCATAGCGATAGATTTTGGTTGCACTGTTTATGACTAAATGGGCAAAACACCAAAGTGTATGTTGTTCAGTATTTCTCAAAGTGTGGTCTGCGGAACCCCAGGGGTGCGGGAAGAGTCTGGTGGGGGTACGCGTTGCACCGGAGTTTGGTGGGGATATGCACTGCACCGTGCTTAGCTGCGCCTCATTTTACATCCTCATGAGTACAAGGGGTCCTCAGTGTTATGAAAATTATAGAAGGGGTACACATATGTCAAAAGTTTGGGAAACACTGTATGATGTCCACCCAACCCAGTCACACCATCAGGGCCCAGTGAAGTCTAGGTATTGGCACACAGGGAAAGTGTAAAGGGAGGAGCACAGTGGGAAGAGTCTGACATCAAGGAGGGAACCATACACCCAAGAAACAAAATTTAAAAAAAAATAAAGGACTTGCCCCAGCAGGTATGGCTCAGTGGCTAGAGCATCGGCCTGCAGACCAAAGCATCCTGATTCAATTCAGGTTAAGGGCGTCTACCTGACCTGTCACATGTAGAACTAAATATTCACCTTGAAGAAGGGATGGCATAAGACTCGAGCAAAGATTGTGAATTGTCATGATCTGGAAGCTTTGCCCAGATTTTACTGTTGGTTGATATGCATTTTGAAGAACAGGCGGTTTCCTTTCAAAGGCTTTTGTCTTAATTCCCGGCTTTTTCAGCTCAGCTTTCATCTCTAGATGACTACCACGAAGGAGATGCTCGCGCACAGCGGCGATGGCTCTGCCCGCCTTGATTTGTCCTCTGAGTTATTTAAAAGTCAGCTTGGTGGCATTGTAGAGGGATCACAGTTCACCATTTCAAAGAGAGAGGTGCAGCAGGGGAGGCGGGAGGGGAATTCCCTCCCCGTCTCAGGAAGTCACTCTCCAGCCCGGAGTTCAAATAACACCTGCCTCCATCTTGAAAGAAACCCTACTAATTACTGCGATCCAAGCAAACTGTGAGCTCACCTCTAAAAGTGGCCCTTTTTGGTGGCTGCGTTGGTTCAGATGAAATGCTCCTTGGGCCAGTCCGCACTCAGGAGCCATCTGCGGGGCTGGGCATTTTCACATACCCCTCGGTTCTACAGAACAATGAGCCCTCGCCAGCTCATTTCTCTCATTACGGAATGCAAATTGCCTAGCAGAATCCACAGGGTGTGAGAAGACACTTAGCCAGCAGACCTTGCACATGCGCTTATAGAGGCGACCCAGCCTCAGGCTCCATCGGAGAGGCATTCAAGACCACAGCACAGCCGAAACCGGTGTGGCTCAGTGGATAGAGCGTCGGTCTGCGGACTGAAAGGTCCCATGTTCGAATCCGATCCAGGGCATGTACCTTGGTTGCAGGCAAATCCCCAATAGGGGGTGTGCAGGAGGCAGCTGGACAATGTTTCTCTCTCATCGATGTTTCTAGCTCTCTATCCCTCTCCTTTCCTCTCTGTAAAAAATCAGTAAAATATATTTTTTTAAAAAGAAGAAAGAAAGAAAAAAAAAAAAAGACCACAGCACAGACGGGGCAAACTGTGCAGTGTGGTTGGAAGGATGATGGCCTGAAGTCAAAATGTTGGTGGAGATGTGTAGATTACTGCTCCCATGAGCCATATATATATATATATATATATATATATATATATATATATATATATTGATTGATTTCAGAGACGAAGGGAGAGGGAGAGAGAGCTAGAAACGCCTGTGATGAGAGAATCATGAATCAGCTGCCTCTTGCACACCCAACCCTGGGGATGGAGCCTGCAACCCAGGCACATGCCCTTGACCAGAATCAAACCCAGACTCTGCTGGCCATCTTGTGTCCATATGGGGGCAGCCATCTTTGACCACATGGGGGCAGCCATCTTGTGTGTTGGAGTGATGGTCAATCTGCATATTACTCTTTTATTAGATAGGATAGAGGCCTGGTGCATGGGTGGGGGCCAACTGGTTTGCCCTGAAGGGTGTCCCAGATCAGGGTGGGGGTTCCCCTGGGGCATGTGGTGGCCTGGGCGAGGGGCCTGTGGTGGTTTGCAGGCCAGCCATGCCCCCTGGAAACCCTAGCAGAGGCCCTGATATCTGGGGTTTATTTATCTTCTACAATTGAAATTTTGTAGCCTGGAGCGGAGCCAAACTTGTACTGGCTCTGTGGTGGCAGCCATTTCTGTTGGGATTTATGTATCTTCTATAATTTAAACTTTGTAGCCTGAAACGAGGGCCTGGGCTGGCCAGGATGTGTGGAAAGCTTGGCTTCCTCCATTGCCTGAGAAACCCAAGCCTCTCTCCTGCTGTCTGTGGCCATAGCCATCTTGGTTGGGTTTATTTGCATATTTGCTCCTGATTGGCTGATTGGCGTGGCTGGTGGGCGTGGCTGGTGGGTGTAACGGAGTGATGGTTAATTTGCATATGACTCTTTTATTAGAAAGGCTTTTTTGTGGTACTTTGAAATATGGCTTTAAATTTTTCAAATGAGCTTGAGGTGCTTTTCAAAACCAATGAAATAGCCCCAGATGCTTTGGCTCAGTGGATAGAGCATATCCACTACGGGTCCCGGGTTTGAATCTAATCAAGGGCACATGACTTGGTTTCGGGCTCAATCCTCAGTAGGAGGCAGCCAATCAATGATTCTCTCTCATCATTGATGTTTCTATCTCTCTCCCTCTCCCTTCTTCCCTGAAATCAATAATATATATATATATATATATATATATATATATATATATATATATATATATTAAAACCAACCATGAATAATAATTTTTAAAAAGAAAGAGAGCAAACATAATGCCTTTACCTTTGTGCTGCTGGGATGTGGTGTTCTTTTCTGAAAACCTGCATTTCCAAAAGGCAGAGCCGTATCCAGTGCTTCTGGCACTTGGCTGTGCAGCTGCCAATTGGACAGAGACAACTCTCCGGCAGCAACCAGTTTTTTCAAACAAACACGGCAACAGGCACAGAGGGCAGATCTGAGCTGTCAAAACAAGCCCCTGCAATTAGTGTCTCCTGTTGGGATTCTTCCTGGGATGACAGTCCGGGTGTGTGTGTGCGTGTGGGGGGGGCACCTCTTTGTCTTCAGGCGTCTGAAATCAGCTGGTAATCCCCATCTTCTCAGCCATCCTTCTGTCCCCGAAGCCTGGCTTCTCCAGGGCCTAGCCACCTCCCCCCGCCCCCCTCCTTCCCCCTATCCCTTTCTCCCACCCCATCTTGGCCAGGTGTCTCCCATCATGAATCTCGCCAGCTTCACCCTGCTTTTTGGTCCAGGCCTTGGTGCTTCCGACACCCTTTGTTGGAAGCACTAAGGTGCAAGGCAACCCCGTCCCTCACGATGCCAGGAAGACATTGTGTTCGGGTGCGCACACAACCAACCGCTTTTCTCAGATCAAGGCTTCTAATGAGTCCGTTGCTGAAAATGTCTTTTAAGCAGAACGGTTTCGTGTGTTTTAAAAAATGGGGGGAGCCGTTATGGTCCTGCAGAATCACATTTGGCTTTGAAGGCTCCAAGGGATCTTCAAAGGACAATAATCGGATGCTAAAATATTGGACATGAGCCTAGACGGTGGCTCAGTGGTTGGCGTCGGCCAATGAACCAGGAGGTCACAATATGATTCCCCACTCAGAGCGATTTCCCTGGGTTGTGGCTCAGTCCCCACTAGGGGGCCTGCAGGAGGCAGTTGATCCATGATTCTCTCTCTCATCGTTGATGTTTCTCCCTCTTCTTCTCCCTCTCTAACTAAAAATCAATAAAAACACATTTTATATATATATATATATATATAGACATATATATTTGATATGATAAAATAAATAAATTAGGAGAGGTATGCCATGTAGTAGAGTATCAGATTGGCCTGGATTTTATGTGGGCCTTTGTCACTTTCTAACCTAGGATCTTGGGGAAATTGATGTCTCTGAGCCTCAGTTTTCCCATCTGCAAAATGGAGGCAATAATACAATCTTGGTCAATGGCAGACTTCACGATTACCATTATACTCTACCATCCTATCTAATAAAAGGGTAATATGCAAATTGACCCTAACAGAACGACTGGTCGCTGTAATGCTTACTGACCACCAGGGGGCAGATGCTCAACGCTGGAGCTGCCAGCGGACCAAAAGGACCCAGGTTCGATTCCGGTCAAGGGCACATACCTCTGTTGCAGGCTCAGGCCCTGGTCTGGGCGTGTACAGGAGGCAATCAATGGATGTGTTTCCCTCACATCCATGTTTCTCTCTGTCTCTTCCTCTCTCTCCCTAAAAACCAATGGAAATACATCCTCAGGTGAGGATTAACAAACAAACAAAATGCACCAGGAGGCAAATGTGTCCAGTGCGTTCCTCACTGAGGAGGAAAGAGGGAAGATAATGCCCCGATCCTGTAGCTCAGCACACGTGTCCCCAAGCAGCACCCTTTGCTGTAAACTTGCAGGTTTGCAGCCGTTCTCAGCCTGGACCAGGCGGGACCATTGGGCCGTGGGTTCGGTTCCCCCTTGCGCCCCACGGCCACTCCCCATGGAATTCCAGTCCCCCCCCTCTTTTGTTCCCCCGGCCCCTGGTCCCCACAGGGCTTGACAATGAGTGATGCTCGGAACCCCTGCTCCCTCGCACCCTGCGGCTGACCTGTCACTCCCGGCAGGCGCCCTCTGACCCGGCCGCTGACAGTTTGATTTATTGTCCGGTGGTTATGATTTATGAGTATCTCCTCCGAATAATTAACGGACAACAGGTGGCGGCATAATAATTTTGATTACCCAGCGGTTCGCGAGACTGCGACAAAGGTGACTTCATTTTCTGAATGAGCGGAGGGCAGCCGTGAGACACCCAGCAAAGGCAGGCCTCTGTGGCTCTGCTCTGGGCCCTTTGTGCCCGCACAGAAGGCGGACTCAGGAGGCCCGCATTCCTGACGCGAGGGGACCGGGGAAGGGGGCTCGCCTTCTGGGGGTGTCTGAGGCCCCCTTTCACCGCCCCACGGGCAGGATTATTCTCCTTTCTTCGGCCAGGCCTTGATTAATTGAGTTATGTCAGAGCTGTCAGCCGCGTCATCTTTTCGCATTTCGCGTCCCGTTATGTGACAATGGCCATTGCCGGGGAGAATGCCGGGCAAAGGAAGTTTGGGAACGCGTTGAACTTTGAGGAAGGCATGCTAAGCTCGCCGGCCAGCTAGCTGAGAGAGATTTCCTCCTGACGGTGCAAGCAAAATGGCAGAAAGAGCCTCCTGCACAAAGCTTTTTATTTTAAAGCCTGCAGTTAGGCATCTTTTTAAAAATATATTTTATTGATTTTTTTTTTTTTACAGAGCGGAAGAGAGAGGGATAGAGATTCAGAAACATCGGTGAAAGAGAATCATCAATCAGCTGCCTCTTGCACATCCCCTACTGGGGATGTGCCTGCAACCAAGATACATGCCCTTGACCGGAATCGAACCTGGGACCCTTCAGTCTGCAGGCCCACGCTCTATCCACTGAGCCAAACTGGTTAGGGCCATTGATGGGTTTTTAAGTGCGATATTATTATGGCCCTCGTTCGTTTTTTTTTTTTAATATATATATATATTTATTGATTTCAGAGAGGATGGGAGGGGGGATAGAGATAGAAACATCAAAACTGAGAGCATTGATCGACTGCCTCCTGCACGCCCCCTACTGGGGATGGAGCCCACAACCCCTGCATGTGTCCTTGACAGGAATCGAACCCAGGACCAGTTAGTCTGCAGGCCAAGGCTCTATCCACTGAGCCGCACTGGCTAGGGCTGGTCCATATTCATTTTAATTTCCTTGTCTGTGACATTTTTCTCAGGCCGATGCCAAATCACTTTTATTCAAGTTGAGGGTGGCACGCTCACCAGAGATTTTTATTTGCACACCCTCATGTCCTAAGCACTATTTCCCACCAAAAAATAAACCTGCAGTGCCATTTGGTAAGCACCTACCACTAACAATGCCAAATGCCTCCCTAGCCGGTATAGCTCAGTGGATAGGGCATCGGCCTGAAGGTCAATTCTGGTCAAGAGCACAGGCCCGGGTTGAGGGCTCCATCCCCAGTAGGGGGCATGCGGGAGGCAGCCGATCAATGATTCTCTCTCATTGTTGATGTTTCTATTTCTCTCTCTTATCCCTTCCTCTCTGAAATCAATAAGAAATATATATATATATATATATATATATATATATATATATATATATTTTTTTTTTTTTTAAAGAATGCCTAATGCCATTTTTGTGACATCAAATAAAAATCAAGCCAGGTGAGCTGACCCTCAGAGCCCTCCACTCACTCTTCTGCCGAAAACGGGCCAGAGTGTTGCTAATGAAACGAAGAACTTGGGCCTGTGAATGTGCAATAGCCCTGCCTCCCAGCGCTGGGGGCTGGGGGGGAGGGAGAGGAGGACCCGGGCCCGCCGTGCATAGGAAATGCCGTTCGCATGGGACCACGCTGCTGATATGACAGGCTTATCATTTTAATTGACTTGGTGACATAGAAAAGCATGCCTGCAATCCTGCTTTACATTATAGTTTAATAACAGCTTAACACACAGCGATGAAATATTCATTCCTGTTACATTCAAATTCTCGAATATCTGATGGAGGGCCCGGCTGGGAGATAAAGAGGGCTTTCTGGAATATTAACGGCACTTCGGGGAGGAGGCAGGACTCTGCTGGGGAGGGAAGCAAACGCCGTGACCCTGACCGTGGCAGGTGTTTGGTCCTTTTTTAATTCGAGAAGATTCCCGGGACCAGAACAATGGGACTCTAAGGGCGATTTTTAAAATATATATATTTTATTGATTTTTTTTTACAGAGAGGCAGGGAGAGGGATAGTCAGAAACATCGATGGGAGAGAAACATCCATCAGCTGCTTCCTGCACACCCCCCACTGGGGATGTGCCCGCAACCAAGGTACATGCCCTTGACCAGGAATCGAACCCGGGACCCTTGAGTCCGCAGGCTGATGCTCTACCCACTGAGCCACACCGGTCAGGGCTCTAAGGGCGATTTTGCCATAGATTTTTTTTTTCCTTTTGCATCTGCAGACTGATTATTTCTGCTCCAGAAGCCACAGTGAACACAAGCCTATTTCTGAAGAAAAAGAGCAGAAATCTCAGAGTGGCAGGCTGATGCTTAAACATACTGAGCTCAAACCTGCTCATTCAGCCACCTGCCCAGCCAACGAAACCCCATGCAACCCCCTGTCTCCCTCCTTCCCGACCCCCTCGCCCCCAAACTATCTTCCAGATAACGTTTACTCAGCCAACATGATCCATGCGCGGATCATGAGGTAATTTGGGTACTTTGTTCCCCATCAATTTTTAAATTAATTATCTGGAAGCAAGCGGCGGTTAATGTTGGCCATAGACTTTCTGATGAGAAGGCCTGACCCCACTGGCCCCGTGGCTGCTGCTACACAATCCCGGTGACACCCAGGGTCACCCCCCTGACACCTGATTCGAGAGCGGTCACGCCCCGGGCCGCGGATCCCCCATATTCAGCAGTTCTTTTGTTGTGACGGGCCGTCACCCCCACTTCTAAGAAAGAATGCCTCGCCGGCCCCCCTCCGCCAGCCCACCTCTGCGCAGACACACACAGTATGTCCCAGGGAGAGAGAGAAAAGCCCCCCCCCGCCCCCCCTATTCTGTAACCAGGACTTCTGTTTTACAAACTTTGCACCCCAGCATCCTCCCATATGTTTGCGGCCGCGCGAGAAGGTTCCTTTACAAAGCGCGGATGCTAATTATAAATTTAATTTGCATTTTAATTAGAACGGCAGCAAATTAAAAGCGTGGCAGCTGGAGGATTTTGAACGCTTTGCGGAGATTTCGTGTCAGTATCCTGTGGGTGACTCTGCTGCCTCTTTCATTCGTCTCCCCCGCTATCTGTCCCTCGCACAAGCCCATGGGCCCTCGGTCTCTCTCTCTCTCTCTCTCTCTTTCTCTCTCTCTCCCTCCCTCTCTCTCTCTCTCTCTCTCTCTCTCTCTCATCCCTCTCATTTATATATATATTTTTTCTACTCGTTTATTCTCAACTCCGCCAAGGATGAAGTTATGAATTCTTTCTCTTTGGTGCTGATCCATGGGGTGGGCTTGTCCGGTGCCAACATATGGGGGCGGGGGGCAGTGGTCCTTTTAAAAGCCCTTTCTAGCTCTGGCCGGTGTGGCTCAGTGGATAGAGCATCCTCCTGCTTCCGTCCCCGGTTCGATTCCCCGCTCAAGGGCACATACCTCGGTCGCTCTGGTCGGGGCTGGTGCAGGAGGCAACCAATCGATCTGTTTCTGTCTCTCCCTCTCTCATCCTCTCTCTTTCTCTCTCTCTCTCTCTCTCTCTCCAAAGCAATAGAAAAAAATATCCCCGGGTGAGGATTTAAAAAATATATAGAAAAAAGAAGAAATAAGCCTTTTCTACAATCCCTCGGTTTCTTAGGTGGAAATCTCTTTTCTCTCCTTGGACAAGGATGCTAGGATGCTGTGTGTATTCTGTTGGCCTCTGTTCACCCCAAATTTGGGTCTGGGTGACAGCGTCTTTCACCGGCTGGCGATCTTGGCCTTGTGTCTGTGGCACGTTCATAGCAAATGCCTCAGGCATTCCGCCTGTCTCCCCCATGTGCACGGAGAGGCATTGTTCGGGGTACACCTTCGAGCAAAGCAACGGGCTGTCAGCCCTTGAGCGGAGGAGACAGCGGGCATCGGAGCGGGCGCGGTGTCTGCCCGCACCCCTCGCCGGGGAGCTGGGCCTGTCTGCTGTGAGCGCCCACGTGACCGCGGCCAGTCAGTCCTGTCGGCTCCCCTAGGCCGTGTCTCCATGGTCATTTTCCCTCCTTCTGTTCACCTCCCCCCCCCCCCGTCCCCCGCCGCGTCCTTGCTCAATAATTTTCATTAATTGATTGACAGCTCTGATGGACCCGACTAACCTCCATCTCGCTCTCATGTCTGTTTTTAAATAAGTACTTGTACGTCCAATGACCTTGTCTCCCTCCCCATCAGCTATCAGAAAATGAGCATGCAGATATGGAAGCTGGCGAACAAAGGAAGCGGTGGATCGCCTGGCTGGCGGGCAGGGACCGGGGAACTCCGTCTATTCCGCGTTTGCCGGGCGCGGCTGGACAAATAAAGAATAGGCGATCGGTGAGCAGGCGGTGCCGGACCACACTGGAGCCACTTAGAGGTGTTGGCAACCAGTCCCTGGCCCATCTTCCCATCATCTTGAAAGGGTGTGGCCACTGCATCTCAGCATCTCAGAAACGCTCACATCACTGGCCTCATTAAACCTTGAAAGCAAACAGTTACGTTTGGGGAATGATTTATCTGAATAGGAAAACGAGTGGCTCATTTCTACTGAGTTGTGGTGTGTGTGTGTGTGTGTGTGTGTGTGTGTGTGTGTGTGTGGCGGGGGTGGAGTGCATATCTTTTTTTCCCTGTGTATTCTTGAATTTGAAGCATGCTAGCTATCTCAGCCTACTGTTACCATTTAACTACCTCTTACCTCTCATCCAAGCCATAAGCAGAAAAATAACCCGGCCAGTGATTGAGCATCAACCTGTGAACCAGGAGGTCACGGTTCGATTCCCGGTCAGGGCACAGGCCCGGGTTGCGGGCTCCATCCCCAGTAGGGGGCGTGCAGGAGGCAGCCAGCCGATCCATGATGCTCTCTCTCATCATTGATGCTTCTATCTCTCTCTCCCTCTCCCTTCCTTTCTGGGATCAATAAAAAATTATAAGAAATAAAATTGTACTTCAACATTCCCTAAGTCCCAATACTGTATCAAGTGTTAACTAAAATAATATAAGGCAATGAAATATTAATCCATGTCTAATATTAAGGAAATACTTGTGTCTGTTTTAAATATGGGTGTGTTTTTAATCTAAATCTAAGCATTCATGTGCCCTTGACCGGAATCGAACCGGGGACCCTTCATGTCTCATGAATGAAATTGGAAAGTTACTAATTACGTAGTTAATGAGAAATCACATTTGCTCACGCACCGCACAAAACAATACTCATGCACATGATTACATTCATAGTTTCCCTCCAAATAATTTCTAGTTGATATTAGAGCTCGCTTTTATTTGGCAAATATTTATCTGACACCTCTTCTCTCAAGGGCCTAAAACATGATTTAAAAGCCATTTCCAGCGGGAATGCTGATAAAAGGTGGAATTTCCTGAAGAAGGAATTGTTATCTAGAGACCGCGTGTTAGCTGTGCCCGCTTTGGAAACACCAGATAGATTGTTTTGTGCACGTATAGGCTTGATTAAGATAATCTCAGAAAGAGAAAGAGTAAAAAAAAAAACAACTTTGGATCTGAGCTTAGAGAAGACAGAACTTGCGTTTTATTTCAGTAGCGGGCAGAACTTCCAAGGTATGCCAAGGGTAAGGTTTCGGTGATGGCCAAGGGGCCAGATTTTCAGAGTTCACTTCTCTAATCATTTCAGCTGTATGATATGAAATGTTCTATCTCTGAGTTAAACAGCTTTGGTTCAAAATAAAAGAGGTGGCCCTAGCCAGGTTGGCTCAGTGGATAGAGTGTTGGTCTGCAGACAAGGGTCCCTGGTTCGATTCTGGTCAAGGGCACGTGCCCAGTTTGAGGGCTCAGTTCCCAGTGTGGGGCGTGCAGGAGGCAGCCGATCAATGATTCTCATCATTGATGTTTCTCTCTCTCTCCCTCTCTCTTCCTCTCTGAAATCAATAAAATTATATTTAAAAAAAAATAAAGATGAAAGGGATTAAGAAAAACACACTCACTGAAAAAAACCACCTCATAGACGCGGACAACCATATGGTATGGTCATTACCGGAGGGAAAGGGGGTGTGGGAGGTAGAAGAGGGTAAAGGGGAGGAGATAAATGGTGATGGGAGGAAACTTGACTTGGGATGGAGAACAGGTGAACACACTATACAACATTCAGATGACGTATTTCAGATTTGTCTACCTGAAACCTAAATAATTTTATTAAGAAGTGAGAGGCCCGGAGCCTGACATTCGTGCTCTGGGGGCGGGGGGAGGGGTAAGTCCCTCAGCCTGGCCTGTGCCATCTTGCTGTCCAGGACCCCTCGGGGGATGTCCGACTGCCGGCTTAGGACATTAGCACTGCTGCAGAGGTGGAAGAGGCTCCTGCCACCACCATTGCACTCGCCAGCTATATACCCGCCTTCTGGCTGAATGGTACCCCCCCCCCCCCCCACTGAGCGTCCTGCATTGCGCGTCTGCCCCCTGGTGGTCAGTGCACGTCCCAGAGACCAGTCATTCTGCCCTTTGGTCGATTTGCATATCAGCCTTTTATTACATAGGATGTCACCCCGATGAATTCAATGAAAATAATACATAGCAAATAAATCGGCCTCTTCAGTTTGTCATTCTCATCTCTCTCCTGCTTTGAAAAGCAGGGGCATCTATCTGGGTGATGCTGGCATTTCTGGACTGTTGCTAAGCATACTGCTAGCAAAGAGCAGTTGGAAATAGTGGCTGATGGCACGCAAAACGCTGCCCGTGACTTAGCCCAATTAGGGCGACCCCATCGAGGGACAAAACAGTGGGAAGAAGAAGATGATTCTGGTGGATCCATAGCACCCACCGCTTGCCTCATTCTAGGCCGAGACGGGCCCCCATTGTGGTTCAAAACTGCGCATGTCCATTTCCTGCCTTTCAAAGGAGGGGGGGCATTTTGAAATGGACATTAGTTTCCCCAAGATCAATGCGTTTCATTGCCACGTTGGGAAGGTTTGGTTTTCCTTCCTGTCATTTTTTTCTTCTTCTTCTTCTTTTTTTTTTTTTTTTTTTTGCAACTGCACAAAACACTTCCCTGAACCTAGGAATAGATTATTTGGAGTGCTAATTAATTGATTCTTCAAAATGCCAATTGACATCCTCCCTGGGAAAACCCTGATCTAAGCAACTATGCTAATCAAGCCAGGGTGCTCCCGCTTCTGCGCGAGCATCAGGCCGTCGGAGCCGCGGGGAACTTTGCCATCCCCGCGCCCCGGCCTCTCCCGGGCAGCTCATTAGCGTGAGCGGAATATGACAGTCGCACTTGTAACGCACGCCGTGGCGTCTGACAAGGACTCTATACAATTACATCGCAGCTGAAGAATGGGGACCGGTGTTAAATACCATTATTTGCCTTCCTTTGATGTCTCGGAGTCATTACGAAAGCAATTACAGCGGTTTCTCTGTGTCTACGGCGTATTTATGATCTGTATCTGCCCCGAATCCTTTGCCAGGTGGGGAAAGACAGCAGCGTATTAAGAGAAGGGAGTTCAGCCGCAATTGAAGGGGACAGAGGGAGAAACAAAATCAGAGTTTTGCAGGTGATCCTGCCAGGAAATAATAATTTCATCTGAAAGCCTGGTTGCCTGGGCAAAACCTGCAGGCCCTTCTTATTTATTTAAATTTAAAAATTGTCCGGGTTCACCAAGCCCGTGAATCTAGGGCAACATTAATTAAAACCAATAGGGAAAAGGAAAACATAATAACAAAAGGAAAGAGGAGGAAAAAAAAATCAGGGCAATAGCAGAAAACATATTTTGTTTCTTAATTATAAATGAACTAGAGGCCCGGTGCATAAGATTCCTGCACATGTAGGGTGCCTAGGCCTGGCCAGAGATCAGGGCTAATCTGTGGGGTGATCAGTAGGGTGGTTGGGGCGCCCCCACTGGTACCTGAGCTGGCCTGGGGCCTGCAGGCTGGGGGCAGCTACTGCATTGAGCATGTGCCTCCTGGTGGACAGTGCACATCATAGCAACCAGTCATTCCATCCCTCAGTTTGCATGTTAGGTTTTTATTATATGGGATGTCTCTTAATTAGAGATTTAATTCTGCCTATAACCATTGATGATTTTTATTTTCTATAAGGTTCATAGGTGTCATTGAATATTCATTAGGGGTAAAATAAATCCTCCAAAATATCTGTATCAGTCAGGATGGGCTAGGGCAGTGGTCGGCAAACTCATTAGCCAACAGAGACAAATATCAACAGTACATCGGTCAAAATTTCTTTGGAGAGCCACATTTTTTAAACTTAAACTTCTTCTAACGCCACTTCCCCAAAATAGACTCGCCCAGGCCGTGGTATTTTGTGGAAGAGCCACACTCAAGGGGCCAGAGAGCCGCATGTGGCTCGTGAGCCGCAGTTTGCCGACCACGGCACTGAGCCAAACTGGTTAGGGCTAGTTTTGACATTCTACCTCATGTAGTTAAAAGAGTAGTGAAGCTCATGCAAATTTAAAGAAATTGGGAAATTTGATGCATCCCATTAATAAGGAGAAGTAAACATTGCTCCTGTCCTAGCAGGTTGGTTAATATAGGAGTAAAAGCCTTATATTACAAAATTATACAGTTAATCCTGTTGAATTATTGGAGATTAAAATGCTACCATACCACATAGTTCATTGGATGGAGATTTGGCCCCAAGTTCCAATATTTCGCTGATTTGCCTTTCGCATGTTTTCCGTATTGACTAGGCTCGGCAGTCTTAAAGGATCGATGTTGAGAGTATTTAAGAGCTTTCTCGTGTCTCTTAATTTTAGCTTTATCATCTCCTCCCTGGGGACCGCCCGTGTTCTGGAGCTCGTCATTCCGGACAATGAAATGAACTGAGACAAAAGTGAGTACAGAAACATGTATGTCCTGGGCATTATCGGATTACAGGGAAGGTGAAATCTGAGCCAGAGCTTCCTATGTCATTAACGTGAGCGGCCTGGTGGGAAGTACACGAAACGCTATTTGCTCAGTTCATGGTGATGCCGGGTAACCATGCCTCTGGCCACTTTCTGGAAGGCACTGCGGCCGATGAAAAGATGTGGGCTGGCCAAAACCGGTGTGGCTCAGTGGATAGAGCGTTGGTCTGTGGACTGAAAGGTCCCAGGTTCGATTCCGGTCAAGGGCATGTACCTTGGTTGTGGGCACATTCCCAGTGGGGGGTGTGCAGGAGGCAGCTGATCCATGTTTCTCTCTCATCGATGTTTCTTATTTTTTTCCTTCATTTTTTTTATTGATTATGGTATCACATAATTGTCCTCATCCCCCCATTCCCATCCCAAACCCCTCCCTACATATGCCCTCACACCCCCGTTGTCCATGGCCACTGGCCAGGCCCATAGGCATGCACACAAGTCCTTTGGTTGATCTCTTCTCCTTACCCCCACCCTCCCCTACCTTCCCTCTGAGGTTTGAAGTCTGTTCACTGCTTCTCTTTCTCTGGATCTGTTTTTGTTCATCAGTTTGTTGTTCATTATTTCCTCTAGATGTGTGAGATCATGTGATCCAAGAAATACCCTTGTAAGAACCTAAACTGAGACAAGGCATAATGGTTATGATGAGAGGCCAATGAATCAGTCCGTCATCGATGTTTCTAACTATCCCTCTCCCTTCCTCTCTGTAAAAAATAGAATATATATATATATATATATATATATATATATATATATATTTATTTTAAAGGGAAGGAAGGAAAGAAGGGGTGAGCGGGAGAGAGAGAGAGACAGAGAGAGAGAGAGAGAGAGAGAGAGAGAGAGAGAGAGAGAAAGGAAGGAAGGAAGGAAGGAAGGAAGGCAGGCAGGCAGGCACTGAGTCTCAACATCTCAGCCCCAGCCGTCAAACTTGGTTCCTTAAGCCCCAACATGGCACACCCCTGCCTGTCCCAGTCTGTTTTGGTCCCTTCTGTCTTTTCTCCTGAGCGTGTGAGGATTGCCTCACGCTTTCTTCCACCGCCCTTCTCTCTAATTTCAGGGTGGGGGGGAAATAATTCAACATTTGCGTATGCCATGTTGAGATCATTTTATTCGACAAAGCGTGAGCTAAGCAGGCATGCCCACCCCTGCGCGAGGCACCCAGGATCCAGAAATGCATGAGAAACAGTGTCTTGTCCTCCAGGAGCACAGGCCAATGAGAAAGAGGGGGTGCCAAGGAAGAGGGGCTGGGCTGAGCCTGGGATCAGAAGGACATGAATTTGGGGTGGAGCTGGCCCTGAGCACACATCATGGGTAGACTATTCCAGATCTAGAAGGGCACACCGAGGCTCACAAGGATGGGTCTTTCTTGGGACGAGGGGGCTGTGGCATTGACGGGACTGCAGCCTCCCGCCGCCCACCATGGCGCCTTCTTGCCCAGTTGAGGGCCGGGCGATGGGGGAAAATAGACGAGACCAGGGCCCTCCCAGGGTTCCTGGCGGCCAATGGGAGAACTTGGGGGTGCGGGCATCCCAGCAGTGAGATTCTGGGCCCTCAGGAATGGTGATACAGGCGAGAGAAGCAAGAAGCCTCCCTCTCCCCCACCTGAGCAGGTGTGTTATGAGCCTATTGGGGGGGAGAGGGGGATCAGACGCAGTCCTTCCTTTGAGTCTTCGGGCTCCTCCCTTGATTTGGGGGTCCAGCTTGCCCTGCAAACAAAACAAGAAGGGGACGCTAAGGGACAGACAGGCACACCAAGCAGACCCTCTGATGCAGGAGGGAGAGCGTGAGAGCATGAGGAGGAGAGCAACCTGAACCCTCTCACTGCACACACGCGCGCGCACGCGCGCGCACTCACACACACACACACACATGTGCACACTTAGGCGAAGCAGGTTCAGAGCGCAGCAGGGAGGTCTGGACAAGGCCACCGGCCGCCATGGGGACCACCACGTGCACCGTGATCTTGGCACACCCGTGACCCTCCGTGATGGGGAGCTGTGGAGAGCTGGTCTCCACCGAGAGACACAAGTGGCTTGGAGACGGGGGAGCAGAGGTCAGAGGCAGAAACAGACAGAGAAGTCAGAGGCCACCTCAAGCAGGGAGCCCCACTGTGAGCCACCCCACAGGTCAGCTCCGAGTCCACATGGCATTTTGGATAAAGTGAGGGACACGAGGCTGGAGCAGCATTGGACAGTGAGAGAGGGGACAGACACCCACCCCCCGGCGTCCCAGAGAGTCCCTCCCTCAATCCGGGTTCAGAAAACAGAGCAGGGAGGGCAACCCCCCCCCCCCCAAGCTGGCCATCAGGCCACCTTACCTTCCTCTGTCTTCAGCCACGCTGGGCCCACGCAGGGACATGTTATGGCTTCTGGTAACTGGCGCTGGGCGGGTCTGCGAGGGGAAAGGGGCAGGGGGATCATCAGGATGGCCCCTGGGCATCAGGAACCGGCTGGAGCCAGCACCCCGAGGCCCAACCTCAAGCTCGGGACTCGGCTTGCTGGGCATGGCCTTTCTGTGACCTGCACAGTCTCCCCCTCAGGGCTGGGATTTCCCCCCGCTCCCCAAGGCCACCTGGGACATCTTCGAGCATTTTGGGGTGCTTTCCCATCCCTTCCAGCCCCTCGGGCTGGAAGCCCCCCCCCCCCCCATCATCACTCACATTAGAGAACAAAAGGACGCCGGAGGCCTGCAGAGGCCACGGGGTTTCCCCAGGGGCCAGGCTGGCTCCATCGGGGCAGGAGACTAACGGGCTATGGCAGTATCTGGGTGCGGGCATCCTCTGAACAAGGGCGGGGCTTTCCTACGCCCCTCCAGCCCCCGGCCACCCCCACACTGAACGTTCAGCCGCAGCAGCTGCTCATGCTCCCCTCCCCGGCGCCCGGCTGCTGCGGGCAGGAAGGCCCAGAGGCGGCCCCGGCTCCTTAGGCCACAGCGGCCTGCTCCCCCCTGAGACCCTGCCTGGCCACTGGGGTCCCGCACAGGTTCTGCAGGGCGGGAGGGGACGGGGGAGGAGGCTGGGAGGGGGCAGGGAGTGAGCATTCTATGGACCAACTGCCACCAGATCCCTGCTGGTGGCCCGGAAGCCAACGGAAGCAACTGCCACTGGAGCCCACTGGCCCCTGCACCAGGCCACTCGCTGGCCCTGTCCCTGTCCCTGTCCCGCGCTCCTGGGGAGGCAGTGGCCTCAGCACCCGGCCGCTCCTGGAGGGGAGCAGGGGCCTAGAGAGCCCAGGATAGCTGCCGGGCTGCACAGACATGCCTCCTCCCCCTAGACCCCAAACTCTCAGTCCCCTGAAATCTCAGCTCCCCCCAAATCTCAGCCCAGGCAGCTGAGGCACTGAAAATCCTGTATATCTGTGTATATATATACAAAGATATATGGGATTGTGCAGGTTTGCCAGCAAAGAGCTAGGGGCCCCGGCCTCCGGGGAGGGGGGCGCCCGCACCCCGACAGGGGTCTGTGTGCACCGACCATAGAGCCAGAGGTGGCGGGACTGGGCAGCCGGGACTCTCCTGCTGAGCCCACCACCCCACGCCTGCCGGAGCCCCAATTCTTATAAAGCAAAGAGGGCCAACAGGAGGGGAGGGTCACGCCGCGGGCCCAGCATCCAGGGGTGGGTGGGTGAGAGACGGGGAAAGTGACAGAGCTGGAGTGGAGAGAACCTTGGCCAGGGAGGCTGGGATGCTGAGATGGAGGGGATGGAGGGCGGGGAGGAAGGGAAGGAGCGGTGGAGTCAGGAGGTGGCAGCGAGGACTAAAGCAGGGAAGCAGTGACTGGCCTGGGAGGCAGGGAGCAAAGAGGGGGTTTCAGGGGGCCATGACCGATGACAGAAATCCCCAAAGCGTCCTTGCCTCTGCGCTGTCCCCTCGTCCCAGCCACCCAGAAGCCCAGCCCAAGGGGAGGGTCCCGGGTAAGGGGGGATGGACGGCTGGGAGCTGGGGGGGGGGGAGTCCTTTCCAGAGAGAAGGTTTAGCCCCCCCAAATGGTTCAAAGGCAGTGACAACTACATCTAATGGTGGAGAGTGAAGCCTCCAGCGGCGGGGGTCGGTCTTGGGGTCCGCCTGAACCCCTCAATCCGCAGCGTAGATCCCTCCCTACAGGGTGCCCCCAGGGGAAAGCAGCGTGTCTGTGATTGTCAGCAAAATGGTCTCCTTTGGAAAATGGGGGAATGTGGGTCTGCCAGGGGATGGGCACGGGAGCCCCTGGCAGGCTGCTCGGGAGACCCCAGCAGGAGCACTGGCCCCTTTGCCTCCCCTTTCCTTCTGGCAGCCGTGGGGGACTACCTCAGAGGTGGCCCTGGACCGGTCCTTGTCCTTGGGGCCACCAGCTCTGCTAGCTCAGAGGCCTAGAGGGTCCTACAGACAGGACACGGGGCGGGGACACTCACAGAGAGGAGGGGGCGCCGCAGGCAGGGGCTGTGGTCTCGCGTGACAGTCCCTGGCCCTCCCCTTGCCCAGCGATGGCCAGCCAGGCAGGAAGCATGCGACTGTCGGAGCATGCGCTCATTCTGGGAAGGCCCGGACCCCATTGGGAGAAAAGAAACTTTTGGGAAAGTCGCAACAGATGATCCCCTTAAACCACCCCCTCCCCAACAGCCCAACTGCCAGCGGCCCAACTGCCAGGGGTCACAGCCTCTCCCCTCCCCCCCCCAACCCCCCACTGTGGCCACCTGATTGGGATGTCCCTCACAGCCCTCGCCTGTTCCTGCCGTTAGCTGGTCATGAGCTCACTGCTGTAGGAAATACATTGTGAGCTTGGCTAGGCAGTGGGGGGGAGCACAAAGATGGAGACAAAATTATCCCCTCCCTTCCCCCCCCCAATAGCTCCAAGGGCAGGATGACATGCTAAGCATGGCAATGGGGCTATCTCCCTGTAGTCCCGGTCCATACATCCACTGAGAGAAAAGCGACATTTGGAAATGAATGGGAGTAGGGGGCAGAGGGGGGGGGGGGTTGGCAGATCAACCAGGAAACACTGTCCTTTTCATGGGAAACCTGGAATGTTCTCTGGCCACTCGAGTCTAAGAGAAAAAACACACAGCCTGCCCTATTATCAGGGTCCTCATCTTGAGCATCTCGAATGCCCGGGCAAAGGGGAGCCGCTTGGGGCCCACACACCTTGGACTCGTCTAGACTGGCCCATGTTGAATCGGGAGGGAAAGGTTGAGGGGAAGAGAAAGGCCCTCGGTCATGGCCCCGGGTGCCGGGACCCAGCGCGTAGAGGGGTTCTGAGTTTGCCACTGGAAAAAGAACCAGAGGGTGCCGGAGGCCAGCAGCGGACTGGCGAGGTGGGGGCAGGGCAGAGCGGGGGTAACAGACACGCAGGCTTTGTATGGCAGGTCCAGGGCAGAGGCCAGGGGCTGGCTGGTCCCCAAACCGTGCAGACGGGTGCCAAGCGATGGCCCTCGGGGAGCCTTGGTCACTCGTGGAGGGGACCAGGGTGGGGTGGGTGACGCTGGGGTATCACCGAGATGGTGGTGGTTTCGAGAACCCAGGAAGGAGCCTTTTAAAGGAAGGATGCTGTCCCTCCGCCTGCAGGGGTGAGCACTCTCCTCGCTCTTCAGGCCTCCGCCCATGGTTTCTGGGGCTGGGGCTCTGTCCACCCCCCCACACACCCCTCCCCCCCAAAAAAATCAAAGACCTATTGAACTCAGGCTTCTGAAAAGCCCCACAGGGCAGGGCATGAAGCAAGAGATACTGGGGTCTCACCTGCAGATAGAAACGACGAGAGAGCATGCGCAGCCCACCGGCCGGGACGGGAAGGACTCACAATGACAAACCATGCGCAAAAGAGGAGACAGAGGAGGCGGGGGAGCACGGAGGGCCCCCCCAAGGCCAGGGGGAGGGGGCATGAGGGCGGGGACAGAGCCAAGAGGGAAGTTAGGCCGAGAAGCCGAAAAAGAGCCAGCTGGTCGACCTGGCCTGGAGGCTGGAGCTGACTGGGCAGTGCAGGGAGGAGGCGGGGTGGGACGGGAAGCTTCCCCACTGGGTGTGAAGACATGTGGTCAACCCTTGTCGTCCCCTCTGCTCCTCATTCTAGACTGGCCCGTGTCGAATCGGGAGGGAAAGGAATCAAGGCGAGGGACGGGGAGGCCCTCCCATTACGGGAGAGCTCAGCTGCTGCGGTCTGCGTGGCCCTCGAACCCTGGGCCTCCCCCCCCCCCCCGCCATGGGAAATCGGGAGGTGTCTCCCGGAGCCCCCAGCCCAGCCCGGGCACCCTGATGGAGATGGATGGTTTCCACAGAAGCAGGGTCCTGGGTCCCCCTCCCCCACGCCACGCCAACGCCCAGAAATTTCCTGCCTGTCAATATGGGCCCCCAAGGGAGTCTGAGGCCCGAGGGGGGTCAGGTGGGCGGGGCTTCTTTTTGGGGGGCGTTGCCTGGCTGTGCCCAGAAAGTACATGGAACAAGTAGTTGTGATGTGTGCCTCTGAGGCCAGGCCCCATGAGGCCCTGTCTGCCTGCCAGGCCATTCCCCAGGCACCCCCAACCCCAGGAGAGCCATTTCCGGGCTCGGGGGGGAAAGCGGGGGGCCGGGCCCCTCAAGAGGATCAGGTACCCCAGGTCCTTCTGCTACAGAGTTCTGTTGATTACTGGCCTCTACTTAAGAATCCAAGGATGGAGAGGCCCCGAACCCCACTGAGGGGCGGGGGGATGGGAAGGAGTCGGGAACCCCATTTGGACTCTTGGGAAAAGGTCAGATGACAGTTGAGTTCAGCCTGGATGGGGGGGTCGGCCTTAGCACCTCCTTCCACCCAGCCCCCTGAGGTGCCTCTCTCTGGATCAGCTGCTTTGACTATTTGAGCGGTAGGAGACATGCCGTTTGGGGGGTGCCTGCCTGCCCTGTTCAACTCGGCATAGAAGCCATGTGTCCATTAGCTCCAAGACAGGGCTCTCCGCACCCCATCCCTTACTTGCTCTTTTTTTGCTCATTCTTATAATTCTCTCAGATCCTTTCCCGCAAGCGGCCGGGGCCTTGAACTTGGTCCCAGGGATGCAACACTGAGTGGGGCGCAGCCCAGCTCTCAAGTTGCTCACAGTGTCCCTGAGGGCGGGCGGGCTTGGTCCCGATCCCGGGGAGATGCTGAGCGCGCATGCTCGGCGCGGCCTTGGTTGGGACCCCGAGGCCACTATTCCATAGTCTTTCTCCTGCATCGCACCTCAGCTGGGGGGAAAGCTCAGGAGGTGGCCCAGGTGGCCCCAATGTCACTGTGTCAATGCCGATGACGTCACTAGGAAGCCCGGGAGGGGGGGCGCGGTAGGCTTGCCCTCTGTTCACAGCACTGCTTGACAGCACTGCTCCTTGAAAGAGAAACATGAACAATCTGGCCATTGCCCTTTCTGGGTACATATATTTGAGGGGCCAGGAGAAAGCGCTGGGGGCCCCCGTCCGACGTGGAGAGTGCCCCCAAAAGCCTTGGGGGTGCCAGGTTGACAAGGGGCTGCCACAGGGGCCTGCCCAGGAGCAAGGGGCACATGCCAACCGAGACCGGCGGAGGGCTGGTGAAGGGGGGGATGGTCAGAAGCCCCATAGATGCAGACTTCAGAGATGTGGGTACCCGGTGGGCAGGGGCTGTGTCTGAAAGCGGCCCCCCGTGGTGTCTGCCCAGGGACAGGCCGGAGGCCAGCAGGGGCTGTTTCCAAGACAACGGTGGCAGCCCAGATGCTGGCCAATGGGGAGCCTTGGTCGCTCCAGGAGGCGGGGATGGGGACCAGGTGATGAGGGGGATGAGGGCGCTTCTTTGCAGAACAGGGCCTGGGGAATTGCTTAGGGGCTGACTTGGGGTTGTGTGGATCCCAACGAGATTTCAAAGAATCTATCAAAGCCGAAGGGCACTGAGATGAGAGGTTGCCGTCGAGGAGGACGGGGGGCGAGTCAGGCCTACAACTTCCCTGTCACTGTTTTCGAAGGTCTCTAGCCGTGACCGAGGGGACCGAGGGGGACGCCAAAGCCAGGCCTGGGGGACCCCAGGATGACGGGATGGAGGGGTAGGGGTCAGGAATCCTGTGATCACAACTGCAAACCAGGACAGGGAGGGGGTGGAAGTGATGCTGAGAACAGCGAGAATAGGACAGAGGTGGGAGATGGGACCAGAGCACCCCAGCCCGAGGGGGCATGGGGGACACGGCCCAGGACCAGAAGCAGCTGGCCACGTCTCCAGGATCATAGTCGGAGTCCTCTGAAGGTCACAGCTCTGCGACCTGGCCCCTGAGAGAGGGGAAGCCTGCAGGGGAGCATGGCGAGGGGCCAGGCAGACGGTCTGCTACTTAGAAGTAGGTCAAGGTCTCCCCTTCTTCGGAATGACTCCTCCTCTTGACTAAGTGTTCTGGACGAAGCGAGGAAAGCGATGATGAGGGCGGGAGGGGTGGCTGGCCTGAAAGATTTCCCCCTCCCCCTCTCTGAATCGAGCTGGCAGGCAAGTTTTTGGTCACCATCGGGTGCCATTTGGCGAGCAAGGATGACGATGGAGATGGATCGCCAGCCCTGCACCAGGACTGCCCTCCGTGAAGGCCAGTTCCCGCATAGCTTTGTCTGGTGGCCCTCCAGGCCTCGCCCAGGGCCACCCTGACCCTGCCCCCTCCTCAGCCATTTGGGAAATCTTCAGTTGTTTCTCTTCTTCCCGTCCTTTCCCGAGAATCGCAAGGGGGCTGTGTCTGACCGCCCGCTCCCCACCAGACCCCCCAGACCCCCCCTGCCTCTCGCCTACACAGTGAGAAGGCATGACTGTCAGATGGGTGTCCTTCATGTTTCAACATGATTCTCAGAAGCAGAGGATTCTGAGCTTTTCTCTGCAGAAGTTTCCTGTCCGTAGCAAGCATGTCTTGACATGAAGTGGGGGAACATAGCATTTGCGTTCAGACACTGGGGGTGAGGGGGCTTTGGAAAGTGGGTGCTGGTGTGGCCCACGAGCCAAATGCTCTCCTGGCTTTCAATAGTGACTTTCTCCTTCTGAAAGCTAAGCAGCTTGGGGGTCCCAGCTCAGGCCGGCCATGCAAGAAATGCCCAATGACAGCTTCACTCCATGAGCAAGGTGACTCAGGGGCGGGTTCTCTGAGGCAGCCCCTCTCTGAGTCTGCTCCCAGTTAGGAAAAGGATGGAAGTCCTTCCGTCCCGCACCTCCCAGGCCCGGGGACCAGACAGCCAGGCTGGGATAACTGTCTGCTATAAGCTCACTGCTCACGCCCACTGCTCACACCCGGACACCCGGGGAAGCTGGGCCCATGGGGTCAGCCAGGCAATGCTTTTAAGAGGTCATGGGCCTGTGCCGATACCAGCCGGGGGGACAGCGCACCCGGCTCCCACCTCCTGGCCGGGGGTGGGGTGGGGGTGAGGGGACAGCCTTGTCCTGCATCCCAGTCTTGGGGGGCTGAAGTACCGTTTTTTTACTGAAAACCCTTTGCTGTTTCCAGCTGAAGACCCGAGAAGCAAGGAACGGGGCGGAACGGGGCAGGGTGGGCCGGAGCCTCAGAAGAAGGAAAGGGGGGGGGGGCGTGGGGTCACCCCAGAGGGGGCCCGGGAGCGGGAACAGGACTGTGGCCCTTCCTCACTTTATGATGCTGTTTTTGCTGCTGTAGAGGATTCTTAAAAGTAGCCCCACAGAGGCAGGCTGTGTGTCCCGGGTGGAGGCCAGGTACAGAAAGAAATAGCAAAAAGCCGAAGAAAGGCAGAGGGAGGGCAGGCAGGCAGGCGGGCAGGGGGCAGTGTGGGCATGGACGAGGCAGGGCCCGGGCACCGTGGCCACTAGGAGCCGAGGCCTCAGAGCGCTTCCTAACTGTGCTTCCAAGTGAGACCTCGGATGGAACCGAGAGGCAGCCAGGGCCGGGCCTGGCAGTGAGGGAGGGGGAGCACTGGGGCTGGGGAGCGGCTAATTGAGGACTTGGGGTTCTCATGACTCAGGGGCTCGGCTCTGTGCTGTTCCCGTGAGCCCCTCAACCCCTCTTACTTGGTCCTCAGCCAGGCCCCAGCCCAGCGTGGGCATCAAAGGGAAATGCACCAAGACCCACAGATTCTCCCTTCAAAATAGGCATTCCCAAAGCTAAGGGCCTGGGGCCTGGGAGTGCTGTCACCCCCAGGGGGAGCCAGGCAATGAGGCTCAGCCTTGATTTCTCCTTTTCTACGCCCAACCAGGGAGGCAGAGGGGGCGCTGTCAGCACCAGCAGGCCCCCAAGAATTGCACAGTTGAAACCTATATAATTTTATTAACCAATGTTCAGGAAGCCGATGCATTTTTGAAAAAATACTCGTCACCCAGAATGGCCGCCCGAGCATAGTGTGGGCTTGACCCTCTGCCAGGCCGCAGGTGGCTATCAAATGGTCATTGGTGTAAGGCCCCTTTAAGAAAGACCAGGCTGGCCGGGCCTGTGGACAAGAGCCATTCGCTGCAAGGGGTTGGCTCCCTGTATCTCATTCTTCTCTTCGCTCGTGCTGCTTCCCCTCCTGGGCTTTCCCACCTGGACCTGGTGCATGTGGCCTTGAACTCGCCCGTGGGGCTGCTGCTCTGTGGGCTCATCTGCTCTGCAGAGAGAGAGAGAATGAGAATGCCCATTTTGAAGGGAGCATTTGTGGACTCTGTTCTTCTCCCACCCTTCAGTCCCCCCTCCCCCCCCGGAAGTTACCCCAATACCACGCTCTGTGATCCCAATCCAGGGAGTGTTTGCCCTGATCTGTAGTTGTGGCTGCACCTGCTTGGAAAGTCATGACCATCTGGGAACTCCTTCCCACGTCACGGAGTGACACCACGCTGCCCGGGGGTCCCCTGGATTCTTCAGGTGCAAGAACTGTGACTCCCCGCAGCTGGGCCTGCCCCGGCGAGCTGACATTCCAGTCCTTTCGAGAACTCAATGGGCTCAGGCTCCCGCCTCCTCCTCCCTGGCTGCTCTGCCATTTCTTCCAAACTGTCTCAGACTTCCTTGAAGGCATGAAACACCTTGGGAACGGGACGTTAACTGTTCAAGGTCACATCCAATGGGAGCCGGGTGCTCTGGTTCCGGGGGATACAGCAAATGATTGAGAAACAGTGTCTTTTCCTCTAAAAGCTCGTCATCTTGTACTAGAGCCTCTGGTGCAGTGCCCTGGGGTTTGTACGTTAACATAGGAGCCCGTCTCCCGGAAGGTGAATGGGAGGAAGCCTTGGAGGCGCTACTCCATGCATGGCTGGGGGTGCGCGTCGGGATCCCAGGAGCAGCGTGCTGGCCAAGCAGACAGGCCCATGTGTCTTAAGATTTGCAGCAACATATAAGTGGTTAGCCAAGCAGACACACCCATGTGTCTTAAGACTTGCAGCACCATATAAGCGGCTGCGAGGGACCCCGAGTTGGCATGGGAAGCCGTTTTGTTGAGTTTTTGTCTGGAAGGCAGCAAGCCAGCCAGGTGAGGAGGAGGAGGTCCAGAGATGTGCCTCTTGGGAAAGAGAAAGGAGAGAGGGCAAAAGAAAAAAACTGTTCCCCCCTTCCCGAGACCCCTGAGGCCCTGAGCTGTTTTGTAGGCACTCACATGGGGAGCTATGGGGTAGCCATCAATTCCTTCCTCGTTTTCCAGCCCCGCTGCAGCCATATCAATAAATGAACTGGAGTAGCCAGGCCAGAGAAGGAGAAGCTGGCAGGCCCAGAGACAGAGGGCTATCCAGAGACACACAAAGACACTTAAGCGAAAGAAGAGACAGCCCTGCTGGTGTGGCTCAGTGGCTTGAGCATCGTCTCACGCACCAAGAGGTCCCTGGTTCAATTTCTCTGTCAGGGCACAGGCCCAGGTTGCTGCCCTGATCCCCAGTGGGGGGCCTGTGGGAGGTAACCAATTGATCTTCCTCTGTGTCATCAATATAGGGCAAGATACGTATACACTATAGCGAAAGAGAAGGAAAATAGCAACTGTATTGGAAGGCGAGGATACAGAGTCATGAGTAGAAAAGGGATTGATAAGGGAATGTCAGCAGAAGACAGAAACCTATGCATCTCTCCCAGAGACCAGACACAAATTAGGGCAAAAAGCAGGAACTGAGCCCTCGCTTACAGTGCTCTCCCCAATGAGGCCAGGGCCCCTCACACCCAAGACCCTGCACGGGCAAAGCATAGAGGGGACCCCTGGGAAACAGGAAAGGGGGGTGCAGAGGACATACCGGGGAAATATATGAAGAATTGGAAATATATGAAGAAGCAGGGGAGGGAGCAAGGATTCTGGCCATGCATGTGGGGCGCCAAGTATGGCAAGGATTCTGGGGGTTCATCACTTCCCTCCAACCCCAGATGAGTCCCTGGTAAACCCGGAAGCAAAGGGATCAGGGAAGGACGTGATTGGATGAGGTCAATTCACTTGGGGCCACTGAGAAGGCCCCTGCCCATTTCCCTTCTATTTTTGAAAAACGTCTTTTATTATTGAGAGTATTACAGATGCGTCCCCCATTTACAAGGTTGGCGCTCAGCACTCCTCTCAGATGTGTTTGGATGGTAAGCGGGATCCAGGCCCGCGGCGGCCTCTGTCAGTCACGTGAGGGCGAGGGGAGGTGTGTGTCCCGTGGCCGCAAATGGTGTTCTTGTGGGTACTCTTGGAAGTTGCCCCTCCCCCACCCCTAGCATGTGGGGGGGTAGGGTGGGGAGGTTGGCCTGCCACCATTTGCAATCTCTGGTCTTTGGCCTCAAGGGGAGCCCCAGTGCTACCCAATTTTGGGGAATTTTTTGTATGATCAGCCTCTGATGGGGAGTCTTTGACGGTAGGAGTTTGGGTCAAGTCCTCGAATCAAGAGCCCTAGTGTGAGGAGGCCATGTCCCCTTGCCTTTTTAGCGTTGGCACAGCGGCCTCAGGATGCCTCAAAGTAGAGGCTCATTCTGTCTTTTCTGCCCTCACCCACAGTGAGGCCTAACGTATAATCTGCCACTTTCAACAGACATCTTTTGCTTAAGAAAGATATTTCAAACCAAGGTCTCGTCTTTCTCAGAGAGGTCACTCATAGGTTGGTTGACTCTACACCCTATTCCGGAGACCTTCCACTGCATCCCGCCCCAGATCTCCTGGGGGGAGGGGGAGGGGAGGCACAGAAGGCCTTGCATTGCTCAAGAAATGGCCCCATCACACTTCAGGGCAAAGCCTAAAACCTGGGCCCGGACTTTGAGCTGAGATCTAGGTTGGTCTGGATCCCTTTGTAATAAGAGACACACCTTTGTAGGTTCCTTGTCTCATGGATATGATGTCATGACATCATTAGGAACCTCCCACAGTGATCAGAGAACTAACACACACACACACACACACACACACACACACAACAGCCCGGTATTCATTCACTTTTTTCTCTCCTCTCCCTTCAGTTCCTCTCTTCCTGCCTTCATGCTTTAGTTGGTTTTCCCCTCAAACTGACCCATAAAAATACCTTCGAATTCTTCACCTCATATCACTGATACAAAGCCCTTTAGTTGACATCTACTGAGCTTTCTTTCATGTCAGTCTTCTAGTCGTGGTGGCATTCCAGGTCTCCGCCTTCCCCCGTCGAGAATGTCTCTGTTCCAGAAGTTTCCATGGGCTGCAGAAAGGGAGGCTGGGCTGGGGCTACCCTATGGGAATTTACAAATAACACTGGGATTGGAGAATAAGACAATGGGGTGATTTCTTGCTGTTCCCCGTTGCAAAGGAAAGAACCAGCTGGTGAGGGTGATGGGTGCTGAGTTGATGCTGTTTGGTGGACAGGACTGGGACCACTAAGAAAGAGTATGGGAATGGGCTATCCAGAAAGATCTACGTGGCAGGTTGGTTTCTTGGATGGTGACATGGCACCCATCTGTCCCCTTCGGTGTCCCTATGACCCGTTCGCTGAGCCAGATCTAGAGAACAGACACTTCCATCCCGCCCCTCAAAATGAATGAAAGAAGTAGAGTGACAAGTCCTTGGGGAAAACAGATTGATCTTCCTAGAAAGAGAGACAGAGGGATATATCTCCAAAGAGAGAGACTTGGAGGAAGGAAACTAACCATGGAGAAGGAGGGGGCAAAAATGTGGGGAAGTGAAGCAAAATACGAATTCTTCCTAAGAAGGGAGAGCCCCGTGGTGCTGGAGGGAGAGGCCGAAAGGCATGCTGGGAAGCCTTATTCCTTGGAGCCTGGAAGGGTGAAGAGAGATGGGTTTTGGAAAGAGGCGGGAGCAGCTGGGGAAACTGTGTCAAGAACATGGAAGTTTCTGGGGGTGGGGGGTCCATAGAAGGCCCCTCCCTCCCTAATGTCCCCACTCTGTTTACACATACGCACAGCAGCGATGGGGCCCGAGTCTGATCCTGTGTAGCTAAAAGGCAGAAAAGAGAAGGATAATCGAGTGGTTGTAGGATTCAGGCTGTGGGCATTTCCGGCAGCTGCCACTTACCTTTCTGATCGCCCTCTCGTTTGATTCAAATAACAATCTCCCTTATTTGGGGGCCCTGTCCCTTTGGGGGAGTGGGCCGCCAGACACCAGCCATCCTTGCTTTTAGAAAAGGGCGGTTGCTAAGCAGCCTGTGGAGTGGGCGGGGCCAAGGTACCAAGGGCGTGCCTGGTAGATTGCAGGACTCACACCCTCATTGCCAAGTTCAGGGCTAGCAAACAAATGTAAGCGCCCATCCCTCACCCAGACAAAGCGCCAACTTTGTATATAACCTCAAACAAAACGTGTCACAGGGTGTTGCAAACAGAAGCTGTGTATCTTCATTGAAGTCCCCCCCGCCCCCCCAGGAAAAAAAATGGGGGCAATTTGTGCTATTTTGTTTTTTAAAGTAAGAAGCTAAGAATGACAAAGAAAGTAGCCCAAACCCAAGCCCAAGCCTTCATTAAACCCCCGCGCTCGCGCGCCAAGGTTTCATATAAAAATGTGGGAGCTGACCCTGTGGTTCTTGGGCTTGGGAAGGGAAGAGACTAGGACAGCAGAGCAGGGCCTGGGCTTCCTGGGGAGGTAACCAGGGGGACCCTGGGCAGGGACTGGAGTGGGGGCGGGGGGGGTTCCCCTTCAGGCTGGGCACCTTCTCAGCTCATTTCTAGGGGAGTTTCTCAGCGGGGCTGGGAGCAGGCAAAGGGAAGAGTTCGTTGGGTTGTTTTGCCTCTGCGTGGGAAGCCCAGTTAGGGGAGCACATGGGGGACCCCTGGAGAATCAGCAGCACCCCAAGCCCAGAGCACCCCAAGCCCAGAGCGTGCCACCCCCTGTTCCCCTGTAAACCAAGGCACCAGGGCACAGTCCAAGGCCAGGACGGTGGGAATTGGAAGCTGCCACACCCGCCACTGGTCAGGCCCATGCATTAGAGGAAGCCCAGCATCTCGACTCTTCCTGGGGCCTGGGGGTGGGGGTGGGGGTGGGGGAGGGATTGGGGAGTTTGGTGACCCGCCTGGCTGTTGGTTGTCTGGCTCCAACCTGGCCAGCCAGGGGCTGGTTGTTAACCGAGAGTTTCTGGAAAAATTATGGATCCTGCATGAGTTTGCACTGGGAAAAAGGAAGGCTAAGAACAGAAAAAGGAAAATAGTCTTGTCAATTTCCACCCAGCGGTGCTTGTGAAATGGGGAGGGGGAGTCCTGAAGGGGTTGGAGAAACATCGCTTGCTTCCTCCCCCCGCCCCTGGTTCCCACGGGTGGCCTCCTTGCGCCTGCGCCTTGCGGGCCAGGTTCCTGCCCAGAGTCCCCCTTGTGGGAGGGGGGAGGTCACGCATCTTTCTGCTCTCTATCCTGCCATGTGCACCAGAGGTGGCTGCGACGCACCCCCTCCCCCTAGTCTTCTCACGCCTTGACCCTCTGGGATGCATCGTCGAATGACTTCTTTCTGGAAGTCTCTGGAGTTTTCCCCAGACCAGGAGAGGGGCTCCCCCAAAGGCTGTCTGGCACCCCCTGCTTAGCTCTGGGGCTCAGAGGCCAGTGTCCTCGTTCCCCTGGGTCTCCCCAAAAACGCTGTAAATTCCTTCAGAGCAGGGACCCCATCTTCTTCACGCCCGTGTGCCCCAGCCACCCCTCCCCCTGGGGGGGGGTTCTTTGGCGCGGCCAATGGAGGCGCATCCACCTCTGCTCCTTCCTAGGCTATAGCGGACTCTCCTCTCACTGGACGTGAACTTGAAGGTCACTTACGTTTAGGGCACAAGATACAGGAAATTAAAATGGAGACGGGACTATGGAAAAGGAGATTGGCCCCGGCCGCAGGCAGCTGGTTTGGCCTGCCTTGAGTCTAGACACGTGCCCCACACCCGAGGGTGGCACCCCTGTGTTGAACTAGACCAGGATGCCAGTGTAGGGGGGAGGGGACAGGGGCCTCTGGGGCCTTGGTAACAGGGAGATTAGAAGTCACGGCGAGGGCCTTGGGGGCCTTACAAGACGAGAGGCTGCCCCTCGGCGGGCAGCGGGCACGCTATGCCATGAAGTTGCTTGGGGTAGGGCTGTTTCCCAAGGTTCAAGCAACGAAGGACCCAACCGGGGTGGCCCATTCCTGCAGGAGTGGCCAATATAAGGTGTCCATTGAGTTTAGCTGGAGTCTCTGTCGGAGGGAGGGGGGAGGGGAGGCCAGAACAGAAGAAAGCACGGGTGAGCCTCCCGGACTCTGGATTCATAGAAAACGTCAGTGTTGAGGGCTGTCACTTACATGCCCCCGGGGACTGGCCAGGCTCAGTGCCAGCCCCGTGCGGCCACGAGGGGGTCCGAGGGACCTGCCTGCAGCCGCCGTTGGAATGTTTCTGTTGATGCCATGACCCAGGGGCAGAGCTGGTAAGATGGCCCCTGGCAAGCGTGGCGCCCAGAGCGAACCGGTGGCCCGTTTTAGCCCAAGACGTGGCAACTCTGGGTCCGTTTCATTGACAGAAAAGAAAAAGGGGAACCAGGAAGTCAGTGAGGCCGCATTGCGTGAACCTAAACAGCTGATGAAGTCAAAAAATAAATCAATGAATTGTAACTGCCCAACTCACCCTACCAGGGGCATCTTTCAGTTAGGAATGGATGGCAAATGCCTGGGCAGATTCAGGATGAATCAAGCTCAGTCCAGATCGCGAAGATCCCCTGTGACCCGTTACAGTCAGAGACAGAGCCATCCAGGCTGTGACAATGTGGCAAGGGACCTGCTACCATTGACATGGCCCTGTGGGCGCGCTATCTGGACACCAGAGCGGCTACGAATCAGCAGCTCCCTGAAGCTATTGTTTGGGAAGTTCCCAGGATGCACAGCGCGGCTCAGGGGCCCCGTGGGAAGGCCACACTGGTTTTTGGGGTCCCTGTGGGACTCCCCAGTAGCGAAGACTCTGGCTAATCTTAGCACAGCCAACGCCCACGCAGGGCAATGCCCAGAGAAGGCCTAGGGGTCCCAATAGGCTGCCAGGCGCTGAGTGTAGCCCTCCGTGTACCTGGCACCCTGGGGGGAGGGGCGCCATGATGGGGAATGGGCCTGCTCACCAGGGTCAAGGGTGTTTCCTGCATCTGCTTTGGATGACTTCTCAAAGCTGGATGCCCTATCTCACTTAGGACTCTGTTCTTGTGAGCGCTTTTCCATTTCTTCACCATTTCCAGGGGGAGGGGCGCGATTGGATTCCAGAGCATATTGCAAATCAAGTGGTGACAGTTGAACTTGGAGATGCACTTGAACGAGGGGCTTCCGGGGTGGGGGCCCACCCAATAGGCATTTGACTGATGGCCACAGCCTGCGGGGAGTTAGTTGGATTTAAAGGCACAAAATTTAAAGGCAACCTATTACAATAGGTTGCTTGCTGGCATGCAAAATAAGGCTACCTTATTAAAACCCATCCTGTGTGCATTTCACCGTATCCTTGTGGTCCTTAAAACTGTTCGAGGCCATCCATTCTCTGAAGTGTGAGGCATTTGGAAGTCAATTTTTAGTGGATCCCAAAACCTCAAACACAAATATATTTCAAAACGCAGCAGTAAACATGCTGAAGCGAATTATAGCTTCTCTAAGTGGTTAAAATGGGCAGGGCAAGTGAATCTCCCCCCCCCACCCCCCCCGTTTCTGGAAAAGTTAAACATTGCAAGGACTGCGTCTAAAATCCTAAGAGAATGACGGAATTTGGGATTTGTCGCATCGTTTTTTCAATTCCCTGGAACTGCTCGCAAAATTTCGTCCCAATCTCTGAAACATGGATGATTCTCGCTTCATCCTTCCGTTATTGACGGTGATTCAAGGTGATCAAAGCTCATAGGAGTCGATTTCCTGGTTCCAAATAGTCTACCAGGTGTGTTAGTGTCATCAGGGGACACCGAGAGGACTTTTTTCACTCCAAAGATGCTCAAACCTTTGTCCCTTATGTTGCAAGAAAAGTCCTCAAGTGCAGGCTGCGTGTCTGCTGGGTACCACTCGCCTGCTCCTAGCATAGGTCTGGAGCGCAGTGAGCAACCAGAACTTGTCAAGCCCACAGGGTCTGAGCGTGGTGGGGTAATGCTAGCTTCTCATCCCTCCAACTCTTCAAAATGCATCATAATAATAAAAAATGGGGCCTTTTATCTCCTGCACCTCTGGTTTTTAAAACCAAGTTTGGGCCAGATCAAAGACTTAGACCCCTGGCCCCAATATAATGGACCACAGGGACAGAGTCGGCAATGGCTTCTGGGGGGTTGCCCTAGGCAACCAGGCCAGATGTTTCACTGGTAGTCCAGCTTGAAAAGAAAAATATAGGGAGACAGTTCGCAATCTCAGTGCCCCCCACACCCACCTCCCGCCCCTGGATTTTGATTGTGGTTTGTGGTCGCCCTTTCAGTGGCATGGAAGAGAAGGAATGAAGATTTTCCAATGACTCTTCTTGCCAACTTTTGTGTTCTCATAAAACTCTGGGTAGCAGAATTTTGTTAGAAGTTTTTTTGTTTTTTTTTTAAATCATAATTATTTATTTCATGCCTGGCTTCCTTGCTAGCCAGGGACTATCTCAGGGAAGCCCTGGCTTGTCATTGTCACTTCTGCATCTGACCACGCAAGCTCAATTTTGAGTGTAGCCAAGAGCAGAGACATAAGTAAATTTGTATTGGGTTAGCATAGAGGCAGATCGAGCCCGCCACCCTGTCAGATATTGACTCGATATTTGCATATCCGATAGGTTTAGCCACCCTCCTCATTGACAGGAGTATGTCAATTGCTCAGGGAGATTGATTAGGACCTGGGTCAACCGCAGTTATCTGCGTAAATGCCTGAAAAAGCAGAAGTTGCTGCTAATAAAGTTTGGATTCCTATTGTGGCAGATTGAGAGGCAGAATATAGACAGCAGTCCCCGGGGCTCCGGGGTCTCAGGGGGCCATGCAGACATGGCCACGTCCGAGAACCCACACCCCCACAACCCGTCCCGAAAATGGCACAAACATGTCATTCAGAAGCACCCTCCCAGATGCCAGTCTCCTAAGGGGTTGACCCAAGTGCCTGAGGCACATGCTCTTTAGTCAAGAAGCTCAACCCAACAGGACGGGCCTGACCAGAAAGCAGCTCAGCAAGGCCAAGGTCATGGCCATGAGCACACATCCTGTGGCTCTCGGGGCCCTAATAAACAAATTTGAGCCATCAAGACCAACTCCCCAAAGGGTGGCAGCCACAAGCTCAGGCAACTTGCCTACACTGCTCACCCCAAGTGTGGGAAACGTGCTGGTGCCCACATCGCCAAGGGTCTCAGCCTCTTCCGGCCCAAGTCCACGGCCAAGGCCAAGGCTCAAACCAAGTCCCCGTCCACATAGAGGCCCCACAGTAGAGCAGATGGGAGGGCTAGGGTGACCCCGAACTGCTATCTGCATGGTGCTATTTGTACAAAATAAATCTGAGGCAGGAAAAGTAATAATAATAAAATCCAGACTTTTAAGTTGGATGGAATATTTGAGGAGTGTTCTTTTAAAAAAAAATAGAATATGAAGAAAACATAACTAGAATTTTTCCATGCACAAGACAATTGAAGGTATCATAAAGGAAATACCTTGGTAGATTTGGTGCCACCAAACTGTACGTATTTATAAAAACTAAATTTAAATTTAGTAATTAGCCCCCAAATTAAATCTCAGCTCCCAGCACTGTTCTATTGAGGGGAGTGGAACAAATGTGATTTTTTTTAAAAGAAACTTTTCCTTGATAGATTTATAAGGGCATAAAATCTTCAGTTGATAAAGGCTGAATTTTAAAGAGAAATTTACAGCTGGGAGACAATTTTGGAAAGAGCATATAGAGTGATCTTTATTGCTTGTCCCCTAATGGTGGGTCTTGGTGAGGTTTAAGAGAGTGAAATAATAATCTTTTAGTTTAATGTTCAATTAAGCTAGTACAGAACATTCTAGTGCATTGAAGAGAGCCTGCTAAGCTGCTGCTGCTGCTTCTTCTTTATTTTATTTTTTTAAGTTAATATTTATATTTCGCAACCCACTTAAAATAGCTAGATGACTTCCTTAAGTCATGAAGAAGCGACCTTAAATGACAAGGAATCCCATTAGGGATCTGCTTGGGGAAATTTGCGGAGGTCATTTCTATTCTGGCATGCCTATGTGCCCTCCTCTGAGAATAAATTTTTAGCTGTTTTCAAAATGTACTTGGGGTGACATGGTTAATAGGATTATATAGGTTTCCAATGTACAGAGCTATGATACAGCCTCTGTATATTGCGTCCTGTGTCCAGCACCCAGAAAAACCTTCTTTCTCACCCATAACATACACTCCAAAGTTTGAACAGCGCCCTGGAAATGCTGCCGGTGAGACTGCCTTCAAAAAGCATCTCAAACCAGAGCCTCGCCCCAGAAACCAGGGGTTCCCAGCCAGAAGAGTGATGAGAAAGAGTGATGAGAAAGCTGCAATCTTAGCTGCTTTCATCTTTGCTTCCTCATTGGGCGCCTTGGGGGCCAGGAGAAGAGAGACAGGCGTTCTTCCTGCAGGATCTGAAAGATGGAGGAGACCTTGGGAATGATCAAGTTGCACCCCTTGATTTTGCAAAGAAACTGAGGCCAGGGGACATCGACCTGACGGACAGAAACTGCAAGTTTGAGTTCTGTTTACTTGTTAGGAAGCTAGTTTCAGAATACACGTCGCATCCTATTTCAATGACTCTGGGCTTCCAATCAAACCATTATCTTGGAGGGTAGGATTGAGGGAGTGGGGAATCTCCTTTTTCAAAATAATGCAGCTGCTGGCATTAGCTACTCAAAGACAAAAATAGCTAATGCTAATAAATACATGCCTATACATCATGCCTTCTGTTGGACGCATCAGCGTAGGCTAAAAACAAGAACGCAAGCTTTGAACCCAGACAGAGGCGAATTTAAAGCTGGTTTTTGTTAACTCACTAGGTCTACACTGTTCTCTTGGGTGTTTTTGAACCTGGCTGGACCACAATATGCTCGTCTCTAAAATATAAATATATGAAACATATTTGTAGAATTATTGTAAAGATAGAATGAGGCAGTCTATAAAAAAAATACCATAATAATGGGCATCCTATCTAATAAAGAGGGAATATGCAGATTGACCATCACTCTGTCGCAAAGATGGCTGAAGCCAAGTTCCCATAAGGAGCCTTAAGGAGTAATAGGCAGGGACCTGAGGCCACGCCCCCCGCCTGGTGGGGCTTGATGGGGGACCTCAAGGTGTACCCCCTTCCCCGGTCTGGACTGGGGGACCTCACACCATTCCCCCAGTCATGGCGCTGGGCCAGGGAACTTGAGGCCATATCCCCTGCCCAGAGGAGCTTGACAAGGGTGGGACTGGCCAGGTCTGGATGTAGCACAATGGGGGCAGGGGCCAGCCAGGTCTGGGTCTCATATGATTTTGAGGCGCATGTAGGTGGACAGGGACTTGGCTCTCTGACAGGAGAAAGGTTTCCATATACATTTAACTAATTTTCTTTCATCTTTGCTACTTCTGTTATAGAGAGAGGGCAAATAGCAATATTAAATTATTTCCTCTAATTAATCCCCTTTTAATGTGCACGAATTTGGTGCACCAGGCCACTAGTTCAATAGATATTAGTTCACGTCTGTGGCCAAGGGGTGACCAAAACCCTCTTCCTTTGCTGGCTTAGCATTGGCTTAACTTCCTGTGTGTTACCAGGATACCTGGTAAAAGGAGGAAGTACAGTGTTTCTAAGTAACATTGCTCTGGCCCAAGGGGACAGCATCCCTACTCAGCAAGAATAAATGAACTAGGAGTTTTTACCCATAATACACGGCGCTATTTTTTTTTTTTTTTTTTGAAGAAAATTAGTTTGTATATTCTGGATAGAAAAATATTTTGTAAAATAAAATTTTAATCCATATAGACCGAGGTGGTTTTTAAGTGAATATCTTAGGATTTAAAATTCATTTTGCTTTCAATTCTAAAATCTTCTGTCCCCTTGCTAGTTGTATCAGATGTAATCCCTGGCCAATAATTCTAATAGCATGCCCTAATTAACTCAGTTTTACCTTTTGGTAGAAATCAATTACAATTAAAAGAGAGTTTGTTAAATCTCGGCGGAATATTGTTTTGTGGTAAAAACATTTTTCCTCAAGAGATCAAGTGTGATTAACTTCAGTAAGAGGCCACAAGTTCAAGTTGCAGTGTGGAGAGGGAAAAGTCACAGGTTCTTTTGTACAGAGTATTTTCTTGCAGTTCTCAACACAGGGTGATAAATCTGCATCCCTCTGATTAATTTACTTCAAAGTGGATTTTAAGTGTTTTTCTCAGGCCTGGATGCGAGTGTGAATTGGAGGTGCCCTTGGGGGGCTTGTCAGTTAGGATTCCCACGGCAACATCTCCTGACAGAGGTGAAAATGGCGTCCTCTCCTGGCTGCCACGATGCTTTTTTGCCCCGATGTGCACTTCCCGTGGTGCTTTTGACATTGATCTATGATGTCACATGTACCAGTCATGTCCTCCTTTTTGATTGCTGAATAGCAGTCCATTATGATCTCTGAACACACAATAATCTGGCCACTCAATGTATATATACTGTATATATTATATATTAGAGGCCCAGTGCATGAATTCGTGTGAGGGTGGAGTCCAGCCAGCCTGGCCAGGGGGAGAGGGAGGACATGTGCAGTTGGCCGGCCTGCTTGCTGGTTGAACTCCTGGTCGAGGGGGCAATTTGCATCTTAGCCTTTTATTATATAAGATATACCCAGAGTGGCCAGATTATTATTCGTACAGAGATCATCATAATCTGGCCAGTCAGTGTATGTGTGCCATGATTGATCTGTTCACTGATTAATGGACATGGATCTTGCATTTAGAGTTGGTGACTGTGCATAAAATTCTCCACAACCATTCAAATATGGGTAATTTAGGGACCTGTGGTTTCATGTGCTCTCCAGTGGATCCTAGGGGATTGCTGATCCTGGTTCATCTTTCCGTAAGAAGCCGTGATGGTGGAGAAGGCAGGCTCCTGTCAAGTTGCACCAAAACTATGGCTTCTTTGCCAGCATGTGGCTTTGGCGGCATTTCTGCTGTTTTGCTTTTAGTAGTTCTAATGGATGTGTAATGGGATCTCATTGTGTGCACCCATATTTTTGCTTCCCGTGTGCTTTTCTACCTGGTGTTGCTAAAGTCTTGCTTTTATTGCTTCCTTCTGATGTATGGAATCTACTTGAGCTATTCTTTCAGGGCAGGTGTGCTGGGGACAAGATCAGTGGACTTCCCTTCATCTGAGAATCTGAGAATGTCTTGATTTTTTCTTCATTCACAAAGAATAATTTTGGATTTTAGGTTGACAATTGTTCTCTTTTAGCAAGTGGAAAATATTGTCCCATTTTCTTCAGGGGCCCATGGTTTCTGATAATATATATAATATTATTAAA
The DNA here is from genome assembly GCF_014108245.1 of Pipistrellus kuhlii. Taxonomy (NCBI): domain Eukaryota; kingdom Metazoa; phylum Chordata; class Mammalia; order Chiroptera; family Vespertilionidae; genus Pipistrellus; species Pipistrellus kuhlii. The sequence goes on along the minus strand of NW_023425543.1, from coordinate 3,204,359 downwards.
TATTAATAATAATGTATAATATTAATAATATATAATATTATTACAGCTGGTTTTAGTTAACTCACTAGAATTAGACCAATTTCATTTGATAGAAACCCTTTTATTGCCCTCCCTTTGCAGGCTTGATTGCCCCCAACTGCCCTCCCTTGTAGGCCTGGTCCCTCCCAACTGCCCTCCCCTGCTGGCCATCTTGTGGTGGCTATCTTGTGTCCACATGGGGGCAGTCATCTTTTACCACATGGGGGCAGACATCTTGTGTGTTGGAGTGATTGCCAATTTGCATATTATTCTTTTATTAGATAGGATAGAGGCCTGGTGCACAGTTGGGGGCCAGCTTGGTGTTCAGGATCAGGATGGGGGTTCCATGGGGTGTGGGGTGGCATGGGCAAGGGGCCTGTGATGGTTTGCAGGCTGGCCATGTCCCCCAGAGACCCAAGTGGAAGATTTATCTGTCTTCTGTAATTGAAACTTTCCTGCTCACTCCATGGCCACAGCCATTTTTGTTGGGATTTATTTATCTTCTATAATTGAAACTTTGTAACCTTAAGCAAAGGCCAAGGCCAACCAGGGTGTGCGGAAAGCTTGGCTTCCTCCATTGCTGGGGAAACCCAAACCACCTGCTCTCTCTGTGGCTGTAGCCATCTGGTTGAGTTAATTTGCATACTTGATCCTGATTGGTGGGCCCGGCTTGTGGGTGTAAAGGAGGTATGGTCAATTTGCATATTACTTTTTTTATTAGATAGGATTGGGAAACTCTTAATAATTGAACTTGCACATAAAAGTAATACCTTCCACAATAATTAGTTTATCATTTCAATCTTACTATTTTATATACATCTACATATTAAATATAAAAAAATGTAGAGTTAAAAACAGGGTTTTGCTTAGAGCTATATGCAGAATACTTATCTTTCCAAAAAGTGAATATTAAAATATCAAAGAATGTTCAAAGGATAGGTCTTGTTTTTATTACTTTCATATATTCATGGTGTCACATTTGTCAGACATGATAGTGATCAATATGATTATTTGATCATTGACCATACAACTAAGGCCGAGAAGTGGCCATTTTGAAGGACTCAGCCTTCCGAAGGCCAAGGTCAAAGAAAACTAAATAGACCCCTTTGCTTTATCTTCATCAATTGTCAAATATTTTAGCCCGTGAATATCAAAACCCTGGATGACTTTTGTGCAGCCCTACTGGGTACGTATGTGTGTATGTATGTATACAGCAATAGACAGATGATAGGTACGTTAACACATTGTGGACCAGTAGTTTTATTGCTAGTTTCACCCAGTATCCAGCTAAGCTTCTATTGAATGAGTACTGAAAACGTTCTACATAAATGTTAAAAGCATGCTTTAAAATTAAATACCCATTTTATTTTGGAAGGTAGCAATGCTCACCACTATACCACCAACGCTACCCATTTCATTTTGAAGTTATTTATTACATGTTCTTACAAGCTAATATCTTTTAAAAGAATTCTCGTGATTGGCCACAAGCCTTAAAACAGGAAACACGAGAATTCTCGTGATCCGTCCACTCTTGAGACAATTTGAATACAAAAAGCTAATAGTGGTTCAATGTAATTTTCTTCTTTGCACGTCTTGTTTAAATGTTTAATTGGAGCTATCCTATCTAAACAAGCGTCAATATCATATTCAAATAGAAAACACTAGAATTCCCAAAAGTCAAGATCTAGACTAGATTACCAAAGCCCTCGTGTTACAACCCTTAGGACAACTGAGCCACGCTAATCTCCAAGAATATCTAATTCTTCATAAATTTCCCCGTGCTTCTTTTATGTTTATGGAATAGAGATGGCCTGTTCACACTGACTGTGAAATAGATGGTGCAGAATTCCAGCCGCCACTTGTTACAAAGACCAGGCTTTGTCCCACGCACTCCTTTCACTCCTCACAGAGAAATCATACGCAGCGTATGAAAATCAATACATAGGAATGGCCCTAGCCGGTTTGGCTCAGTGCTTAGAGTGTTGGCCTGTGGACCAAAGGGTCCCAGGTTCGATTCCAGTCAAGGGTACATTCTTTCACATCGATGTTTCTCTCTGTCTTTCCCTCTCTCTTCCACTCTCTTTAAAATTTAATGGGAAAAGATCCTTGGGTGAGGATTAACAACAACAACAAAAAAAACACACAAAAAAATCAAAAAAAGGAATATAATTTGCCTCGTAGCTCACAATGGTGAGATGTAAGACCCTCACATGGAAATCCGCTCCCCACTCCCCCCTACCGCCCGCTGCTCCTGTTAGCACCTGCTTCCCTTGGCCTCCAGTCTGAACAGCTTAATTCAAAGCAGGGAGGTCCCTGAAAGTCAAGGATTTGCTGGGGTCTATGCCAGAGCAAATCTCCATGTCTTTCCCAAGACACTCAGCTCAGCACCTGAGTCTACCCCTGGGCGGGGCCTGCCCCCTAATGCCGGGCACCCCCCCCAAGATCAGCCCCTTTCCGCCACCCACTCTTCATCCCTCTAATTACCTCCCCAGGTAACACAGGGCTGCTGATGGTGCCATGGGAGTATGGGCGGACTTCCCGCCCTTATTGGATTGGTGCACTTGCGGGCCTCACCCCACATTTTCTAACAAGTGCAGCCTGAGATTAGGGAGCCGCGGGTTTCCCTCCAACCCCCGCTTCCATGCAAAGCTCCCCAGCCTCGTCTGTTCTGAAGTTCACTGAAGTATTTGTCTGCTTTCCTGCAGTTTCCAAGCAGATAATAAGTCCCCAACTTCAGCAGGCTCCCCTGAAAAGAAGCATGTCACGGTGGTTGGTAGCTAATAAACGCCCCTTTAGTTTATCTTCATCAATTGTCAAATATTTGAGTCGCTGAAGTGGTGTGATGAGGTACAAAGACAGATATTTGAAGGGATTTTAACTCATTTGAGCAATTACATGCTTAACTGCCCCGCGATAATCTGCCAGCCTGGGCCTTTTCTGCACAGCACAAGTGGGGCGCGTTCGAATAGTGGGATTTAGAACATAAAGGCCTGGGCTGAATGGAAGAAAGCAGCGGGGAGATTAATTGCCAGTAACAAACAGCAGGGCTGCTTGCAAGCTATATATCACACAGTTACCTACCAGCGGCGACGGGGCGGCCCAGACGGGCCTGCACGGTCCCCGGCGCGGAGACCTCCGTTGCACAGGGGTGGAGAGTGCCTTTATTACAAAGCATATACATGCATACATGCAATAGACATGCATGCTTACAATATGGACATGCTTACAATATGCACATGTATACAATATGTGCATGCATGCAATGTGTACATGCATACAATATGTACATGCTTACAATGTGTACATGCATACAATATGCACATGTATACAATGTGTACATGCATACAATATGTACATGCTTACAATGTGTACATGCATAAAGTATGTGCATGCATACAATGTATACATGGTTACCATATGTACACAAATAAATTTGTATATGCTTGCTTGTTGTGCTATATGTACATGTTTACCATATGTACATGCTTACAATGTGTATATACTGACAATATGTACATGCTTACAATATGTTGCAAATAATGTGTGCATGCATACAATATATACATGGTTGCCATGTGTACATGCTTACCATGTGTGCATACATATAATATGTACATATATTCATAAATGCAACGGGCATTTCTGCATGCAATTTTTGCATTATACATGCAATATATATATGTATATATATCCATGCACATAATAAATACATATTACTAAGAATATATACACTGAGTGGCCAGATTATTATGAGCACCTGACGTTTGTAGGCAAATTAGCCATAACCTGCTTTTTATGGGATATGGAAGCCAAAGGCCTGTTCAAACGCCTTTGCTGTCTGCACTCACCAAGACAAAACATCTCCAATTCACACAGGAACACAAGGATTGGACAGTCAAGCATTGGAAAAAAGTCATGTGGTTCCATGAATCATGTTTCTGGTTGCATCATGCAGATGGCAGAGTGAGAATTTCACAGAAACAGCATGAAAGCATGCACCCCACATGCATGAGTAACAACCCTTCAAGCTGGTGGGGGCAGTGTTATGGTTTGGGGCATGTTTTCCTGGCATGACTTGGGTCCTTTAATGCCTGTGACACAACATCTGAATAGCACAGAATACCTAAGTATCATTGCTGATAAGTTCATCCTATCATGGTGATAGTGTATCCCAATGGAGATAGCTTCTTGCAACAAGACAATGCGCCATGCCACGGTGCTCATATTGTGCAGGAGTGGTTTCAAGAACATGAGGGAGACTTCACCTTGCTTAGGCGGCCCCCACAATCCCCAGATCTCAATCCTACTCAGCATTTGTGGGAGTTAAAAGACACGTCAGGCAGCTGGTTCACAACCATCCAATCTCACAGAACTGGACAGTGCTATTCACCAGGCATGGTGTCAGATTTCTCCCATCTCATGGAGTCAATGCCAAGAAGAATCGCCTCAGTACTGAAGGCAAACAATGGCCCAACGAAGTACTGATGGGGTGGTCATAATAATCTGCCCACTCAGTGTATGTGTATCTGTGTGATATATAGCTTGCAAGCAGTAACAAACAGCAGTGGCCACATTTGTCAAGAAACCCAAGGATTTAAAGGCTTTTCCAGGGTCATTGTTTTCATAGTTAAGTGAGTCTACTAACCCATTGTTCTTCCAATTCTCTAAAGTATAAGGACTGCAAGGATGGGAAATTAAAATGATTATAATGCCTACAATGCCAGAATAACTTTGTAAAAGAGGAACAATCAAATTATCAGATCTCCAAACTTACCACAAAGCTGCAGTGAGCAAGAGAACACGGTATTGGTATAAAGACCGAGGTACACAGGTCAATGGCACAGAATAAAATCTTGACGTACAATACAGGACATAATCACAAATGAATCTCCAGTCATTACAAATGCTTCTAAGAGGGCAATTAGCAGAAAAAGGAATTTTTGTTATTGCCTGTGCTGTGATGACTGAATGTGGGTTTTTGTCTGTCTTTCCTCCATCGTTTGGTTATTTGGTTCCGTATGTGATGTTGTAATGAACTTGAAAGACATTGGGTGTGGCCAGTGTTTCTCCCCCCCCCCCCCCCCCCCCCCCCCCCCGGCTCCTTCCCATAAGATGGCACTCCCATGATGCCATTCACTTGGACCCAAAATGGACACACCGCCAGACCCATCCCATCCCAATTTGAGAAACATGGTTTTTAGGAAAAGAGCTGAAAAGTGATTTTCTCTCTCTGGCACTCGACAGTGTAGTAGAGATGACAAGTGAGCGTAATCAGAGTTAGCAGCGTGTCCCTCGCTTGTGTGGCTTAGTTGGTTGAGTGTCGCCCCATGCACCGAAGGGTTGCCAGTTCAATTCCCCGTCGGGGCACACAGGCCGGATCCCCAGTGGGGGCCGTCTGGGAGGTAGCTGATCAGTGTTGCACTCTCACATGAATGTTCTCTCCCTCCCTCCCTCTCTGAGGATCAAGCCATTTTGTAAAAGTTAGCAGCATGCTGAGAGTCTGTGGGCTGGAAACCAGGCCAGGGTCTTCTTTTCCTGGGTGATTATTAACCCCCAATCGGAGGATCCAGCAACCTACCTAGCACCTGCCCGGGAAGCTGGAAGCACACCAGAAGCTCTGTGATCCACAGTGACAGTGTGCTATGTGAGCAGAGAAAGGTGTGCATATGGCAGTCTTCTCGGGAACACCTGCAGGTACCATGTGCCATCTGCCTCCACCCAGAAAGTGGCTGTCCATGCCCTGGACTGGCACGGAGTCAGACAATGTGGCCTCTGCACTCACCTTTGCCTCGCCCGGTCGAATCTGGTTCTCCCTTCCCCCGGGAGCTGGCCGCCACTCTGCCTTCACTCCATCCTGCCATGTTGTTCCTCCAGCAACTGTCCTTCTGAACAAGGTCTGCTGGCCTCCGTTCATCTCCACTCGTGGGACTTTTTATTTGAAATGACCCTCTCTGGCTGCGTGTCCGAGTGCCCCAGAAGCAGTAAGGAGAGTCCCAGGCCCTCCTAGGCACCCAACTGGTGGTCTTGGCATCCACGTAGAAGGCCACCTCATCTGTTCATCCCTATTGCTCAAGTGGCAGCAGACGGCGGTGGCAGAGGGCACTTAGGCACTGGTACTATGAATGGTCATACTTCTCAGTCATGTGAGACACTCTGATGGCTGTAGATGGATGGGAAATGCCATAGGAGTCATCGGATGGTGCACACCTATTGGTGGAACCAAATTCTCCGAAGCCATGGGGGCTGCCCTGTGCCAATGCCTGACTCCTCCCTTCCAAGCAAGACCTCCCTCATGGACTCAGCACAACTCGCCTTCCCCAAAAGCCTCATCCCAACCACTGTGCAAAGGCTGCCTTCTGAAGCCAAACTTGACCGGTTCCTCCTCTGTTTAGGGTCTCTGAGGACTCCCGCTCCTCCCTGACATTTCATAAATGCTAAGGACCAAACGTCATGGTCGGTCCTGGCTCACCAGTCACTTCCCGTCACCCTCCCATTCTCCTTCTTTGAGGAGCTGCTGTCAGCCCTCCATTATGCTGCTGGCCTGTGCCCCTCTTTGCTTCTACATAGGATGCTTTCTCCCTTGGGCTGTTCCTCTTCCTCCTTTTCCATAGAAAACGTCCATTGGGCCGTGGAGCCCAGCTTAGATGCCGCCTGCCCTTGGTAGCGCAGAGTGTTACGGCTCCTTTGTACCTGCTGTTGTGGCAACCGGCTTCTGCTGGCCCAGCTTCCTGGAGAGAAGGGTCACATCTTTCTCATCTCTGCTCTGGTCCCTCGTGGAGGGTACGGGACACGGGGCATGCTCTACCGCCATATGGCAAACTTTGGTTTTATTTTGATCTCTGAGACACGGGCAGGGCCAGGGTTTCCTTCAGAACCAAAATGCAACACAAACTCACCTCAGCGGGAGCCAGGGGAGCAGCTAAAATGCAGGGAGAAGCATCCACACGTGAGTCTCCAAGATGTACACGTGACTCGCTCTGAGGACGCTCATCATGGCTACGCAGGGCCATGTGATCAGTCTCGCTAGATCTTTTGATTCCCACGCCAACCCTCCCTGTCCAAACCGAGAGACTCCAGAGATCCAAATGCTGTGCTCATATTTGTCTGATTTTTAAGTGAGAGAAACAGATCTGGACACTTCTAAAATAACGTGTCCAGAGAGTATCACGTGTCTGTGTGACATCAGTGTGGGGCAGGGAACTGAGTCTGTCTTCCCCTCCCCCAACCGCGTGCCTCCAAAGGGCATAGGAGAACTTGGAGCTGATTAATTATGCATGTTAATAGCCTGACGCTTTTCAAGTGTTGAGAAGAAGCTATGGTGCCAAAGCGGTGGTTTAATACACCAGTCTAAACATTACCTTGCCCCCACCTCCTGCACTCTCAAATTGTCACCTCAAACATGGAAGCAGAAATGTGCTTAGAATTCGTAATACCGAATCCGATGGAACAGGGTCAGACCAGAAGTCTCGCGTTTCCCGTGTGTGAGTCCCGTATCTGACATGCCCATTCCCTCGGGGCACAGCTTTTTAATTATTATTTGTAGAGCATCTTTCCCGTAAGCACCTGAGAAGTGCAATTATCACCCCGAAATGCGATGTCTGAGGTATCGTTTTTGTCCCTGAAATGGAAATTTTTCCATCCCAGTAGCGACCTAGGCATACAATTTGCCGCTGTAGCATCCTTGACAGCCAGTCAGGTATATGTGTGCCCAGAATGTGAGAACTAATTCAAATTAACAGTGCAACTTGGATTATTTTATTATACAATGAAAACACTCCTTTGTTTTCTCACAAGATTACTCTTTCCTGCTCATCATCATAACTATCTGTCCTATCATTGGTGCCAGGTTTTGCCCTTACTATCCCCTCGGTCCTAATCATAAAGTGTTAGAATAAATAGTTTTATGAAATTTAATGAAAGTGAGATGCACCTTTACCCTCCATTCCACATTTTGCATACTGAATATCCTCCCCCATGCCGGCGGATTATCAGAGTAGACAGCCAGACACAAATGGAACCCTAGCTGATTTCTGAAGGTGCATAACACCCAATGGATTTTAACCCCAGAGCTCAGGGCCAGCAGACAAGACACTTCGGACTCATTCCTAGTACCCAAGTTGTTCCTCAGCAGCTCGGTCATCTTGAATGGATGGTGCAATGGGAGGGAACGGGGCCAGAACTTCATGCCTCTGGCATGATCATTTTGTCAAGTAATTGTTTTCATATCTGACTCCCCATAAGAATCTTGAGGGGGATGGGGTGCGGCTTTATTTTTATATATTTTTATTGATTTCAGAAAGGAAGAGAGAGGGAGAAAGAGATCAGAACATCAGTGTTGAAAGAGAATCATTGATTGGCTGCCTCTTGCATGCCCCTCATTGGGAATCAAGCCCACAACCCAGACATGTGCCCTTGACCAGAATCGAACCTGGGACCCTCCAGTCTGCAGGCCGACGCTCTATCCACTGACCCAAACAGGCTAGGGCAGTGTATGGCTTTCATCCATGTCTAGGCAAGAGTAGGACACCCAGTAGACAACTGTAAAATATTTGTGGAACACATACCTTAGCGCTCACTTCATTCTATGTGATTTGTTGGCTAATATCATCCATTGTCCAAGTTGTCCCTTCCTATGGCCATTGTGAGAATTAAGTATAAGTACTTGACCTTGGAGAAGGAAGCTCTGGAAACAAAGGTTGGCTTTTTCTCGTCTGCATTATGCCACTTCCATTGCTGTAATGACTGATTCTCAAAAACTGTCTTAGCTCAACAACTGGAAGAGCTCAGAATATGTGATCATTCTCAAAGTCATCATCGACATAACTTCTTTGATTTTCCTTCTTTACAAAAGCCCAAAACGCAAAGATGGGAATAATAGATTGAAAGGCTAGCATGTAGTTTTTAAGCACCTGATGGAGTCGCTGAATGGATTACCCACTAATTTACATTTTAAATGAACTTCAAAAAAATCCATCACGCCAGGTCGCCTTCCCGTGGATACCCTGATGAATATACAATGCGTTTTATAGGGCACATTGCATGAAAAAAGGATGAAGATGTTGACTGCATCTACCGACAAATCCTACTGATACAATCGGTCCAATGAAGTTGTCAAAATTTACCCAGAAATAAACCAATGACCTCTACATTTATCATCGCCAAAGGTGCCTGCTCATTTGCATCTCGAGATAACACGTCAGAGATGCTTCTTGAAAAGCCATCAGCCCTCCAACTCGGCACAGTGACATGGTATCAACGTCTCTCAGTGCCTGCAGTTCTGTCAAAAGGCACTCGGGAGAACTGGCACGTGCCACCCTATTTGCATTTTTGCATCTCATTAGGACCCTAATTGCATACCAACACAGCAGTTCTTCTTGACTATCTCAAAAAACATGATCAGCAGCATCTGAAAGAAATGCTTAAATGTCAGCTATTGACAAGCAAGAAGAGCTGACCTTGAGGGTCCCCATTGTACTGAGATGTGCCTGCCTGGATTCCTTTCCCAACTTCCTGTCTGTGTTTGATAACAGACCAGGGACAGTGGCTCTAAGAACTGTGGTTGTATGTGGCAAACTGGATGGGAATCAAGAACTTACCAAACTTCTACCAATTTATCCCTCCTCCCGGCAACCATCTGGGCTTGGTTGACTGTCTGCCATGACAATTCTTTTTTATTTGTTTTCTAATCCTCACCTGAGGATATTTTCCTGTTTATTTTTAGAGAGAGTGGAAGAGAGAGAGCAAGACGGAAAGAAATATTGATGTGAGAGAAACACATCAATTGATTGCCTCCTCCACTTGCCCCAAGCAGGGCCCAGGCCAGAATCAAACCGGAACCCTTCAGGCTGCAAGCTGACGCTCTATCCACTGAGCCAAACCAGCTAAGGCTGCCATGAAAATTCTTAAAACCACAGAAACTTTAAAGAGAGTGGACAGGTTTACAATGAAATTTCTACAAAATTGTGCAGAGCCTCCACTTTAACAACGAAAATGAGTTTCTTCGTGATTCATGTTATGACAAAGAACTCAACAACCTTTGTCCCGAAAGCATGCAACCCATTTTACACATTGTCACAGGCAGAATCTAGGTGTCCGACGCGTACCAACAGCTACCATCAAACTGGACAGAGCCATTTACACCCTTCTCTCTGACATCTCATCTCACTGGAGTGGCCTCGGTACATGGCGCGCATGTCCTACCACGGGTTTTTATCATCGGGCACTGCCTCAATTTGCACAGCAATTCGGTACATATTCTTCCAAAGGCTCCCATCCATGTGAGTTGACGTTGAAATGCCATAGAAGTGGCTGCCAGGAAATGCTAATCGATTCTGAAAAATCGACCTCGTGGCTTGCATCCCAGACTCTGCACCCGATCCACCTCGAATAGAAATGACAGGAAATGATGTTAACATGCTCAGCCGGGTGTTTGCTTGTTGGAGCTTATGTGTTGGTCATGCTTTGGTGGCAAACTAACCATCTATTTGGAAGCACTCCAGCCTGCACTACATGGTGCCTGTGTGGTTGCGAGGTGAAATGGCTATGACACCTCACTTTTTAAGATTGGGGTTCCCATATTAGTTATTTCCCCTATTTTGCCTTTGAGGGTCATAAGGAGAGCTTTTAGTGTTCTGGGATAGGAAAACAAGCATTTTAAAAAAATATATTTTTATTGATTTCAGAGAGAGAGGGAGAGGGAGAGAGAGAGAAACATCAATGAGGAGAGAGAATCATGGATTGGCTGCCTCCTGAACGCCCCTTACTGGGAATCTAGCCCACATTCTAGGACATGTGTCCCAACCAGGAATCGAATTATGACCTCTTTCTTGGTTCAGAGGTCAATGCTCAACCTTTGAGCCATGCCAGCCCAGGAGCAAACTTGCATTTTTAATGTTTCTAATTCTCTGAAGGTCATCCCTTACTGATTAATCTGTTCACTTGATAGGCATGACACATCCATGTGTATTTCAGATCCATAGAGTAGATCTGGAGACTGCAGAAAAGAGAGAAAACTCTAGTGCGCGAAGCCCAAGTTTCTCCCTGAAAGAAACACACGAGCATGTCTCTCTTTCTCAGAATTGGAAGGGATCCAAGAAGCTGGCTGGTTTGACCGCTCCAGCTTAAGGGAGTCCTCCCCAGCCAGAGACTCCCACTCCTCCCCAAGAAGGGGCATTTCAGTGGCTGAGCTGCCAACCTGTCGATTCAAAAGTCCTAAGTGTGGCCCAGAACCTTCTCTTCGAACCCTCTTTGGGTTGGTGCTGGGCTATTTCCTGACAGTAGCCACTGTGCCCCTTAGACTTCTTGGCCCCCAGAAAAACACCAATCTTCATTTCCCCTGTGATTTCTGGACAGCTCGGACTCTCCTCGCCACCTTTCCCTGGCCACTCTCTGGCTGGTTCATAGCCCTCTGGAAACTCCCACAACTGCTCCCACGCCTGGACCCCATACCAGCTTCTGGGATGCCGTATGCTACAGTTCCGAGGACAACTGTCGGAGAACCCCTAGCACATGTAGGAGCATGGGTGCTCCTGTTGATGCTTAAGCTTATTTCTCGGTCTTGCTTCTTTGGCTAAAATCAGTTTGATTCACTATTTTTATATTCTACTCTCTCTTTTTTGTTGATGCAGCTAAAGAGTCTACAATTTTAAGTCCTGGGAGGCAAAGTGAGGAACTTTTCTTTATCCTGGGCAGAGCAAAATGCTCGCCAGTGCAAAATGGAATCATTATTAAGCACTTAATAGCTGATATTGATGTGTATCTGAGGCTATATGTATGAGTTCTCTCACTTAGTCTTCATCGCCAACCTGTGGAGTAAGGGCAATTATTATCCCCTTTTCCTACGTGAGGCAAGTGAGATTCAGAGAGGTTAAGTAACTTGCCTAAAGCCACAGAGCCACGGGACCGTGAGTCTGACTGACTTGCTTGCATTTACCGATGCGGGCCGCGGCCTCCTGGGTAGACGCTCAGAACCGGTCTGTAACCCTCAACTAATGCTTTTCCTTTTGTTATAAGAATGTTTTCTTCCTGAACTCGGAGAAGAATCCATCCCCAGGGGAGGGCAGCGTTGGGCACCATTATCAGTGGGGGACATCCTACCTTCCCCAGTGTCAGCAGAGGAAAAGAGGGATATCGGGGTGACTCAAGAAGGTGACCCCCACTGTGAGTGCGAGGCCACCTCCGGGCCAGCAATCACTTCCTGGGGGAATATCAGGGCTCCGTGAACTTTAACAGCCCAGCCGGGAGCACGGGAGAACCCTGCCTCCCAGACCTGGAGCCTCCGCCTTCCTTTGGGTACAGGCCCCACCCCGGCCGCAATGACCATCCCAGCATCGCCAAGGCCTGCAGCCAGGATGTTGTGGCGAGGGTTTCTGGGCACTGGATTCACCACCAGACGAGTGTGGCTGGCAGTTTCTTGGCGGGCTGGTGCCTAGAAGGATTGCACTGTATCCTGAATGAAATTCTGGTGCAAACAGAACTGGAAAGAAGTCCCGGCTGCAAATCTGTCTAATTAATGCGGCTGCGGGTGGAAGCGGAGTTCGTCTCCACGACGTTAATTAAAGCAGAAACGCGGGGAAATGTCAGCCCTCCGGCTGCAGAGCCCTTCGCAGGGGAAGCCGGGAGAGGAGGTGGGCTTTTCCTCGCTGTCACGCAGCTCAGAATGGGGGCAGCGAGCTCCAGGGACTCGGACACTGCCCTGGCTCCCCATCAAGGGCCTGGCAGCCGGGCGCGGGGCTGGGCCTGTAGCTGGTGGCCGTGACCTTGGGGATGGCCCGCCAGCAGGGAAGGGAATGAACTCTGTGCAGTCGGGGCTCTGGGATGGGTCCTGGGCAGAGGCTAGGTTCCCGAGCCCTCACCCCAAAATGAACTGTCCCCTACCCGCACTCTTGGCACACACAAAAGCCTTGTGCCTTCTATTCCAGTGACTTACCCACACATGCGCTTTGAGGCCAGAGGAGCAGGGACGTGCAGACTTGGCATTAGAAAGCATTTAAAAAGTTTTTAAGGTCAGGCGACCTGCTTCGCCGAGAATGCAGTAAACTTGACCCCCAGGAGGACAAAAGGCAAAATGCCAAAGCCAGGAAACCGGACTCAAATAATTCTTATGGCAAATCAGATTGGAAGCCAGATTTTCGCAATACCCTGGAAGGCAGCGTTAAAGAGTACAGGGTTTGGCCTGCTTTGGGCCTTCTAAGCCAAAGCAGAAAAGGGGTTCTATGTGTGGGTCCCGAGATGAGGGGGTGAAAGCATCCGAGAGAGAAATGACATGAGCTGCGTTTGTGGTTGTCGCATGTGGCCTGGGCCCTGCTCAGCAGTGCTCCCCAGAAATGCTGTCCTGGGACTCTCCCACTTAAAGCGACAGGAGAACCAGCAGGCTGGCTGTATGGAGGCATCTCCCTGAGACCGGGCTCAGCAGACGTTTCCCGGCCCTGACCGGTGTGGCTCAGTGGATAGGGCGTCGGCCTGCGGACTAAGGGATCCCAGGTTCGATTCCGGTCAGGGCATGTACCTTGGTTGCAGGCATATCCCCAGTGGGGGGTGTGCAAGATGATTCTCTCTCATTGATGTTTCTAACTCTCTATCCCTCTTCCTTCCTCTCTGTGAAAAATCAATAAAATATGTTTAAAATATATATATAAGTTTCCATTCAGGGGGCCATGCATTCCTGTCTTCGCCTTACAGAAGTAGCAGAGACAATGCCCTGGTGCATCTAGCAATGCTTTCTTAACCGACACTGACATGGTGACGTTTTTATGTGTCACAAAATATGACTCTCCTGGACCTTTTTATTTACATAGAATCCTCAGATGGTGTGTAACATGCCGGCCGGGATTCAAACCTGAACTCTTTCGTTCGCTCTTTGTGAGGGCCTCACCCCTTTCCACACTCAAGGCCAAGACCTGGATTCAGCCATGACCGAGACCCGACTCAGCCTGGCCTCATGGGAGGAGGCTGCTTCCGGTCTCTCATCGTTCATGCATGCCATGTGTTTCGTTGAAGAAACATGCATGTGTACAGGCGACTGTGTGGGCCCGAGGCCCTTACGTTCTGGGGGAAACCTCGTGAATAGAAGGTGACAACTATAACTTTATTGGCACCCCACAGAACCTGCCGTGTTTCCCCCAAAATAAGACATCCTCCGAAAATAAGACCGACTTACAGGTTTCCTTCTGAGTGAAATATAAGGCATACCCCGAAAATAAGGCCCCCCCCAGGCTAAACATGAGAAATTTGGTCCACTGATTCTGAAAGAAATGGAGTCACAAGAAATTCACCAGGAAATCCAGGAATTGGATTGTTAGGATGATGTTCCAGAAGATGATGACATGATTGTCATTGAATCAACGAGAAAATTCTTGATACTGTAGGATTCACAGTTTGTCTGGTTTGTGTTGACAACTACCATACCGTATATAGGTAATAAATTTCCTTTATTTTCATTGAACAATAAATGTGTACTGTACTCTTCTTCATGGAAAAATAAGACGTCCCCTGAAAATAAGACCTGGCGCATCTTTGGGAGCAAAAATTAATATAAGACACTGTCTTACTTTCAGGGAAACAGGGTATCTGTAACTCAACCCAAGTTGGGGCTGAGAGAGGATCCTTACCTGGTGATTTCCCAAGAACTGAGCGGGACAGGAAGCTTCTGGCTGCAAAAGGAACAAAATGCCAGCATCCCTGGCGGGGCGAGCACCGGGCCGGGAGTCCCCGCGTGTTTCTGCGCCTTGATCCCGGCTCGGGTGTGAAGGGCCCCGGTGCCCACTCCGCCTGGCTGGAGATTTCAATAAAAACAAATTACAGGTCTTAACAGTGATCGATGGACTGCCGCTCGCGTCGCGCGGAGTGTTTTTGCGCTCAGATTAAAGCTTTACGCATTTATCTGCATACACTAACCCCCGGACCGGGGCGCCGTTGACATTTTCCCAAGAAAAATGAATATCCTAACTTATTCCAAAGAGGGGACTTGGTATTTGTGTGGCCAGAGCGACCTTTGCGAGTGAGCCTTCGGATGAGGTTCACTCCACGGAAAATTGTGCGCTTACAGTAGTCCATAAATCATAGGCAGCAATTTTCTTCCGAGGGGTATGTAAATACCATCGTGCGCGGTGGGTAAACAACGCTCACCCCGTACAAATGGCTGGAAAATTGGAGAAAAGCACCTTATTTTGCTGCTGAAATTGCTTTTGAAGCCCGACTTCGGGGCTCGCCTTGCAGAATGCATGAAATGAGTTGTGCGCAGGGAATGGGAAGGGGGCGGGCGGCTGATACGCACCTTCATTCAACCTGCTTCTGACTTCTTCCCACAGTCACGGACACCATGCTGGGCATCACTCTTCTTTGCATACCCAAATGGAGCTACATTTTTAAAAATATATTTTATTGATTTTTTTTTTCCTTACAGAGAGGGAGGATAGTTAGAAACATCAATGAGAGAGAAACATTGATCAGCTGCCTCCTGCACACCCCCTACTGGGGATGTGCCCCCAACCAAGGTAAGTGCCCCTGACTCGAATCAAACCTGGGACCCTTCAGTCTTCAGGCCGATGCTCTATCCACTGAGCCAAACCGGTTAGGGCTGTAGCCACATTTTAAGTGACAGCCTCTTTTGTCAGCAAATTTCCAAAACGGCCAGACATTTGTGACACATTCATTGGAAGTTTTCTTGTTTGGAAGCATTCACAGGACTCTTTATTTAAGACGGGAAAGCCTTAGAGAGAGAACCTTGCAGAGAGAAGCTATTGCTTTAGACAGTAACAAGGGCTTAATGAGGATAAGACCTCGTTCTGGGAGTTAGGGAATTGTGGGTAGTGGACCTTTTTATTTTGAAAATGGGAGGAGTGGTGGAATATTTGTGACATAAGAGGCAGCTTGTACTGCGCCCAATTGATATGACTATTTTGCAGCCTGGTTTTGTGCTTTTTTTTTTCTTTTCCCATAAAATAAAAGTCCTTCACGTTGACACATTTGGGAGTTTGTTGTCTTCTGCTGAGAAAAATACTCCTAGCCATGGAGGTTTTGGTTTCTGTAGCTCTGAAACAAAGAAAAGTGAGTGTCTGCATTTTTTAAAGACATGCGCTTCTAGAAATGGAATCATAAATGTTACAAGTAACGGGTGGACTTCTTTCTAAGTTGCTCTTCTAGTTCTTTCTTCCCTAGTAACGGTTGCTATGCATGAGTGACTTCTATGTCTTTAGACCTCCAAAGTGTACAGAAGAAGCAAAGGAACCCTGTCAGTTAGCAGGGGGGAGGTAGGGAAGGAGACTACACTCAGCTCAGGGCTCTGTTCTCCATTCATTCCATGCATGGCATCTTATAATTCACTAGAGGCCCAGTGCACGAATTCATGCACAGGTGGGGCCCCTTGGATTGGCTGGTGAACAGGGCCAATGGTGCCCGGCCGGTAGAGGGGAGGGATGGCAGGAGGTTGGCAGGCAGTGGGAGGTTTTCTGTGGGAGCCCACTGACCACAAGGGGACAGCTCCTGCATTGAGCATCTGCCCCCTGGTGGTTAGTGCACATCATAGCTACCAGCTGGTCATCTGGTCATAACAGTCTATTAGGCTTTTATATATAGAGATACTTTCCCAGTTTGGCTCATCAATTTCCTGTTGCTCACAAGCATAATCCATGCTACCCCTTCCAAACAATATCTCTCAACCTTCTTCCGAGAGAGTGGAGGTTCATTGGTCAACGCTCAACCACTGAGCCACGCTGGCCGGGCATCATCTTTCGTTTAAAAATTGAACACACAAAAGAATAATCTGTATTTTGACTTTTTACCATATTTCCTAATTGTCTTCATTAATAAAACATTTTGGAGAAATATAATACTTGTTTTTTTTTATTGTCTAAAGTTTTGCATATGTCTCCTTTTCTCCCTATTGACCACCCTCCCCCAGCCATTCCCAACCCAGACAAGCCCCCACCGCCTTAGTGTATGTGTCCATTGGTGATGCTAATGTGCATACAAGTCCTTTGGCTGCTCTCTAACCACCTCCCCCCTCCACCATTTGTCTCTGGATCTATTCTTGTTCATCAAATTATGCTGATCATTATATCCCACATATGAGTGAGATCATGTGATATTTATCTTTCTCCAACTGGCTTATTTCACTTAGCATAATGTATTTCTAAGAGTGTTTCTTAGGAACATGTGCCCTTGACCGGAATCAAACCCAGGACCCTTCAGTCCACAGGCCAGAGCTCTATCCACTGAGCCAAACTGACTAGGGCTAATGTTTCTCTTTAAATACGTACAACCACATTGGGGGTGGGATGGGAAAGGTGGATAAAAATAACAGCAGTAAATATATGTATTTACTAATACCAGCAAATCAATCTATGTATTATGTCCAACTCCTTATGCAAACATGTAGATGGCTACTGGGTTTAACTTCTATCGATAATATCCCCAATTACTCCAGGCAAATGTTTAAAATCTGACATGGCACTTTTTAAAAATATATTTTTATTAATTTCAGAGTGGAAAGGAGAGGGGGAGAGAGATAGAAACATCCATGATGAGAGAGAATCATCGATCGGCTGCCTCCTGCATGCACCCCACTGGGGATGGAGCCCAAAACCTGGCCATGTGCCCTTGACCAGGAATCGAATCGTGACCTCCTGGTTCATAGGTCGGCACTCAACCACTGAGCCACACCAGCTGGACCCTGACACTGCACTTTCGTGATGATCTGTTTCCCTTCTCAAAACACTGCTTCTCAGACCAAGGAGACTCGCGCAGAAGTTTGAGGTGGAAGAGACTCCCCTGTTTGGCTGCAGACAGGCTGTGACACACCTCAGAGTGGTCAGTGAACCCCAGAGTCTCTGCTGCAATCAGCAGGCCTCCTACAGACCCTCAGCGCCCCTGAGACCTGGCGGGTCATCGTTACCCCCGATGACAGCCACCAGCCTTGTCACCCCGCAGGCGCGCTCCCAGCAGCAGAGGAGAGGAAACACAGAGTCTCCCACATTGGCCTGTCTGTTCTCGCTGTTCCCATGGGTTACAGACAGAGCGACCGCCGAGAAGCAATAGCCTGGACCACATGCGTGTGAATACATGTGCAGCTTCTCTGAGGCTTTGGAAATATGAGTGATGCAATTGAAAAAAGTCTTTTTGAAAAGTGTTGTGTGTTTTTTTTCTATTCCCTTAGGATCAGACGCACCCACTGAGAGCCAGGAACCAATGCAGAGTTCTCCATTGGGATGTGCCTGTGACCAGGTGAGCAGAACTGACCAGTGTTTTTCAAAGGGATGGAGGAGGAGGAAAAGGAGAAGGAGGAGGAGGAGGAGGAGGAGGAGGAGGAGGAGGAGGAGGAGGAGGAGGAGGAAGAGGAGGAGGAGAAGGAGGAGGAGGAAGAGGAAGAGCAGGAGAAGGAGGAGGGGGAGGAGAAGGAGGAGGAGGAGGAGGAGGAGGAAGAGGAAGAGGAGGAGGGGAAGAAGGAGGAGGAGGGGAAGGAGAAAGGAAGGAAGGAGGAGGAGGAGGAGGAGGAGAAGATAGAGGAGGAAGAAGAGAAGGAGGAGGAAGAGGAGGAGAAAGGAAGGGAGGAGGAGGAGGAGGAGAAGATAGAAGAGGAAGAAGAGAAGGAGGAGGAAGAGGAGGAGAAAGGAAGGGAGGAGGAAGGGAGGAGGAGAAGATAGAAGAGGAAGAAGAGAAGGAGGAGGAAGAGGAGGAGGAGGAAGGTGATGAAGAGGAAGAGGAGGGGGAGGAGGAGGAGGAGAAGGCAGAAGAGGCGGAGGAGGAGGTGGCAGCTGGCGGAGTGGCATCAGGTGCCGCAGTGACAGTCCAGTTCTCACATGGCCTTGCGTTGTCAGGCTTGGCTGAGCCTTGGATCAAAAGAGCCATCAATCTTCTCCAGATCCATACAGATCTGTCCCGGGTCAGGGGGAGAATCAATAACCCTTAGCTCTCCCTCCCCAGAAACAAAGGAGCTGGTGGTGTGTTTACCTTGGAGATTGTGTCTTGATTAGGGATCATTAGTGGCCATTGTGCAGTGAAACTCCGTGTGCGTGCGTGGCTCACCCAGCAGAGTACACAGAACGCTGAATGGCACACGGAGGCAAAGCCACAAGCCGTGTGCGGAGAGAGCGGGGGTGCACACGCCAGCCAGGAGGGCAGGGCATAATGGAAAAGCACGAGATGATACACCTGCTATCTATGCATCCATCCATTCATCTATTGATCATCTATCCATCAGGCCATCCATTCATCTGTCTATCATCTATCCATTAACCCATTCATCCATCCATCCATCCATCCATCCATCCATTCATCTATTATCTGTTTATCCATACATCTATCACCTGTCTATCCACTCATCCATCCATCTGTCACTCATCCATTTATCTATCTATATATCTATCTATTTCTTGCCTGCCCCAGCCCTTAGTTTGGGCTTATTACTATGTATATCCCTGGTAATCTGTTTGGGAGGCAGGCAGGGTTGAATTCAAGCTGAATAACTTTCCAGGAGTCACTTATGTCCAACCACAGCCCTGGTCAGTAACCAGCTGGTCACCTCCCATCCTGGCTCCCTATACGTGGCTTCCCTCCTGTCCTCACTCACCCACAGAGCCCGCTTGCCCAGGTTTCTTACCCATTAAGTTCCACCGGATGTCCAGGTCTCTGGCTAACAATTTCACTGGCCAATCAACCTATCTTAGGCTCCACGCTCTCCGCTGAATCACTGTCTTTGTGTGGCCTGAGTCCTGCAAGTCCCCTACTAGGGATGGAGCCCGCCACCCGGGCATATGCCCCTGACCAGGAATCGAACCCGGGATCCTTCAGTCCGCAGACCAACGCTCTACCCACTGAGCCACACCAGCTAAGGCAGACGCCACATCTTGACCAACACCTCGGGGGGACCCACGTGCCAGGTCGGGGACCCATAAGGACACATTCAAAGAAGGGGCACTCTGAACGATGCGTTTATTTGCACAGAAGCATGGCATCACGTGATCTACATCTGTCACGTGGGAGAGTCCAATCCAGCTCTGCGGATGCCAAGGTCTTGGATGGGAGGACGCACGGCGCTCCAATCAGCGCCTAATCGGGGTCACCTGTTCCAATTACATTCCGCCCGCCTTCACCTGCCGCCCGGGATCTGCGGTCAAAACACACATGTCCAGGAAAGGCACTGGGTCTGAGCACACATGTGTTGGCCAGGAACCGGTCACGGGGAAGCCGAGTTGGGGAGGCAGAGCTCACGTCTGTGCAGATGGCGAGACAAAGCCCGAGGCCCCGAAGGTCAGTGTCAGCCGAGTCCGGGCTGGGGGGGCGCAGGGATCCGCTTTCCCGGGTCAGCTGGACCCTCGGGCTGTCTCCCCGTTTTTGTTTTTATTTTTCTGCCCTTGACTCTGGGGCAGTCATTTCTCTCACCATGTCAGTATGTTTTCCTTAAAAAGTAGAAGAGGAAAAAGGCAGCGGAGCAGGCCGTGAGGAGAAGGGGGAGTGACACTGACTCTTTGTGTTTGGAGGAAATATAGATTACAGCTCGCCCTGCTCTTTCCCCCTCACTCCTCCTGCAAAACAAAGAGTAGCCACCTTGCCCTAGCCCAGCGGTTGGCAAACTGCGGCTCGCGAGCCACATGCGGCTCTTGGGCCTTTTGAGTGTGGCTCTTCCACAAAACACCACGGCCTGGGCGAGTCTATTCTGAAGAAGTGGCGTTAGAAGTTTAAGTTTAAACAATGTGGGTCTCCGAAGAAATGTCAATCGTTGTGCTGTTGATATTTGGCTCTGTGGACTCATGAGTTTGCCGACCGTTGATCTTAAACTTGTGAGGGAATCAACACCATGGCGCTATTGTCAGGGTTAATGCCAGTAGCAGGAGCCGTTATGGCCCCACCAACAATTCCCTAATATATGGTCAACCTGATTACGATTGATTCACCGCGTTCACAGGCTGTTACAGAATCTGTGCTCCGTGCGGTCTGTAACGATATCATTACTTCCTGCACACACGCCCACAGACCTGCGCTGTGCGTCATTATGATCCCACAGTTTGCTCACATGAAATCGTGGGAGATCCCACGCCCACAGCCTCTGCCCACAGCCCCCAGCAGGTGCTGGCTTCCTGTTTCGGTCAAAGATCCGTGAGTGAGAGGTGAGGCCGGGAGAGGGTGAATGGAGTGGTCATTGCCCCAGCAGGAGGGCGTGAGACTTGATCTCCTTGGGGCCTGGGAGGTCGAACCCCAAGGTCACCCATTAGTGATCCCGCCCATGAGGACTGCGGGAGGGGAGCAATAAAGTCCGCCAGCCTGACCTTTAACCTTCTTCAAGGGAGACAAGCCCTTTGTGAACACTGGCTGTCCTGTCCCTCTGTTGGAGCGGACAGCTCAGAGGAAAATGGGGCTGATGTTTGCTGTCCAGACTTTCCCTATAAACACACATGGCATAAACAGGATGCAAGTAATATTGCCCGATGGTCATATTTTTATAACTTACTTTATTGATTTCAGAGTGGAAGGGATTGGGAGAGAGAGATAGAAGCATCTGTGATGAGAGAGAACCGTGGATCGGCTGCCTCCTGCACGCCCCACACTGGGGATGGAGCCGGCAACCCGGGCATGTTCCATAACCGGGAATCGAACCGTGACTTTCTTGTTCGTAGGTGGATGCTCAACCACTGAGCCACACCGGCTGGGCCCGATGGTCGCGTTTTCATTCTGTCACGAGTGCATCCAAGTAACAGGCACTTATGTAAAATGTTTCTAACTCTCTATCCCTCTCCCTTCCTCTCTGTAAAAAATCAATAAAATATATATATATTTTTAAAAAAAGATATATATTTCCCCCAAATTAGATCACCTGCAGTGTATTTCCATTTTGGTAATGTGTCTATTCTTGGTCCTCCCCCTCCGACCCCACTTCAAATATCTTTTGGAAATATCACTTTTTCTCTAAAAGTAAGAAGAGGCTCTACAATGAGAGGGGAAAAAGATGCTTGTCTAAACATACATTTTTAGAGTGAGGTGGGGGGAAAAAACCCAAGCTGCTTAAAAGACAGAAAGACAAAGAAAGTATATTTCACGATAAATTATTCATGGCACTCGTGTTGGATCAATATTTATAGACTTCCACGTGCGTTTCATGGAGCCGGGGAGATTCTCTTAAATGTCAGTTTCCTCCTCAAAGCCTGGGTCAGCAGCACGGCTCCCTTCGCCATCGGGACAGCGGGTACTCTGTGGGGTCCTGCCACTGCCCCCCCAAAACACCCCTTGACCGACCGAACTACATCCTGCCACGTGGCTGCATGTTATAGAAACACGTCCACAGAAACTGGTCGCCTTCGCCCATTGAATAAGAATGGAAAGGGGCCGGCTGGTGTGGCTCAGTGGTTAAGCATCGACCTAGGAACCAGGAGGCCAGGGTTCGATTCCCGGTCAGGGCACAGGCCTGGGTTGTGGGCTCGATCCCCAGGATGGGGCGTGCAGGAGGCAGCCAATCCATGATTCTCTCTCATCATGGATGTTTCTATCTCTTCTCCCTTCCTCTCGGAAATCAATAAAAATATATGTATTTTTTTAAAAAGAATGGAAACTCACTATTATAGAGTGTGGGGTAAGTAGGACTTGCATTCGATCCCATGTGAGCGTTCTTTTAGAATAGGGGTGTCGAACTCAATCAGAGAAGGGGCCAAAATCTAAAATCCAGCCTAAATCGCGGGCCGAATGGTTTACTGAACAGTCATAAACTGTCATTGTGATGGAAACGCAGCGGAGTGCAGTGATGACAGCGCGGTGCGGGCCACATTGCAAGGCCTGGCGGGACGGATTTGGCCCGCGGGCCTTGTGTTTGACACATGTGTTTAGAAAATGGGGTGAGGGTCCCTGGTTACCCGCCACAGCTTTCCAGAGAATTGCTCCCTTCCTGGCTAAGTCTGAGAGGAGACTTAGGAGAGAGAAAGGGGGCGGGGGAGGGTGATCAGAGAATGCCCTGACAATAGTCAATATTACCTAGGCCCTAGCTGGTTTTGCTCAGTGGTGGGATTTTTTGTTTGGTTTGGTTCCTGTTGGTTTATTTTGTTGTTGTTTTTTGTTTGTTTGTTAGTTGTGGGTTCTTTTATTGCTGCCCTTCCTAATGCAAAGCCATTGGGTAAGGAAAAGGGATTTTTTTTGGGGGGGGGGATTTTAAAATATATTTTTATTGATTGCAGAGAGGAAAGGAGAGGGGAAAAGAGATAGAAACATCAATGATGAGAGAGAATCATTGAACGGCTGCCTCCTGTACACCACACTGGGGAGGGAACCCATCAGTGTGTGTGTGTGTGTGTGTGTGTGTGTGTGTGTGTGTGAGAGAGAGAGAGAGAGAGAGAGAGAGAGAGAGAGAGAGGGAGACAGACACACGCAGGCTCAGCAGTCTTGGGACAATGTTTGGACTCTCCGTTGGGAACAGGCAAGGCAGCCTGCGGTGAACATCTGTTTGCAGCTGGATTTTTTCCTGTGCTTTAAGGAAGTGCTTTCCTGTTTTTATGCAAAATGTAGAGTCTGAACACACATGAAGAAGAACAGCTAGCTGAAACCGGTTTGGCTCAGTGGAGCGTCGGCCTGTGGACTGAAGGATTCCAGGTTCGATTCTGGTCAGGGGCATGTACCTTGGTTGCGGGCACATGCCCAGTAGGGGGTGTGCAAGAGGCAACTGATCGATGATTCTCTCTCATTGATGTTTCTAACTCTCTGTCCCTCTCTCTTCCTTTCTGTAAAAATCAATAAAATATATGTTTTTAAAAAAACAACAACTTGTTTCCTTTAAAAAAAAAAAAGAAGAAGAAAAACAGTCAGATTCCACATGTACCAGTAATGTGGACACACGAACTCACGTGAGGAGCGAGCACATTCTGTTTGCATGTGTGAACTAATGGCATGTTGTTTGAGCATCCTCGGTAGGAGTGGAACAATGGGTTGACTCCTTAGCGCTCTCTCTGTACAAACAAAACAAGCAATGATGATTAGAAGAACCCGAACGGGAAAGGTACACATATTATCTCACAAAAATTACACCGTGGTCTTAGCTAGAAAGGGTGTTTGTCGTTTTCTCATCATTGTCTATAATAATAAAGGCGTAATACGCAAAGAGACCGGACGTCCTTCTGGACCACCTTCCGGGTGAAGCCGGGGCTGGGAGGGGAGCTGGGGTCCCAGGTCCCGGGTGCCAGAGGGAAGCAGGTGTCAGCAGCCGGGGGAAGGAAGGCCTGCTTTTGCATGAATTTCGTGCACCGGGCCTCTCATGTGACTATAAATGTGTTGTTCTAGGGAAAATGTTGCAAAAAATGCCACCTGGTCCTTTAAAAACTCAATTAAGCAAATAAATATTGCCTTGGACCAGGGTGTGAAAACTGCCGATCTCACTTTTGTAAAATAATTCATATTGAATTGAAATTTGCTTAGACCGATTTGCTACCTGAAACTGAATAAAATAATGAATTATGACAATGTGATCTGTCTTTAAAACCATCGTCTCTTACCTATATCTTTAGAAAAATAATGTTTGTCTTCTGATGATGTGTTACTATAAAATGTGATTCGTTTTATTCAAAAAATAATATATTTCATTTTATATTTTTGCTTTCTCTATTATAACCACCTTCATCCTTCCAGGTACAAATGGCTAAATAAATATTATTTGTCATGTCAAATACAGGGCAGTCGTTTGCATCCCGTTTATCAAGATACCCCTTATGAAGTCCCTGGCATTAAAAAAGCTGGAAAAAATGATGGAGATAAAATTGGAAGAAAATATTCTTAAACAAAGAAGGAGAGAGCTGCCCAATGTCTGTCATTTTAAAACTCAGATTCCTCTCCGAAAGTATCCTGGACCCACACAGGCATGTAAGTACCTTTATGTTTAATAGTAAAAACAAATGCAAGAGCAAAATAGATCCCCACTCCTCTGGACTCCTCTCCTTTGCAGAAATCAGGCAAGCGAAGAATCACGAGGAGTGTTGACTTACTTTTATTTCACTTCATTTCATTTTAATTTATTTTATTTTATTTTGTCTTATTTTATTTTATTCTATCTATCCTATTCTATCCTATTGTATTGTATTGTATTCTATTCTATTCTATTCTGTTTTATTTTATTTTATTTTATTTTATTTTATTTTATTTTATTCTATTCTATTTTTGGTGGTAGGGAGCAGTGCTGAGAAGGGCCGATTAAAATGATATATGTCAGATATTAGTAACCTCTCAAGAAGCCACGGCCACGGCCCCTAACCTCCGCAGATGGCGGAGGCAGGTGCAGAGCAAACGGAATTAAGATGATAGCGCGTTGACAGCAGCCAGTTTGCATCCCCGCAGACAGCGCGAGTGACACCGCGTCTCCTCAAAGTGACACGTTAATGAATTTAGCAACACCTGAACTCTTCCTGCGGGGCGCCCCTCTGACACGGGCGGCGGCCCCCACGTCAGCGCTGACGGGACCCCGGCCCGCTCCCCGGCTCCATCTCCGACGGCGGGGTCGCCCGCGGGGCCCTCCCGACACCGCAGGGCTTCATTCCGCTGCCTCTTGCGCTGACATCCCCTTTGCAGGTGAGCTGGGAACGAAATGACTTCCTTTCCCGTCCGCTAGGCTCCCCAGATGTCACGGGCAGACCGAGACGTCTCAATCTCGCCGGATGCAACCGGGGCGGACCGGCTCTTGCAAGGGAAGATCAACCCCTCTGCCTGGGATGGACGGACACGTGGCTTGTTGGTCCAAGGTAGGTGAGCATCACCGTTAGGGTTCAAGCGAGACACAGAGTCTGACTCCAGAACTCATCGTTTATTTACTGGAATAAAAACAAACAAACAAACAAACAAACAAAAAACAGCCGAAACCGGTGTGGCTCAGTGGATAGAGCTTCGGCCTGCGGACTGAAAGGTCCTGGGTTCGATTCCGGTCAAGGGCATGTACATTAGTTGCAGGCACATCCCCAGTAGGGGGTGTGCAGGAGGCAGCTGGTTGATGTTTCTCTCTGATCGACGTTTTAACTCTCTATCCCTCTCCCTTCCTCTCTGTAAAAAATCAATAAAATATATTTTTAAAAAACAAGGTCATGAAGTCCAAAGTGGGGGGCCAGAGAGAGGCCTCCCCATTTAAAAGCTTGGCAGGGTGAGTGCTTCCTACACATTAGCATCATTCTAGATGTTCTCTGTTCGCCATCTTTCTCTCCTATCACTCATCCATCCGGCTGCCCATTCTTTGGAAATATGAGAATGGAAAATTTTGCTCAGGCAAGGACGCAAAATCCATTGTGGGGGGGTGAGGGCGTGGGGAATAAAGCCAGACCCCCTCCCACTCCAGCTGTCAGCTCAAGGCCACCCTCAAATCACAGTGAGAAGCCGGCAATAATGTCTCAGATTATTACACCAGGGCATTTTCAGCCCATCCAAACTAAGGAACAGACCCAATGTGCCTTTTCTTGTGCCCCTAAAATCTCTGATTACCAGGACCCAAAACTTCCATGTGCAGCCTGTTGGCTTGAGAATGCAGAACCTGAGCCCTGGCCGGTGTGGTTCAGTGGGTAGAGCGTCGGCCTGCGGACTGAAGGGTCCCAGGTTCGATTCCAGGCAGGACACATGCCTGGGTTGCGGGTTCGATCCCCAGTAGGGGGCGTGCAGGAGGCAGCCGATCAGTGATTCGCTCTCATCATTGATGTTTCTCTCTCTCTCCCTTCCTTCCTCTCTGAAA
Source organism: Pipistrellus kuhlii (assembly GCF_014108245.1). Taxonomy (NCBI): domain Eukaryota; kingdom Metazoa; phylum Chordata; class Mammalia; order Chiroptera; family Vespertilionidae; genus Pipistrellus; species Pipistrellus kuhlii. Next base: position 3,177,670 of record NW_023425543.1, on the reverse strand, counting down.
TCAATACACACATACAAATACATATATTATGTATTAATATATATTAAATCAGAAGTTGGGCATTTGAGGAGAGGGCTCAGCTTTGTAAAGTTGCTCTTCTGATTTCTATTTTTATTTTTTATTTTTTTCGTGTGTGGATTTTTGTTTTGGGTTTTTTGTTTATTTGTTTGTTTGTTTGTTTTTCCTTTCTGAGGCTTACAATCCACAGAATTCCTAACTGTGCGGTCAGCCCCATTTCCCGGAAATCATTTCTTAAGACACAGGGAAGGTGTCCCCATTAAAACGTTTCTAGGAGTCCGGGCCTGTGCCTCATCTTAGGGCCCGTGGTCGGCAAACTGCGGCTCGCGAGCCACATGCGGCTCTTTGGCCTCTTGAGTGTGGCTCTTCCACAAAATACCATGGCCTGGGCGAGTCTGTTTTGAAGAAGTGGCATTAGAGGAAGCTTAAGTTTAAAAAATGTGGCTCTCCAAAGAAATTGCAATCGTTGTGCTGTTGCTATTTGGCTCTGTCGGCTAATGAGTTTGCCGACCCCTGTCTCGGGGGGAAACGCAGGATGGCGCGGGGTGGCAAAGGGGGGGAATGATGCCTTTTTCACCTGTCAGCGGCCGGCTGGAAATTCCCACACACATGGGCCTTGTCTGCTTCATGCCTTTGTGTCTGCGACTCTCACGCCGGGCGCCCCGCCTCGGTGCAGGCTCCCTCGTCACGGTGACATTTCAACATAAACAGTCAATATCCCTTCCCTCCGAGGAGCCATCCCTCCGACTGCCGACCAATTAGATACCAGCTGAGCTCGGCAGACAAAGGTGGCACGCCAGCCCGGCTGCTCTGCTCTTGCTCGCACTGGCTGCTCCCTTCCGAGGAGGAAAAATTGTCACCGCAACAAAGGCGGCTTGGGACCTGGGGACAGTCCATCCGAGAGCGACAATTCCGTGGATCTTAGGCTCCTTCCCTTTTCATCTGGCACGCCGCGGAGTGGGCGATTTCTTTATTTTTTATTTTTATTTTTTTTTGTATTTGTGTGTGTGTGTGTGTGTGTGTGTGTGTGAATAATTCAGCACCCTGCGTGTTTGAGGTCTCACCGCGAAGGACAGTCAGCCTTAATGAGTCCCTGCCTGTCAGAGGCCACATCAACAGAGGCTGGGGGCTCGGATGCCGGTGCCCCTGACCTGTATTTTTTTTTGACTCTGCGGCCCAAGGTGATGTAGCCGGGTTCCTGGACCCCGCCGGGCCACCAGAGCGACTCCGGGTCTCTTGGGACATCTGTTGAGATGGAGCACTTTGCAGTGAACTCTTGCCCTGGATTGGGAATCCCTCTGAGCGTGTGTCCACTTCACTGAGAAAAGAAAAAAATGTCCTTAGATTATTTTCCTTGTTTCTCTGAAGCCCAACTCCCTCTCCAGCCCTCCAGTCCACCCCGCACACACACTAGAAAACCATTTTCTTTGGAAGCCCGGAGAGATCTTCCAGAAAATACTGATAATTCTGCCAACATCAAACAGTTTCTCTCCTGCCTTTTCAGGATTCTGGCGGCCTGCATGGCCCCAGGCTGTAAGACTTCTCCTCCCCGGAAGTGAAATGTGCAATGAATTAGGCATCAGGGTCTCTCTGGTGTGGGCTTATCCCACCAGGAAGCCATTGATTCCCACCGCGGAGTGCTGATTTCTAGATGTGGAAAAAAAAAAAAATCTGGGCTGCAGCCTAGATGTAAAGGGTTGTAACCCAGGCTGCTGTCTGGATTGGTACCCCCACATTCAACATTTTCTGCTGGACTGATTTTGATAACATCGTTAGGCCAAGAAAGACAGGGTTCCCTAGAAATGAAATAGACACCCCACTTTTCATAAACATCCCTATGCATAGAGACCCTGTCATCTGTTCCAGAAGCCACCCCCGTGTTCCTAAAACCAGCAGACCCATCTCTTCAACTTCCTTGAGGAATCGATTAACATGTAGTCCAACAATGCCTGCGTCACATTGTGTGAGAGAAGTTACGTCCCAGACTATTTATGACTGAATTCTAACTCTGCCTTGTCTTGTGAACATGGAAATCCAGTTGACTCAAGGAAGTCAACTTTTATTTATTGAGGTATCTCTTTTATAAAGAAAAAGGAACTCACTGTAACTGGTTTGGCTCAGTGGATAGAGCATCAGCCTATGGATTGAGGGGTCCCAGGTTCGATTCCGGTCAAGGGCATGTACCTTGGTTGTGGGCACATCCCGGTAGGGGGTGTGCAGGAGACAGCTGATCAATGTTTCTCTCTCATCAATGTTTCTAACTCTCTATCCCTCTCACTTCCTCTCTGTAAAAAATCAATAAAATACTTTTTAAAATAAAATAAAATAAAATAAAATAAAATAAAAAAAGAACTTTAGCGATCCCTCCCCACCACCACCCAAGTCAGATTTGATTAATTGAATCATCAGAGAATTCGTTTTTCCATTTGTGCTTATAGCAGCTAGAGGGCACAAAAGAATGCTTTTACCTGGCTTGTCTTTTCTTTTTCTTTTTCTTTCTTTTTTTTTTCTTTAATCACTGAGTGAAAATCTCCAGGCTCAGAAATAAGCAAAAATACAGGAATGTCCATTTTTTTTCTCAGATGGCGATGTTTCATATGTTCTTCCCGGCAGAAATCCAAATTCCAGATGATGGTAACACGTGAAAGTGAACTTGATCTTCCCAAAATACAGAGGAAACCCCAAAGAATGAGAGGCCGGGTTTTAGGCCCCATCCTCCCAAGCTGGGCCCATCTTTCTGTCTTGGCACCGTCTTGTCAAGTTCAAAGCCACAGAGACGCATTTAACCATCATCACTCTAACATCTTAACGATTAGGGTTGGTGGTGATTCTGCATTAACCACATCTATTCTTTTTCACTAATAAGAGGCTTACAAGAATAAACATGAAAGTCTTGGAACAACCTTCCTCTCAATTAAGAAACAGTCAGTTGGCCCTCGCTGGTGTGGCTCAGTGGATAGAGCATCAGACCTGCAGACTGAAGGGTCCCAGGTTCAATTCCGGTCAAGGGCACATGCCCAGGTTGTGGGCTTGATCCACAGTGTACGTACGGTGTGCAGGAGGCAGCCGATCAATGACTCTCTCTCATCATAGATGTTTCTCTCTCTCTCTCTCTCTCCATTCCTCTCTGAAACCAATACATATATATATATATATATATATATATATATATATATATATATATATAATAAAAAGAAACAGTCAGTTGTACTTCAAATGAACAGTTCCAAGGGATCTCAGAGTAGAGATGCATGCTTTATTTTTTATTGATTTGAGAAAGAGAGAGAGGGAGAGAGAAACATCAATGTGTTGTTCCACGTACTGATGCATTCATTGGTTGCTTCTTACAACATGTGCCCTGACCATGGATCGAACCTGAAACCTAGAGCATATCAAGACGACATTCTAACCCCGTGGTCGGCAAACTGTGGTTCTCGAGCCACTTGCAGCTCGTTGGCCCCTTGAGTGTGGCTCTTCCACAAAATGCCACGACCTGGGCGAGTCTATGTTGAAGAAGTGGCGTTAGAAGAAGTTTCAGTTTAACAAATGTGGCTCTCCAAAGGAATGTCAGTCATTGTACTTACTGTTGGTATTTGGCTCCGTGGACTAATGAGTTTGCTGACCACTGCTCTAACCACCTGAGCTACCCGGCCAGGGTGCGAGATCCAGGCTTTAAGAGCCACCAAAGAGGCTCCCTCCTGCCTCCAGGTTTGTAGGCCATCTCCTACACACACACACACACACACACACACACACAGGCCCCTCTTCAAAGCTAGCCCCCGAGACTCCGCAGTCACAGGCATTCTTCATGGACAATTTATTCGAAAGCGTCGTTGGGCATTTTTCTTTTCTTTTTTAAAATATATTTTATTGATTTTTTTTACAGAGAGGAAGAGAGAGGGATAGAGAGTTAGAAACATCAATGAGAGAGAAACATCGACCAGCTGCCTCTTGCACACCCTCCACTGGGGATGTGCCCGCAACCAAGGCACATGCCCTTGACCGGAATCGAACCTGGGACCTTTCAGTCCGCAGGCCGACGCTCTATCCACTGAGCCAAATCGGTTTTGGCATCGTTGGGCATTTTTCTGCAAGAAACACTCCTAAGCCTCAGTAGGTGTGGCCTCTGTGGCTAGAAGACCTCAGTAGCATCACATATATAAACACTCCTCCCCATGCACCTCGCCCCCCCTCACATACCTCTCTCCTCCCCCATGAACCGTGCCACCCCCATGGGCATGACTGAGTTGGAGCCGGATAGGGTGCCATTTGCCAAATTGCAAATTGCCCGCATTTATTTTGGGCGTGCTCTACGCGGGAGTGCTAATTGCCTTGTTTAGCACTTCCCTTGCTTTCATTTGCACGCGTGTAAAGTCTCGGGAAATTACCTCCAGCCTCTTGCCACGCAGGTAGCATGGGCAAACGCCACGCAAGAGTGAGAAGGCAGCGGGAAGGGACAGTTAAAAAAAGAGGAGCTGGCCCTGACCGGTGTGGCTCAGTGGATAGAGCATCGGCCTGCGGACTCAAGGATCCCAGGTTCGATTCCAGTCAAGGGCATGGACCTTGGTTGCGGGGACATCCCCAGTGGGGGGTGTGCAGGAGGCAGCTGATCGATGTTTCTCTATCATCGATGTTTCTGACTCTCTGTCCCTCTCCCTTCCTCTCTGTAAGAAAATCAATAAGATATATATTTTTTAAAAACAGTTAAAAAAGGGGAGGGGGGAACTGGCTGCCCTGTCATGCCATTTATAGGTCCCCCAAATTGAGGGGTTGGAATTAACTTTTCACCCCTGGGTTTTGCCAATAGCCGATGAGAACGCGGAATGTATTGCACAGCCGTTGCATTCAGATGCGCTCGCTGAGAATGAGTAGAATGTCCACAACCCCATCGGATAGGCACAATGCAGGGCGGAAGCCGTATGTATAGCCACGAGTGTGTGTACTAAGATTCATTCCAAACAGCCATTGATGTGGTTGCAGTCAATTGCATAGTCAAGATTCCGGCTTATTGTCAAAGACAGAGCACTCCAAAGTCATTAACTGCCAGGCAGCCGATGCAAAACGAGTTGGGAGTCTCCTTGCCATTCCTAATGGGCAGGTGTGCGCTTCAAAAAAACCTTCTGCAGCCGAAACCGGTTTGGCTCAGTGGTGGAGCGTTGGTCTGTGGACTGAAGGATCCCAGGTTCGATTCCAGTCAGGGGCATGTAACCTTGGTTGCGGGCACATCCCCAGTAGGGGGTGTGCAAGAGGTGGCTGGTTAATGTTTCTCTCTCATCGATGTTTCTAGCTCTCTATCCCTCTCCCTTCCTCTCTGTAAAAAAAAAATCAATAAAATATTAAAAAAAAAGAAAGAAAGAAAAGAAAAAGAAAAGCCTTCTGCAGCCATGGCCAGTGTGGCTCAGGGGGCAGCTCCTGCATTGAGTGTCTGCCCCCTGTGGTCAGTGGCTCTCCAAAGGAATGGTCAGTGTGTGCCATAGCAACCGGTCGACTGGTCGTTTGGTCGTTTGGTCATTCGGTCACTTAGGCTTTTATAGATAATACATTAATGGCAAAAAGGAATCCAAGTCAGACCTGTGGCTGTCAACCATCCCACTAGAGCTCTGATCTCAGGCAAGTTCCCTCACTTTTGTGAGTGTCTGATTCTGCATCTCTAATATGGGATGCCAATGCCCATGTGTAAATACCGCCATGACACCCAGCTGGCATGGCTCAGTGGTTGAGCGTCCACCTATGAATGAGGTCACGGTTCTATTCCGGGTCAGGGCACAGGCCTGGGTTGCGGGCTTGATCCCCAGTGTGGGGCGTGCAGGAGGCAGCTGCTCCATGACTCTCTCCTCATTGATGTTTCTCTCTCTCTCTCCCTCTCCCTTCCTCTCTGAAATCAATAAAAATATACTTAAAATAAGTACATACTGCTGTGAGGATCCTAGATAAGGCTCATAATGTTTCTAAAACATACTAGCGGCTCAATGAATGTCAATTCCCTTGTGATCCACTTTCTAATCCCACCTCTTTGTTTGGTTAACGAAGCAGAACTCCCACCACTTAAGTATCAGACGATAGAGAGATAATATTTCTTTCCTTCTTCATTCTTCGCGCAGATCCTGACCACAGAGCTCCCTTTTCATAAGCATCCAAGGGGAGGAGAAATAAATGGCAACAAAACCTCAGAGAGCGTTTGAAGGTTGCCTCTGGAATCCGAGTTAATCTAACAGGGTGCATTAGATTAACTGCCAGCATTGTGGGATATTAATCCCCCTTCTCCCGCTCTGATTTAAAAGCTGGTATAGCTTTAAGAGGGGAGATAATCACATCAGGAGCTCCCGCTGTATGTTACATGTCTGGATGAGACATACCTGTGACATGTTGCCAGGCCAGAATGGCGTGGAATGAGTTCAGGTTTGCTCTCCAGATGCCATAGCACCTCGTGGTGTTGTTTGAGTTTTGCATGCAATCAGAGAGGACTTCGTGTGTGTATTTCCGAATTTTAATTTATGGGCCAGGTTTAGGTCTTTCTGGGCTGCACTTGATCTGATTTCCCACAGATGGACGCAGGAAGCATGCTGGGAAATGAACACTGGTGGGGAAGAAGCCAGGAGGACGCTGGGAAAGGGTGTGTGAACGTAGGAGATTCGTTGTATGTTCTTAGTCATACAAAGTGCATCCCATGTGGGGTGATTGTCACGTGTGATGGTAGGGCCTAATGGCACCTCTATGAAATGACAGGTCCACATGAAATAACATGGGTTCTTCTCAAGCCGTAGGATAATTCATTCATCGATGAATCCTTGATGAGAGCTAACCTGTACTGAACATGACATTTCTCCCCGCAACACTTGATTCTAGAGTTATCAAAGTCCGTGTTTTCTCTAATGGGAGATTTGGCCAAAGATGATCAAAATGGGACCTTTGGGGGGGTTTTTTTATACTGTCACCGGGTCACTGTTTATTTTGTTTATCTGGTGTTTTTCCCTAATATGTTTTTATTGATTTCAGAGAGATAGAAATATCAATGATGAGAGAGAATCATTGATCGGCTGCCTCCTGCACGCCCCCACTAGGGATCAAGCCTGCAATCCAAGTATATGCCCTTGATTAGAATCGAACCCAGGACCCTTCAGCCTACAAGCCAACACTCTATCCATTGAGCCACACCGGCCAGGGCCGGATCACTGCTTTTTAATGAAAGAAATGGAGTGTCTGACTAACGGGGGATGTTTCTACCATTGCATTCCAATGTGTTGTCCCTTCTGAAATCTTTGGTCTGAAAGTTTATCTTTCCTGCTTCACATTATAATCATCACAAACCTAGAATTTTTATGTGTTTACATGTCAGCCTCCCAAAGAAACCAGTGATTTCATGTCTCGCCCTCCAAGTCTTAGTTTTTTCTCCCCACCTTTGTCCCTCCCTTTGATCTAACCTGAGATATTTTCATTTACTATCAGGCGCTTTAACGGAAACCATTCAAACACATGAGCCCTGATTTGGGGGGTTCAAAGGAAGAGGTTTTCTATCTGGGTTACTTTCCTATTCTATGGACCCGTCTGATTCCTGGGGTTCAATTCTTTATGCTTTAGGGGTTTTCAAAACTCTCACGGCCTGCAGCCAGCTCCCATCCTGAGTCAACTTGCCAAGTGCTTAATGCGCGTGTAATTTAATTTTACTAGCGAGTTGGCCTTGGTACAGGGGGTTTTGCAAGATGCAACCAAAATGTGAAAAATCCCCAACAAAAAAATATGTGTTTTTGTCCAGAAGGAATTCACGAAAATGACAGAACTGGGTTAAGATGTAAAAGCTTTTTGCTTGCCCAGGAGGCATGGCTCAGTGGTTGAACATCGACCTAGGAACCAGGAGGTCACAGTTTGACTGCCAGCTGGCCAGGGTACATGCCCGGGTTGCAGGCTCGATCCCCAATGGGGGGTGTGCAGGAGGCAGCCCATCCATGATTCTCTCTCATCATTGATGTTTCTCTCTCTTCCTCCTTCTCCCTTCCTCTCTGAAATGAATACATGTGTATATTTTAAATTGGCAAACTTCCTTATCCACATATATTACCAGGGAAGTTAAAAAAAAATGTAGGTCAAAAGACATGGGGCAGGACATCATAAAACAAATACAAAACAGAGACACAGAAAAGCATGCTAAAAATGCAGTCCTTGCATCTGAGAAATTCCAGTTCTATTTACGACTTTCTTGGAAGATTTTAGTGCACGTATGTCTTCGCTGCCTACGCCCATGACTTCCCTCCTGCACACACACACACACACACACACACACACACACATGCACAAACACAATCATGTAAATGCGTGTGCAAGCAGCCATTGGCGTATCCTATACTACACAGCATGCAGACAGCTCCCTGCGTTTTTAAAGAAATTTCTCAGAAAGCATCCGTGTGTGTGAGGCCCCCTTCAATCCCAGCTCTCTCCATCCTGACCCAGTCTCCGAGCGAGGCAGCTAAAAGCAGAGCGCTTAAGCCTCTCTCTAAAGATCCCGGGCCGGAATACATTCCAGTGGTGTCTTTTCTAAGACACGCCTGTCACTTTCAATCTCCACGCTTCAAGTTTCCCCCTTCCCCTAAGCCCTAAGTTTCAGCAATCCCTACAAACTGGAGTATGCCAGAGTGTGTCTGTTCATTGGCTGGCTGGCGTGGGGGACCCCTGCCCACTCGTCCCCACAAAATTAAGCCGACGGGAACGTGGTGTCTAGCAGCACAGGGTTAAACACAGATGATGCAAAATGGTGCCATTGTCACTGTCCCCTCTGTGCCGGGCCAGGGCTGTCCTTGCTGTTGCCCGTCGCTTCTCCTCCAATGGCGAGATGAACCAGGTTCCCGTGGAAATGCAGGCCGAGTCCCGCCTTCCCGGGGTCTCACCGGGCGGCTGATGACAGCCCTGGCCCGCCAAGCAGGCGTCCTTATTCTCCCTCTATTGTCCCCGGACGCACAGCCGGAGCCCCCGCCTGCCAGGTGCTTAAGCGCGGTCGTGTTGATGTCATTATTTTCTGATTGTCGCGAGCTCCCGGGGTACCGGCCCATACAGACGGGGAAGGGCTGGCCTGCTCTTTGCAGGGGAGCCTTTGGGACAGCAGGGTGGTGATCGCCTGCACGGTGAGCCCGGAGCCGGGACACCGCCCTCGGTCATCCATCGGTGCGCTGTGCAGCGCCTCCGGCAATGTAGTGTGGCCTCTGTTTTGTGGGGTGAACCGTATCCTTTATGGGGGCCACCAGCAAAGGTGTACAGAGCAGGTTTTTCGAGATCTTTGCAAACTGATCTGGTGCTTCTGGGTCGCTGTGCTCAGTCTGCATCAGTGGTCCCCAACCTCTCTCTGGCCACGCCCCACGCAAGCATTTCTAACATCCTCACGCCCCGTGTGACCTATCATTCATATATATATATATATATAATTGATGTTTTACAGAGAGGAAGGGAGAGGGATAGAGAGTCAGAAACATCGATGAGAGAGAATCATCGATCAGCTGCCTCCTGCATCCCCCCCAACTGGGGATGTGCCCGCCACCAAGGCACATGCCCTTGACCGGAACCGAACCCAGGATCTTTCAGTCCGCAGGCCGGCGCAGATCTCTCTCATCGATGTTTCTAACTCTCTATTCCTCTCCCTTCCTCTCTGTAAAAAATCAATAAAATATATTGTTTTTTTAAGAAAAGAAAATACCTTTGCTAATTTTTCTCCCGGATCAAAGGAACGGTAATGGCCAGAACACGCTCAGGCAGCCAACAAAAATCTTCATTTGAGGAAGGTTTGCCGCCGAGCAGCTGCCCGGGTTCTTTTCAAAGGCCTCTCTGACCTCCTTTTGAAGTCCCTTCTCCCCCCCCCCAGAACCCCCACGCATCATGAGGCCACCCCCAATTCTCCCTTGGGCCCACGTGCTGGCCATGGGCTGGGGTCCCCCAATGCAATGCGTCTCCAGCCCCAATCCTGCCCCTCCCCACGACTCCCTCAGCCCCCTAAGCTCCCCAGAGATTTCTTTAAACGATATTCACAAGAATGCTGATCCGTTCCTGAAAGATTCTCTCTCGGCCGAACCCCTTTCACAAAGGTATCGTGCCCTGCACAAAAGCCGGCCAATTTCTCCCAACCTCTGGGTTCTTTCTCAAAACACAGTCATTTTGTCCGACATTGAAAATGTCTTGATTTAGTTGTCTTGCTCTTTGGGGCCTGTCCCGCCCCCCACGGCGGTAATAAGAAGGGGTCCCCCCGCTGGGCCCCGGAGAATGCCATTTGGCGGCTGCCTTTTATTTAGGGAAGCCGGGAAAATGAATGGGAATTAGTGTCCAAACATTTCAACACGCTCCCCCGGCCGCGCACAAAAGGGGCTGATTTGCGGCAAATTTCCACTTATTTTCCAAAAGTATTTACCTTTCCGAAGCTGGCCTGATCGCTGTAATGGCATAGAGGAAGAAGGGGGAAGGGAAGACCATTTCAGAACCCAGATTTTAGATATGTGTGTGTGTGTATATATGTATTTCTGAGCCTTCAAAGCGCCCGCTTCTTCTGAATCAAGATAATCCCTCTGGTTGCCTGGCGTTTATGGATATGTGGATACGTCTTTATTTAAAATATATTTGTATTGATTTCAGAGAGGAAGGGAGAGGGAGAGAAAGATAGAGACATCAGTGATGAGAGAGAGTCATGGATCGGCTGCCTCCTGCTCTCCCACTCCTGGGGATCAAGCCTGCAACCCGGTCATGTGCTCTTGGCGGGAATCAAACCGGGGATCCTTCGGTCCCCAGGCCGATGCTCTATCCACTGAGCCACACCAGGCAGGGCGATATGTGGATACTTCGAAGATGCTGGGCTTGTACTTGTTACTGTTGTCTTAAACAAGGAAAGACCCCACACAGACTCAAGAAAGACAGTTCAGATGGGTGGATATAGGTTAGATACAAAAAAGCACTCTGGTCCTAACCCATATGGTTCAGTGAATAGAGCATCAGTGTGCTGACCAAAGGGTTCTGTGTTCAATTTATGTCAAGGGCATGTACCCAGACCCGGGTCAGGGCACGTGCAGGAGGCAACCAATCCATGTGTTTCTCTCACATCGATGTTTCTCTCTGTCTTCCCCTCTCTCTCCCGCTCTCTCTAAAAAATCAATGAAAAAACATTCTCGGGTGAAGATTAACAAAAATAAAAAAATTTAGAAAAATTTTTTTAAAAAGGAAGCCCTGTGCAAGGGCCCAAGGTCATATCTGGATACTCCCAGGAAGCAAGGTGTGGGATTAGGCCTTGGGATTGAGCTGGTTCCGTCTCCATGTTTACCACGTGACCTCACGCTAATCCATTTGGTGGGCACTTTGCGATGCCTCCAAACCACTTCATCTCTTTGCCCTGGGGAGTCAGCCACTTCGAAGATGCCCTCATTTCTCCATCTGCTCTCTGGGCTGGGCCTCTGAGCAGGGCTGCTCTTTTTTTTATTTATTTTTATTTTTTAATATATTTTTATTGATTTTTTACAGAGAGGAAGGTAGAGGGATAGAGAGTTAGAAACATCGATGAGAGAGAATCATCCATCAGCTGCTTCCTGCACAGCCCCCACTGGGGATGTGCCTGCAACCAAGGTCCATGCCCTTGACCGGAATCGAACCTGGGACCCTTCAGTCCGCAGGCCGACGCTCTATCCGCTGAGCCACACTGCTTTCGGCAGGGCTGCTCTTGATTCTCTAAGTATCTGATTTTTTTTTCTCACCTGGGGACCTCGGTTCGCTCTGCTTAGCACCCAAGGAATGTGCTTTGTGGCAGATCTACAAATCGGAGCTTCTACTATTCGAATCCGTCTTCTATGACCGGCCCCCAAAATCCTGAATATGGAGACACTAGGGTGTCCTAGAGGGGCCCTCAGAGAAGTGGTGACCCCAGGCAAGGGGAAAGGGTGACACGTGATCAAGAGAAGAGGGCACAGAGGCCTGGGAACCAGGTTGCAATTGGCAGTGACTCCAGCTGGCAGGGGAGCATGGCGGAGGCGGTTGAGTAGCGTTTGCAGCAGTTCGCAACCTGTGGATTCCGACCCACAGGTTGAGAACCACTAGCAAGGTCACCCAAGGCCATCGGAAAACACAGATATTTATATTAGGATTCATAACAGTAGCAAAATTATAGCTATGAAGTAGCAACGAAAAGAATGATATGGTTGGGGGTCACCAGAACATGAGGAACTGTATTAAAGGGTGGAGGTACTAGAAAGGTTGAGAACCACCGTCTTAGACCCTTCTGATTGCATTACTAGCTCAATGTTATTTTTTAAACCATATTTGTATTGATTTCCGAGAGGAAGGGAGAAGGAGAGAGAAATAGAAACATCAGTGATGAGAGGGAATCATTGATCAGCTGCCTCCCACACGCCCCCTACTGGGGATCGCACCCACAACCTGGACATGTGCCCTGACCAGGAATCGAACCGTGACCTCCTGGTTCCTAAGTTGACGCTCAACCACTGAGCCACGCCAGTCAGGCGATCATTATTAATATCCCAGGAATAGCCTTCAGTGTAATTACGGGACACAATTTTCTGTGTAAGGTACTTCTCAACTTTGAAAGCATTGCTATCTTTGCTAACTGGCAGGAATTTCTGTTCTGCCCCTGGTGCTTTCTGGGGACTTGACCCACACTTATTAAATATGTGCTGTTTGAGGACTTTTGTGGATTGATTTTTTTTTAATTTTTTTTTTGCAAAGGTCTGAAGTGTTACTTGTATAAGTTTGGGTCTGTCGGAACAGGCGACTGGGATATGTCGGTAGAAAGCCCAAAGTTTTCTAAATGTAGATGAGCCCAGATTAAGAAAGCGGTAATTAATTTCCTTTGACCTTGCGCTGAAATCCTTTTCTGAAGCTGTCATAAAGAGAAAGGGGCCAGAGAGGAGGAGAGAGGCGGTGTAACAATGCAATTAAACTCTTGTAATGAGGTCAGGCTTTAGACTTGTTGCAACTGATATCAGTGAGAGGGCCCTGTATGGATGGTCGGATTTTTTCTTTTTAATTATTGCTTTTTTTTGTTGTTTAACTCTTTACTGCCATACACTGAGTGGCCTTATTATGATGATCTCTGAACGCATAATAATCGGGCCACTCAGTGTATGCTATATAATAAAAGTCTAATATGCAAATTGTCCCCTCGACCAGGAGTTCGACCAGCAGGCAAGCTGGCCAATTGCCCATATCCCCTCCCCCTGGCCAGGCTGGCTGGAACCCGCCCATGCACGAATTCATGCACCCGGCCTCTAGTTTTATATATATATATATATATATACACACACACACACACACACATACACACACACACACATACACACACACACACACATACACACACATATACACTGAGTGGCCAGATTATTATGCCTTCAGAGATCATAATAATAATGGCCACTCAGTGTATATGTACTTCTTTGAAACATATAGGCATTGTGTATTGCACTTTTTTTTTTTAAATATTTATTGATAAACATATTTCAACCGGAAGTCTTAGACAGATAGAAGTGATGTATCATCAAAAGTATTCCATATAGGTCCTCCTTTTCCCCCCATAAACCTCTTCCAGCCGGCTCCCATCCCCCTCCACCCCCAGGCCCTCACCACCCCATTGTCTGTGTTCACAGGTTAGGCATATATGCACACAGGTTCATTGGTCCATCTCTCCCCACCCACCCTCCCCTGCCTTCCCTCTGATGATCAAAAAATGACACTTATTTTTTCCCCCAGAAGAAACAATCAGTTGGCTCAGACAAGTGTTGGGTTTTTTTTCTGAGAAGCAGAAAAGCGTGAGAGTAGCAGAAAGGGTTCAGGATTAAGAGTCCAGGAGCTTGTCATGTCTCCTGCGTGATGGCTCTTAATTTGCAGGTGTCTCCGGCGAGCTGGGGCTGCCGGCTGGCTGCCGGGCCTCTGGCCTTAGGTCTCCTGCTAAATAGTTGGGAGCACGGAGGTGGCTCTGAGTGTCTCTGAGCCTCAGCTCCCTCGTTCATCAAAATCAAGGGGAAAGAATGCCATCTGCAGCCCTCACTTCGCTGGCTTGGCTCAGTGGATAGAGCGTCGGCCTGCAGACCGAAGGGTCCCAGGTTCGATTCCAGTCAAGGACACATGCCTGGGTTGCTGGCTCCATCTCCAGGAGGCAGCTGATCAATGATTCTCTCTCATCATTGATGTTCCTCTCTCTCTCTCTTCCTCTCTAAAATCAATAAAAATGTATTTTATAAAAATGGAATACCATTCATGGTATATCTCATCATGAAAGGGAATCGATTTGATCTAAGTCATCCTATGAGGAATATGCCAGACTTGTTCTCTCTGAAAATATTTATGTCTATTTGAGGCCAACTCTCTCTGCCTAAGACTCTGGCCATTCTCTTAGGCAGCTCATTGCTGTGGTTAAGAGCATGAATCTGAGGACCTGTTGTCTTGGTTCAAAATTGGCTTTGCACAAATAATTAATAAGCATGGATCAGCCCTAGCTTGTTCGGCTCAGTGGATAGAGCGTCGGCCTGTGGACTAAAGGGTCCCAGGTTCGATTCCGGTCAAGGGCACGTACCTTGGTTGTGGGCACATCCCCAGTTGGGGGTGTGCAGGAGGCAGCTGATGGATGTTTCTCTCTCATCGATGTTTCTAATTCTCTATCCATCTCCCTTTCTCTCCGTTAAAAATCAATAAAATATCTTTATTTAATTATAACAACAGCTGAAACCGGTTTGGCTCAGTGGATAGAGCATCAGGCTGCGACTGGAAGGTCCCAGGTTCGATTCCGGTCAAGGACATGTACCTTGGTTGCGGGCACATCCCCAGTTTGGGGGGTGGGGGAGTGCAGGAGGCAGCTGATCGATGTTTCTAACTTTCTATCCCTCTCCCTTCCTCTCCGTTAAAAATCAATAATATATATATATATTTTTAAGTTATAACAACAAGAAAAATATCCTACTTCCCCACCCTGTGAGGATGGCTGGTGTGAGAATGAGAACATATCCAAGGTGGTAAGACATCCTATGAAACTCCTGAATCCTGGTAAAAGGCAGTCCTCTCTCTACTCACTCCCCGCCTACAGAGCCGTTCCCACGATGAGGACTATCAGTTTGGGGTAGATGGCGGAGGGCGGGGCCTCCCGGTCGCCTCTTCCTTGTTGAGTGACAGGTGAGGTACCACCAGCACTCCCCACCCCGGGCCTGGCACTTACTATTTTACATCTCTCCAGAAGCTTCTCTTTACGTCGCAAATGCCCACGCTCCTGGGGTCTCCCCGGCCGACCCCTCGCCTTCCAACAAGTGATCAGGGCTGATTACTATTCCGGGAAGGCCTGAACGGCGCTGAGATGCAAATGGACAAGGCAAACACCTTCTCTTCTGTAAAAATAATTATCCAGCTTCATAATTATCTCCACGGCTCGTTCTGATCGATTGAGAAAGGGCAAAGGGAGGCGGGGACGTGTCTTTCAGATCTAAATGCAAGCGATGGCGCCCCAAGCACGGTCGCCGTCGCAGTCGCTGTGTCAGTGGCAGCGGCAGTGGGCGGGTCCTGTGTGTATGTCAGGAGGCTGGCTTACATGCATGTGTTTGTCCTCTGAGTTTCTTTATTTCCCCCGGCAAGGAATTACGGCGATGCCGGCCAAGGCAAAGCCTGGCTACTTGCTAAGGTATAATGTGAGGAGTGGATTGAAATGCACAGAGTGGCCAGATGATGATGATCTCTGAACGCATAAGAATCTGGCCACACAGTGTCTATCCTATATAACAAAAGGCTAATATGCAAATTGTCTCCTCAACCAGGAATGAGAGAGAGAGAGAGAGGGGGGGGGGGGGAGAAAGAAAGAAAGAAAGAAAGAAAGAAAGAAAGAAAGAAAAAGAAAGAAAGAAAGAAAGAAAGAAAGAAAGAAAGAAAGAAAGAAAGAAAGGGGACTTGCCAGTATGGCTCCATGATTGAGTGTCAACCTATGAACCAGGAGGTCACAGTTCGATTCCCAATCAAGGGCACAGTCCATGTTGCCAACTCGATCCCCAGTAGGGGGCGTGCAGGAGGCAGCCAGTCAATGATTTTCTCTCATCATTGATGTCTCTCTCTCTTTCTCCCTCTCCCCTCCTCTCTGAAATCCACAAAAATATATTAAAAAAAAAAATCACAGGAGGAAACAGTTTTTCTGTTCTGTGTGTTTTGCACCCACTTCAGCCCAGGATGTACTGTTCTATTTCTTTATTTAATCACCCGCCTAAAATATAATAATAATGATTAGTCAATGTATCTCTTAATAGCATTCTACTTTCCTCGAAGCATGCTTTAAAAAAAAAAAAAAAGGAGTCAGTGACAAGCTGTGACCTTTTCCCTGCAAGGAGGGGAGCAATGGAAGGGGGTAAAAAATGAGGAACATTTGTAATAATGTGAACAATAAAGATTTATTTAAAAAACACACACACACACACAAAAAAAATGCTGCAGAGGAAGTTTGCATAGGAACCGGAAGTGTGTAAACCCAGAGCGTTCCTGTGTCTAAGCTCATCCTGGGCTGGGGGCAGCCCTCTGGATGGGAGAGGGGCCTTGGGTGGCGGGTGGAATGAAACTCCTTCATCCCAGTAGCAGTCGCTGTGTATTTGATGGGTTTGACTCTTGCTCCCAGAATCCCCTGCGCTCACTGCTGTCATTCATCTGGTTCCGGTCTTGCTCATCCACGTTGATTTCACCACGTTCGTTATTGGCATCTGGTCCTTTTCCCTTCATATTCCAACTGCTTTTCCTCCCTTCTCGTTTCCAATTGCCTGCCTGCCTTCCTTCCTTCCTTCTTTCCTTCCTTTTTTTCAGTATTCCCTATCCATTTTCATCGGGGAATTTCATTTCCATCTCAGAACCTGTTTGAACTCCACTGGGAACGTTTCATCAGCATTTCTCATGCGTCCTCTCACCCAATCGGGGCATTTTTACATGACGTCTCAAACCCTTTCAGACTCAATGTCAAGAAGAGCTTGCAATGCATCAAATTCTTCAACTAGGAAAAGGAACTCTCGCCCTGGCTGGTGTGGCTCAGTGGACAGAGCCTCGGCCTGCAGACTGAAGGGTCCCGGGTTCGATTCCGGTCAAGGGCACAGGCCGTGGTTGCAGGCTCCATCCCCAGCTCTGGTTGGGGTGCCTGTGGGAGAATCAGCTGATCAGTGATTCTCTCTCATCCGTGATTCTCTCTCATCTATGTTTCTCTGTCTTCCCTTCTCTCTAAAAATCAATGGGAGCATGTCCTTATGTGCCAACTTCTGTTCTTTCCCGCTCCCAATTCTAAACTGGTGTGTGGATGCTCTGTCATTGGTGTTGGGTTTGTCGTCCCCCCCCCCCCAGCCCCCCAGCATTTTCTCGTCAAGAACATCATTACGAGATTCTGCCGTAACAAGCATTCTTCTGTCCAAATTTATATCAATTAGTTGAGGACAGCAATTCAATCGGATGGCTCCCGGATGTCAAAGGACCCTCGACCATGTCAACCTGACGGCCTCTTTCCTCCTCTCTCCGCCAAGAGCGATTTTTTAACAGGGGAGCGCTGGAAAGAATCGCTGCTTTAATAATTAGTTATTGATCATGGCCAATGCCGTGGCAGGACCCTGGGATTAGTCAGAGGTCAGCAAATCGGGACGGGGAGTTCCCTTTGTCAAGATTAGGAAAAGGGGAACCAGAGAGCCACGCTCCTGCAGAATCAGAGATCCAACTTAGCTTCCTTCGGTAGGTTTTCAGCTCCGAGGGGGATGCTTTTCATTTGCAAAAGTAAGAGTCCCGCCGAAACCAGTTTGGCTCAGTGGATAGAGCATTGGCCTGCAGACTGAAAGGTCCCAGGTTCGATTCCGGTCAAGGGCATGTACCTTGGTTGAGGGCACATCCCCAGTAGGGGGCGTGCAGGAGGCAGCTGATCGATGATTCTCATCGATGTCTCTAACTCTCTATCCCTCTCTCTTCTTTTCTGTAAAAAATCAATTATATATATATATATATATATATATATATATATATATATATATATATATATTTTTTTTTTTTTTTTTTAAAGCTCACAGCCAAATGAGGAGCGCACAGACATAACCCATCTCAGGCTTTCCCCCATCCCTACCCCCAGCGTCACCTCATCTGTCAAACCTGTCTTTAGTAGCCCTATGCCAGGCTGACAGCTCCCCCCCACGACCCCCCTGCGTCTGTAGATCGGCGGGGACAGGCGTCCCCCCTTCTTACTCCCCCCCCCACCCAAGATTCACTTACAGTAACTGCTGATGTGAACAATAGACGGGCTGTCAGGCCCGCCCGCCAGCCCGGGATGCGTGCGCGCCGCGCTGACAGCCCGGGGCCTCCGAGGGTAAACTGCTTTGCTGGAACTAATTAAACAGATGAAATTATTACATGAATATGCAGATGTTGTTTACATTTCACCATATGGTATTATTTCAGGTAATAACTCGCGGGAGAATCCCGCCCTCCCCCCTCCCCATCCGGAGGAGCTGGGAGGAGGAGGAGGAGGAGGAGGAGGCGCGGGCCCCACGTGGCCCCCCTCGCGGTTGCCAGGGAGACTGGATGATGCCAGTGCGGGCTAGGGTCTCGGGGAGCACTCAGCCAGGCTCCCTGGGGGCGCAGTGTGTGTGTGTGTGTGTGGGGGGGGTGTTTCTCTCGAGCAGAAGTCCTTACATGCTGATGCCTTTATTTCAAAAGCAAAGCAGCCATTCCCGGGCCCAGCCAGTGTGGCTCAGTGGTTTGGGCCCCCGCCTAGGAACCCAAAAGGTCTCGGTTGGATACACAGTCAGGTGCTAAGTTGGTGGCTCCATCCCCAGTGTGGGAAACAGCCCATCGGTGATTCTCTCTCATCATGGATGTTTCTATTTCACTAGCCCTTTCCCTTCCTCTCTGAAATCAATTTAAAATATATATATATATATATATATATATATATATATATATATATATATTAGAGGTCCATTCCTGCCTTAGTTGGTTTGTCTCAGCGGCTAGAGCGTCGGCCTGTGTACTTAAGGGTCTTGGGTTCAATTCCAGTCAAGGCGCCATGCCCAGATTGTGGGCTCCATCTCCAGGGGGGGGGGGGGGGGGGACACGTGCAGAAGGCAGCCAATCCATCATTGATGTTTCTATCTCTCTCCCGCCCTCTCTCTTCCTCTCTGAAATCCACAAAAATATTAAAAGTAATAGAAATAACAAAAGGCCAATTCTTGAAAGTGAAACGTCTGGGTCTTATAGAGCACACGCTGCCCTAACTGGGCTCAGTGGATAGAGCATCAGCCTGCAGATCGAAAGGTCCCAGGTTCGATTCCGGTCAAGGGCATGCACCTTGGTTGTGGGCATATCCCCAGTAGGAGGTGTGCAGGAGGCAGCTGGTCGATGTTTCTCTCTCATCGATGTTTCTAACTCTCTATCCCTCTCCCTTCCTCTCTGTAAAAAAAAAAAAAAAAAAAAAAAAAATTAATAAAATATATTTTTAAAAATAAAATAAAATAAACACATGCTTTTTAATTTACTAGAACTTTCTGTAAAGCAGTTTGTCTGGCTTATCCATGTGCGGACCGGGAGATGAATTCTTTGTAGCAAGTATAACGCATGTCTATCTTTTCCCAGACTCTGTTTTCCCTCAGAGCTTCTTCATTTCTTAAATCTCTTTTAAAAAGAAAAAAAGAAGAAAAAAAAAAGTTCTTTCCCACGCCGAGGTTATTCAAATATGCATTGAATGTTTAATTGGTTTATTTTTATACTTCCTTTTTCCTCTGGAAAATCTTGGCTGGTTTCAATATTTATTTTTTTTCCATGTGAACTTCAGATTTCTCCTGTCACATTCCTTACTGCAAAAAAGCATGGGAGTTCCAATTAGAATGATATCAAAGCCATAGCATGACTTGAAAACATTTGATATTCTAGAATCTTGTGCAGTGTAAGTATTATAGATGCTTTCTAACTTGTTTCTTTTTTTATTATTGATTTCAGAGAGGAAGGGAGATGGCGAGGGAGATAGAAACATCAATGATGAGAGAGAATCATGGATCGGCTACCTCCTGCACACCCCCTACTGGAGATGTCCCCGCAACCAATGTAAATGCCTTTGACCGGAATCGAACCCGGGACCTTTCAGTCCACAGGCTGACGCTCTATCCACTGAGCCACACCGGTTTTGGCGTCAAATGGTTTTTGAAAGGGGATTTACTCTCCCTACGTGACTCTTAGGGGCTCCAAAGCAAACAGGCGCTGGAGGGAGGTCTCGGCAATAGAGACTGATTCTTTCCATCTACAAATTGGGAAACGGCAGCATTATTTTTCTCTTCAACATTGTGCCCAGCCGGGTGGCTCAGTGGTTGAGCATCCACCTGTGAACCAGGAGGTCACGGTTCGATTCCCGGTCAGGGCACAGGCCCGGGTTGCTGCGGGCTTCATCCCCAGTAGGGGGTGTGCAGGAGGCAGCCAGCCGATCCATGATGCTCTCTCTCATCACTGATGCTGCTGTCTCTCTCTCTCTCTCTCCCCCGCCCCCTTCCTCTCTGAAATCAATAAAAAATATGTTGAAAATTATGCTCTTCTGGGAATATAGTCCATAATATTGTGATAACTGCACGGGGACAGATGGTAACTAGACTTAGGTGGTAATTACATCGGAAGGTATATAAATGTTGAATTACCGTGTTGTACACCTGAAACCAATACACTCTGTAGGCCAACTCTAAAAAAATGTTAAGTGCATTGCAAAAAAAATTATATTCCTACTAAAATATATAGATATAAAATATTTAAGGTACTTACATAACAAATTCCTGCCGTAACGGGCCTCAACATCTAGGAAGTTTCTTTATACCGTGGATTAATGAAGCTTCATAAAATGGAAGGCAGAACACTGCATGATCTGAGTAAAACCGTTAGGTCTCTCCTGTGCAAAGTGGGAGGGGCTCTGGGCATGCTGTAGCCTCAGTGATCTCCTCCGTAAAATGGGAACACCACTTCTTCCAAATAGACTCGCCCAGGCCATGGTCTTTTTTGGAAGAGCCACACTCAAGGGGCCAAAGAGCCGCGTGTGGCTCGCGAGCCGCAGTTTGCCGACCACGGCTCTAAGGTGTTCTGGGATCATCTGAATTTTAGCTGTAAGCTGTAACACTGCCAGGTTTGGCCATAGACTTTTTTCTTCTCTGCTTCCAAAATTATATACATCCTGCTTATCATGTGAGCGTTTGCATGTCTGTGCATTGTGTGTGTGTGTGTGCGTGTGTGCATGTGTTTTGTGTGCATGTGTGTGTGCCTGTGTGGATGTGTGAGTGAATAATGTTGTCATAAAGCAGACAGGAGGCCTTGGGAGCTCGAAGCAATATCTTCCCACTAACCTGCTTTATTGCTGCCATCCTCTCCCTCCCTCCCGGGCACGCAGTCAGCTGAGACCGGGCCAAATTGGCAGTGATTTGCCAAAAGCCTGTGATCCCTGGCAGTTGTGATCCCAGGCTTCTCTCCCAGCCAGCCCTCCCCGGTCAGCAGCAGCCGTGGCTCCCGGCTGCCACAGGCCTGGGCTGGGCCGGGAAACAGGACCCATGCCCACGTCCATCTCCCAGTCCCACTGGGAGGGCACTCTCTAGCCCCGCCCCCGGGGGTCCGGAGTGACAGCTGTCCTTCCTGACTCTCCGACTCCTTAGGAGCAGCTGAAAGGAAAGGCCCTTTGGTGGCCAAGGGGTCCCGTTGCTGACACAGTTGTTCTACAAAAATAATAATAATAATTTTGTGGGGATGCGCCCGGGCTGTCCATAAGCGGATCTGAAATAATTGCAGCCGGGGCTGCTTATCACGGACCGGCAATCGTCCCATGCAGCGTGGAAAAAATGGGAACGAAAATGCATAGTGACAGGAGCGGGGGAAACAAGCCGTAAATCCGATAGCGGGCCCCGAAAGACAGACTAACCCAATAAGCGCATGCTGCCGTTATTGTATTAATATCGTTAAAATAGCATCACGCTCTCAGCAACGGGATGAAGGCGGGGGAACACTGATGTTAGCGGGCATTCTCGAGCGGCCTGGCTTCGAGGCAGATCTTTTTTTTTAAGCCCCTGAAACTCTGGCTTAGCGCCGTGAGGAGCAAGCCTTAGGCACAGGAAATCCAGAAGAGGTCACGTTTCTGTCCTCTACAGAGGAGATGAAAATGAACTGACCACTGTTGAAGGTGTCTGTGGTTTGCTTGGCTTGGTTTGTGGTTGGTGTTTTTTTAATTGCAGACAAGGAGAGGGAGATAGAAACATCAGGGATGAGAGAGAATCATCGATCGGCTGTCTCCTGCACGCCCCCTACTGGGCATCAAGTGCATAACCCCGAGCATGTGCCCTGACAGAGAATCAAACCATGACCTCCTGGTTCACAGGCCGATGCTCAACCACTGAGCCATGCTGGATTGCAGCATAACTATTTTAAATAGGAGAATCGGACACACAGGGTTCCTGACACTAGTTCAAGTCGGTGCAGCCGGCTGGACACACACACAAAAGGTGTCCCGCACGCTTGCTCAGGTGTCTGAAAATGTGACGGGGGCCCTGGATGGGTGCCCCGATGTGAGCTAAATAAAACACTGTTGGCCCTAACTGGTTGGCTCAGTGGATAGAGCATCAGCCTGCAGACTGAAGGGTCCCAGGTTCGATTCCGGTCAAGGGCATGTGCCTTGGTTGTGGGTACATCCCCAGTGGGGGGCGTGCAGGAGGCAGCTGGTCCATGTTTCTCTCTCATCGATGTTTCTAGCTCTCTGTCCCTCTCTCTTCCTCTCTGTGAAACATCAATAAAATATATTTATAAATAAAGGAATTTGGTTCAGTGTCAGGGCTTCTAAGGTCGCTTTCTGATCTTGCTTTTCTTATAACAAAAGGAGGGGGCAGGGGTTTTGGTGTGTGTGTGTGAGAGCGAGAAAGAGCGAGAAAGAGAGGGGGGGGGAGAGAATATGCATGAGCAGGCACACAGGTGTTTTACTTTAATATATTTTTATTTATGTCAGAGAGGAAGGGAAAGGGAGAGAGGGGTAGAAACATCCATGAAGAGAGAAAATCATAGTTCAGCTGCCTCCTGCATGCCCCCTACTGGGGATCGAGCCCGCCACCCGGGCATGTGCCCTTGACCGGAGTGGAACCCGGGACCCTTCTGTCTGCAGGCCGCCGCCGCTCTATCCACTGAGCCACACCGGCCAGGCCCCGCAGGTGCATGCTGCAGCCCCGTGAACTCCTCAGCTGTGCGGATGCCCCTGCCGGTCGCTGGGGACGTGGGTTGTACAACTCCAAACTCCCGGGCCCTGCAGGAGCGGCCGATGGAAATCAGCGCGGTGTCAGGGCCTGTCGGGCCGCGCGGCGCAGACATAAAACACGCGGAGACATCAATAAGCAACACGGCGCTGACAGCCCCGAGACATCGGCGCTGACAAGCAGAGGAAGGGGTGAGGTGAGGGCCCCAGGGGGACCTCTCAGACGCCTAACAGGCATCGGAAAGGCCGGAGGAAGACAAGATAACGTCTCGCAGGTTATCACCTGGTGGAGGCGGTCCCTCCTGGCCAGGCCGCCACCGGAGGAGGCAGTGACAGGCCCTCGCTGGCCCACCGGCCCCCGCCCCCCTACTTCCCAGTGGTCCCCAGGACCCAGCTGCAGCGGTGAGGTTGCCCAGACAACGTTAGTTCTGCAAGAAGAAATCTTTTTTTTTTAATGTTAAAATGGGGGAGAGAGAGAGAGAGAGAGAGAGAGGGAAAAAAAAAGCAAGGCAGAAACATGCGAGTGAGAGAATTCTGCTTCCAGCTACAATGTACAGAAATCAAAAAGGATTAACGAGGCGCTTTTTTTTTTCCATTTAATTTCCTGTACACCAGCCGCCTTTGTTAAGAGATCAGAGATATTGCTATTTATTGAATTTTTAATATGATCGTTATTAAAAGGCAGCGCACATGTTTCGTTTCCCCGTCTCTTTTCCTTCCCCCCCCTTTTTTTTTTTTTTTTTTTTTTTTGGGTGTGTGTGTGTGTGTGTGTGTGTGTGTTTTAAACAGGCATGGGTATAAAAATCAAAGGCCGGTAATGAAGCATGATTGTTTGATTTTGGTGGGGTCGTACTATGTGGGAGGATTCGGTATATACAGGCCGCTAGAGTCCATCTTTAAAATTTTATAAGGAAAAGAGATCAAAGGGCCTCGCGTGTCTTGAAGGGAGCTGGGCCTTACCACGGAAGTCTTGGCCATTAGGTGGTGAGCCTTCCAATATTTCAGGCAGCCACGAGTCATTTGAAACATGTCTTCTGGCCCTAACCGGTGTGGCTCAGTGGATAGAGCACCGGCCTGCAGACTGAAGGGTCCCGGGTTCGATTCCAGTCAAGGGCATGTACCTTGGTTGCGGGCACATCCCCAGTAGAAGGTGTGCAGAAGGCAGCTGATCGATGTTTCTCTCTCATCGATGTTTCTGACTCTCTGTTTCTCTTCCTTCCTCTCTGTAAAAAATCAATAAAATATATTTTTTTAATGATATCGGATGGCCAGCGCCTTTGCATGGGTTATGTTCTCTGGCTCTTACAAGGATCAGAAGAGAAAGGAAGCAGGCCGATGCTTGCCCTATCCACTGAGCCGAACTGGCTAGGGTGGGAATTCAATATTTATTTGTGCAGAAAATACCATCCTGGAAAAAATTATAGTTGCCAACACTTTTCAGAAGGAGGGGAACCGGTGAGGTGGGTGATCCTGACAGAAGCTGCTGTTCTGTATCATCCAGGCAGTAACTCCAGACACTAAGCATATTAAGTATTTCCCATGATTTTTCATTATCCCATCAAGTTTAATGGTAATTTTTCATGTCTTAAATGTTGATGATCACATTTAATACTCTTAATTTGAGTGAATGTATAGTTGCATATAATCAGGAGCTGGGTAAGGATATAAAATCTAGGTAACTTGAGACATACAAATATTAAAACCCAATAATTCAGGCCTGCCCAGCGAGCATCAACCTATGAACCAGGAGGTCACCGTTCAATTCCCGCTCAGGGCACATATCCAGGTTGCAGGCCCAATCCCCAGGGTGGCACATGCAGGAGGCAGCCGATCCATGATTCTCTCTCATCGTTGATGTTTCTCTTTCTCTTTCTCTCCCTCCCTCTCTGAAATCAATAAAAAATATTTTTTTAAATCCAATATTCAGACTCAATGGAAACTCAAGAAAGCATGATGTGCAATGAGTGCTACGTGTTCTCTTCTCTCTATTTAACGTTGTTTATTTTATTTTCTCATCACAGGTTACAGGAAGTGCTTGTTGCTTTCACACTCCGAAGGCTGGTGACCTTTGAACCCTGCCTCTGTGAAGATAAGTGCCCAGCATAAAAGGAGTCGTTGGATGAAAGGTAACCATTCATTATGAAGTAATATTTTCAATATTGTTTTCTATCGTTGAGTTTGAATGGCTGTCCTTGACTTTGGGTGACTACTTACAACCGTCTCAAACCCAAGCTCTAGAGTAGGGGTGTCGAACTCAATCAGAGAAGGGGCCAAAATCTAAAATCCAGCCTAAATCGCGGGTCGAATGGTTTACTGAACAGTCATAAACTGTCATTGTGATGGAAACGCAGCGGAGTGCAGTGATGACAGCGTGGTGCGGGCCACATTGCAAGGCCTGGCGGGACGGATTTGGCCCGCGGGCCTTGTGTTTGACACATGTGCTCTAGAGATAACATTTCATATTTTCCTCCTGATGTCACCTAGAATGGATGGGACATCTCTGACCAGTTATTTGGGTCCTGACGCATAGCTTGTGCCGTCAAATGACTCTAAGCCTTAGCCAGCTAGTCTCCTGTGCGTGACTTCGCTTATAATGACAATTACTGAAAGATGCGTCTACATTTATAAACATTCTCAAATGTCTTTCCCTAGCCGGTTCGGCTCAGTGGATAGAGTGTCGGTCAGCAGACCAAAGGGTCCCGGGTTCAATTCCGGTCAAGAGCGTGTACTTCAGTTACAGGTCCTCCCCGGCCTGGGCCCTGGTTGGGGCTTATGCAGGAGGCAACCAATCCAGGTGTCTCTCTCACATCGATGTTTCTCTCTGGCTCTCCCTCTCTCTTCCACTCTCCCTGAAATCAGTGGGAAAATATATTCTCCAGTGAGGATTAACAAAACAATAACAAAAGTTCTTCTGCCCTTTGTCTGCTTAAGGATTAATTTTTACGAAAGGTTATCAAATTCTAAGTCAGGTTCATTCTCTCGTGTGTTTCTTTATTATTATTATTATAATGCATGGACCCATTTTTAATTAAAGTGGCCGCATTGGAATAAGCTGGCAATGTGTTAGCATTCAATTAATGAGCTTTGTAAAGAACCGTATCCCCATATTTATACAACCTCCTCTGCCTTTTCCCTTTAAAAATGATATAAAGACAGTTATTTGAGAAAAGGCAACTCCAAAATCAGGAGTCTCAGCCCTAGCTGGTGTGGCTCAGTGGATAGAGCATCAGCCTGCGAACTGAAGGGCTCCAGGTTCGATTCCGACCAAGGGCACACGCCCGGGTTGCTGGCTTGATCTCCAGTAGGGGTGGGGCAGGTGCAGGAGGCAGCTGATCAGTGATTCTCTCTCATCACTGACATTTCTGTCTCTCTCCTCTGCTCCCTTCATCTCTGAGATCAATAAAAATATTTTTTTATAAAAATCAGGAGTTTCGAAAGTAAGAGCTGATGAGTAATTTCCCTTTTGGCAAACCCACAAAGCTGCAACCTACTCAAATCTCTCATGAAGTGGAGACTACACAACCTGTCGGAAATGAGACCACCATTTTCCTGTGGGAATTGTTGAGCTCCAAAGGCTGAGGTTTTCTGGAAACTTCCATTTGCGCCATCTTTCCCCTTAGGTTCACTTGATACTCCTTCTACCTCTTGGTGCATGACCCCTTTTTTGAGGAAGGCATACCTCGTTCCATCTTTCTCCATTTTTGCGATGAATCTGGCCGGCTGAATTTGCTTTCGCTTCAAACTCGGGTACCTGGGATGGATCTTCAATGGGATTCAGCCTCTGTGTATGAATCCAGAATATTTCACGCGATCTGAATTTCCTTTGTTCCCTCTCCCTCTCACGAGAGGGTGCAATCACCTCGCGATAGCCCATTTCCCTTCGCATCTCTTTGATGTGACATTATCTTACTCCCTCCGCGGTATGGCCGTCCTCTAAGGCGGTAATCCTTTTTCTCTCGGCAACAAAAGAATCTGGACTTTTTTCATTAAAAGTCCAGTTGAGCAAAATACAGCCATCTGTTTGACTCTGTGTCTCCACGTCACGTGGCTTTGAGGAGCGAACAGACGCGCAACTCATGGTAATTGGACGGGGACCCAGTGCCTTCCCTTCAGCACGTAGTGGGTGGCTGGCCCCGGCCCAGGGTTCGCCCTAATGGATGAAAACAAGGGGCCTTGAACCACTGCTATCTCTTTAAGATGTGTCTCAGTGAGAGGTGGAGGCGGGTAATTCTCTCTGTCCCTTCCAAGACCCTGGCCCTCGGGGCTCCCTCTGTTCTCTCCCAAACTCAACATGGGGGTGTTTGATTTTCCCACTTCTGATTTCACACTTCCTCCAGGCAGGCCTGGGACCTGGGAGAAACCCTTGGCTTTGAAACGGGCCCCTCCCCTCGCTTTGAATCCCACCTCTGGACAAAGCCCCCTTTATGTGCTCGGTGGCCTTGGGGGTGGGGCTGGGAAGTGGGTAATGAATGTCCCCCGCATTTGTGGTTGGGGGTGGGGGGTGGTGGGGGTGGGGTGAGAAAATAGAATGGGTAATTGGATTTGGAACAAACAGGCTCATTATCCGAACTCAAGACACCAACACACGGAGTTCAAGTCAATGGGCCATGTATCACTTCGTTCTGTAATATATTGCAAATCCCGCAAAGGGAGGGGTAGGTAGGAGACTCTGTTTGATTGGTGTCCAGGAAGGCAGCAACTACCCACCACCTCTCCAAGAGAGAGGGGCGAAATGGCGCTATTTTTTTTTATTCTTTTAATACCCTTTTATTAATTTCAGGGAGGAAGAGAGAGAGAAACATCAACGATGAGAGAGAATCATGGATCGGCTGCCTCCTGCACGGCCCCTACTAGGGATCGAGCACACAACCAGGGCCTGTGCCCTTGACTGGAATGGAACCTGAGACCCTCCAGTCTGCAGGCCGGTGCTCTATCCACTGAGCCACACCGGCTAGGCCGGCACTATTTTTAATTAGAAGAAACCTTTGAGGATATGGGAAGAGCCTCCAGTTGGTCCACAGGAGGGTCACCTAGCAGGACCGGGAAACTCTGCCAAACCCGGTCAAGGTCACAGACCCATTTGTACCAGAACTGGGGATCAGCATTCTGTTGTGACTCTCCTGAGTCCAGACAAGATCATTGTCTGTGCTTTAACCAAAAGAATTAGGCAAGATTAGATGTACCCTGAGATTCACCTTGGCATCCACATGCTACTGGCCATCTCAGGGTTAACACTGGCCTCCCGGTCAATGGTGAAGCTTTCATTAAGTTCCACAAGAGCCTAGCCTGGCTGGTGTGGCTCAGTGGTTGAGCATCCTGGCTGAGGAACCAGGAGGTCACGGTTCGATTCCCAGTCAGGGCACATACCCGGGTTGCGGGCTCAATCCCCAGTGTGGGGCATGCAGGAGGCAGCCGATCCATGATTCTCTCTCCTCGTTGATGTTTCTCTCTCTCTCCCTCTCTCTCCCTCTCTGAAATTAATTTCTAATGTCTCCAGAGCACAAGTGTGCAGGCCAGGCAGCCCCAGAAATGACGAGCAAAAACCTCTGCTCTTGAAAATGTTGAGTAACCTTTTCCCCCGTCACCCAAGGAGCAGACCTGCCGGATGAAAGTCTCAAAAATTCCCACCCCGCAGCCCGCTGCCCTCCCCGCCTCTGCCGCTTTGATGGCAGAGCATTAGGAAGCTGTGTCCTCTTTGTATTTCCATGGTAATTTCTGTCTGTGGGTAAGCATTTGATGTTATCAGAGACACAGGGGCTGCGAGTCATCTTCCCGGCGCTCGAGCTTCCCTTTGATGCCCCTGGAATTAAACGCTGAGTGCTGCCCACGCTGTTTGTCACAGAGTCAGGAGTCAGAGTGACATTCGCCGGCTCCCTGGTGCTGCGGGGAGTCACAGCAGCCCTTCTCGGGGGCCGGGAAGGCAGCGTGATTAACGCCACAGGCATCAACACACCCGCAGCAGGGGCGTCATTGACTTGTCAGCCCGGTGAACAGGGTCCCCCGTGGAAGAGCCTCCAGCCCCGGCCCAGAGGAGTCAGAGGTCACGTGCTTCTGACCCTGTGCGTCTTGGCCTTTGCTAAATCCTCAGAAGGGGCTTTTGCTCAAATGCCTCCTTGGGGTTGAATGTTTCTGTGCCGGCCTATAAGTAAGGTCTAGCTAGGCTGCTGTTCAAGCAGCTAATTGATAGATCTTAACACAAGGGGTTGTTTTCATCAAGAAGAAACAAGCCAGCCCTGGCCGGGGTGGCTCAATGGATAAAGCGTTGGTCTGCGGACTGAAAAGTCCCGGGTTCGATTCCGGTCAAGGGCATGTACCTTGGTTGCGGGCACATCCCAGTAGGCAGCCGATCGGTGTTTCTCTCTCGTGGATATTTCTAACTCTCTCTCCCTTTCCCTTCCTCTCTGTAAAAAAAATCAATTTTTATATATATATATATATATATATATATATATATATATATATATATATTTTATTTATTTTTTTTTTTAAAGGAAGAAGCAATCCAGGTGAAAATAAGGTCCAAAACTTTAAATGTCGTTTTTGTTGTTGTTGTTGTTTGTTTGTTTGTTTGTTTTTTTAAGGATTAGGGAGGGTCCTTGCTTGGCAGATGTGGCTCAGTGGTTGAGTGTTGACCTATGAACCAGGAGGTCACAGTTTGATTCCCAGTCAGGGCACATACAGGGTTGCAGGCTCCATCTCCAGTAGGGGGTGTGCAGGAGGCAGCCGATCCATCATTCTCTCTTGTTGTTGATATTTCTATTTCTTTCTCTCTTTCCCTTCCTCTCTCTGAAATCAATGAAAATATATATTTTTAAAAAGAATTAGGGGCCTATAATGTTGTCAGAAAAAATCCACAAATGTTTAATTAGTAGCTTTTTATTAGATATATAAAATAAATCCTTAAGGCTTTAGCTAAACTAAGGCTTAAAAGATTTTGTGACGTGACAAGATATGATGATCGCATGTTAAATATATATTTTTAAGAAAATAAGTAAAGTAAGCATTAGCTAAAATGTCCAATTTGAATGGGATTTAAAAATTCTACGTTCCTGTGAGCCAGTTAAAATAATTTTTTAATCTTGAAATGGGTCCGGGGGCAATGTTAGCCGTTTCTTGCTCAAAAATAAAAAGTAATGCCTCTCCTGATTGCAAAGTTAATAAGGGTTAGTAATATATATATGTAAATACTTTCATATCCAGATCACAGGGAAATGCAGAGGTATTATTAGAAAGTCAGTTTTTAAATGGTATATAATGTTTGTTTTACAAACACGTTGGTGATTTTAAATTAAAACTTGAAATTATCTGGGTCAAAGGGAAACGTTTGAACAGCGTAAATGGGAAGAATAGCAGTGGAGAGGCACATAGCAACGGAGGAAATTTTATTCCCAACATTTAGTAGCAATGAGACAGGATTCCCTCAGAATTAAATACATATGTATACGTATCCTATATTATACAAGGGTAGTATGCAAATTGTCCCCTCAACCAGGATGTTGTCTGGGAGTTTGACCAGGGGCAGGGCCAGCAGGGGTGGAGGGGGGAGTGAGGGAGTACCTGGCAAGCAATCGGCATCAGCTAGGGATCCTACCAATTGCACCAATTTCATGCACTGGGTCTCTAGTCTTACCTAATAATAGACAAATATGTAAGTTGACTGTGCCTCCTCTATGTCACCAGCTAATCAGGAGCGGTATGCAAATAAACCCAACAAAGATGGTGGTTAATTTGCGTACACAGGCGCCCAGTAGACTGGGGCACGATGCTTGCGTCATCGCCATGGTGACGATGCAGGTGTTCTGCCCCACCCCCAGTCCCTCAGGGCCTCTGGGCAGCCTGGGAAGACGGGGCTGGAGTGGAAAGGGGCTGGGCCGGAATGGAAAGGCGGGAAAAGAAAGTCCATTCTAGCACGAATCTTCTACCCACTGAGCCACACCAGCCAGGGCTCATCTTTCTCTTTATATATGACTGTAGCCTAAAGCCTCATTTCGCTGTAGGTGTCGGGGTGGGACAAGGTCTTTTCGGTCCTGTGACAATGTGGCCGTGAGGTTAGAGACGTAGGGATCCTTGAAGGAAACTAGAAACGGGCCTAGCTCAGAACTCAGCAAATCTCTCCTCCCCAGCTGATGGAGAAATAAAACACCTCAACATTCTTAAAAGGCATTTTAGAGCTCCACCGTTGAGAGTGTTTCTTTATGTTTCATCCGTCTGCTCCTTTTTCTAAGAGCAATTCCCCATATTTCCTCTTGCTGGGGGATAAATTGGTGACTATTGAAAAGCAGCCAAGTGATGCACCCAGCACTATTTTTTTTAGTCTAAATAACAAGGGTTGAAGAGGACGTCAACTCCTAAGGCATCTACAGTCTCATTTGGAGCCTCAGTCCGCTGAACCTGTATAATTTTTTTAAGTATATCAGTGCGAGTGTCTCCCCTCCCCCCTCCCACATCCCGTGTGGTTCAGGGTTCAGGTTCAGGTTCAGGTTTAGGGTTTGGGATTTGGAGGAGGCCACATACAAATGAAATAGACTAGATAAGAAAGTATAAGTTTGGAAATTGGGGGCCAAGTGGGAGCCTAACTCAAGGATAGCTAAAGCAACTTCCACCTTTTAGTTTTAGGTAAATCCTTGCTGATTGGCTATTACTGGACTTGCTTGCCTAGAGCTATAGGTAGATGCCATAGTCTTAATGAGAGCAGTCTCAAGGCCAGAGCTTTGAGCAAAGAAGACGGAGCTGTGGGACAATTTCATGATGTTTATCTCCCACCACCTACCTCTTAAACGCATCAAATTCATCTGCCTGCTTCCCAACGCAATAAAAAGGGGGGATCCCAACACGTCCTCTGTGGTTAAACAAATATCACTGCGGGCCTCCACTGGCGCAGGCGGGAGGGAAATCATACATTAAAAAACCGTCAGGGCTGGATGGCCCGGGACCTCGCTTCTGAGACCTCCCTCTCCTTCCTGGGATCTAATAAGTTCATAAATACAAAATCAATAGCCGTGGCCGCTGCCTCGCTGGGAATCTAAGAGGGAAATATTTCTGAAGGGCTGTGTTTTAAAGCGTCACTTATTAGACAGTGGAGGGGTCTGGTTAGCACGTCAAAATTACCTCCTAATCATATACAAGATGGCAGGATGGTTAAATGAATGGCATGTTTGTTTATTTTTTAATTTCAGGAAATCATTGCAGTATTTTTTTTTTTAAGCTGTATGGAAAACATCAAAACAGAGTTTGCAAAAGGAAGTCTAAAATATTCCTCCTCTTTATTGTCAATAATGTCTGCGTTGTCCAGGGTAGTTTTTAATTTGGATCCATCCCGCCAGCTCTCCAAATGCAATGGTTTCCTCAATGATTTTTTAAAAAGAAATAATTTATAAAGCCACATCCTCTTCTACTTTGACACCCTAAGAGAGAGAGAGAGAAGAAGAAAAAGAGAGAAGAGACTGGCATCTTAAACCCTATTTACAAATTTTCCTTCGCAGGCCCTCTCGCTGCATAGTTGATTTGCTTTTTTGTTACAAAAGGGCTTAGGTTAGTTAATTTCAATTTTCGATTTCAAACGCCATCAAATATGGCTCCGATGAGAAATCAATTTTTTTTCTCAGCCGCCTCTGTGTTGGTGACGGGCGGTTCCCCATTGGCCGGCGGGGGGTGGGGGGGGTTGGGGGGTGGGAGAGGGAGGTTTGGGGGGGGGCACGTGACGTGGCAAGAGATTAGTTCACAGACCCCCGTGTCGCCACCACCTCAATTACGGCTGCCGGTTGTAATTTAGCCTCATAACACCTAATTTCGAGACAGAACTCATATTTAATTCATGAAAGCTTCCGCAAGAGTAATTGTGAAATAAATTGCCATCGAAGAGATCCATTTGCGACCCGTTTTTAATGTTGCGTGCTATTTATTCCACTTGTTTAACACGTGGGCGCCAACATTTATTAAAAAAATATAATAATAATAAAAATATGTGCATGGGTGCTGAGCTTCTGTGCATAGGACATCATCATCCTCTTGGCGGAGAATGTGCCTCTTCTTTCACCAAAACCTCCACCCTGGGCGCTCGTATGTCCCACGTCTGTTCCAACCCCTAATCTCATCATGATCCATGATCGAACGCCTTGTTGTGATCCGCACAGAACTTTCCAAAATAGCAGCTCACCATCACACACGCTAGCGGATAAATGGTAGTTTGATGGCAAGGATCACCCTCCAAGGGGGCCGGGAGACAGATAAGAGCTTCGGCTAAATGAATATTTTCCGCGGCGGCGTTCATTACCCACGTTGACACCCACATTTCGGCGCCCGTCTCTTTATTTCTTAAAATCCTCCCCAACCAAAACAAGACGAGCTCGGTTTCCTGCCCGGCATTTGCACGCTGGCGGGTCCTTTGCCTCCCCCGTCGCCATGGCAACCAAGGTGGGCGAGGCCTCCTCAACTGCCAAACTCAGCTGTCATCCCTTCACCCCTAAAAGCCTTATAATTGCTTTTATTTGCATACGACAATTAGGCAGGATGGCTCGCCGCGGAGCCTGCCTCCGTGTATAAAAGATACGCGCCATGTGGTGGGGCCCGAGAATAGACTGATGAGTTCTTTCATCGGATTGTGAGCCATTAACAAAAGAAAACATCCCCTTTTCAGGCTATAAAAATTGCCTCTCTGGTGTGAGCCTGCAAAATCACAGAGGACCAACCCCCCCCACCCCCACCCCCACCCCCTCACTCCTCACTCCGCGCCTCGGCCCCCCAACCCCCCTCCCAGACCCTTCACATTCATTATCACGTTGAACTCAAAGGGAATTCCTAGTGAAAGAGTTACATTTGGGTGTTTGGGAGTTTGGGGTCCAACTGAAACCTACATGGGGGGGGGGGGGCGCGGACTCATCCTTGGGACTCGGCTTTCTTGTCTTTTTTCTTTTTTCTTTTTTCTTCTTCTTTTGTCTGTCTGTCTCTCTCTCTCTCTCTCTTTTTTTTTTTTTAACCTGAATTTGCAGAGTGTCGTCTGTTGAAATGTCATATTAATATGGTCATTATCAGCCTTTTTTTTTTTTTTCTCTTTCTCTCTCGGGGATTTTCCAAGAAGCATTCAGGCCTGTGAAAGCTCGGGGCAGGCGAGATGCTTGCGGGTGATTTCAATCAGCCTCTGTTTCGCTTTTCAAAAGATTCTTCCAAAAAATGTGTGTCTGGCCTAAAAGGGCAGCCCAGAACCATTGGCGAGATGGATTGTCTTCGTGGGGTTTTTTGTTTTGTGGTGTGTTTTTTTTCCCCCTGGCGACTTTAATTCAAATGATTAAGATCTTCTCCGTTTTATTCTCTCGGGCTGCGTAGGAGCTAAGAGAAAGATTGTAAGAGATTTCTTTGTGCGATCTTGGGAGTGGCCGATTTGGCTGGAGGAGCTTTTGGGATCGGATTGGAATCAGGGCCACGAGAGGCCTGTGCCTGACAGAACGGCACCCAACTTCAAGGCTTAAGATTATTCCTCGCTCGCAACTCTGCCATAGTGGTCTGCTTCTTTCTCCGAAGATCTATTCCAAGGCCGTCGGTACCCCCATTTTTATTCACCTTTTACTGAATCAATATTGATCATCGAGGCCAGCGGGACCCCGGATTGTCCAGTGGGGGAAACTAATCAAAAAACTCCCACAGCCACGTGCCTGCCTGAGCTTCAGAGGGGACGGGAATGACACTGACAGCCTTTCTCCCGATCCAATCCTGTAACGGACTTTCATTCAAACACCGGCAAGCGAAGGGCAAGGAAGATCTTGCCAGAGCGACAAATAAAAAATTTTAAAAAAGAGAGAAAATGTAAGAGATTTGCTTTCAAAGGCCGTGACGAAGTGGAAAAACCTGAGCATTGATTTATCTGGTCCAAAACTTTGTATTCCTTTACAGAACTTCGGAAACTGGTCCATGAATAGAAGATCTACATACAGCAGGCTCACACGGATGGGATAAAAGACAAATCACACACACACACACACACACACACACACACAGACACACACATACAGAGAGAGAGGATACACACAGAAAGACACACACATAGAGAAAGACACACACACACACTCAGAAATTAAAATGCCAATAATATTTTAAAAACTCAGAGCCTCATCATTCAGAAAAGGCATGCAAGTTGTAGAGAAGAAGCCGTCCATGTTGCATGTGTTAGAATATAAAGATTCAAACCACGAGAGCATCCTTTTGGCAAAGGACACGGAACCGTGGGCTCTTTAAGACACGGCCCAGCAATGTGTAGATTATTACGTATTTTTTCCAGAGAACATTTTGACCTCGTGTGACCCAGGAATTCCACTTGTAAAATTTATCCCCATGGAATAATCAGAGAACGGGGTGAACAAACATATGTAGGGGTGTGTTTGCTTGCTCTGCGTTATTTTATTCTCACCAACTTTTTGGAATAAGCTAAGCATGCCACAGGCACAACCGTTAAAAAGTTGGTACAGTTTCCCAAGAATATCTACCTGTTCCTCTATCTCTATTCGCATAGGCATATACAATATTCTATTCGTGTACATATGTGTGGAATGTATGATCCCATTCATGGATGCTTATATGTTATAGACACACGCATACATAGGCACACATACAACAATGAGTCTGAAAGGGCGAACCATGCCTGTTAAGTCACACGGAAGGAATCTGTGCATTTCTGTGCGTTGTCTTCATTCACAATGAGCTCAATTTTCAGGGGGAAATATGAGTAGGTTTTGAAGGAGCCGTGTTTGATTTTCAGGAGAATGAATGCATCTTGAAACTTTCCCAACATGGCTGCTTCCTCTTTCTGTTTTTTTCCCTTCTAGAACCTCGGTGGATTTCCTTGTCTCTGCCCAAACCCCATCTCGGATCTACTGTTCCCTCCTTATCTTGTGAGCCCCCCACTACCCAAACTCTCATCTCAACAGGACTTACACTGTCATAGGATTCCTGCAGGAAGGGTAAAATAACGCCAGAATAATCTAGAATCTAACCTGATCACTCCCTGCTAGGAATTGAGGAGAAAGGGAAAATAAGAAATAATCATTTTCCATGGGAAGGGAAAGCAATGAATAGTGAATATTAGGGTCAAGCAAGAAACTCCCCAGCATGCATGACTCCATTCATATTGGCCTATGGCAGAGGTATGGGTACCTTTAAGAACCCTAGCTGGTTTGGCTCAGTGGGTAGAGCACCAGCCTGCGGACTGAAGGTTTCGGTTTGGGTCCAGTCAAGGGCACATGCCCAGGTTGCGGGCTCGATCCCCAATAGGGGGCATGCAGGAGGCAACCGATCAATGATTTTCTCTCTTATCACTGATGTTTTTATCTGTCTCTCCCTCTCCCTTCCTCTCTGAAATCAGTAAGTTTTTTTCTTTTTAAAAAGAACCAAGAATAGATGAAGGTAAGAATTCAGGTGTGTTTCTGAATAAGTCAGAATACAATACTCAACCTTTTATACAGAAAGACCCAGATGTTTGAAACAAAATTTATTTTACCAATGATTGATTTGCATTTTGTCGGATTTATTTAAATAAGATTTTTATTCGCTGTTTCACTTGGCTGGTTAATACTTGCTCCGAGGCCTCAAAACTGTAGGCCCGGAGATAAAAGAATCCAAAGAAAACTGAAAGTCGGGAATTCACTCTTATTGGCAACAAGGAATAAAAACCTCAACACTCATGAATGCTTGCCAAACACACGCTGCATTTTATTGACACACATGTTACACACACATGAAATTTCTTAAAAATCCCAGGGCACCTAATAGCATGATTGGTTCAAAATGTGTGTGGCTTTTTTTTTAAGATTTTCCCTTTCCCATACCAAAGATGCATTTCTCTTAATTTTATAGGGTCCACACATTTATTGAAGGAAAACATAAAACGTAAGAAAACTGTGCAAAAGAAAAATACGTAGGATGAAGTTTGCTAAGATTACCCCTAACATACACTTTGGCAGACCAATAGGTTTATGCTGGTCTAAGCTCTATGGCCCCTTTAAAAATAACCACAACAGCCCTAGCTGGTGTGGCTCAGTGGATAGAGCGTCAGGCTACAGACTGAAGGGTCTTGGGTTTGATTCCAGTCAAGGGCACATCCCTCGATTGCAGGCTCCTTCCTGGCCTGGATCCTGGTCAGAGCTCATGCAATAAATAATAAATGTTTATTTATTATTATTTAACATTTATTAACTAATGATAAATAATTAAAAAGACATTTATTATTATTTAATAAATGTTTCTCTCACATCCATATTTCTCTCTGTCTTTCCCTCTCTCTTCCACTCTCTGTAAAAATCAATGGGAAAATATCCTTGAGTGAGGATCAAAATAATAATAATAATAATAATAATAATAACAACAACAACAACAATTATATGCACCTTAAGAATAGTGTTGTGCCGTCGTTTTATTCTGTGACTCAGGGAAACACTCCTCTTGAAATACAAGAAATACGATGGCTGCATTTTGGGTGCATTTGAAGAAGGCACGTTTCAAATTCGCCTACCTACTGGTAGAAATTCTTTCTTTACACTGTTTTCAAGAACCTGCAGAAAGACGAGCATGATGTTCAGACAGTATGCATGCGTGTTGGTGATTTTTTCCCCCTGGTCCAGGACAGGGCTGAAAACTCCAAAGGGAGAGAGCACCATGAGAAAAACGCCCGCAGGGCCGCCGAGGTCCGCCTATTGTCTGCTTCTTCTAAGCCCTTTTCATTCCCGGCCAGGGCACCAGGGGCGGGAGCCACGGCCGCCCTGGAAATAGGCAAATCGGAGCCCTCTCCATCCTCCGAGGGGCAGGCAGCCCCTTCGCGTGAGGAGGCGTCTGATTGCCAGAAAAGATGCCCAGAATTCACTCCGGGACAGTGAACGCACAACGACAAGGGACCGTTCCTGTGTGTTTTTTGTTTGTTTGTTTGTTTGTTTGTTTGTTTTTCTTTTTCTTGATTATTGGAGTTCAAATCAGATCCTATCCAAGGAGAAAGAGCTGACTGCGTTTCTTTTGCAAGGATTGATTTCGGTTCTTCGTGGGACGAGATTTCTGCTAGGGCATTTTTATCCTGATTCCTTTGGAATAAAAATAAAATAAAATAAAATAAAATAGTCCAGAGGGATGTACCTTTGGCTTTAGCCTCCTTACAATTGTTCAGCTCTCTCCTTTTTTTAAAAAAAAAATGTTTTCCCTCCAATATTAGTAATAAAAAGCAATCAATGGGTAAGCACTCGCTGTCTTAAAGGAAACCTGGGTGGGAAATATTTGAATGAATGTGGGGACCCCCAAACCCAGGCCCCGTCTCACCCCCTTTTGTACCCCTGCTTCTGGTCTGGGAGCCCCCAACCCGACTGTCACTTTTAAGGCAGAAACTGTCCCCAGCACCATCGCCTCCCTCCCTCCCCAATGCGGCCCTCCTCTGAGGACTCCTTGAAATGAAGCTGTCACTCAGCGCTGCTCGGGGACCTGTCACAGCGCTCTGAGCCTTTTCATTTGGACGGGTCAGGCGGCGAGCCCTTGAAAGACAAGACCCGGCCCCGTGGATTCTCCTTCTGCGGGAATCCTGAATCCTTAATGAAACTCCAAATCACTCAATAAAGGCGAGGGCGCGGGCCAGTAATCCAGCACAGAGCTGAGCGAAATTCGTATTTTATCTTCCCTCCGTCCCCCTCCCCATGCCCCCATTATCCTAATCGCCTAGGTGGCTCGCAAAGGCTGGGCTCGCATCAGAGGCTCCAGGAGTCCTTTGTCCCGTGGCCGCGCCGAGAGGAGGGACCAGTCCTCCGAAAATGAGAGGGCCACGGCTCACATCTCCCGGAGTCAATACCCAGCCACTGGCGGAATTTGCGTCTACAGACCCGGGCGGGTGTCCGCAGGGCTGGTGGAGGAGAGGAAAAATCACATTGGCATCATTGTGTAAATGTCTCGGGTGCCCAAGGAACCGTTTTTTTCAAAGGCCTCCTGTGGCTCTTGGGCCGTAAAAATGAAGGAAATAGCGCCGTTGCTCCATCGCGCAAGTCCCAGATACAGAGAGCTTCGCTCGGATTCTTTTTATTATCTTTGTTCAGCGGTATTTGCATTTTTTGAGATGCTTCTGCCCTGTGTCCTGCCCTGTGCCGCCTCTATCTTTTTCCGGAAAGTCATTGATATAGAGTCCCCCAGGAAAGCATCGCTGGGGTTGCCCACTACACTCCTTTTCTTAAGAAGCTGGTGTCCTGTGAGCTAATTGTGTGCAATGATGTGTTCAGCAACAGGCAACTCGCCAGAAAGGGAATTTTTACCCCTTCATTTTGTTTGTGTATGTGGAGCATGCATGGTGTGCCTAGGTCTTTTAATAAAATAGAAAAAATAAATAAAAAGGTAGAGAGAGAGCCTGGTGGGCGTGGCTCAGGGGTTGAGTGTCAACATAGGAACCAGGAAGTCACGGTTTGAATTCTAGTCGGGGCACATGTCCGGATTGCGGGCTCCATCCCCAGTGTGGGGCGTGCAGGAGGCAGCCGGTCCATGGTTCTCTCGCATCATGAATGTTTCCATCTCTCTCTCCCTCTCCCTTCCTCTCTGAAATCAAGAAAAATCTAGTTTTTAAAAGATAAATACTTTATAAACCTATGAGTGCAGATGTAGTTAAGTTGACTTGATTGTTTTGTGAGCAAACTGAACCCCAGGTAACCTTCACTTTATTGTGTCACCTTCACAAAGAGCTGGGAAGTAACATTCTATACTAATAAAAGGGTAATATGCTAACTAGACTGACTTCCCTCCAGACAAAGCCTCGGTGGCAGGGCCTGAGTTCAGAGGCTGTTAGGGACTTCAAGCAGGAAGGCAGAATGGTTAGGGGTGATCTGGAAGGCAGGCAGGTGAGTGGTTAGGAGCCAGCAGTCCCAGATTGTGAGAGGGCTGCCCAACTGCCGGTTGGGATCGGGCAGTTATTGGACATAAACCAGCAGTCAGACATCTTCCGAGGGGTCCTGGATTGGAGAGGGTGCAGGCTGGGCTGAGGGAACACTCCCCCTTCCCCCCGCACCCCCATGCATGAATTTTGTGCACCGGGCATCTAGTTTAAAATATGTTCCCACGGCCTTGTAACCCTGACAACGCCACAGTCTCACTTGTATTACTGACAACCGAAGGGCCACTAACCCCTGTCACCTGCCCTCACTATGACAGGTCCCCCTAAACATGGCAGCTGCCGGCACTCGCACTGCCCAAGGCACAGCTGGTAGAGATCCAGGTGCTCCGCACCCAGACGTGTGTTGTAATTTTCCCCCCAGTTGATACAGAGAATGCGACAGACCGTCGCTTAGACCAGTGGTCGGCAAACTCACGAGTCCACAGAGCCAAACGTCAACAGGACAACGATGGACATGTCTTCGGAGAGCCACATTTTTTACACTTAAACTTCTCCTAATGCCACTTCTTCAACATAGACTCGCCCAGGCCGTGGTATTTTGTGGAAGAGCCACAGTCTAGGGGCCAGAGAGCCGCATGTGGCTCTCGAGCCGCAGTTTGCCGACCACTGGGTTAGAGCATCAGCCTGTGGACCCAAAGGTTCCGGGTTCGATTCCATTCAAGGGCACTTACCTCGTTTGTAGGCTCCTTTTCAGCCCGGGCCCTGGTCGGGGGCATCTGCAGGAGGCAACCAGTTGATGTGTTTCTCTCCCATCGATGTTTCTCTCCGTCTCTCCCTCTCTCTCCCGCTCTCCCTAAGCATCAATGGGAAAGTAGCCTCCGGTGAGGAGTAACAATAACAAAATAACAAAAACAGTGCCGTGCTGGGAAGGGTTCGAAGCTGGAGGCAGAAAATGCGGTGGACACGATCAGGAATCTTATTAACCGCCTCCACCTAGAACGTCCTGCGCATAAACCAATGCTCCTGTCTTGCGAGCGAGCACTGACTATAACCGCCAAAGCTATAGGGTTCCATTTAGCTCACTGCGCTTTGCAAGCTGGCACGATGCATGGAAAAATGGGGTGACGGGGAGCAGGGTGTGTCGAATCTCAGTTACTGCTTTCTTTCTCGTGAGTACTATCCGGACA
Source organism: Pipistrellus kuhlii (assembly GCF_014108245.1). Taxonomy (NCBI): domain Eukaryota; kingdom Metazoa; phylum Chordata; class Mammalia; order Chiroptera; family Vespertilionidae; genus Pipistrellus; species Pipistrellus kuhlii. Next base: position 3,136,431 of record NW_023425543.1, on the reverse strand, counting down.
TTCAGGCCTCCATCCTACTTCCAGTGGCCCAGGAGTCCCACCGCATCTGCTGCTTCTTGCTTTTTTAAAAAATATATTTTTTTTTATTGATTTTTTACAGAGTGGAAGGGAGAGGAATAGAGAGTTAGAAACATCGAGGAGAGAGAAATATCGACGAGCTGCCTCTTGCACACCCCCCACTGGGGATGTGCCCACAACCAAGGTACCTGCCCTTGACCGGAATCGAACCCGGGACCCCTCAGTCTGCAGACCGACGCTCTATCCACTGAGCTAAACAGGTTTCAGCTTCTTCTTGATTTTGATCAATGTGGAGAAATTATTAAATTTCCACCACGAAATGTTAAGAACCACAGTAATACTAACCATGCCTGCTGCAGGCAACCAAGACCTCGGCTGCCACCCCCGCTTCCCACCTGCCCCTCCCTTCACGTGTGTGCATGCATGTGTGTGTGCATGCATATGCGTGCATGCCTTGAATTTCTCCCTCTCTGGCTCTGGTGTACAAATGGCTGCTCCTGACAGCTCACGGCGTGCCAGCCAGAGTAGAATGGGTTAATTGGCATCTGAAAACGGTAATTGCCAAGCGTCCCCGGCAGGTTATAGGCAGAATTGGGAGGTGAGGGGCAGGCCTGCCCTCCCACCAGCAGGCTCTCTCATCTCCGGGAGAAGGCCGGGGACAAAAGCACAGGCCCCGCTGATTCTGATCTTCCCTCTCAGCTGGAGCCGCTCACCCCCAGCGCTCCCTTTTGAACGCGCCGTGTGAAGCTGGGGCCGAAGGGAGGGCGGGCCGCTGGCCTCCCGCTGGAGGGATGCCATGAGAGGTGACTGCCAGCACCCAAGGCTGTGGGTCATGGCCAGTGAGTATGCGTCATGGACACGCGTGGATGTGTTTGGGGAAGGACCCCCAAATGAGTCCAGGCATGGAGACCGAGGTGTTTAAAGACATTTTTCCGTGGTGCTGAGTGCGGGATCTAAATGTGCAAATGGGCCCTAGCCGGTGTGGCGCAGTGGATAGAGCGTCGACCTGCGGACTGAAGGGTCCCGGGTTCGATTCCGGTCAAGGGCATGTACCCTGGTTGCGGGCACATCCCCAGCGGGGGGTGTGCAGGAGGCAGCTGATGGATGTTTCACTCTCATCAATGTTTCTAACTCTCTATCTCTCTCCCTTCCTCTCTGTAAAAAATCAATAAAATATATATATTTTTAAAAGAATAACCTTTAAAAAAAATAGAGAGATAATATCAATCTTCCCCCCGTACCCCCCCCCTTCCACACACACACACCCTGTTCCATTATTCCCCCTACCCTTTGCGCTGCAGCCCAGCCCTAAGATTCTTGGCTGGAGCACAAAGTCATTATCCAAAAATGTAGCTTGAGTTGGAAAGCCAGAATCTTGGCATAAAATAACAATGGCCAAGTGGCCTGGCTGTGCCACACACACACATACACACACACACATGCACACACATGCATGCACACACATGCACACATGTGCATATGCACACGCCCGCGCATGCGTGCAAGCACAGCCCGCCATCCCCCTGGGATGCTTCCGTTTTGGCTCCTCCTGAGCCACCGCCTGCAAATGCGCAGGAATCCGCCCGGCCCAGCCGGCCCTCCCGCCAGCAGCTTCCGCCGCCCCAGCAGCCAAGTGGGGGGCATCGCGGAGCCCCAGTGCCTCTTCTGGCTCCGACAGAAGGGCGAACAGAACTGTGTTCCTTTTGGGGCTGGGGGGAACTGCTCCTTTTTGCCTCGCCTCCTCGCTATTTATAAAAGAGAAATCGCAATTAATCCTCAATTAGTGTAATTAGCACCAGTCGCCGGTGACTCTAATAACGGGGGATCATTTCATCTCATCTATCTCGGATCCATAGCCAAGGGACACCCCTAATCAGTGCCATGCTTGCTGGGGGAAGGACTGCTGTAGACTTACTGGTCGGTGTCCCTCCCTCGATGGGAATTTATTTCCGTTATGTCCCCCGGAGAGGTATGAGCTAAAGCCAGTGCTCCCCAATCTCTTTGGTTGTCTCTAACAGCCTGATTCCACCACCCACCCACCCGCCATGACATTTAATTCTTTTTAAAAATATATATATTTTATTGATATTTTTACAGAGAGGAAGGGAGAGGGATAGAGAGTTCAAAACATCGATGAGAGAGAATCATCGATCAGCTGCCTCTTGCACACCCCCTACTGGGGATGTGCCCGCAACCAAGGTACATGCCCTTGACCGGAATCGAACCTAGGACCCTTCAGTCTGCAGGCTGACGCTCTATCCACTGAACCACACTGTTAGGAAGCCTCAAAGGCCATGAACTTGGTCTAAAGAAGCTTCCCAAGAACATGGCATCCATGAGAGAGAAAAACAAAAGAACGAAAGGACAGTGGAAGGACTGACGGAGAAATCACTAAGAAATGGTTAAAATAATAACATGAAGCCTAAACCAGTGCGGCTCAGTGGATAGAGCATGGACCTGCGGACTCAGGGGTCCTGGGTTCAATTCCGGTCAAGGGCATGTCCCTTGGTTGTGGGCACATCCCCAGTGGGATGTGTGCAGGAGGCAGCTGATCGATGGTTCTCTCATTGATGTATCTGATTCTCTATCCCTCTCTCTTCCTCTCTGTGGAAAATCAGTAAAATATTTTTAAAAATGAAAATAATAATAGTAATAACAGCAACAGCATGAAGTGATAGGGGAAAAAAGCACCTAGAGTTTCAAAACATAGAATAGAAAATGAAATGCATACACATATCACCACATGTATTGATAGACTGTCCGTGAGGCCCCGAGAAGCAGAAGACATGCAAATAAAAAAAATATTTAATAACTCATTCCAGAATTGCCCCCCTTACACATCAGACTGCCCCCCTGTAGAGCGTGGGCCCCGCTCTGGGAGCCGAGGCCCGAAATGGTCCCCCGTGAGATTCACCCTGGGACACGTGGGTGGCCGCCTCCCCTTCTGCCTCCACATCCTTTGCTTCCGCGGGCCCGAGCATAATGCGGGATAATTGAGGCCATTTTATTGTCTGGTGCTATTCATTCTAATGTGTCAATGGCAGAAAAGGCTGGTCAATTTGACAAGTTAATATGACTCCGGAGTCATTTGAACTCCTTTCCGCCATCGGGCGCCGAAATTGCTTGTCACCTCTGTTCACCTGCGCAGGGAGCTCGGCGAGGATGGGCGTGTGGGGGTTGGGGGTTGGGGGGGGTGTGTTGGAGGAGACGGAGAAAGTTTCTCCCTTTAAAAAGCGGCTCTCGACCTAGCCGGTGTGGCTCAATGGATAGAGCGTCGGCCTGTGGACTGAAGGGTCCCGGGTTTGATTCCGGTCAAGGGCATGTACCTTGGTTGTGGGCACATCCCCAGTAGGAGGTGTGCAGGAGGCAGCTGATCGATGATTCTCTCTCATTGATGTTTCTAACTCTCTATCCCTCTCCCCTCCTCTCTGAAAAAATCAATAAAATATATTTAAAAATAAGTAAAAAGCAGCTCTGTCAGGAGGAAGTGCAAGTTTCCATCCTTGACAAGACACCGCCCTTCTCCCCAGGGGTGGGATTGCCCCTAAAAGCAACCCTTGCCCCTCCGTTCGCCATCCTCATAAGAAGTTCCTCAAGTTTGTGTCTGGCCTCAGAGGCAAGTGGTCGGCAAACTCATCAGTCCACAGAGCCAAATATCAATAGTAGAATGATTGACATTTCTTTTGAGAGTGAATTTTTTTAAACTTAAACTTCTTCTAATGTCACTTCTTCAACATTGACTCACCCGGGCCGTGGCATTTTGTGGAAGAGCCACACTCAAGGGGCCAAAGAGCTGCCTGTGGCTCGCGAGCCGTGGTTTGCCGACCACGGTAGTAGGCTGGAGTCTCAACCAGTCTTCTCTCTCTCTTTCCAAGGATATGAAGGATGGTGACTTAGTGGCTAAGGGGCATCCTTATTCCGGATCGCATTTAAAGACCCTTCTCTCAAACTCCAACACCCCAATGCCCTATGGGAGTGCATTTGAGAGGTAACCAATCAATGTGCCTCTCTCACATCAATGTTTCTCTCTCTCCTCTCCTCTCCTCTCCTCTTCTCTCCTCTCCTCTCCTCTTCTCTTTTTTTCCTCCCTCCCACTCCTCTCATAAGCAATGGAAATAATATTCTCAGGTGAGGATTAACAACAGCAAAGAAAAAACTTATGTGCCACACACACACACACACACACACACACACATGCACACACAAGCACACACACATGCATAGGCACACGCATGCACTCAAGAGGCAACCAATTGATGTGTCTCTCTCACATCGATGTTTCTCTCTCTCTCCTCTCCTCTCGTCCCCTCTCCAGTCTTCTCTCTCCCTTCTCTCCCTTCTCAAGCACCTCAAAACTCTGTACCCCCTGCTATCCAGCATTTTCTCAGTTCAACCAGATTTCAGCAGTAACCGCTTTGCAGGCAAACTGTGAAACACTTACAATTATCTTCTTGTGTGCATGCATTTGGGAGCCATTCCTAGGAGCTTTAAGTAGACGGTTTTAACTACGTTTACATATAACAAAAAACAAACAACCCTTTTTTAAACGAGCTAGCTTAGCGGTGTATTTTGTCTGCACAGAATTGGAAATGCATTATGGGGCCAGCCGTATCTTCCCAAGAAAACTCTGGATTCTCATGACATCGGTGAGGTCCTGACCAGCGGATGCTGGTTTCTCCACACAAGGATCAGAGCTTTTCTGTGCTATTTGGGCCTGGGGTTCCTTCCAGAGAAACATCTTTTAAAACACCTCGTTCTTGCAGAAACCGGTTTGACTCAATGGCTAGAGCGTCGGCCTGTGGACTGAAAGGTCCCAGTTTCGATCCCAGTCAAGGGCATGTACCTTGGTTGCGGGCACATCCCCAGTAGGAGGTGTGCAAGAGGCAGCTGATCGATGTTTCTCTCTCATTGATGTTTCTAGCTCTCTATCCCTCTCTCTTCCTCTCTGTAAAAAATTAATGAAATATATATTTTTTAAATAAAATAAAAGACCTCGATCTTTCTTGGGGGGGACTGATTTTAACTTTGTCTCCTTGGGCAGCTCATACCTGGACTATGTTGGGGCTACTTCTTGGCAGTATAACCACAACATACCTGTCTTCTCCATGTTTCATGGACCAGCCACTGTATTGCCCATGGCTTATCACTCCATTCTTTTTTCTTTTCTTTTTTTAATTTTCACTCAAGGATATTTTCCCATTGATGTTTAAGGAGAGTGGGAGAGAGAGGGAGAGACAGAGAGAAACATCGATGTGAGAGAAACACATTGATTGGTTGCCTCCCACACACCCCGAACAGGGCCCGGGCCAGGGAGTAGCCTGCAACTGAGGTACGTGCCCTTGACTGGAATCGAACCTGGGACCCTTTGGTCCCCAGGCGAATGCTCTAGCCACTGAACCACACCGGCTAGGGCAGCACCTTCTTCTTCATCATCTCACTTTGTTTTTGAAAGACTCCCATTCATTTGCATGGGAAAGGACCTTTGCTTCCCAGGGTCCACACAAGTCCTTTGCCCTCTTAGGAAACAAGCATGGAACTAAGAAGCATGCTATTCAACGGAAAGAGTCAAAAACGGTTGGTTCTTAGATTTCTTAAAAGGCTTTCTCTGGACCCGGATGGTCTGAAGACATAAAATCCCACGTAAATTCGTTCAAAGAAAGTAGTAGAAGGCTCAAATCCCTGATCCCCAGCCCCAAATGGGTGGAACAGCCTGTGGATGAGTGTTTTAGAATATATAGTTTGAACCCAGCCCGTGTGGCTCAGTAGATGGGCATCGGCCTAGGAACCAGGAGGTCACGGTTCGATTCCCCGTCAGGGCACATACCCAGGTTGCGGGCTTGATCCCCAGTGTGGGGCATGCAGGAGGCAGCCAATCATGATTCCCTCTCATCACTGATGTTTCTCTCTCTCTCCTTCCCTTCCTTCCTCTGAAATCAATACAAACATATTTTTTTTAAAAATAGAACATATAGTTTGAGATTTTTTCAGTTAAAAGCTACTATGTCATGAGTTTGCTCAGAGCAGGGTGGTATCTGGGCCGTCAGAGTTTTTCTTAATTTAGACCTTCCACAATTCAGACCTCAGAGGCCTGATTTAAAAAAATATATATAATTTATTTTATTGATTTTTTACAGAGAGGAAAGGAGAGAGGGATAGAGAGTTAAAAACATCCATGAGAGGGAAACATCGATCAGCTGCCTCCCACACTCCCTACTGGGGATGTGCCAGCAACCAAGGCGCATGCCCTTGACCGGAATCGAAACCCGGGACCCTTCAGTCCGCAGGCCGGCGCTCTACCCACTGAGCCACACCGGCCAGGGCAGGAAGTCTGATTATTAAACGGCGCACCCTCCCCGCCTGTGATGATCTATTTGTGTATAAAACCCTGCCATGGCAAAAGGAAAAAGTGTGTGTGTACAAGGGCTGGGTAGGAGAGGGGAAGGAGGAAAAATCAAAGCGCTCCATCGAGACACATCAGAGAGCTCAGGCAGAAGGAGAGCACAGCTTTCGAGCCCCCGGAATTCTTGACCAAAGAGCCAGTTAGTCCCCGGTCGGCATCAAAAGGCACCGGCATTCTGCTAGATGCTTCTGTGATGATCCTCCCTCCGTCTCTTGGAGTAATCAGAAGTCACATGAAAAAAAAAAAAAGATGGGCTATCCCTTTAAAATTAGATCATCGCCTTTGCGTTAATAATGCAGAATGAGTCTGTCAATGGAGCCGGCAGCCAGCGGACTTCCCGCCGCCTCACGGTCACGTCCATCTATGAATATTTCAAAGGCCGGTGCGCGCCTGGCCATTTGGGGTTTTGTCGGCGAAGGCGGACCGCGGCGTCAGACCCTTCTCTCCCCCTCTCCCAGGGTGTCATTAAAAAATCTGTTGCCAAGAGCGGGGACTTGGCAAGGTTTGCGATATAATTTGCAATCTGCAATGTTCGCTGGCTAGCCGCCCCCCCCCCTCGCCTTCTCCCCCATCCCCCCCCCTCACCCCGCACCAGCCTGCCTGTTGGAGTCAATAGAGGGCATCCCTCATCTGTCTAAAAGAAAAATAGCCACATACTAATTAGAATTCTATTTGCCAGAAGCCTCCAAGTTGCTGTGCTTATAGATTTCAAGCTCCTTTTGTTTGAATTAAATTGCCAACTCTTTTTTTTTTTCCTCTCTCTCTCTCTCTCCTTCCTTCTCTGCAGGAGCGGGTTCCCTGTTGGACAGGAGGGGAGGGGGGGGGGTAGGAGTTCCCGGGAGGCAGGCAGGCAGGCAGGGGAGGGCGGGCGGGCCGTCTAGCCGTGGAAATGCAGAGGCAAGGTCAAGGTTGGGTCTGGAAAAAAGGGGGCTGGGATGCTTTCCAGGGGCTGACTCCTGTCTTTCTGGGATTTGGTTTTGGGGGGGAACCAGTGGGGAGCTCAGGAAGTTCAAAGGGCAGAGGGCCCCAGCCTGCGCCCCTTGCCTGATCTGAGATTGGGAGAGTGGAGGAGACACACACTTGCACCCCATGCAAAGCCAGATGGTCCCTGCTTGGGCCGAGACCACAAAACCGACTCACAATGGAATGAATGAGTCGCCCTTGCTCTGTTAGTGGTTCCTGGATGTCTAGAAATGATTTGTTCTGCTATCGGAAATTACAGTTGTTAGCTATGGAAGCATGTCTTTCTTCTGTATGTGCCTTTACATTTCTTAGTAGGCCCGTGGTTGGTTCAGTGGTGGAGCGTTGACCTCCAAGCCAGGAGGTCAGGGTTCGAGTCCCCATCAGGGCACAGGCCTGGGTTGCTGGCTCCATCCTCAGTAGGGGTCGTGCAGGAGGCAGCCGATCCATGATTCTCTCTCGTCATTGATGTTTCTATCACTCTCTCCTCCCTTCCTCTCTGAAATCAATAATATATACTATATATATTATTATAATATATAATATATATATATATATATATATATATATATATATATATATATATACACACACACACACACACACACACAAGCACATACACACTGAGTGGCCAGATTATTCTGATCTCTGAACGCATAATAATCTGGCCATTCAGCGTATTTGTATCTCAAATGGGTACCAACAGTATTCTAGACTTCTGCTGGAGATCAACAGCCTATTTGTTTTGAGTTTTCTATCAGCCAGTGCAAAGGGGAAAGCTGATCAGGTACACAATTTATAGTATCTTTGATGTCAAATAAATGAGGTGCTCCAGAGAAGTGCACTGAGTGGCCCGATTATTATGCGCTCAGAGATCATAATAATCTGGCCACTCACTATATATATATATATAGTCTATGCGTATATATTATATATACTATATATACATAGATAATATATATGGAGTGAAATCCTATCTAATAAAAGAGTAATATGAAAATTGACCATCACCCTAACACACAAGATGGCTGTCCCATGTGGTCAAAGATCCTGCCCCCATGTGAACACAAGATGGCTGTCATAAGATGGCCAACAGGGGAGGGCAGTTTGGAGGGACCAGGCCAGCAGAGGAGGGAAGTTGGGGGTGATCAAGCCTGTAGGGGAGGGCAGTTAGTGGTGACCAGGCCTGCAGGGGAGAGCAGTTGTGGGCTGGGGGCAGGGGGGTGGAGGGGGGTGGGGAGAACCATGCCAGCAGAGGAGGGAAGTTGGGGGCAAACAGGCTGGCAGGGGAGCAGTTTGGTATCAATCAGGCTGGCAGGGGAGTGGTTAGGGGGTGATCAGGCTGGCAGGCAGAAGCGGTTAGGGGCAATCAGGAAGGCAGGCAGGCGAGCAGTTGGGAGCCAGCAGCCCTGGATTGTGAGAGGGATGTCCCAGATTGGAGAGGGTGCAGGCTGAGCCGAGGGACACCCCCGCCCCCCCTGCCCCGTGCACAAATTTCGTGCACCGGGCCTCTAGTGTCTAATAAAGGGAAAGGAGATGACAATGTGTTGGAAGAGCCAGCAGGTGGCAAAGAAGCCAAGGACTCATCCCTCCAGACGACAAGGACTCGGAGAATGAGGAGAATCGTGCACAGCATTTGGGGGAGAAAGAAAAACTCTCTGGCCACCAGCGCCGTGTGGTTTGGAGGAATCGGAACACCCAGAAACTCGTTAGGGAAATAATTAGATTCCCGAGGGCCAAGCCGGCCACTGTGAGCTCCACCATTCTGTAGCTGTGCCGGCCAAAGGTTAGCTTGATTATGAGCTCCGGGAACTGTCTTTAAATGTTACAGTCATTACCTTATTAATAAGAGGCTGACGGTGAATATTCCTTTATCAATATTCTGGGAAATGAACCCAATTCAAACTATAGAGCTGGGTGGGTTTTTTTGTTGTTGGAGTTGGTTTTTGTTTTTGTTATTTTTTTTTATCACATATTAATTAACTGTAACTTTTAAAATAATGAAAAGCGAAAAGCGCCCTGGCCGGTTTGCTCAGTGGATAGAGCATCAGCCTGTGGACTGAAGGGTCCGGGGTTCGATTCCAGCACATGCAGGCTGGATCCCCAGTGGAGGGCCATGCAGGCGGCAGCTAATCAATGCTTCTCATTGACGTTTCTATCTCTCTCTTCCTCTCTGAAATCAAGAACAATATATATATATATATATATTTTTTTTTTTTTAATAAAAGAAAATAATTAAAAGCCCGTCTGAAAAGGGGGCTACGGTGCAGGCAGGAGCTGGGCGGTGAGGGGAGGCCATTTATCAAACGCCGAGGGACAAATTGTTAAAAATCGGGACTGACCCGCCAAAAGCGGGACATCTGGTCACCTTAAAGGAGACGCAGCCCCAGGATGATGCTCCCGGATGAAGCCACCCTCCCAATTAACACCTTGCCTGGAAATCCCCTCAAGGTCACGGGCTCCGTGCCCGGCGCCGGCCGGCTCCAGACAGACAGGGATCGGAGGCAGAATTAACAGGGGTCCCAGGGCCCCGCTGGCAGACGCCCCCACCCCCCACCTCCCGTCAGATTAAGCCCTTGCGCCGGGAAGATAGGAGAAGCATCCCTAATGAGGGTCTGAGGTGATGATTCCAGAGGCGGGCGAGCCGCCTCCCCGCCGTCCTTCTCCTGTTTTATAATTTTAATTAAACTCCATCGCTGTTTAATTCCTACCTGCCTGGATCCAGGGCTTCTCGCGAGCAGGCCTGATAAAGAACGGTTCTGATCCCCACTTCGCTGCCAGGAGGGCGTGATAGAGAGAGGGCCCTGTGCAGTAATTGCTTTCCTATCCAATGCAAAGCGTCGTGTTTTTCTGGAAATAGGGGTGTTTTCTGTGTGTGTGTGTGTGTGTGTGTGTGTGTGTGTGTGTGTTTCCCTGTGAAACTGATTTCCCCCCACTTTCTGGACAATTAGTAATTAGAACTTCACTGGAGGGGGGGAGGGGGCGGTTTAGGGTGAGGCCAGCCATTCAGATGCTTCTTCTTGCTGAAACCGGTTTGGCTCAGTGGATAGAGCCTCGGCCTGCAGACTGAAAGGTCCCAGGTTCGATTCCGGTCAAGGGCATGTACCTTGGTTGCAGGCACATCTCCAGTAGGGGGTGTGCAAGAGGCAGCCTATTCATGCTTCTCTCTCATCACTGATGTTTCTCTCTCTCCCTCTTCCTCTCTGAAATCAGCCAATCAATTTTAAAAAGCCAAGTTTCTCCACACCTCAGGTCTGAAATCATTCCAGATCTGTGAAGACATTCGGACAACTTTGGGATCCTAGAATTCCTAACCCTCTTTTCCCTGGCCTCTTGACTGCTCTCCCATGGTGGCTTCCAATAGTCATTGCTTCAAAAAAGACTGTTCTGATGTCTTGTTGAAAGAATAGCAGTATGGCCTGGCCCGTGTGGCTCAGTGGATAGAGCATTGTCCTGTTGACCAAAGGGTCCCAGGTTCGATTACGGTCAAGAGCATGTACCTTGGTTGCAGGCTTTTCCCCAGCCCAGGCCCTGGTCTGAGCTCCTACAGGAGGCAACCCATCCACGTGTTTCTCTCCCATTGATGTCTCTCTCTGTCTCTCCCTCTCTCATCCATTCTCCCTTAAAAAAAAATCAACGGAAAAATGTCCTCTAGTGAGAATTAACCACAACGACAAATATATTATAGTGGCCCCTGCTATGCTGTAGGTCAGGGCTTCTCCGGCTGCATGCTCTGAGCCCTTACCAGTTTGCCCCACGCGGGTACAATGTTCTCATGCTCCAAGCAAAGACAGATCCTTTTTCCTGGCTGAGTGAGAGGGGTGTCTGAGCCAGAGGGGGTGCCCCAGGCCGGCAGCCTGCCTGTCTTATCTTCGCGTCTCCCCTCGCTCTGAGCCCCTCCGCGCTGCGCCGGCGAGCAGATGCTTCGGTAAATGTTTGTTAAATTCAATCTCAGGCAATTTGCTTCGATTTGCTTAGCGCTCCCCGGGTAAGTAATCAGTTCCTATACCGCTCAATGAGCTTTTAATCGCGCTGCCGTCGGACCCTCCGTCTAGGTTAATCAGAGCGGCTCGCCCAGCTTCCTGGCGGGCCTCAGACTCAGGGGCCGGGGCGGGTCTGAGCGAAGCTGGGAATGAATGGAGGAGGCCCGGACTGGGCGGGAGTCTCTCTCCCGGTGGCAAAGCAGGCAGGCCGATCGAGGGAGAGACTGTGTTTGTACGGGACTGTATTTCCAATGGGCTGATAGCTCTGTGGAATGCTCCCAGCCCCTTCAGAGTGTGTGTGTATGTGTGTGTGTGTGTGTGTGTGTGTGTATTTTAAAAATATATTTTACTGATTTTTTACAGAGAAGAAGGGAAAGGGATAGAGAGAAACATCGATGAGAGAGAGTCATCGACCAGCTACCTCCTGCACACTCCCCACTGGGGATGTGCCCGTTCGTATCCAAGATACATGCCCTTGACTGGAATCGAACCTGGGACCTTTCAGTCCACAGGCCGCCTCTCCATCCACTGAGCCTAACTGGTTTCTGCTGTGTGTGTGTGTGTGTTTTAATGAGTGGAGAGTTCTTTATCCATTCGTTTTTTTTCTTTTTCTTTAGTCCTCAACCGAGGATATTTTTCCATTGATTCTTAGGGAGAGTGGACGAGCGAGGGAAAGACATAAACATCGATTATGAGAGAGACACACACAGATCGGTTGCCTCTTGCACAGGGAGGACCCTGCCACTAAGGTCCGTGCCCTTGACCAGAATCGAACCCGGGACCCTTTGGTGCTCAGGCTGATGCAACATGTATTTATTTTTAATGGTATTAAGGCTACCACAGGCGGCCACTAGGATAGTCACTGTAAGGCAGGGAGGCGGGCCCAGCCGGTGTGGCTCAGTGGTGGAACATCGACCTGTAAACCAGGAGGTCACGGTTCGATTCCCGGTCAGGGCACAGGCCCGGGTTGCAGGCTCCATCCCCAGGAGGTACAGGAAACTTGCATACTGTGGTGAACCGTAGTTCTCCTGAGTACCGCCTCGCTGGAGTTTCGGCCTTGTAGCAGGTCATCATCAGCCCATTTTTCGGATGAGAAGACTGAGTTTGCAGAGATCATGTTGGAGGGTCTGTATGTTTCCTTAGCAACAAGCTCCGAGTCCCTTGTGAATTCCCAGAGCTCAGCTGCTGATGGAGAAGGATGCACCCCTTCCTGCTACCCACCCCCCCAAACAGGCCTGAAGGACTGGGGGGGGGGGGGCGGGCAGCAGCATCCTTTGTCACATCCCATCCCCCCAGCGGCCACGTGGCGCTGTCCCTGGCATGGGGGGTGGGAGGGGGGATGGGGGCGGGCAGCGAGACCCCACTCAGCTGAGCTGCGCCTGCATTTGCATCGGTGACTGGCACTCTATTAGGATTGGTATCACGGGGGTGGGATCCCAGGTCCCCGGATTTGGGCCTCTCACGCCTCCTGATTGACAGCTCCCACTTGGAAAGCGGTCATCCGCGCAGCCAGCCGTCTCCGGCTCCCGCCCGCCTCCCCGCAGCTGCTGATGCGATTCTGGTCCATTCATCCGCCGCCCGCGCGAATAGCAGTGCCCTCGGGCTGGGGGGGAAACGAGGCGTCGCAATGGGGGGGGGGGGTACCCCGTTTGCATGCAGGCCGGGTCCCCGCGGGCGTGCTCCCTGACACGCGGAGCATGCAGACCCCCGCCCTGCCTGATGAGTTCCTGGTCCCTCGCATGATCTGTGTTTTCCTCCGCTTTCATGCTCAAAGCAGACAGCGCCTTTGATACGAGGATGTGTCTGCATGCCCGTGGCATATCGGCTCGGGAACGCTGTTCGCAGCGGCCATGGCCATCAGCTATGAGTTTCTGCCGTTTCTTGGTGTCTTTGATGAGGACATCGACTCTGATCATTAAACATTGATCAAAGATGGCTTGGGATCAGATGGCGTGAGGTGGCTGTGAGGTCATGGGTGTCCCAGGCAAAGGACAGGATTGGGTGACATGCATGGGGCCCATCCCCTCGTCCGGGAGACCCTCTGTGCTTCGGGGTGATTTTTTTTTTTTTTAATCCTCACCCGAGAATTTCCATTAGGGAGCCGGAAAGACACAGAGACATATCCACGGGAGAGAAACACATCGATGGGTTGACTCCTGCATGTGCCCGACCAGGCCTTGGCAGGGGAGGACCCTGCCACCCAGGTACCTGCCCGTGACGGGAATCGAACCCGGGACCCTTGGGTCCACAGGGCGACGTTCTGTCCACTGGGCCAAACCAGCCGCGGCTGGATGATTCTGTGAAATGCATGGAGCTGGGATGTTCACGCCTGTAATATATTTCTAAGGTTTTTATGGGACTACTTCTGCCTTTTGGGGATGCTGTAAATGTAGAAAAGCTAAATGTTGAAAAACTAAATATATGTATACACAATTTAACAGCTGACAGCTCAAGTTTGAAAAGGAAATATACATTTATAAACACCACCTTTATAATTATTCAGAGTGTGTATGCATTTTGGGGACACCCTAGAGATAGCTAAACAGACAAGGCACTGATAAAGATGATAGATAGATAGATAGATAGATAGATAGATGATAGATAGATAGTCTTCTTTAATTTTAAATCATTTTTCATTTCCTTTTTACATCGACAAACAGGCAATGTCTGTTCAGTGTCGAAAATTAGGAAAACACGGGTAAAAATTACCTCAGACCTAGGTAATTTTTCTGTGCACCATTTATACAATACTTCTGGCCAATGCCTTCATCTTGTTGTTGGTATTGGTTGAGCTCCAAAATTGATTTAAAAAAATAAATAAAACCCTACCGATCTGGGACCGAATAGCATTTAGTAGTTATTCTAGAGGCCCAGTGCACAAAATTCGTGCACAGATAGGATCCTTTAGGCCTGGCCGGCGACCAGGGCCTATTTGCAGGGGCAATTGGGGGGGACCCCCTCACTGGCACCCACCTTGGCTGGCTGGTGCCGCCCACTTGCCAACCCCGCCCCCTGCCACCATCGCTGGTGGCATCTGCCCCTTGGTGGTTAGTGCACATCATAGCAACTGGTCGTTCTGCCCATCATTCTGCTGGTCAGTCGATTTGCATATTAGGCTTTTGTTATATAGGATGCTTAGTCATGCCCAAGAGCTGATTGATCGAATGGTGGTTTATCTAGTTGAAGTATGTAGTGCTTGAAATTAACTTAAAATGAATATGCACAAACTTCTAATGAGCAAATGGCTCCCCCCCCTCCACTGCACACCCACCCCCGGGTAGGGAGCCAGGTTAAAAGTGTCTGTCTGCTTCCCCCGTTTGCACAGTCTCCACCAGCGGGGTCACCAAAGCTCCCATCTCCCTGCAGAATGTGTGGGAAGGCACGGAATATCTGTAAACTTCTGTGTGGGCGGCTGTGCCTCCTGGTGTTCGGCAGTTCTCTGCAGATGGAAGATTTTTTTTTTTTTTAACCCTCAATTCTAACGGACAGCTTGTGCTTTCAGGATGGAAGTCACCACCTCTCTTCCTGAGACTGATTTTTTTAATATCATGAATTCTCAAAGGTTTAACACAAGCATGTCCAACTCAAAGGCTAATTCTGGTCAAATAAACAAGGTTTAAGTTTATGTGGGCTGCAAAAAAAAAAAAAAAAAAAAAAAAAGCTTCCATTCTCATAGAAACATAGGTTTATTTCGAAAAGTATTGTATAAAAACAAGCACAGGAGCAATGATAACACATTTGGCATCTCCTCTCTATTTCAGGGGAAATCTTGTTCCCAGCAGACCTGCCGGTGAATGTCAATAATTATGGATCTTTCAGGAGTCTCATTTCCTTTCATGACTGTAAATAACTGCTCACACGGTTACAGTGTGAGCTGTAAAAATATTCATTGTGAGCAACATGCAGTCCGAGGGCCGTGAGTTTGACATGCTTAGTTTAAAACATTTGCATAGCTGAAACTGGAGTGGCTCAGTGGATAGAGTGTCAGCCTGCGGACTGAAAGGTCTCAGGTTCGATTCCGGTCAAGGGTATGTATCTTAGTTGCAGGCACATTTCCAGTAGGGGGTGTGCAAGAGGCATCTGATCGATGATTCTCTCTCATTGATGTTTCTAACTCTCTATCCCTCTCTCTTCCTCTCTGTAAAAATGAATTATATATATATATATATATATATATATATATATATATATATATATACACACACACACACACACACACACACACACACACACACATTTGCCTAGCATATAGCTAAGGGTCTGACATGATGAGGAAGAAGTGACGAAGACCATGTGGTCTTTGATGTAGAGATACGACTTTTGAAGTCTGTCCCCTGCATGGCTGCCAGGTACCAACTCCACCTTCACCTTGACCATGGGCTGTGTGGCCCAACAGATGGCACTCTCTGCTGTTCCTGAGAACATCTCCTGGGAGACAGCATCCATTTCCTTGAGGTGGGCGTCTCCCAAGAGGTACAGGCATTATTTAAAGTTTCAGCACAGCCAGGCCAGTGTGGCTCAGTGGTTGAGCGTCCACCTATGACCCAGGAAGTCAGGGTTCAGTTCCCAGTCAGGGCACAGGCCCAGGTTTGGGGCTCTCTCCCAGGAAGCGTGCAGGAGGCAGCTGACCAGTGATTCTCTCTCCTCATTGATGTTCCTCTCTCTCCCCCTCTCCCTTCCTCTCTGAAATCAGTAAAAATATATTTTTAAAAAAACAACTTCAGCACTGCCTCAACTCTCTCACTCTTTTTTTCTTCTTTTGGTCTTTTAAGGAAACCCTGTGGACATTAGAATTCTGAGAATGAAGTCAGTCCCTTTTTCATTTACTTCCCATTTGCGAGATGCGCTGCCAAGCTCAGAGGCCCTAATGTATTTCCCTCACTCCACGAACATCAAAGCAAGAGTGGAAAGATATTGCCAGTAACGTTTTCAAAGCTTTCTCTCTTTTGGTCCCTTCTCTCTCTCTCTCTCTCTCTCTCTCTTTTTTTAAGTTGGCTATTTAATGGAAATGACTACTGTGCTATCCTTTTTTTTTTTTTTAAAGGGAAATCCAGGTGATGCCTTGTGCAGAGTCACTTGGCAAACTTCTCAGTGCTTTTCACCCGGTCCCTCCTGAGGGCGGCCCCCAGGGGACGGCTGTAAAGCAGGGAGTCCACACTGAATGCCAGGCTGCCTTTGACCAATGTCATGGCCTCATTAGCAGACACTGCCGGTCGCTCTTGCTGTTCCCATGTTCACCTTTTTTAATTTTTTTAATGTGTTTTTATTGACTTCAGAGAGGAAGGGCGAGAGAGAGAGAGAGAAACATCCAAGATGAGAGAGAATCATGGATCGGCTGCCTCCTGCATGCTCCCTATGAGGGAGCCTGCAACCTGGCACGTGCCCTTGACCGGAATCGAACCCAGGGCCCTTCAGTCTGAAGGCCGCTGCTCTATCCACTGAGCCATACTGGCTAGGGCCACACTTTCATATATATATATATATATATATATATATATATATATATATATATATATATATATATATATATATATATGTATATTTGACTTAATACAGAGAGGAATAGTTAGAAACATCCATGAGGGAGAAACATCGATCAGCTGCCTCCTGCACACCCCCTACTGGGGATGTGCCTGCAACCAAGGTACATGCCCTTGACCAGAATCAAACCCGGGATCCTTCTTCAGTCTGCAGGCTGACGCTCTATCCACTGAGCCACACCGGCCAGGGCCACACTTTCATTTTTTTCACATACACTTGCTTATCTGCATTCTGGAGCAAACGCTTGTCCACACAGACAGCTCTTGGTCCACGAACAAGGCCTTTTGCAAGGACCAGCCTTCACTCCCACACTGAGCAATGTCTCTGCACGCTGCCCAGCCCCTAGCAGGCATCCGCCAGCTCCCTGGGTGGCGCTGAGAGCTTGACCCCGGGGCGGGGCGCGGTGGCGAGTCCGCTGAGGAGGGCCCCGCTGGCCGGGCCCCCGTGTTTGCTCTCCATGCCACGGATGCCCAGGCGATGAAGTCAGCAGGATGCGGTGAGACTCTGCCCAGGAGACGGGGAGAGAGAAGCCGGTGGCGACAGGGACTTGCAGAGCCTCAATGTCTCTGGGCTGAGCAACGGATTGGAGGGGCCGCGGCGTCACCCGCCGAGGGAGGGCGGGTGTTGTTCAGCGTGTCCTGTGTGGGAGGTGGATTGCAGGGTAGGTGTTGACGTTGTCTGAGGACTCACCCAGGCGAAGACAGAGGCGAGATGTGAGTCATCGCAGCCCGGAACACGGGGTGGGATGGAGGGGGGCGGGGGGAGTATCGTGTTTCTCAGTGTCCTGTTTCTCTATCCACTGAGCCACACCGGCTGGTTGTCCCACCATCTCCATTCTCCTCTTCTTCTTGATTCAATCCACAAAGTGAAATAGCCACAGCCCTAGCCCGTGTGGCTCAGTGGATAGAGCGCCGGCCTGCGGATGGAAGGGTCCCAGGTTCGATTCCGGTCAAGGGCATGTACCTTGGTTGCGGGCACATTCCAAATAGGGGGTGTGCAGGAGGCAGCCGATCAATGATTCTCTCTCCTCATTGATGTTTCTCTGTCTCTCTCCCTCTCTTTCCTCTCTGAAATCCATAAAAATAATTTTTTTTACAAAAATGCTTCTCTCACCAAAACCGGTGGATACAGCGTCGGCCTGTGGACTGAAGGGTCCCGGGTTCGATTCCGGTCAGGGGCACGTGCTTTGGTTGCGGCACATCCCCAGTGGGGGGTGCGCAGGAGGCAGCTGATCAATGTTTCTGGCTCTCTCTTTTCCTCTCTGTAAAAAATCACTAATATATGTATTTTAAATGCTTCTCTCTCAGCATTGATGTTTCTCTCGCTCTCTTTCATCTCTGAAATCGATACAAATATATGTTTCAGAAAAGGCTGGCCCAGGGATGGTACCGCCCACCAGGGACAAGGGGAAGATCAGACTGGGTTCCTCCGACAGCGCCAGGCCTCTGCATTATTCTCTCTCCTCTCCCTTCCTCTCTGAAATCAATACAAATATTTTTTTTAAAAAAAACTATATAACTTCTGGACCACAGCTTCCCGGTGCCTGAGACAGCTCCTACCTTGTTGTCCAACCCATAGACGGCTGTCACCTTCTGATGAGCCTTAAAAAGCAGCCACATGCGCTCCCAACAAGGAAGCAGACGAAAGGAATCTACTTAGGACTCACTGATTTCAGCCTTCCCCTTTAAGGACTCCGCAGGAAACATTTGGCCAAGCCAGAGGTCGGCAAACTCATTCGTCACCAGAGCCAAATATCAACAGGGACAAAGATTGAAATGTCTTTGGAGAGCCAGATTTTTTTTAAACGTAAACTATATAGGCAGGTACATTGTTATTCACTCAATGAGGGGACTCCTAAGCTGGCCTCTGCTAAAAACTCAAGGGGCCACAGAGCCGCATGTGGCTCGAGAGCCGCAGTTTGCCGACCCCCGGGCTAAGACATGACAGCTTCTGATATCGGCATTAATACCAGTTGCAGGTCTTTCTTCCTTCTGATTCTTTGGTTTCCAGAATTATACTGCAATCCGAATTCCACTCGGAATGTGATAGCAAAATAAGTGATAAGGGTTCATTGTCTCAAAAAAAAACAAAAAAACAATATGGCTCAGTGGATAGAGCCCGGCTGGTGTGGCTCAGTGGTTGAGTGTTGACCTATGAACCAGGAGGTCACGGTTCAATTCCCGGTCAGGGCACAGGCCCGGGTTGTGGGCTCCATCCCCAGTGTGGGGCGTGCAGGAGGCCGCCGATCCGTGATTCTCTCTTCTCATCGATGTTTCTCTCCCTCTCTCTCTCCCTTCCTCTCTGAAATCAACAAAAATATTTTTCTTTAAAAATGTATTCTGTCTTACGCAACATATTCAGAGCTTCCAGCAAACCATTCCTACCAGGAGGAAATCCCTCAAGGAAATAAAAAATGAGTCCGAGAGTCATCTCGGCAGAAAAGTAGATTAAATACCCACCGCGTTAGTCACAGCGCCTTAGACGGGATTGAACTGACGGGGCGGAGGTCAGAGAGTGGCTGAAGGCTTCAGCCACCGGAGGAGCAATAAAATCTACCTACACTTCCAATCATTAACTCTAAACCCTTTGATATGAGATCCAAACCTCATTGCTCATAGCAGGGACTCCCAAACAGCTGCCTGGTAAAAGAATAAATCCAATCAGGACCTCCGAGTCTCATGAAATTCTCTCAGTGGAATCAAAAGCGATGGAAAGAAACCGGAACGTCCAGGTTGCTTTGCAGAAAATCTATTTCTATGGGACTCAGTCAAACCAACGACAAACTCCTGGTCCGCCCTCCAGAGCATGCCAGGCTGGTGTGGCTCAGTGGCTAGAGCGTCAGCCTGTGGGACTAAAGGATCCCGGGTTCAATTCGGGTCAAGGGAACATGCCCGGGTTGGGGGCTCCATACCCAGTTAGGGGAAGTGCAGGAGGCAGCTGATCCATGATTCTCTCTCATCATGGATGTTTCTCTCTCTCCCTCCATCCTCTCTGAAATCAATAAAAAATATATTTTTTTAAAAGCTAAAAATGAAAAACATCCCAGGCAGAAGTGTCCAACAGTTGAGTGGGATGTGAAGGCTGAATGTTAAATTTCTGGAAAGAATGGCAAATCTTAGGACTGTGACTTTCCTCCTTTCTTTCTTTCTTTCTTTCTTTCTTTCTTTCTTTTTTTAGTTTTTTTAAAATATATTTTATTGATTTTTTACAGAGAGGAAGGGAGAAGGATAGAGAGTTAGAAACATCGATGAGAGAGAATCATCAATCAGCTGCTCCTGCACACCCCCTACTGGGGATGTGCCTGCAACCAAGGTCCATGCCCTTGACTGGAATCGAACCTGGGACCCTTCAGTCCGCAGGCCGACGCTCTGTCCACTGAGCCACACCGGCTTCGGCTATGTCCATTTTCAAAAGGAGGAACCGGTCCGCCCGTCGGCATCATGCGGCACAAAAAGCCCTATTTTAAAAAAATGAAAAATGGCTTGCCATGATTTTCCACTGAAACATCCTCTCCTCCAGCGTGAGGAGCTAATTAAGGAAGTCTGCCCAGCTTGGTGCCCACGGCAGGTCACATGACTGTGCCCTCTACCCCGATCCCGTTATAAAAATAGAAAGGGGGGGGGGCGGGAGTCAAGGTAGACCGATTTTCCCGGCCCTCGCGTTTGACAGGTGAAGACGAGAAGGACACGCCAGATGCGCACAGAGTTATTCGTGAAAATCCAGGGTCCCCGCTCAGGGTCCGGCATCTCCGATCTCAAGGTCACCTCCTCCTGGTGTTAAGTCCCAAGTTTAAATTCATGGAAGAATCGCTTTTAGTGGCTGGTCGTAGGGGGGAGCAGAGGCGAGAATGAGTACAGAGTGTGTCGCTAATTGCCATCCTGACAAGTGCTTACCCAGCATTGAAGATCTCAAACATCATAGCAACACTATCAACAGCCGATGGCTCCTCTGGGATGAGGTACAGGAGACCTTTTGATCTTTTCAAGTTTTAGCCATAAAAATATTTCAGCTCAGCCAGTGTGGCTCAGTGGTTGAGCATCAACCTATGAACCAGGAGGTCAAGGTTCAATTTCCTCCTGCACATCCCCCTACTGGGGATGTGCCCGCAACCACGGTCCATGCCCTTGACCGGAATCGAACCTGGGACCCTTCGGTCGGCAGGCTGACGCTCTATCCACTGAGCCACACCGGCTTCGGCTGGAGAGCCACACTGTTTAAACTTAAACTTCTTCTCATGCCACTTCTTCAACATAGACTCGCCCAGGCCGTGGTATTTTGTGGAAGAGCCACCCTCCAGGGGCCAAAGAGCCGCGGTTTGCCGACCACTGGCTTTCAGGGGTGCTTCAGAAGCATGTTTAGCAAATACTCATTTTCAGAGCGTGCTTGCCGCTTGCTCCCACGGGGAATGCTGCACATTTATTTACCCGAACACAGAACACCCAAATCAGGCACTGCGGGGGGTGGGGAGGACCTGGGGGGGATCCCGGGGCGGGGGGGTCCCCCACAGAATTAGCCCTGCCCTCCAGCCCCCACACGGCATGAGTAATTATTTCCCCATGCGCCCGGCCCATATCATTAGGCCCATCTCATGTTACCGTGTTTGTATGTGCTTTTACATGTTTCTCCAATCTGATAGGATCTGTCGCTAACAGATCCCGCTCCTGACAGGCCGGCCGCCTCCCAAGTATTTGATAACAAGCCTGGGCCGGTACTTAATGGGCCCATTACAAGCGCTTTGGGGCGAAGAGGCTTTTGTGCGAGGCCCCCCCCCCCTTCTCCCTCTCTCTCTCTCTCTCTCCTTTGGAGTGGAGAAGGTGGGAGAGAGCGTGGGGAGGAGGCTTTTGGGCCTTTGCTGGCTGATCCACCTGCCAGTAGAAGGGGTGATTGCCATTAGGAAGAAGGGGTATCTCCCCGGAGTCTGAGGACACTCCAGCAAGCATCCTTCCGGGAATTAATTTGGGGGACCCCCCCCTAAGGCTCCCGACTGGGGCCACCTCAGAGTCGGGGGGTGGGGGAAGGATGGATTCTTGCCTATACGCCTGCAGAAATTGGGCAAAGCATTCTTTAAAAAAAAAAAAAATGTTTTGCTGAAACCGGTGTGGCTCAGTGGATAGAGCATCAGTCTGCAGACTGAAGGGTCCCAGGTTCGATTCCGGTCAAGGGCATGTACCTTGGTTGCGGGCACATCCCCAGTGCGGGGTGTGCAGGAAGTAGCTGATCGATGTTTCTCTCTCATCGATGTTTCTAGCTCTATCCCTCTCTCTTCCTCTCTGTAAAAAGAAATCAATAAAATATATATTTTTTAAACTTTTTTAAAAAAAATACATACCCTGCCCTAGCTGGTGTGGCTCAGTGGATAGAGTGGACTGAAGGGTCTCAGGTTCGTTTCCAATCAAGGGCACATTCCCAGATTGCAGGCTGGATCCCCAGTAGGCAGCCGATCCATGATTCTCTCTCATTGCCATTTCTATTATATTTCTTTCGCTGGCTCTTCCTTTCTCTCTGAAATCAATAAAAATATTGTTTTAAAAAATACATACTCTTATTAATTACTTAATGTCAGGCCACTCCAGACCGGATTCACCTGGGCGGGACCTTGCTTGCTGTGCCTGGACCGTTCCATCAGACTGCGTATTGCCTTCTGCTAGAAACCCGGGAGCTTTGAATTATGCTGAATGCGTGTCCTTTCACATTTTCTGGGATGGACTCACATCATCGCCATTTTTAGGAGACACTGTGGCTCGGTCTGCCCTCCCTGGCGGGGCGATCGGGGCCCCACCCGCCAGGAGTGACGCCCGGGGGCAGTGGGAGAAACCCGTTTCCATGTTCATTCCGGCCGCTGGCCTGTCTACCCATAAGGCCTGTGAGGATGCAAACCACGCTAATGACATAAGTGATTTAATTCCGATAATGTAAGAGGGAGCCATTAGACACGGTGGCCTAGATCCAGCAGGTCTCGATTGTTCCCCATTTGGCCGTTTCCTGTAGAATTTTTTCTCCTAGCTGAAAAGAATTTCAAAGGTAAAGACCCTCCTGAAATCTTTTTTTTTTTTTTTAATAAATTTTTATTGACTTCAGAGAGGAAGTAAGAGAGAGAAATATCAGTGATGAGAGAGAATCATGGATCGGCTGCCTCCTGCACGGCCCCTACTGGGGATCAAGCCTGCCACCCTGGCCAGAATCGAACCAGGGACCCTTCAGTCTGCAGGCCGACACTCTATCCACGGAGCAACACCAGCTAGGGCAGTGGTCGGCAAACTGCAGCTTGCAAGACACAATGAGTCTCTTTGGCCCCTGGAGTGTGGGTCTTCCACAAAATACCATGGCCTGGGTGAGTCTGTGTTGAAGAAGTGGCGTTAGAAGAAGTTTAAGTTTAAAAAAAAATGTGGCTCTCCAAAGAAATTTCAATCGTTGTCCTGTTGATATTTGGCTCTGTGGACTCATGTGTTTGCTGACCACTGGGCTAGGGCCATTCTGAAATCTTAAAAGTGAACATGTACCATAGTTCTTATGATTAGACAAATATGCAATCGCAGAAATCAGAGGAGTTGTACCAGGCCTTAAAATATTCAGTTCTATATAATAAAAGCCTAATGTGCAAATTGACCGAACAGCAGAACGACGGGTCGCTATGACACACACTGACCACCAGGGGGCAGACACTCAATGCAGGAGCTGCCCCCAGCCTGCAGGCCCCAGGCCAGCCAAGGCGGATGCCAGCAGGGTTACCTCAGTCTCCCCACTGGTCACCCCACAGATTGGTCCTGATTACTGGCCAGGCCTACGGACCCTACCGTGCACAAATGTTGCCAGCCTTCAATTTCTTTCCCCAGAAAGGGTCTAACACCCCGGTGCCTTTTTCCACCTTAACCATTCCCCCCAAAAAAATAAATCTGAAGCCTGGAGAACCACGTATAGCTCCTCGCCATGCCTGCAGAGAAGCACAAAGTGTCGGCCAAGTATCAACACCGCGCGCCGTCTCTGCGGCCGGCGGGCCGGGCCGTGTTGTTAGTTTTCGGAGAGAAAATGGCCCCAGCTCTCTGCAAAAGAGAGTGGGGTTGGATTAAGGCCTTTGTTCGCGCCTCAATGCTGAGGGGAATTAGCAGGAGTTGTAGGCACTTAAAGGGGGCCCTCGGCGGCGGCTTATCCCCGATTTTGCACAATAAACATTTGAATATCAACAGTGTTGCGCGACCCGCGGCCCTAATGTATAAACTTCGCGCTTTTGAAACTCCCAAGTCCTCCCAGGGCCCGCCCGCCGCAGCCTCTCCACCCGCAGGCAGCAGCTAGAGTAGCAAATTCCTCCTCCTCCTCCTCAGGGATGTAAGTCCGGGTGCTGTTTTTTTCAAAAGATCCCTCTCCTTTTCCACCTGCAGGAGCTGAAAGGTTTTCTATCCCTTTAAGGACTTGGGATGCTCTGTTTCATTTTAATCATTCGACGTGCAGGCTTTGCATTCTGATGGGGGCGGGGGGAAGGGGTGGGGGAGTGTTGGGAGGGGATGGGGGGAGGGGTCCCAGGACAAGTACGCATGGTCCGGTTCAGAACTATTTTTTATGTGTTTCTTTTTATTGTTTGTTTATTTATTTATTTATTTTTATTCGTTTCTTTATTGATGAAGGTATCCCATATCGGTGGCCCAGAAAGCAGCTCGCTACAGACTGATTCTTAGGCCTTTCGGCAGAAATATGCCCACCGAGATTTTTGTTGTTGTTGTTGTTGTTTTTCCAATATCGCAGTCTCGGTTGTTGTTTTTTTTTTTTGAAAGGGCTCCTTCTGGAACTTTCCAGAAGCAGCCCCAGCTCGTAAGAAAAGAACCTATTGCCTTATGGCAGCCTCATAGGGAAGGCACGTTCGGTTAGCCAGCCCCCCACCCCACCCCCCACGCTAATCTGATACCCCGAGTTCTGAAGGAATGGACTGAACTGGTTTTGCAGTGAGAGTGGCCAGCATCACACTCTTATTTGATGTTCCTGGCATTGACTGAGCAAGTTGTGTTTTTCTCTTGAAAACTCCAAACTCCCCAAAGTGAAAGAAATCAAAGCGTTCTAGACCCCGTGTGTGTGTGTGTGTGTGTGTGTGTTTTCCATTCCTCTCTCTTTCCTTCCTCTCTCTCTTCCAAAATCAATCCCGAGACACACGTCATAATTTTGTTTTCGGGGCGACAAGACATTTGCTTTTGGGGGGCTGGCAGGTGAGCACTCTTCCTCTCCAGCTCTTCGCACCATCTGGACGAGGTGTCGCTTTCTGAGGCCGGCTGGCCCGCATTCGGTACCAAAGCACACACGCGCATTGCCTGCGCCTCATTTCCACAGACACCCCCCTGCCGTTGCTTATGGCACCAAATGAACAAACTCATCCTCCAACACAAGTTGCATGGAGAGATTTCTAAGCCAGCGCAGCTCATATCATTGAAAAGTTGGCCAGAAATTATAGCTACGGGGACCCACTAGCATCCTCAAAACATTTGCTGGGGATGTTTTTTATGTTTGTTTTTTTGTGTGTGTGTTGGGTGTTTTGGGGGTTTTTTTTGCAAGCGTGTTCATTTCATGCCTGAAGGGCCAGTGGAGAAAATCTCATTGCTCAGGGGGCCAGGAAGGGGGTTGGGGAGGGGGCCAGGGTGCGGAATGAAGACATAACTGTCCGGCCTCTCCGAGGGCCGGCCGAGCGCGGCCCGCCTATTGAATTGGACACAATGATGCAGGGATGAATAAAGTTATCTCCCAGCCTGAATAGGATGGTGTCAGTGGGAGGGGAAGAAGGGGGGGGGGAGGAAACTTGGCATCTGAAAAGAATTCTTTTTCTAAAAAAGAAAGAGAAAGAAAGAGAAAGAACTGGAAGGTCAGAGTCCAGCTGCTGGGGAGAGATGGGCAAAAATGCTGACCGGGCCTCCGTCCGGACACCCAGACTCACACACACGCACCCACATTGCCCGCTCCGAGTCACCGACTCCCGAATGCAGATTTCTATAAGGCGCTCCTTTTTTTATTTTTAGTTTTCTATGTTTATTTTCTTCCCCCCTTTAGGCTGCTTTAGGCCCTGCCGAAAACACACCGAGAGCTTCTGTCCAAATGACAGCTGTCACCAGACAGGGGAATACAGCCCATCCACCCACCCATCCGTCCTAAAGGTAGGAGACTAGCAGCAATCCTAATGATGGTGCTCTCATTCTAATAGATTCTAATGGCCGTGATGGCGGGAGCCAGTCGCTGGCTGACATGCCATTTTCCCTTATTTAAGCTTTCGTATAAAAAGCGGGGGGGGGGGGGGGGGGGAAGAGACTCAACAGCGGCTAATTATTCTGGCGATTCGCTGCTTCCCTCAATCCGGGGCCTTTCATCAAATGCAGGAAAGAGATGAAACCTCTTGGATGCGAGTGGTCACACCGGGACACGCTCTTCCCATCCCTTTCATGTGGGTTTGCAAAAGGAACAGTTTGATTCTGGGCTTGGAGGGCCTGGGATACCATGATCTTAAAGAAGGCGCCCTGATCTGATGGATTATAACGGAAAGGTGGGGGGGGGGGGAGGTTGATGAGACATGGACGTGATCTAATACGTGTCTCTCAGCCGTCCTCAGTGCGGCCGATCGCTTTCATGTTTTCATTCAAACACGATGGTACCGTGTTTCCCCGAAAATAAGACATCCTCTGAAAATAAGACCTACTGACAGGTTTCCTTCTGAGTGAAATAGAAGGCACCCCCCCGAAAATAAGCCCCCTGCCCACCTAGGCTAAACATGAGAGATTTGGTCCACTGATTCTGAAAGAAATGGAGTCACAAGAAATTCACCAGGAAATTCAGGAATTGGACTGTGATGATGATGTTCCAGAAAATGATGACATGATGGTCATTGAATAAATGAGTAAATTCTTGCTACTGTAGGATTCACAGTTTGGTTTGTGTTGACAACGACCGTACTGCCATACCATATACAGGTAATAAATGTCCTTTATTTTCATTGAACAATAAATGTGTACCGTATTCTTCTTCATGGAAAAATAAAGACACCCCCTGAAAATAAGACCTGGCGCATCTTTGGGAGCAAAAATTAATATAAGACACTGTCTTATTTTTGGGGAAACAGGGTATTTTTCCAGAGGTGAGAACTCCGGGAGTCACTTGTTGGTTAGGGGATGTCCCCCAGACTCCGAGGGGTTCCCCAGAGAGAGGAGGAGAGAAGGAGCTAGAAACAGGATAGGGGCCGAGCATGGGGGGCCTTATCTCCCGATCCTATTCGGGGTTTGAAAAGAATGTCCCTTTCTGTCACGTGACAGCTGTTTTCTTTCCATGGAGCTGCGTCTGCTTAGAGGCGTCGCAAACATCAGCTTTTGGATGATTGGGACGCATGGATTCCCTCTCACCGGCATTTTAAGGGCTTTTTGGCAAAACCATCTCGCGTGCCAGGCGGATGTTCTGAGGGGGACCACACCCGCCTGGAGGTGTTGCTTCTCTGGATTTGGGGGCACATGGGCCATTGTGAGTGAGTCGCGCCCTTGGCAATGCCAAATCATAAAACTCTTAAAGGGACCATACATCTCGTTTCTCTGTATTTGGGCGCCCGAATCTTTTCGGTCCAGAATAGAAACGTAGACTTAACTATGATCAATCTTAATGGGATTTCTTATAGGGTGTTGTTGTGGAAATACAATATTATTGGGCATTTGTAGGAAATCCCAACGTACCTTCTTCTCAGTGGCCCACGGCTCACACTCAGTGAAAAGCTTACCGCGTGCTGTAAGCTCCATTATCACACCCGCGGACAGAACAGCCTCCTGTACGTCCGCCTTTTAGCCAAGTTCCTCATCTGAAAGCCTTTTTTTTTTCCTCTTTGTAATGAAAAGGCCCTGGAGGGTTGCCGTAAGCCACAGAGCGGCACCGCTTTTAATTTTTTAAAATTATTTTTGAAATATACTTTATTGATTTTTTTTTTTTTTTGCAGAGAGGAAGAGAGAGGGATAGAGAGTTGAAACATTGATGAGAGAGAAACATCGACCAGCTGCCTCCTGCACACCTCCTACTGGGGATGTGCCCCCAACCAAGGTACGTGCCCTTGACTGGAATCGAACCTGGGACCTGAGTCCACAGGGCGACGCTCTATCCACTGAGCCACACCAGTCAGGGCGTGGCACTGCTTTTAATCATTGACAGTGGCCCATACACACACACACATACACACACATGCACATAGACGTGCACGCATGCACACACGCACATGTACACACACACACACACATACACACGGACAAGTTTGTTTCTCTCGCAAGTTGCATTAGGCAGTGACATCCTATTGTGGGGTGGAGAGAGGGAAAGTCGACCAAGAGGTTGATCATTTAAAATGGGCACCGCAGACGCATCTTAGCCACCTCCCCCCCCCCCTGACGTGGGGCGTTGCAACTGCAGGGCTGGGTGGGATTGGGCGGCGCTAGGTTTAATTCCCTCTCCCCACCCGCTGGCCCAGATCATAGCCCAGCGGGATGATGTCAATGGCAGCGTGAGGGGCTCTGCTTTCTAAGGTTCTGGAAGGTCAACATGACCGGGTTCTCTCTCTCTCTCTCTCTCTCTCTCTCTCTCTCTCTCTCTCTCTCTCTCTCTCTCTCTCTCTCTCTCTCTCTCTCTCTCTCTCCTCCCTTGGCCTTGGTGTAACGTGGCGATGAGATCCTCGGTGAACCTAACGGTTGCGACGGCCCAGGGCTTGGCCAGGAGTGTCTGGTGGAGCGAGGCATTCTGGGTAGTTTTCAAGTCTGACCACGGTTGCGAGGTGATGTGTGTCTCGATGGAATTCGTCCAGAGGCCCTCTCATTTATTCTGCATCCTTTCAGCATGCGACTATTCTGATATGTTCTTCTATGCTAGATTTTCTCTCATTGATTTCAGAGAGGAAGAGAGAAGGAGAGAGAGAAATAGAAACATCAGTGATGAGAGAGAATCATCCATCGGCTGCCTCCTGCGGGCCCCCTACTTCGGGTTGAGCCCACACCCCGGGCATGTCCCCTTGATCAGAATCGAACCCGGGACCCTTCAGTCCACAGGCAGACGCTCTAGCCACTGAGCCACACCGGCTAGGCTCGGCTACATTTTTTCGGGCAGGAGGGAGAATGACATAATTGCCCTCAATAAGGAAAACTTAAATGTCTTCTCCACCTTGCTGGGGGAGACATTCATTGGGAGGGAATTAAATTGGGAAACGTATCCAGCCTTTGAGGAATTCAAATAAACCATTGGCACAGGAGGCGTAGCATTTACCAGGATTTTTATTCGCACCCAATTCGTTCTGTCTTCTAAGAACTAGCTCAGTCTGGTCTTGGAGAGCAAACAGCAAAGCCCTGGCCGGTGTGGCTCAGTGGATACAGCGTCCGCTTAGGAACTAAAGGGTCCCGGGTTCGATTCCGGTCAAGGGCATGTGCCTCGGTTGCGGGCACATCCCCAGTGGGGAGCGTGCAGGAGACAGCTGACCGATGCTTCTCTCTTACTGATGTTTCTAACTCTATCCCTATCCCTTCCTCTTTGTAAATAAATCAATTAAAAATTATTTTAAAACAAATAAACAAAACAAAACAAAAAAAACCAGCCAGTTCCACGTGCATTGGGTGAACTTTGGTAAGCACCTCACTTCGCGTGGTTCCCGGTGGTGTTTTTATGCCCAAGCAGTTCCTGTTGACTCGCTTCCAGTTTCTAATTATCCGAATGATTATCCCCCGGATCTCACTGTCCCCCTCAATAACACCTATTTTCCGAGCTGCAATGGATACCTCCATCAGTTAATCTGCTGCTCTGCTCCAGCAAATAAGTCCACATCTGTGGACGGCATTTGCTGTCACCGAGTAAATGATTTTATTTAAAAGAAATTGGGCCCATTAGCGGGAAGGACAGACGATACAATATGTTCCCTTTTGCACGGACAGTCCGCTGCGTTGTGTGTGATATTATCTAACTTCAGATAATGTTTGTTACAGAAGAAAAAAAAAAATAAGAACTTGATGTTTTCTTTTCTGCACTCTTTTTCTTGGATTTTTCCCCCCCTGTAAGCATCTCAAAGTCTTTCTCTTGGCCTCTTCCGATCGCGTACGGACGTCATCCTTTAAAAAATAATCAAAACTGAAAAAAAAGTCCTCTGTTTCGCATCCCCGGCGCTCGCTACCCTGAGAACCTGTCATTGATAAGAGCATCTTAGCTCGTTTCTCTCTGACAAGTGTCAGGACGAGAGAGCCGCAGACACGCCGGGTCATCAGCCACTTGTTTCTGCCCCTACCTGTCCTCCCAGCGAGGGTCAGGACAAGATGCCGTGGCTGTCTGTCCTTCTGAGGTGTGTGTGTGTGTGTGTGTGTGTGTGTGTGTGAGAGAGAGAGAGAGAGAGAGAGAGAGAGAGAGAGAGAGATTAGGACCTGCTTGAGATTTGACACAAACACAGGAGAGGCCTCAGAATCACTTGCAAATACAGCCAGGGTTAGCAAATGAAAGGCTCCCAAGGAATTCTTTTCATCCAGTGCAATCAATAATACCATTTTTTAAAAATGCATTTAAAAAGGAGAAAGCCAGAGTGATAGATTTTGGTTCCCTCTTTTTTTTCTTTCTTGTGTTTTCCCAGTCTGGCCCTTTGCATGCATCTTGGCGTGCAAACGCTTTGTAAACGTGGGAGACACTTGTTGCCAACATTTACTTTTGATAACATCTCATGATCGCACCTTAAAAGGTCCATTTTGGCCCTCAAAGCGGTAATTACAAGATCAATATTGCGCCGGCGACAGGAGGCGGCTGGGTGACGGGTTTTGCGTTTCAAGGATGAAAGCTTTTGGGGGATTTTTTTTTTTTTTAAGAAGAGAGAGCAAGCCGGGGACACGGGTGTAATTGAGAGTGCTTTTTCTCGTCCCTGATTCAATGCCCGCCAAGTTCCTCTTTGGACTAAAAATGGAAACTGCCCCCTCACTGTTGTTGTCAGGCACACGGTGTATCTCACCGTCCTTTTCCGAACGGGCATGCATTTTCCAAGGCGAGGAAAATATTATTTAAAAGCAATGTTGGACACACAAGATCCTTCAAGGAAAGAAAGGGGGGGGAAAGCATACATTTCACCAAGTATGTGTCTTCCAAAGAGATTATGGAGATATCTAAGGCACAAAAGCACTAGCAAACACTGAGAGCTTCTTGCTGCGGATGATCATAATTTTACCTAAAAATGCATCCGCTTCTTTAAAGCAGGTCCCCTCTGAATTCAGACCTGCGTCTTTTTATCTGTAAGTCAAAAGATGGAGTCCCTCAACCTCCTGCAAAATGAAAGCCTTAACCAATGCATCCATTAGCTTGAACCGATATAAAAAAATTAAATATCATTTTCCTGAAGCTGATTTTTACATCTTCCCGCCGTTTTTTCAACCCAGTGGCTTTGTACGCGGCCCCAAAGAACTCCGCTGAAAGAATATTAGAAAATGGGCCAGAAAACACACACACACACACACACACACACACACACACACCCCTTATTCCAAAGTAATAGATATTGTTTCAGAATGTTTGTCCTCGGAGTTTAAAAGAAAAGATATGTTAATGAGCGCTCTCTTCAGACCTTAACTCTGCTGGTTTTATTTTTTTCACTGGATGGGAAAAACTATTAATGGCTAAGACAAAAAAATTGTTTGGAATTCGCTTATCAGGAATACCCACCTACCGCTTTGGTGCAAACCAGTGATCCGTTAAGGCTTTCTGGGTTTGTCCTGAGCTGTGAGCAGGCCGAGCATTTAAGCCTGAATGAGAGGGTAGGTGGGGGGTAGCGTTCGCTAAATAAAAGGTTGCTTGATATCTCGGGGTTCTTTGAAGAGATTTATAGGCTTAGAGTTCACCGCTTGAATGAGGGACATTTTCGAAAACTTGCACAGAGAGTTTGTTAACCTGCATCGCAATGATCGAATCACTAATTAATTACACTAATTACCTTTCCTGGGAGGGGGGGAGATGTACCCCGGGAGCGGCTGGAGCTGAAGTCATCCATGGAGAGATGGACTTGCTAGAGAAATCGTTAAAATTGTTTTATTTTTTTCCCCCAGCACAGAATGTCAATGTTACATTTTAAAAAAGCCCAGGCTCCGTGTCCTGCGATTTTAACTGAGTCCTCAGCAATGTGCTGTCGGAATCTTTTGTCCAAAATGATTGCAAAGTTTTTGCTTGGAAGATTTGTACACACCGGCATAAATAAAATGTGAAGAGGGGGCATCTGAATTTTTTTTTTATATGCCAAGAGATTAAAATAAAAATAAAAATAAAAACAGAGAAAAGTCAGTGGCAGAAATGCAACTTCCATCTTGGAACGGCCTGCCTTTTGCAGAAGTGTTTAGATGTAAGGACCACATACCAAAAATTCTATAAGTGGAAGGAAGGGGGGAAAATTGCCATGCTTGACCGCATGCTGGCTAGCTCCCTCGTTTGAAAAACCCGTTGTCTCCACTTACCTGCGGAGATTTAAGTAAGTCCTTGGACACACAGAACAAATACAACGAATTGAATCTCGCAGACTTGCATGAAATGCGTCTAAGGATGGAAACAAGCAGAAGCAAACAGCCTGCCTGTGCCAATATTGACACAGACCGATGAGACGCAGAAAATTCACTTTTCCTCCTGCTCCGAATTCTCCCTCTGCTAACAAAACTCTTTGCCACAGTACTGTCTTTGAAAGAATAACCAAGATTAAGTAGTTAAACTTTTGGCTGGTTTCTTTCTGTCTCTCTCTCTCTCTCTCTTTTTTTTTTTCTTTCTTTCTATCCCAGAAGGGACCAAAATGGGTGATTTCTTACCCAGGATATGAACTCCGAATTTTAACAGAATAATGCCTTTGAAATATCTCTTAATCATTTTTCAGTGGTGCCTGTGGTTTGTACACATGATCTAAAATATGAAAATTAGACCCAATAAACTAGGATTGCTTTGCTTTTATTGTGTCATTTCTCATGGCTACAGAAACGGAGATGGTAATGTTTCACTAGGATTTTGTATACTAGACCCACTTCAAAATTCTAAGTGACTTTTAAAAAAAATCGCAGATTATTCACCCAAACCTGGGAATCTTTACTTTTTCTGCCATTCCTGATATTGCCTTTTAAAATGACTGCTGCAATATATCAACTACATGGAAGCAAAAATTTCTAAAATAAGACGAGTTATCTCCCCATTCTTACTGCCCTTGGAATAAAAACTGCAGTTGAATTTTTTTTACATAGAATGAGAATTAAGAAAGAGGCCTTTTCACAGATTATAAAAGAATGAAAAACATATTATCACTGAGATTGTCTCTGATTGTGATGGTTTATGTAAAAATCGGCATGGTGTTAGTTTTATTGTATTATAGTCCACACTTAAATGGAGACATCATCAAATGTCTAAAATTCACCCTCTCTCAATATCAAAATACAGACATTGCCGACAGTAGAAAAGAAAATTCCTAAAGGAATTCTTAAAATAAAGAAGCAATGTCCAATGTTGTTAAACTCTAATTATTTTCACTTAATACTATTCAAAGAAATTTTAAATGTCCAATCAATTACTTTGATTCAGTCATTTCAGTAAAATTATGTAAGTGACCCACACGAACGGAGATTTGTGAAAATATTCAACAGTCTCCTGGATTCTGTTTCATTTCGGTATGCCCCTTCCGAAAAGGACATTTCTCTAAAAAACAAATGTACAGAGGCATTCGTGTGTAAGAGTTGAACTTAGTATTCGATTGAAAGAACAAGTGCCCGACAAATAGCAATGAGAGTGGACAGAAACTCAGTCTGCAGCGAACTATGCACATAAAGTAGAAATAGAAATTAAGTTTCTTAATTTAAAATGGAACGAGTATATTATTATAGAAGCTGGGTGAAATAGGTCTTACTGAAGTTCGAATTATTAAAATAAAGGCTATCTTGTTCATGTTGAAATGTCATTTATTTATTCATTACACTTGCACCTTTTTTTAATTTTTTGAATTCCAGTTGGCATCCCGTACTATATATTAGTTTGAGGTGTACAATCCCAAGATTAGGATTTGCAGAGTGATCACCCCAATAAACCAGGTACCCCATCTGACACCATCCACAGTTCATACAGTATTATTGATTGTTTTCCCTCCGCTGTGTTTTCCATGCCCTTAGCTCTTCTGTAGCTTCCAATTTGTGCTTCTTAATCGATTCACCTCTCACCCAGCCCCCCAACCCCTCACCCCCACCCCTCAGAAACCCTCACCATGTGCTCTGAATCTCTGCGTCTGTGTCTGTCCCTTTTATTTGCTTTTTTTTATTTATTTTTTTTTATTTCTGCGATTCCACATGTAAGTGAAATCTTCTGGCGTTTGTCCTTGTCTGTCTGACCTATTTCACCCGGCTTCTGTCATAATATACTCGTTCCATTTTAAATTAAGAAACTTAAACAGCTACCAATACATTTTTTCCCCCATAAATGAAGCTTTTTGACATTACAGGATGAAAATTACCTACTTATGCCATTTGCTCAAATGCAAACGGAGATAAACTATTTCACGTTTTAAGAGGCTTAAGACACGGACAGCATAGTAGAATTTGAAGGAAAATAGAAATAGATATTTTGGGGCTTCTTTTTAAGTTGTTTGGATACGTAATATACTGTCAGCTGTAAAGCTCAGTCTTTAAAGAAATGTAACTGAATATTTAAATGAGGCTACTATATTAAAATTTGAAATTATTTTTCCTAATTTTGGTGGTCGGTGCTATACTGCTATTTACCTATAAATCTTTTCAAATCTTGACAAACTATAACCAGCACCAGTTAAGAGGCAAAAATATTAACCAGTATTTTGATTGGAGCAACTTAAAGTGTCGACGTTTAATGTTTTATGGTAATTCATGCTGGTTTTACTTTAAATATTTTCTTATATGTGCGTAGTTCACTGCAGACTGAGATCATTAAGTGACCATTTAAACTCTGATTTCCAAGAATTCTCAGAGCTGTGAATTATAATTCAGAAGCATGTTTAGATGGCCAGACGGTAACAATCTATTTTTACCAAAAATTATGGTCTCACTTATTTGCAAAGTTTCTCATTAAATGAAAACAATTTTTTTAATTAAAATAATTTTCCTAATTTTTCCCACATTAGAAAATCTCAATTGTAGACTGTCCTATGTTCGTATAACCAGGAATAGATTCCATAGTAATGAAGGAGAAAATTCTGGAATAAAAAATAATCTTCCAGAAATGCAAAAGGCACTTAAACATAGAGGAAACTTTCTGAGGTAATAAAGGACATTATCAACTTATAATAGAGTTGTTTTTTAAAAAACATTTGCTAACATTTTGAAAATGCTCAGTGATTTTACATGTGTGCATGCATATACTATATACTAGTGTGCATATGTTTATATAGTTACATATAGTTATATAATATGTATATTTATATACTATATGTAGTTATATTATTTAATATTTTATACATATATACTTAACTGAATATTTAAATGAGGCTACTGAATTAAAATTTGAAATGATTTTTCCAAATTTTGGTGGTCGGTGCTATACTGCTATATATTTATCTGCAATAGGAACAATTAAAATTTTCAGCTTTTAAAGTGTGAAAATGAACAAAGTGCCAAAACCGGTTTGGCTCAGTGGATAGAGCGTCGGCCTGCGGACTGAAAGGTCCCAGGTTCGATTCCGGTCAAGGGCATGTAACCTAGGTTGCTGGCACATCCCCAGTGGGGATGTTTCTAACTCTCTATCCGTCTCTCTTCCTCTCTGTAAAAAATAAATAAATATATCTATTTTAAAAAAAGAAAGAAAATGAGCAAAGTGAGGAAGGCTGGATGGAATAAACCTCGTTGTACATTATGGTGAGTTGAAAGCCAGCGACCCCGCTGTCCTCTGAGCCTTTGTGAATAGAGAGGTTTACAAAGTAAAAAATCTGAATTGAAAACCCATCCTTGCTCGAGCCGGGGACCTTGGCGATTCATTTAGCTGCCTGATTTGGGTTTCATTAAACCCGGAGGAAAGTTGGCTGTTTGCAAAGCACCGAACGGAGAATTTGGATGATTGTGAGGACGGAGCAATGGAATGGGAGCCGTGAATTGAGCCCGGCTCTAATCTGGAAAGAATGTTCTGTCCTCACTGGTCGTGTCCTTAACGGGAATCCTGAAACTATCTCCTGACTTCTAATTTAATTAGGAGGCCGTGAACAGTTCATCAGCCCTGGGCCCACGTTTGTATTCTAGAATATATTATCAGGAAAGCTATAAGAGAGAGTGCCCTCGCCTTCCGAATGAAAAACACTATTTTTTTTCCAAGCGAAAAATTTACATTTTCTTTCCAAACAGGCTCAGTCACTTGTCACACACACTCATCTCATGTTTTTCTTTTCTTTTTTAAAAAATATTTTGAAATATATTTTATTGATTTTTTTTTACAGAGAGGAAGAGAGAGGGATAGAGAGTTAGAAACATCGATGAGAGAAAATCATCCATCAGCTGCCTCCTGCACACCCCCCACTGGGGATGTGCCCGCAACCAAGGTACATGCCCTTGACCGGGATCGAACCCGGGACCCTTCAGTCCGCAGACGGACGCTCTATCCACTGAGCCACACCAGTTTCGGCCCTCATGTTTTTCTCCGAATGAAAAACAGGCTCTGAAACCTTGCAATGTCTGTGGCTGCCTATTGCCAACGGGAGCACCAAGAGACCCATATGTCCATTAAACTCTCATGGATAAATATCGATGCTGCGTTTGTGGCAACATTTTACTTCCTACCTGATTATTTATACCTGCTTATTGGCATAAATGTATACCAATCATGGCTGTGTGGGGCTGTCCATACATGTACCTCAGGGGTAGCATGTACCCTTCAGGTCTGGGTACAGACAAGCATCGTTCTGCATTATAATCACCCAGATGCAGACTCATGGCAGTGTTTGGTGGCACCCACATCCCTGATGTTCTTAGTGTTTAGCGAGAATGCCATGGGGCACCCGGCACCCTCCCAGGCACACAGCAAGAGAAGCAAACACAGAAGGAGTCCTTAGCAGGACCAACGGAAGTCGCCCCCTCTCACCCATCTTCAAAGCTACTCCTCATCTCCTTCACCACGCATGTCATCAGCGTGATATGCATGAGCATCTTCGTGGCGTTGGGGAGAAATCGGGGCAGGCCTGGTACAGCCAGCTCTGACAGTGCAGAGGGCGAATCCAGGGCAGATGAAATATACCGGGAAGAACTCATACTGAGAACTCACACCCCGTGTCTGACAACCCACAGCCGCACTGACTCATGTTGGCAACAAGCACGGATTGCTCCGAGTCTGTCCAGTTCTCCCTGGGGCGTGTCTGGCTTTGCTGAACTTGAATTTCACCTGCTCCTCGTCGCTGGCATGCAATGGGAAGGAGCCCGGCTGGTGTGGCTCAGTGGTTGAGCATCAACCTAGGACCCAGAAGGTCACACAGTTCGATTCCCGGTCAGGGCACCTTCCCAGGTTGCGGGCACGATCCCCAGTAGGGGGCGTGCAGGAGGCAGCCGATCCGTGATTCTCTCTCAGCGTTGCTGTTTCTCTCTCTCCCTCTCCCTCTCCCTTCCTCTCTGGAATTAATAAAAATATATTTTTAAATGATCAAATAAAATGGGAAGGAGACTCTGCAGGCAGAGGGCATTAAGCCACACGATCCATCGGGTGCCCTTGCCGATGTAATTGCTCTGAGTGGCGGTGCGGGGTGAAGGGACGGGGCGTGAGCATGATCTGATGAGCCGGGCTCGACGTGGGGGCAGCTCTGGGCAGGCGGCGAAATTAAAAACCTCCCTCCAATTTCGATCTTAATCACCCCCTCCCAGGGCCGTAATTGGGGCCGGACGCTTAACTCTTTCCCTCCTTCCAGCTTCAAACAGGCAGCGTCCCTACATGGTGGGCGGATTGGATTCTCCCAGGAAAATGCAAATGGCCCTGAGCCCTGCTGTGTCCGGCCCTCACCGGGCTCACAGGGGTGTCCGCTACAGCAGAAACCGCCAGCACCAGACGTTCTTTTCCTTTTTATTCTGACTTAAGAGAAAAGAAGCGACGCCGCTAAAGAAAAGCTGCCTGAGTTTTGACATTTTTCCGGTTGAGAACAGAAGACAGTATTTCTAAAATGACAAAGGATTGTTTTTGCATACCACGGACCGGTCATCTGTGCAATGAATAAAGTCTTTTAAAGAGTAAGGAGCCCGCCCTAACTGGTGTGGCTCAGTGGACTGAGCATCAGCCTGCAGACTGAAGGGTCCCGGGTTTGATTCCAGTCAAGGGCACATGCCTGGGTTGTGGGCTGCGGGTTCAACCCCCGGTAGGGGGTGTGCAGGAGGCAACTGATCTATGATTGTCTCTCATCATGGATGTTTGTATTTCTTTGTCCCTCTCCCTTCCTCTCTGAAATCTATCTATCTATCTATCTATCTATATATATATATATATATATATATACACACACACACACACACACACACACGCACGCAAACACACACACACACACTGAGTAGCCAGATTATTATGATCTCTGCACACATAATAATCTGGCCACTCAGTGTGTGTGTATCTATATCTATATCTATATCAATACATATACATATACATATACACATATATACGTGTGTGTGTGTGTGTGTGTGTGTGTTAGAGGCCCAGTGCATGAATTCATGCATGGGTGGGGTCCAACCAGCCTGGCCAGGGGGAGGGGACATGGGCGGTCGGCCGGCCTGCTTGCTGGTCAAACTCCTGGTTGAGGGGACAATTTGCATATTAGCCTTTAAATAGGCTATACACTGAGTGGCCAGATTATTATGCGTTCAGAGATCATCATCATCTGGCCACTCAGTGTGTGTGTGTGTGTGTGTGTGTGTGTATTTTTTTTTAAGTGTGATTTCCATAAAGCAAAGTTTAGCTCGGCGATGCATCGAATTATGAGCCGGTGGAAATGCTTAATAGGGACATATAATGGGGGCATTAAGGGAGCTTTAGCGCCAATGACAGCGGCGTGTCCCCACAATGCAAGGAAATCGCGTTCAAGCCACTGCCATTGTAGATAAGGGGGTGTGCTTCTAATAATGGATTTTCCATGCACGACTTCTCCGCTCCCAGCGTTCCTTCCATCATGCACAGTGGCCTCAGAATAATGCTGCGACGCATATTTTGTATTTCACCTAACTACCAAATTTAAAGACTTAACTAGATAATGCCAAGGGCTTGCAAGGTGGTGGATGCTCCCACCAATTCATATGTAACAGAAGCAAATCTCTTTTATTGAAAATATGCAAGGCGCAGCTACTTCTCTTCCAACAAAGCAAAAGTCATGCATGGAAAAGGGGAAAAAATTGCAACCCAATTGGCAGGTAGGTACCATGTCAGTGGAAAGGGGGGAGGGGTCCCCAATGCACCCCCTCCCCCAACTCACTCTAAAAAGGTTTAACCAAAAGCGTGCAGCTTCTCGTGACTTCTAACCTAAGGTGAACAGACAGTCCCAATTTTTAACAATTAGTCCTGCATTGCGTGGCATTTAAAAATATATATATTTTATTGATTTTTCCACAAAGAGGGAGAAAGATAGAAAGCTAGAAACGTCAATGAGAGAGAAACATCGACCAGCTGCCTCCTGCACATCCCCTACTGGGGGTGTGCCCGCCACCAAGGTACATGCCCTTGACCAGAATCAAACCTGGGACCTTTCAGTCTGCAGACCGACGCTCTATCCACTGAGCCAAACCGGTTTCGGCAGTTGCATGGCATTTTTAAAAAGTCCCAATTAAAAAAAAAGAATCTGAGGGCATTTTTTTTGGGGGGGGGGGGTTGGTAAGATACATACACATGTAATACCTTAATTTTAAAAATATGAAAAAAAAAAAATGCAGTTCCAGATTCCAGCTGTGTGGCTTTGGGCAACTCTGTTGACCTCTCTGAGCTTCCTTTTTCTTATTTGTAAAATAAAGACCATACTGATCGCAGGAGTTTCAGCAAGGACAAAGGAAACTATGTCCATGAAAGGGGGTTCTATGAGAGGAAATGACAGATAATGATGTAATTTGATGTATTGCTACTTCGGGGGACTTTTCTCTGCAGTTCCGACTTTCTCTAATTTTTGTCTGAGGGCAACCTGCCTTTCACAAAAACTCCGTGTTCTTTGCTGGGTCCGATCGTCCTTACATTTTCCCAAGAAACATCTACTTTCTGTCCCAGAACTGAACTCGGAAAACCCCTTTGTCTGCTCTGGGGCCCAGGAGGAGCCAGCCCCGCTCTGCCAATTTTCTCCGGCTCTCCTGGTGCCCCCGGAAAGACAGCCTCTCATTTCAGTACAACTCTCCCGATGTCATTATCGATTTTGTTTCTTTAACAAGAAAAGAAAAATCTTTATCTGCAGAAATGGCTGAGAAAGATTGTTCACCTTTGTAATAAAATACTAGTTCCTCCTCCTGGGTTGGCACAGGCTAGGATGTTAAAAAATAACTAACAGCCAAAACCAGTTTGGCTCGGTGGATAGAGCGTCGGCCTGCAGACTGAAGGGTCCCGGGTTCGATTCCGGCCCAGGGCATGTGCCTTGGTTGCGGGCACATCCCCAGTAGGGAGTGTGCAGGAAGCAGCTGATTGATGTCTCTCTCTCATCGATGTTTCTGACTCTCTATCCCTCTCCCTTCCTGTCTGTAAAAAAATCAATAAAATATATATATATTTAAAAATAAGTTACATGGTGCCCAGCTCAGTGGTTGAGCATTGACCTGGTCCAGTGCCCATGAGTTCACAGGAGCTGAGGATGCTACGCAGTGGGTCCCAGGGATGTATGCTACCCGCAGGCCTGAAACCATTCACACACAGGACCGTTAGCCGTAGATGCAGACAGGGATCCCTGCCATTTGTCTCCTCACGTGTCGCCTCAAACATCACCGAATCGGGGGGGAGCTGCCGTCACGGCTACTGAATCAGCAATGACCATCAAACCCAAGGATTACTTTTTACCTAATTTACCTAATTGCCTCCCTCTTTTCCGGGGGGCTGCGCGTTGATGAGAAGAAAGGGGTCAGGGGACGAGGCCACCACCGGGTCTCCTAAATGCATTAGCGTGCTGCGCCAAATAAGGGAAAATATTTTGATGGGAAAATGGCACATGGGAAAGTGCGAGCGCATTTAAAACCTTTTCCCGGCGTTGGTTACATTAGCAGACCTTGCACAATCCAGGGCCAGGGGGTGGGTGGCCTGCGGGGACTGTGAACTTCAAAACTTATTAACAGTTCTGTCACCTGTTAATAACCACCTTCGCTGATTATAGAGAACAGGGAAGAGGGAATTCTACACCTCGGTGCCCGCAAATCAGTCCAAACTGCGACACCACACACACACACAAAAAAGCCAAAACTGTACAGTATGATACGTGTATATTCTCTGCTGAATAAGAGGTTTGGGCATTTTTTAAAAAAAAATCTATTATATGTGCCCATGGTTCAATTCCCGGCCAGGGCACATGCCCAGGTTGTGGGCTTGATCCAGGGGGGGTTGGGGGGTGCAGGAGGTGGCTGATCCATGATTCTCTCTCCTCATTGGTGCATCTCTCTCTCTCTCCCTTCCTCTCTGGAATCAATAAAACTATAAATATAAACATTTTTTAAAAGAACATGTAACTATTCACATTCTGCCACTCTTCACAATGATCACCAGTTATCATTTTTTAAAAAAATATATATTTTTCATTGATTTTTACAGAGAAGAAGGGAGAGGATAGAGAGTTAGAAACATCGATCAGCTGCCTCCTCCACATCCCCTACTGGGGATTGCCGGCAACCAAGGCCCATGCCCTTGACCGGAATCGAACCTGGGACCCTTCAGTCCGCAGGCTGACGCTCTATCCACTGAGCCAAACCGGTCAGGGCAACAGTTATCATTTTTATCCTATTCCTGGGACAGATTTATTGTTGAGGTAGAATAATGGGGGCCCCGCCTTGCATTGATGTGTTTTATGGGGTACAGTCAACACCCAAATATGGCAGGCTTCTAGCTGTGCACACGACTGAGCTCAAGCACCTACTGGGCTGGTTTTAATTATACGTTTATCTTTCCTCATCCCTTCGACTCCCATTTTATTCATACCACATGTGGCTGCATGTGGTAGAGAAGCGATTTCAGGGGCTTTTGGGAAACCCCAAGCAATCATCCCATGTTTCTCAGTGAGCCCACGTTACTGACGCTGACAGCAATTACGTCTCCATCTGTTATAACGTTCAGACGAGGTCTGGGCCCTTCCAGCCACGCTCTTTCCACCTGAAGTCTCATGAGGACGGAAGCCTTTGAAGTTCATTCGTTGCTCTTGACCTTTGTAAGGATTCTCAGAATTTCAACATTTTGTGTATGGGTGTCGCCATGACATAATATTAAAAGGAAATTTTTTTTTTAATTTTTTAAAGTGTGTTTTTATTACCTGGCAGGCGTGTCTCAGTGGTTGAGCGCTTACCTATGAACCAGGAGGTCACGGTTCGATTCCGGTCAAGGACACATGCCCGGGTTGCGGGCTTGATCCCCAGTAGGGGGTGTGCAAGAGGCAGCTGATCGATGATTCTCTCTCATCATAGATGTTTCTGTCTCTCTCTCTCTCTCTCTCTCTCTCTCTCTCTCTCTCTCTCTCTCTCTCTCTCTCTCTCTCTCTCTCTCTCTCTCTCTCTCTCTCTCTCCCCCTTTCTCTCTGAAACCAATAAGAATATAATCTTAAAAAGAGGGAGAGAGCCCTAGCCAGTTTAGCTCAGTGGATAGAGCATCGGCCTGTGGACCAAAGGGTCCTGGGTTCAATTCCGGTCACAGGCACATGCCTTGGTTGAAGGCTGCTCCTCAGCCCTGACCGGGCCCTGGTCAGGGCAACCAATCGATGTGTTTCTCTAACATCGATGTTTCTCTGCTTTGCCCTCTCTCTCTTCTACTCTCCCTTAAAAAAATAATAATAATAACTGACTAAATCAATGGAAAAATACCTTTAAGTGAGGATTAACAAAAACTAAAAATAAAAAAATAAAACGAAAAGGTAGAGAGAAAGAGAGAGAGAGAGCAGGAGGGGGTTCAGCTGGGGTAGAGAGAGGCGGGACCCCTCACACCAAGGCCCCTGGCAGGCGGGGGTGTGAGCGCCTGGCTGAGATGCCGTATCCGGTCTCTGTTGATGAGCCAGCTGCGATCTTCTCGCTCTAAACCCTTGTCACCGCCTTTCACAGGACGAAAGTGATATGATTAGGGACCCGGCATCCCTCCCGCGTAATCGGTCCTAATGACCATTTTAGGGTCTCCGGCATGCGACACGCATCCCAGGGGCTGCCCTGGAGCAGACGCCAGGATGGCCGGGCGCCATGAGGGTCTCCCCCCGATGCTCACGTGTCTCCTCTGGGCCAGTGCTGGGGACTTCTCACCCTCCAGCTAGACAGGCTCCCCACGGCACTCCCAGGCATGAAACCCAAGCTGTGGGGGACCCTTTCTCTTTGTCATTGGTTAGATTGAAAATCTGCACTTGCGCCCTCGCTGGTGTGGCTCAGTGGATAGCGTGCCGGCCTGTGGACCAGAGGGTCCCAGGTTTGATTCTGGTCAAAGGCACATGCCTGGGGTGTGGGCTCAATCCCCAGTAGGGAGCATGCAGGAGGCAGCTAATCAATGATTCCCTCTCACCATTGATTTTTCCAGCTCTCTTTCCCCTCTCCCTTCCTCTAAAAATGCATTTTTTTTTTAATGTGAATGTCCCCTGCTGGAGGGATTTTTCCAGAGAACTGAG
Organism: Pipistrellus kuhlii; assembly: GCF_014108245.1. Taxonomy (NCBI): domain Eukaryota; kingdom Metazoa; phylum Chordata; class Mammalia; order Chiroptera; family Vespertilionidae; genus Pipistrellus; species Pipistrellus kuhlii. The sequence continues at coordinate 3,092,795 of NW_023425543.1, read as the reverse complement.
CTCGCAGGCCCTTGGAGTTCTTGAGCTGGGGAGAACCTGGAGATGCTGCTGGTCTCACAGAATGACCTTGATCTTGCAGGATCCAAGTATCAGAACCAAGCCAGGAGCTGGATCGCTTGCCTCCCACCATCTTTGATTGCCGACTCGGCTCACAGTTTCTCCCCCAAGCCAGGGCCCCTCGCCCCACCACCTGATCTCACCCTCTAGCTCGCCCTTGTTTTTGTTTTTTCTTACCCGATCCCCTACTCCCCTCTCCATCACCATCTAGACTTCCATGCCCCACGTCCACCCAGTTGCACCAGTTGCTCCCAGCTTGGGGCTCTCCTGGTCCTTTCCATCATTCTACCATGTTCCCTTATCTCCCTGGTGAGATTTTTCCAGCTTTTTCTTCAGAAAGCGTCTGATTCTATGGAAGAGCTTCTGCACCATCGGTCATCTCAGAGGCCTAGTGGGGGTCACGTAGGTACTCGAGAAATGCATGTTCCATTGAGTTAGATTTCTGAAACACAAACAAACAGGCCCTTTACATCAATAATTGATAATTCAACTCCCCGCATCTACTGCTTTTGAGCGGCGCTAACATTTGGGTGGCTCTCAGCACATTCAATGCAGGGAAGACGGAGGTTAATGCAAGACTTTGTGTTCTCAGCTGAGTCCAGTGACCAGAAGGCCAGGGGGGAACCAGCAGCCCTGTTTTCCCAAGTCCTCTTCTCACGAGTGCCTTAAAGTGTTCATGTTGTTTTATTTTTCGAATATAAGTGAGCCAATGTTTTTGTATCCATTCCAAGAGGATGCTTTTTAAATGCACTTTTCTTTTTTTTTTCTTTTTTTTCCTGAATTGGGTTGATTTGGGTCAAGGCTTCCAAGAAAAAAAAACAAAAAACAAAAAACAAAAACACCACATATGCAGAAGTGGCTAGAGCTTAAATCTGTAAACAGCCCTGCATTGGCTAATGCTCTTTTGTCCCGCTTGGTGTTTCGATTCTGCAACAAAGTAACTCGAAGAGCGTGTTGACATCGAACTCTATAAATGCCACCTGTGAAATTGATTTAAGTGAAAAATGGGTTTCAGAGTAACCGTTGGGCAGGGAGAGTCAACAGATAATGGAGAAGATGCAAGGGGGGAAATTCCAAGCCAGAGAAAAAAAATCTTTCCATGGCATCCTCTTTCTCTTTGTGTGTTGAAATGCCTCGAGCTCTCTCTATTCAGACAACAGCTTGTGTTTCCTCCCCATGTGTGTGCCTCTAGTTCTTCACACACACACACACACACACACACACACACACACACACAAGTATTAACCACCTGCCCTAGCCAGTTTTGCTCAGTGGTTAGAGCACCAGCCCACTGACTGAAGGGTCCCGGGGTCCCTCTGCTCTGCCGAAATCTTTGGTTAGAAAACGCAATTGCAGGCATCAGTGTTAAGCCTGTGGTTGTTCAAGGAAAAGAGTAAATCAGCGATTTATTGCATGAACACAATAAAACAAAGAGACATGGATGAGCCGTTCATAGGGAGCTGGAGGGAGCTGGGAAGGAAAGGGTCCTTTGCTGCTATAATTGCTGTTCTGTTCAGCATGCAATGTGGCTGCCAGTGTGGGGCTCAGAGGTGCCCTCAGGCTTACACAACGGCCCCAAATGGCGGGCAGGATGAGGGGGGATGTGGCTGGGGAGTTCGAATCCCACACAACCATCCTTCATTAGGAATTCCTGGATGAAATCAAACCTTTGTTTTCTGTTGGGGTCATCTTGCGACATTCTGAGTGATTTCTCTCTTAATTGCATCGTACTCCGAGCCAGCATTTACGGGTCCTTTGTAGCTGAGGAAACTTGTCAAATGAGTGATGATTTTTCCCAAATATCCAAAACTGATGAGCAGATGCATTGAGAGATTTTAAAGAATTTCACACTCAAGGGACAGTCTCGTGCCTGAAGCTCCAACTCCTGAGGCACCATGTTCAACCTCTAAGTCAGATGGCATCTCTGAACCCCTTACTGGGTATGTGGGTGGAGGCATGTACCAGGACCATCACTGATGCCAGGGGCACCATGATCCCAAGAACAGCAGAGCAGGGGGGCACCATGCCTCAGAGAGAACAAAGAGTTGCCCTAGCTTGTTTGGCTCAATGGATAGAGCATCGGTCTGCAGACTGAAGGGTCCTGGGTTTGACTCTGGTCAAGGGCACATGCCCGTGTTGCGGGCTCGATCCCTAGTGGGGGGCATGCAGGAGGCAGCCAACCAATGATTCTCTCATCATTGATGTGTCTATATATCTCTCTCGCTTCCCCTTCCTCTCTGAAATCAATATTCCTGAACCAGTGGGGTTCCTCGCCTGGCCAGGAACCGGGCCAAAACTGTGTGTGTATGTGTGTGTGTGTGTGTATCTGAAACCGGTTTGGCTCAGTGGATAGAGCGCAGCCTGCAGACTGAAAGGTCCTGGGTTCGATTCTGGCCAAGGGCATGTACCTTGGTTGCGGGCACATCTCCAGTAGGGGGTGTGCAGGAGGCAGCTGATCAATGTTTCTCTCTTATCGATGTTTCTAACTCTCTATCCCTCTCTCTTCCTCTCTGTGAAAAATCAATAAAATATATTTTAAAAATTTAAATATATATATATGTGTGTGTGTGTGTGTGTGTGTGTGTATGTGTGTGTGTGTGTGTGTGTGTGTGTGTATATATATATATATATATATATATATATATATATATATATATATATATATATAACTGTTAGGGAGCCAGGAGAATTGGGTCCTAATCTTAGGTGGGTGACCTTAAGCAAATTTAGCTCCTTAAGGCTCTAGAAAATTGTATGGTTTTAATTTCTAGGTAGATTTTTTTTATGAGACAATTTAAATAATTCCTCCTTATTTTTGTAACTGATCATTTAATAAAATAGTAATTAGAAAAGGAGATTTTTTTTTTCTGTACCCACCTTGAACACTTTAGCTTGGGAATAAGGACGGCTGTTTTTATTAGATAACTAATTAGAGAGGCAAGCTCATTTCAAGTGGCGGCGTGTTGGACGTGTTTGTTCAAGTTTGCATAATATATAGCAATCCTGGGGATAAGTTCTATCACAGAAACTGCTTACTGCGTCTAACAGAAAAATAAAAAGATTTGCTGCGCCGATATGAAATCCTACACCCACTAAAGTGATTATGTCAATTGGATTTTATGTCCCTTTTTATTTTTATTATTCTGCGTTCTTCCTAGAGAAGCACATTGATTGAAACAGAATGTGTTTTTCTTTAGTAGAAAGAAACTATTTGTACAGTGAAAAGTTAGGGTAGGAGAGTCTGGCCAGCATGGCTCAGTGGTTGAGCATCAACCTATGAACCAGGAGGTCACTGTTCAATTCCGGGTCATGGCACATGCCCAGGTTGTAGGCTCAATCCCCAGTGGGCGGCAGGCAGGAGGCAGTCAATCGATGATTCTCTCTCATCATTGATGTTTCTCTCTCTCTCCCTGTCCTTGCCTCTCTGAAATCTATTTTAAAAATACATTAAGAAAAAACTAGGGTAAGAGAGATCAGGAGCTGGTTGACCAGAAGGCCCCAGTCTTTGGCATGGTTCCATTCTCTGATCCATGGACCCTGAGATGCCAAGGCAGAGGGCCAGTGAACTTGGGTCCAGCTGGTGAACTTGGGTGGCCATGGCAGCTGCTGCTCAGGCAGAGCTAACAAAGGCATGCGCTCTTAGCCTGTCTACTCTTCCAGGTATGAAGTGGTGCTAAAATGAAAGAAACAAGACAGGTTCAGGGTGACTCGCTTTTATAGCTATTTTCACCTTCTGCGTTGAATATGTTTGTGCTGTTGGAAATTGTGCAGCCATTGTATTTTAATTGTATCATCCAAGCAGGACAATAAAGATAGCCACAGCACTTACTTTCCAGATGATGTCTTATTTCAGTAAATATACCTTGAGCCAGTCCTAAGACTACAGAAGTGAAAACCACCAGCTGTTGCCTTAAAAACACTCCGATGTCTTTAACATTGAAAAAACGGAATGCGTCTTATCATTTTCTTTAAAATCTATGTTTAAAAAAAAAAAACAACAACTCTGCCGTCTAACTATGGCCCAACAGCTTGGGGAAACTTGTCAAGGGAATCATTAGATTAAAAATAAATTTCCGATTCTCACCCACAAAATAGAGCTACATGGAGGATAACATCTCTGATATCACTACCAAGGAATTTGAGTAATGATTTCTGCAGTGGTAAATGTCATATTGGACAGCTCTTTCATTAGTTGCGTGTGTTTTTTCCATTGGAAAAGATCCATAAACCGCCCATGGCAAATATTTCTTTCACTTTACCCTTCTTCACATGACCTTTGAGTTGAAAATCACAGATTTTGCTGTACAATTGATGCTTAAGCATCAATATTCATCTATATGGTATATTCTTCTCTAGAGCTCAAGTGATTTATATATATGTAAAATACACCGCATACAATGTCTAGAATAACATACCTCACGTGTAAATAGTAATTATTCTGTTGAACGGAATTCTCAATGGCTTTATGTTCACTTGTATAAAATATTTTAATCTGCTATAATGATTATGGATAGCTTTTTTTAAAAAAGAGTGTATATATATATATATATATATATATATATATATATATATATATATTATTGATTTCAGAGAGGAAGGAAGAGGGAGAGAGAGATAGAAACGTTAATGATGAGAGAAAATCATTAATCGTCTGTCTCCTGCATGCCCCCCACTGGGAATTGAGCCTGAAACCCGGACAGGTGCCCTTGGCCAGAATTGAACCTGGGACCCTTCAGTCCACAGGCCGACACTCTACCCACTGAGCCAAACTAGCTAAGGCTAGGGCTGTGGTTGGCAAACTTGGCTCAAGAGCCAAATGGGACTCTTTGGCCCCTTGAGTGTGGCTCTTCCACAAAATACCACAGCCTGGGCGAGTCTATGTTGAAGAAGTGGCATTTGAAGAAGTTTAAGTTTAAAATATTTGGCTCTCCAAAGAAATGTCAATCGTTGTCCAGTTGATATTTGGCTCTGCTGACTAATGAGTTTGCCGACCACTGGGCTGTTGGTGGGTTAACGGCACGAGATGTTTGGCCCTGGCCAGTTTGGCTCAGTGGGTAGAGCATTGGCCTATGGACTCAAGGGTCCTGAGTTCGATTCCCGTCAAGGGCACAGGCCCGGGTTCTGGGCTTGATCCCCAGTGTGGGGCGTGCAGGAGGCAGCCCATCCATGATTCTCTCTCATCATTGATGTTTCTATCTCTCTCCCTCTCCCTTCCTCTTTGAAATGAATAAAAATACATTTAAAAAAATAAAATAAAATGCCTTGCTGGGTGATAAATGGAACTAGGTGAGAAGGCCGAGTTTGTCATCCCTAAGGTACATTCGATTGCACCACCGGGAGAGAGAGCAAAGGATAGGGAACCCCATCTCCACAAACACCAGCAGCTCCTAATGAGGCTTGTTAGTGATGCTAATCTATGTAAATGTCATTAATTGAGCACATCTATCTTTTATCTGCAATGTTTGGTAATCAGGCAATTAAAAAACAATGACATTCCCGGTGGTTGTTCCTACTGGTGTTTGTTTTTTTCTTCTCCTTAAGTGATCAAAGAGTTCAGAAGAAGGAGAAAGCAAGTCCCTGGCTGAGAGGTAGGTCTGGCCTTGGGCGAGGAGGCCTCATTACAGGCAGGAAAAGCTCCGTTGATCACCAATTAACCTGATTTGTGCGAACTCTGATCAAGACCCACCAGAACGGGAGTTTCCTGATGGTGGCAAATGACACCGTTTGTTGACAAAAATAAAGGCAACTCATTGAGTCCGGCCGGTGTGGCTCCGTGGTTGAGCGGCGACCTAGGAACCAGGAGGTCACGGTTCGATTCCCAGTCAGGGCACCTGCCTGGGTTGCGGGCTCCATCCCTAGTGTAGGCCATGCAGGAGGCAGGCAATCCATGATTCTCTCTCATCATTAATTCTTCTATCTCTCTCTTCCTCCCCCTTCCTCTCAGTCTGCAGGCCGACACTCCATCCACGTAGCCAAACCAGCTAGGGCAATATATATATATGTGTGTGTGTGTGTGTGTGTGTGTGTGTGTGTGTGTTTAAGTAAGGAGAGAATGGGGTGAAATCCCACCTAGTCCCTTGAAAAAAATAAAGAAAGGCAAGAAGGGGACTTTTCTTGTCAAATTTCACGCGCAGCTTTGCCGAACAAAAGGCGGCGATGAGACCTGCAATTACCTGGGCTTTGGGGCTCAGCGCAGATCGCTTTAATCCCCCGGACGTTGTCCCGCTGTCATATTTGATTTCGTCGTCAACAGGTGTGCAAACTGTCTGCGCGGGAGCTGGGGGCCCCGCCAGACCCAGGGGCTGAATCCCAGCCTGTGGTCCCACTGGCTTCGGGGCAGTGGTCATAGGGGGTGTTCTCCATGAAAGAGGACTCTCGTGTCGTTTCCATTTGTCCTCAGATTGGCAGCAGAAAGCATGACAATTTTTCCCACAGCTGCAGTAGGGGGCCATTCCATGAGCTTTTAAAAAAATACATATTTTATTGATTTTTTACAGAGAGGGAGAAAGAGGGACAGAGAGCCAGAAACATCAATAAGAGAGAAACATTGACCAGCTGCCTCCTGCACACCCCTCACCGGGGATGTGCCCGCAACCAAGGTCCATGCCCTTGACCAGAATCGTACCCGGGACCCTTCAGTCCGCAGGCCAATGCTCTATCCACTGAGCCACACCGGTTCCGGCCATTCCTATGCGACAGGCAAAGCCATTGTTGCTTGCTCTCATCTAGCTCTAATAATTGGGAGGCAGCTAATCCATGATTCTCTCTCAATACTGATGTTTCTATCTCTCTCTCCCTCTCCCTGCCTCTCTGAAATCAATAAAAATATAAGTATTTTTTAAAAAGACATGGAGGGTAAGGGGACCACAGCCCATGCCTACGCTGAGAGCCGCTATTCATGGTGGCACAAAAACTTGGGGTCACCCAGCGGCGTGGCTCAGTGGTTAAACATGAACCTAGGAACAAGGAGGTCCCCGGTTCGATTCCCGTCAGGGCACATGCCCGGGGTTGCAGGCTGGATCCCCAATGTGGGGCGTGCAGGAGGCAGCTGATCCGTGATGCTCTCTCATCATCGATGTTTCTCTCTCTCTCCTGCTCCCTTCCTCTCTGAAGGTAATAAAAATAAAAAATAACAAAAGCTTGGGGTGTGCCTCAGTTCCAGGCCTGGGATCAGAGGCATCTAAGAGGAGACTTGCCCTCCAAGGGACTTGATCGGTTCAATGTGTCAAATCAGGGTCACTTGGGTAGAAGCAGGGGAGAGCCTGAAGCAGTGAGGCCCGTTGCGTGTTGGGGGGCCATGAGGGGAGTTCCCTTCTCTCTGTCCCCCCAGAAAGCCTCTCGCTCTATGTGCAGACTGTATTTTGAAGTTCGCCGGAGTCGAGGTCCCTGTGGAAAGCCACGTTCTTAGCTCTGATTGACCGGGTCTGACATGAGGGGGGGAAGCGGGGCCCCGAGAATCATAGGGGGCGCGCATCCAGATGGCAGAACACACCAGCCCAGCGGAGGCGTGTGGGCCGGAGGGCTGAAGGGTCCATTGAGAATCGGAGAGATTTAGAGACTCGTCGCTTTATTTGCGGGCTCTCGGCAGCCAGAGGTAATGAAAGGGAGACCTATATCCCTGATCAATACGCGTGCCACTGCGCTCGGAGTTCATTTTCCCCCGCTGCGGGCTCCGCTATTGATCATCGTGTTAATCCATACCCAGGCCGGCGGAGCGAGCACGAACAATAGGATAATAAGTGGGGAGTCCTGATCGTCTATGATGAAGAGAGCGAGGGGTTCAAGGCGGCATCCTTTGGGGTGAATGAACTCTGCCATCACCTCTAGACTTCATTTGGAATGCATGAGAAGCATGTAGCCACCTTACACCAACGTCTGAGTGACCTTAGTTTGCCTGCTTCTGAGCTCAAATGCGATAAGCACCCTTTTTCATTCAAGAGTGGAGGCAGCCCTGGCTGGTGTGGCTCAGTGGATAGAGCATCGGCCTGCGGATGGAAGGGGCCTGCATTTGAATCCTGGTCAAGGGCACAGGCCCGGGTTGCAGGCTGGATCCCCAGGGTGGGGCGTGCAGGAGGCAGCTGATCGATGTTTCTCTCTCATTGATGTTTCTAATTCTCTATCCCTCTCTCTTTCTCTCTGTAAAAAATCAATAAAATATTAAAAGATAATAATAATAAGTCGTTCCACCTCTCTGAGCTTCTATTTTTATTTTTATTTTTTTGTCCTTACAAAATAAGCAATAGAGCTAAATTAATTCATCTCTTGTCCCATAAAGTATGGGAATCCTTAATGATCATAAATGTAGGGATTTCCCCTTGAGTTAAAGACGCCAGCCTAGCCGAAGCCGGTGTGGCTCAGTGGATGGAGCATTGGCCTGCGGACCGAAAGGTCCCAGGTTCGATTCCAGTCAAGGGTATGTACCTTGGTTGCGGGCACATCCCCAGTGGGGGGTGTGCAGGAGGCAGCTGATCCATGATTCTAACTCTCTATCCCTCTCTCTTTCTCTCTATCCCTCTCTCTTCCTCTCTGTAAAAAAAAGTCAATAAAATATATATATTTTTAAAGACACCAGCCTAACGACGGAGCCACGCATGGTCGGCACAAAAACCCTCCACGGGGAAGTGTTCCGTTCTGTACTGTCAGCGAAGTGAGCTCCTCAGAAACCTCGTTATTAATGACTCCCCTACCGCTCCGCCGGCTTAAACTTCAGATGGATAGCGGGCGCTGATGGGGAATTTTCAGCATCATTTCCCCGAGACCCGCCATTCAGATCCCGCACACGCGGATGGCGCCCAGAGCTGCTCCCTCCGAGGGAAGCCGGTCCGCAGCGGCCCCGCCCCCAGGCGCTGGCAGCGGAGTTAAGTCATTTTCTCACAGCGGGTTTTCAATCGCCTCCACTTAAGTCAGAGGAGACAGTACCAAGGCCGAGAAATGCCAGATTTCCATCACAAAATGTCCACGCCAGGCTCCAAGGGGACTCTCGCTTTTATTTATTTTTATTTTTTAAATATGTTTCTGTTGATTTCAGAGAGGAAGGGAGAGAGGCAGAGAGAGAGAGAAACATCAGTGATGAGAGAGAATCGTGGATCGGCTGCCTCCCGCACGCCCCACACTGGGGATTGAGTCCAAAACTCGGGCTTGTGCCCTGACCTGGGATCAAACCAACCGTGACTTCCAGGTTTGTAGGTTGACACTCAATCACTGTGCCACTCTGGCTGGGTTGGAGTGTCACTTTAAGAAGTTACCAGCAGCCAAAGCCAGTGTGGCTCAGTGGATAGAGCGTCGGTCTGTGGACTGAGGGGGTCTCAGGTTCGATTCCGGACAAGGGCATGTACCTTGGTTGCAGGCACATCCCCGGTAGGAGGTGTGCAGGAGGCAGCTGGTCGATGTTTCTCTCTCATTGATGTTTCTAGCTTTCTGTCCCTCTTTCTCTCCCTTCCTCTCTGTAAAAAAAAAATCAATAAAATATATTAAAAAAAGAAGTTACCTGCAGACTTTTCTTACCATGGAATATATGTTGCATATATTGTAAATAAGTGGCTGGAGGAGATTTGAGTGGGAGTGTGTTGTGTGTATACGTGTATATAATCTTACTATGAACCGATCCTAAAGTTAGTATTAAGCCCAAATCGGGTTGGCTCAGTGGATAGAGCGTTGGCCTGCGGACTGAAGGGTCCCAGGTTTGATTCCAGTCAAGGGCATGTACCTTGGTTGCGGGCACATCCCTGTTGGAGGGTGTGCAGGAGGCAGCTGATCGATGTTTCTCTCTCATCAATGTTTCTAACTCTCTATCCTTCTTCCTTCCTCTCTGTAAAAAAAAATAAAAAATATATATATATTAAAAATAAATAAGTAAAGTTAGTATTAAGTGAATTCATATATTTGACAGGATGAGTCAAAGTTTCAAAATCAACAGAGCAATCTGGTTGACATCTAGAATAGTAGCAACATGTTGTACAATTCAATTACTTCCTTTTTTAAAAAAATTAACTCCCTATAATTCACGAATACACCAATTAAGTAATATGTAATTAAGTTAGAGTTCCTGCCACCAGTCACTTAATCAGAAAAGCAAAGCGCACTTTTATAAACAAATGAAATAAATATGAAATCTATTCATTAGCTGTGGGGTTGGAACTAATAAACAGGAATAATACATAGCATCTGTTCTCACAACCTGAGTAATCCGAAATCAGGTCTTAGGATCCAGCCCATAATTATAATATTCCACGTAAGCCCTGGATCAGCGTGGGGCCAGGCACCAGCAATTGAACCTCTCGAAGTTTATTTCTTTTTGTTTTTTAATATACTTTATTGATTTCAGAGAGGACTGGAGAGTGAGAGAGAAACATCAATGATGAGAGAGAAGCATGGATCGGCTGCCTCCTGCACGCCCCCTACTGGCGATGGAGCCCACAACCTCGGGCCTGTGCCCTTGAGGAGAATCAAACCCAGAACCCTTTGGTCTGCAGGCCGAGGCTCTATCCACTGAGCCACACCGGCCAGCGCTCGGTTGATGTCTTCGTAGGAAAATGAGCATTCTAATAGCGCCTCTATCCTCCTGTGGTTCTCAGAACTAAACGAGGTCATGCACCGTCTCCATTGGCACCGGCAAAAATGCAGAAACGATGACTATCTCACCCGTGTGGGAAATGACAGCTCTGTGCATCATTTCATACGAAGTCAGAATCCCGTGGTATCCAGTTCACCTCTTTGATTAGTAAGGAGACTCGACAAACGGAAGCAGAAGTATTATTATTGGGGGGGAAAGGCCCCAAGGGGGTCCTCTTACCCAATGAATTAGCCCCTTTCTGCTCAAAGGGATTGGAGCCGAAACCGGTGTGGCTCAGTGGATAGAGCGTCTGCCTGCGGACTGAAGGGTCCCAGGTTCGATTCCCGTCAAGGGCATGTACCTGGGTTGCGGGCACATCCCCAGTGGGGGGTGTGCAGGAGGCAGCTGGTCGATGTTACTCTCTCATCGATGTTTCTAATCAATGAGAGAGCAACCTCTCCCTTCCTCTCTAAAAAAATCAATAAAATATATTTTTTTAAAATTAAAATTAAAACAAAAACAAAGGGATTGGAGTATTGTTACTCAAAGCTCCTCCCCTATCCCCCACCCTGCGCAGCGGCTGGCAGATGGCTTAAGCAAACTGGGTCTGCAGGCTACAGGCTCGCGTTTCCAAAATGTGCTGGGTCCTTGGGGGGGGGGGGGGATGGGGGGCCTCTCTCTGGCTAATGTCAAGGGAAGCGAGCTGTGGGCGGGAGATTGGAAGCGCAGGGTGTTGACTGGAGGCTGTGGATTGAGGTCTGGGTGCAGGTGCAGCGGAGGCAGCTCTGGTGGGGCGGGCAGGAGGTGGAAGGGGGTCCCTGAGGACCAGCCTCGCGCAGGCATCTCCACGCAGGGGCATCGAGCGGGCCAGGCTCGGGACGCAGTCAGGTCTGTCTGTCCGTCTGTCTGTCCGGGACAGAGGAGAGAGGGGCCCGCCCCGTCCCTGTGGGCGCTCCTGGCCGGGCGCCAGGCCCCAAGGCAGGCGCTTTGAGACACGGGAATGGCTCTGCACAAGCTCAGGACGTGGGTGGTCACGGCCAAAGGCAGGAGAACCCACGGGGCTTTGTGCCCCTCAGTTCCATCGCCTTCCTGTTTCAGGAGGAGCGCACTCTGGGAATTTCATCACTCACAATGCAGGTTTTTAATTAAAAAAATTTTTTTTAATGTATTTTATTGATTTTTTTACAGAGAGGAAGGGAGAGAGTTAGAAACGTCGATGAGAGAGAAACATCGACCAGCTGCCTCCTGCACACCCTCTACTGGGGATGTGCCCGCAACCAAGGTACATGCCCTTGACCGGAACCGAACCTGGGACCTTTCAGTCTGCAGGCTGATGCTCTATCCACTGAGCCACACCGGTTTCGACCGTTGTTTTTTTTAATTTTTTAAAATTTCTTTATTGGTTATTGTATCCCATAATTGTCCTCATCCCCCCCCCATTCCCATTATAAACCCCTCCCCACGTTTGCTCCCACCCCCCTGTTGTCCATGACCTCTGGTTAGGCTTATAGACAATGCAATTTTAAAAAATATATTTGTATTGATTTCAGATATATTTGCAGGAGACAGCTGATTCATGATTCCCTCTCATCATTGATGTCTCTCCCTCTGAAATCAATAAAAAATATTTTTAAATATATTTTAAATATATTTTATTGATTTTTTACAGAGAGGAAGGGAGAGGGCTAGAGAGTTAGAAACATCAATGAGAGAGAATCATTGACCAGCTGCCTCCTGCACACCCCCTACCTGGGGATGTGCCTGCAATCAAGGTGTATGCCCTTGACTGGAATCGAATCTGGGACTTTTCAGTCCACAGGCCAACGCTCTATCCACTGAGCCAAACCGGTGTCAGCAATAAAAATATTTTTAAAAGGTTAAATTGTATTCAGAAAGGACACATATCCTCACATGTGCTAATTACACACACACACACACACACACACACACACACGCCCTATTTTATAAAGCTTGTCTCTGGTCTAGCAGAGAGGAAAAAATTACAAACCTCAAAAACTCCTTCCAATGAGGCCCAGGAGTGGCAATTGCATAGCAGCTCGGGGCTGTTCTGACACGATACTAGTTAGGAGGATCGGCTGGTTTGCCTCTGTGAAATCTCCGGTGCTTAACTTTTCAACGTCGGGGCTGTCAGCGTGCCCAGAAATGTTTTATTCTCCCCGTTGCCTTTGTCTGCAAAATGAAGCTGTCACTGAACTATCTCCAGGGGAGTCCCGGTGGAGTGCTTTATAGACAGGGAGGGAACGCGGGGAGACGGAGTGAGCTGGCTGCAGCGCTCGGTCCACGTGGAAAGGCACATCGCGCGGATGGTAATTGATGGGAACACATCTGGGCCTCAGGAAGGGAAATGGGACTGAGCGATACATGCACGCCGTGGAGAAAGAGAAAGAAGTTTTAGGGAGAGACAGTGAGTGAAGCCAGACTTTTGCGAAGGGATGTTTGGGGGGAGGGAAAAACTCTACGTGTTGCTAGATGTGAAAGGCTCCAAATCATACCAACGTTGCTTAAATTGGGAAACAAAACCCTGGTGTGGCCCAGCTGTGGAGGGGAGGGAGTTGGGGGGATGAGCGGAAAAGGTGAAGGGATTGAGAAGTACAGATTGGCGTTACAAAATAGTCCACAGGGGGTGTCAAGTACAGCACAGGGAATCTACACTGATAAAAGAGTAAGATGCAAATTGACCGTCCCTTCACGACACCCCACCAGCCAATCAGGAGTGAGGATGCAAATTAACTCAACAAAGATGGGAGGTTAATTTGCATACACAGGCACCAAGCTGGGGTGGGGCGGGACTCTTGTTGCATTATTGCCATGGTGACAACACAGTTGTTCTGCACTGCCCCAGCTGCTTTGGGCTTCTGTGCAGCGTGGGAAGGTGGAAAGGCATTTCTGGGCTGGAGCAAAGGTTGTGCTGGCAGCCAGAGGATGAAGGCCCATTCTTAGATGAATCTTCGTGCACCGGGCCTCTAGTATAGTCAGTGACATTGTAATAACTGTGTGTGGTGCCAGGTGGGTACTGGAAATATTGAGGGACACTTTGTAAAGTATATGATTAGCTAACCACTATTCTGTACACCTGAAAGTAATACAAAAAGAAAAACGAAAAATAACGTAAGCTGGGATTGAAAAAAATTAAATTGATTAATTAAAAAATTGGGATGCCCAGCCAGTGTTGCTCAGTGGTCAAGCATCGATCTATAAACCAGGAGGTCACAGTTCAATTCATGGTCAGGGCACATGCCCGGGTTGCAGGCTCAATCCCCAGCAGAGAGCATGCAGGAGGCAGATCCATGGTTCTCTCTCATCTTTTATTTCTCTCTCTCTCTCTCTCTCTCTCTCTCTCTCTCTCTCTCTCTCTGTCTCTCTCTGTCCCTCTCCCTCTCCCTTCCTCTCTGAAATGAATAAAAATATATTGGAAAAATAAATAAAACAATTCATTTGAAGTATTATCATCAACCTGATGATAATACTAAAAACTATCTATAGGACTACATCTTTTTTCAAAAATATTTTATTGATTTTTTTAAAGAGAGGAAGGGAGAGTTAGAAACATCGATGAGACAGAAACACTAATGAGCTGCCTTCTGCACAACCAACGTTCATGGGTACGTGCCCTTGACCGGAATCGAACCTGGGACCTTTCAGTCCACAGGCCAACACTCTAATGCTCTAACCACTGAGCCAAACCAGTTTCCACATGGGACTGCATCTTTGCAGATAATACTTTTGTTGGAGATACACGTGTAAGATGTAACACATTTACCTGTAATCACAGACATTGCTTTAAATTCTGTGGAACTGCTGTTTCAAAAGAAACGTCAATGTGAACTCCAAGCTATGTTTCCATTTTTAAATAGATTACGCAAATTGATTCCTTTTTAATTGAAAATTACTTGATTTGATTATGCAACCTCAATAACAATAACAAAGTCGGCCTGCAGTCACTTGATTTCCTTCCCCCTCTGCCATTATTAGATTAATCAACCTCCTAATAAAAATAATTCCTGTTGTTGCAAAAATACAGATAAGTAGAGGGCTTTATTAAAATCATCAGAATTAAAACAAAATCCCTTTTTCTCATTAAAGTAATACAGTCAATTTAATTAATTCCCATTAATCCCTAGTTGACATTAAATTCATCTAAAAATCTATATTCATAGATTATTAACACTGAGGCATAAAAATATTTGAAGTGATTAATATAGAGAAGAAACATATTTCCAGAGATCCAAGTGGAGATATATATATATATATATATATATATATATATATATATATATATATATATATATATATATTAATCCTCACCTAAGGATATTTTTCCATTGATTTTTTAGAGAGAGGGAAAAACAGAGAGAAATATTGATGTGACAGAAACATATCCATTGGCTGCCTCCTGTGCATGCCCTGACCAAGGCCCAGGTCTGGCAGGAGCCTGCCCTTCATCCGAGATCTGTGACCTTGACCAGAATCGAACCCAGGACCGTTTGGTCTGCAGGCCGATGCTCTATCCACTGAGCCAAACCGGCTAGGGCCCAAATGACTATATTTTTTAATGTGCTATAGATTAGCCAATCTACTGGAGCCTTTTCCTCAGTTTCTCAAATACTTTTGACTGAGAAGAATAAGAAATCAGAAAAAAGATTTTTTTCTCAAGAGAAAAAAATAGAAAAAATTTCCAGGACATTAATTTAGAGGTGATATTTCCTTTTAAATTAACTTAAAGTGGTCACAGTACAATGAATCAGTCCCAACATATATATAAATTTATATATATCTATATATCTATATCTATATCTATATTTAAGTTCTTATTTTGAGAGAGGTATTTTTGTGAAATTCTAGTATTTTTTTTTCCATTACTTTTTCTGGTTTTGCTCAGTGGATAGAGCGTCAGCCTGCAGACTGAAAGGTCCCAGGTTCAATTCCGGTCAAGGGCATGTACCTTGGTTGCAGGCACATCCCCAGTGGGGAGTGTGCAGGAGGCAGCTGATCGATGTTTCTCTCTCATCGATGCTTCTAACTCTCTATCCCTCTCCCTTCCTCTCTGTAAACATTCAATAAAATATATGCTTTAGATGACCCTGAGCTCTGACCTCTTATTATAAAGCCATAGCAGGTAGCATATTTTCATCCAGCTGAGTGCTCACCTCCCTCCTAAGCAGCTCAGACTCTTAAAATCTGAACTTCACACTGGACTTCTGGCTCCTGGGCTAGACTGCCAGACCACACCCTGTCTCTCCATCCACCACCAACAGCCAGAAAGAGACTTGATTAATTGCGCCCATCGATTTAATGGACTCAGGGATGCCAGTTCCCTTATTTGCCTTTTTCAGTTTCGATCAACATTTCTCTGTGTGTGTGCGTGCGCGGATGCCTCTGTTTTCCTTGGACCTCCCTTTCATGTGTGTGAGAAATGGCTGGCGTGTCAGAGTTTATCAGGCAGGGCCCGGCTGCTTTTGGCTGGGCCCTCTCGGCTTATCTAGCAAACACATTAGCCTCTCCATCAAACTGGGCAGAGCAAACAGCTCTGCGGGCCGCACGCAGGACCAGCGCTGCCTCTAGACGCTTCCAACTCAAGCGAGAGAGCTGGGGAGGCCCCAGATCGCGGACATGATCTCATTGTTTGATGGCCGTCTCCTGCAAATGGCCATAAAGAAAAAGCTGTCGCGTTGAAGTGTCTGCTAGCTGAAGTTCGGTGCTTGAAAGGAAGGGGCAAAGGGAAGCACTGGGTAGACTAGTTAGCTATTCGCAGATCTCAAAGGGGGCAGTGTTTTTGTCTTATGTTTTAGGCTGAAAAATGTTTTTATTGCCCTAGCCGGTGTGGGTCAGTGGATAGAGCGTCGGCCTGCAGACTGAAGGGTCCCAGGTTTGATTCCGGTCAAGGGCATGGACCTTGGTTGCGGCACATCCCCAGTGTGGGGTGTGCAGGAGGCATAAAAATATTTGAAAAAAATATCTATGTTTCTGGATCTCTATTCCCTCTCCCTTCCTCTCTGTAAAAAATCAATTATATATATATATATATATATAGCCCCTCAAAGGGTTTTGGCCTATGGTCATGCTCAAAGATGAGCCTTTTAAAATATGCATAGATATATATGTTTTTATTTCTTTCAGAGAGGAAGGAAGAGAGAGAGAGAAACATCAGTGATGAGAGAGAATCATTCATCAGCTGCCTCCTGCACGCCCCCTTACTGGGGGGTCGAGCCTGCAACCTAGGCAGGTGCCCCTGGCCGGAATCGAACCGGGGACCCCTCAGTCCACGGGCAGACACTCTACCCACTGAGCCACACCGTCTAGGGCAGTGGTCGGCAACCTCATTCGTCCACAGAGCCAAATACCAACAGCACAACGACTGACATTTCTTTGGAGACCCACATTGTTTAAACTTAAACTTCTTCTAACGCCACTTCTTCAACACAGACTCCCCCAGGCCGTGGTCTTTTGTGGAAGAGCCACCCTCAAAGGGCCAAAGAGCCACCTGTGGCTCGCGAGCCGCGGTTTGCTGACCGCGGGGCTGGGGCGAGGATGAGCCTGGGGTGAGCCAGGTGCTGCCCATCCTCCTGATGAGCCTCCTGCCCCGGAAGTGGTTCTCCCGGAAGTCCCAGGGACTCGGGTCTGTGCGGGGGAACCAGGGCCTGTGGCTCCACCAGGGCCCTGGTGAGGGTCCCCCCCCAAAAGTCAGGGAGGCCCTGTGGGGTCCCGAGTGCCCCCCACCGCCCTGGGGAGGCGGCAGCTCGTCCCGGAGAGAATGGCCAGCAGCCAGGTGTGCGTCTCCCCGGGTCCAAGCTTCTCCTCGGCCTGGTCCTCCGCAGCCACGTTGTCACTGGGCACCTGGTCGCCATGGAGACAGAAGCCCAGCCAGAGGTAGGTGTCCGAGGCCCACAGAGGCAGGGGACAGGGGGGTAACGGTACCTCCATCTCAGGGAGTAATTCTGAGAAATGTGGGGGCTCCTGGCTGTAAGGGGTTAAGGCCAAAAAGCAGTCTTGGGCCCCTGGCTACTGTGGCTCAGTGGATAGAGCATCAGCCTGCAGACTGCAGGGTCCTAGGTTCCATTCCGGTCAAGGGCATGTACGTCGGTTGCAGGCTCCTCCTGGCCTGGGCCCTGGTCAGAGTGCATGCAGGAGGCAGCCCATTGAGTCCCTGTCTCTCTCTCTCTCTCTCTCTCTCTCTCTCTCTCTCTCTCTCTCTCTCTCTCTCTCTTCCACTCTCCCTAAAACTCAATGGAAAGATATCCTAGGGTGAGGATTAACAAAACAAAAACAACAACAAAAACAGAAATGGTGCTGGCCGGTCTCAGGCCCAGGATGGCTGGGTGGTTCAGAAGGCAGCGCCTGGATATGGTTGGGTTGGGGAGGGGGGTCGAGGCTGGGAGAAGGGGTGTCCCTGAACCTGTTCTGTCCAGACACCCTTGAAACAGGAGACAGATCCGGTCCTCAGAGGGCATTGCTGTTTGCAAAAAATAAAAATTAAAAAAAAAAAATGTTAGGCTACTTGGAGGTTTTCATTCTGAACACTTTTTTTAAAAAAATGCCCTGAATGCTGAAACCGGTTTGGCTCAGTGGATAGAAATCAGCCTGCAGACTGATAGGTCCCAGGTTCAATTCCGGTCAAGGGCATGTACCTTGGTTGCAGGCATATCCCCAGGAGGGGTTGTGCAAGAGGCAGCTGATGGATGTTTCTCTCTCATCGATGTTTCTAGCTCTCTATTCCTCTCTTCCTCTCTGTAAAAAAAAAATCAATTAAAAAAAATTTCCCTGAAAATGTATTTCCTGCAAAATAGATTTCCACCCTGTATTTTAATGCCTCTCTAAGGATGATAAAAGTGCCCCCTTGAAAAAAAAAATAGGGTCCCACCCAATTAATTTTTCCTCCCAGAAATCAACCTGCAAAATTATTTTCATTGTGATTAATGGAAATATAAATTGGGCTTCTTTAAAAAAAAAAAAAAAAAAAAAAAAAAAAAAAAAAAAACCTGGTGGTGAGTGCCCTTTGAAAATGTATTTTTGATGCAAATCAATGATTTCCAGAACGTTTTGGAAAACGCCTGGGAATCGATTCGCCATCAGGCAGCTCAGACCTCCTCAGCTCGGGATGAGAATGTGTAACTTTGTCCACACACAAACTGACCTCCATTTCAACTTGCCTGGCAGCCCTCCTCATCCCTGCCCAGCCCTGAGTCGGAGGTAAACATCCCCTTTGTCAGCCTGTCCTCTCTCCCTCCCTCTGGCCGCGGTGTGTGTGCTCCCTTCTGATAAGGCCCGTATCTCCCGGAGCTTTGCAAATATTTTGGTTTTGGTCCTTGAACATCATCTCAGGGTAAATAGCAACATCGGGGCTCTCAATAAAGTTGCTGAAAAATGATATTGTCAGCAAAGAAAAGATACCTTTGGCACTTTCATAAACCTGCTCCAAATATAAGGGACTTTTAAAAATATATTATTCTTGATTTCAGAAAGGAAGGGGGAGAGAGAGAGAGAGAGAGAGAGGAGAGAGAGAGAGAGAGAGAAAGAGAGAAAGAGAAACATCAGTGATGAGAGTCCAGAGTCATTGACCGGCTGCCTCCTGCACGCCCCCTCCTAGGGATGGAGCTTGCAACCCGGGCATAGATAGGACCGACCTTGACTGGAATCGAGCCTGGGACCCTTCAGTCCACGGGCTGATGCTCTATCCACTGAGCCACACCGGCCAGGGCTTTAAGGGGCATTTGCTAAAAAGGAACTATTAACTAGAATGGGAGGCGGAGACACAGTGGGTCAGTTTCGTGGCCACCATTATAAAGGATGCAATCAGGAAGAAGGAAGAAAAAGAAAAGAAAGAGATGGAGGAATAGATGAGAGAAGAAACGTTTCAATTATCAATATTGCCATTATAGCCATTGCCGGAAGGGTTCCACTTTGAATGTGTCGGCTTTTGGGGGGGACAATTATGCATTTGGCATCTCTGTCAGAACCCCCCAGTTTCCCAAGGACAAATGCTACATTAGCTGGTGCCATAGGCAAGTCTGTGCCTGGAAAATATAGCGCCCCTTTGAAATTTCACTTTTGCACACACACACACACACACACACACACAACCATTGCTAGTCAGAATAATTCCAACCCAAAAGATGCACAGAAAAAAAAAAAGTCCCATTTTCATTATAGAAAGAAAAAACGGATTTATCAAGCACTCATTAGCTAGTCTACATCCATGTGGGTACTGGCATAATATATACATACATATATATATATATATATATATATATATATATATATATATATATATATATATATATATGCGCGCATATATACTGTTTCTTCCTCATAGAACTCCCCTGTGGAGTCTATTTTTGATCGATTCACTGGTCCTTCGGCTGCTCCTTTTAAATCGCGTGTTTCAGACCCCCAGATCACTGGGATAATTCACTTGGACAGTCTGTCGCTTGTAAGGAAAAATATTAATAATAATCATCATCTCTCCCAAAGGATTTTTATCAACGAATTCTCAGGGAATCGGGCCTTTTTGTCTGCCTCTCTGCCGTCCCACAGCCTGAAAGAGGGGGACAGGGAAGCGCAGGCCAGGGGACAGGGTTTTGCCACGGTCACCCCATCCTGGCACGGCTGGCCCTACCCCCAAGCCCATCCCAGCCCAATTCAGGCAATGCGGGCCCAACCGCAGACTCAGGTGGGGGGCCCAGGATGGATGGAGGCTGCTCGCCTCGCCCCGAAATTAGCCAAACCCTACCATCTCCGGAGGCTTTCGCCCTATTTCGGGGTTACCCGTGGGGGAAGCTTGCTTGGTGCTGGTTGTGCACTGAAATCGCTCACTGGATTTTTTTTTCTTCTTCTTCTTCTTCTGTTCCTTGAAGTCTTTAGTAGGTGATGCCAACCCTGCTGTGCGAAATTACACCCGGAAGGCTCTGGGTGGGAGCAATCAATCAGGGCGCCCAGGGTGCAGGGTACTGGGCCGGCCCCCCTCGGGGGAGCGCCCCACCCCCCACAGGTTAGGTAAACGCCGAGCTGCAGACAGGCCGCCCGGACCCCAGCAATAGGCTCTTGAGAAAATACCAGCTCCCTGCTGTGCCCGCTGGGAAAGTTATTTACCACTCCCCAAACCTCTATCCGGGAAGTCCCTTATTATTATTATTATTATTTTTTAAGTTGTCTTGGAAAATGTAACTGTTTTAAAAGGGGGAGAGGGGAGAAGAATGAATGGCAGTGGCGATGCCCAATCACCAGTCTGCAGATTAGGGGGGCGGGAGCCCCCCTCACCTGTCCCTTTAACCCCCCCACCCCACCCCCGCTTTGCAAACTGCCCCCCATCACCACCCGGCAGGGAATGCGCCATTGCAAAAGCACATCCTTCTTATTTCCATTCCGATGATCACAGCCCCGGCCTTCCGTTCCTGTGCCTCTGGATGGAGGAACTATTTTGGGTTAATTGGGGGGGGGCTCCCCCTTTTACATGATTTCCTGTTTCCTATCCAAACAGGAAATCATGTAAAAGGGGGAGCCCTCCTTGTAGACTGGGGGTCAGGAATGGGGACAGGCCATTGGCCTGTCGACGGGGAGGGTGTGAGTGCCTGCGTGCTTTGGGGCTTAATAATAATAATAATAATAATAATAATAATAATATAATAATAATAATAATAATAATAATAATAATAAAACAGCTCCTCGCTGTGACGTGGGCCCCAGTGGCCCCGTTTGCAACGAGCAGGCATGACCGGGGTGAGTGGTCAGATCTTAAAGTCGATTTTGGCTTCCACTGGCTGTGCGCGCCTACATCCGGTCTAAGCCCCGGTTCCCCGCCTGATCCTGCCGTGCGTGGACCCGCTGAGCCGACCTGGGAGGAGGACATCGCCCGCCCAGAGTGGCTGAGGGTGGGGGAGCCCGGGACCATGCTCCCCGAAGTGACCACCCATTCCCAACCACAGCTCCGCTCTGACAGTGCAGCCGGTGCAACCGAAACGCGGGCAGGGAGGGCGCATGGACAGACGGACATCGCCTGCCACTCACACTGCAGACCTTCCCGGCTGTTGAGACAGCTCGCGGGTGACTCCGGGTGTAGATGGCCAGGCTAGGGAGCGAGCCGGGCCTCCGGGACCCTCTGCTGTAGTGACAGGAGCTCAGCTGGGCGACCCGGGGTCCGAGGAGGGAGGGAGGGAGCTTAGATCTCAGCAAACGGCCACCCACCCCCAGCCTGTCCCCCTTCTCAGCACTCGGGGGCAGATTGAGAGCAGACAGGGCTGGGATGGGGACCCGGAGCCTGGACTGCGCTCCAGGATCCCTTCCCCCCCCCCGCCCCCCAGGCACCCCGCTCTGCTCCCAGGGCGCCCGAGAAGCTGGGTCCTGGAGGGAGGGAGGGATGGAGAGGAAGGTGCGGGATGAGGACCTGGCCGCCCTCTGGCTCAGTGGTTTGCATCCCTCCTCCCCTGGCCATGCGGTGGCGCCTGGGGCTGCGGGGACTGGAGGGGGAAACCCTGTAACCGGTTTGGTAACCGGTTTAGTCACCGGTTTGGAGTGGAGAGCGCTTTCCCTGAAACGGACACCTCGTTGGCCTGCGGGGAGGACGGAGGGCCAGGGCCAGGCGGACCCGTCAGCGGGGACACGGGGACATTTGTCATGCGTGACCCGGCGCCTTGGCTCCTGGGAGCCCACCGGCGGCCGCGCTGATGTGATAAAGCGGGAGCGACAGGGACAGCCCCTGCCCCTTGGTTTCGCGGCTTCATTCGTATCCCATTAATATTTACAGCGGCGATTGCATTTCCCATCGCAGGCTCGCCCTCCAGGCCGCGGGGATGAAAGTTTAATGGCAGCTGCGCCCTGAGGGAGAGTCCCCCTGCAGAGGGGACCTGGGCAGAGATGCCCTGGAAGTTAGGGCGCTGGCTCACCCCCAGGAATGCACCCGCCCCCCCAAACCTGAAAGGTACCCACGCACAACTATTGCAAAACCCTGAGGTTTGGGGTCAACGCTGAATCCAAACAACGGGGCGGGGAGGGAGTGGGAGCAGTCAAGCTCACAGGGTAAAAGGAGTTTGCAGACAATTGTGCTGAGTCCGCACTAACCCTGGGGTCCGGCTTTCCGCAGCCAGCGCCCCCAGCAAGCGCGTGGGGGGTCACAGAAGTTTCCAGATGGGCTGGCTGCAGCCAGTCCTAGGTGGAGCCGCCTAGGGCTTGTAGATCAGCAGGTGGGGGGAGGGGGAGTCTCCTCCCAGCCCCCCCAGCCCCTGCCTCCAACCCCAGAACTCCTCCCCCCGATGGTGAGAATCACCTGCTTTACAACTTTTGAGGAGATCGGCACCCTCAGGCCCTCCCGTGTCCTGGGGGCGAGGTTCCTTCTCAGGTCCCAGGGGGACTCAGGGAGCATGGAGGGAGAAGGGAGGCAGGGGGGAGGGGAGAAAGAGAGAGGGAGGACTTGGCCCAGACAGGTGGACAGCGAACCCCAACTTCAGGCCTGGCAGCCACGCTGGGGAGTGAGCAGGGTTTGTCTTGCCTGCCCCTGGAGGACCCAGAAAGGGGGAGATCAGGGGGAGCAGGGGGAGGGGGATTACAGGAGCTGGAGGCGCCCCCCCACACACACACAAAGGGGTCCCCGTGAGTGTCCTGTTGTCAGTGGGTGGGAAGGGGCACCCACCTTCCAATTCAGCCCAAGACCCTCTGCACCCCCCCTCCTCCCAGGGGCCCCCCCAGGATGGCCAGGCCCCCCACTTTACATAACTATAAGAACAGCCACTCTGAGGGGGAGGAGGCGCTGGGGAGGGGGATCCAGCGGGTCCCAGGCCTCTATGCCTTTTGCATTAACCTGGTCCCTAGAGCAGGGGAGTGAGATGGAAGGCGGGGAGACTGGCCATGTTTGTGGGGGGCAGGGGCATCTGATGCCACCTCTCCGCCTGCGCCTGAGCCAGCGCCAACACCCCCTGCCCACCCACGCTGCCCTGCCTGCCGGGGCGGGAGTGAATGCCCGGAGCTTGGGTATCTTAATAAGCTTCTATTTCTGCCTCTTAGGTGACTTCCCAGCGAGAGGGAGGTGACCGTGTGGGCAGGGAGCAACGGGTAACATTTCCACCCAAAGAGCTGGCGGTGGGTGGTTTTTTCCTGTTATTTCTGGGTTTTAAAACTTAGGATGATTCTTCTTCTTCCCCCTCATTGTGTGTGTGTGTGTGTGTGTGTGTGTGTGTGTGTGTGTGTGTGTGTCTGTCTGTCTATCTTCCGTCCAGCCCCCACATGCGTCCCGCTTTTGTCAGGCCCTCCGTGGAGGGTGTGCAGAGAGCGTCTGAATAAGAGGCCCGGTGCCAGGTATGGGTGACATGGGGTGGGGAGGCGGTGGACTCTCCACAAAGACGTGGGCACCTCCATTTGCATAAGGTCAGCGCCGGGCTCCGAGCAGAACTTTGCCTGCATCCCGTCTCTTAGCAACCCTCGTGCA
Organism: Pipistrellus kuhlii; assembly: GCF_014108245.1. Taxonomy (NCBI): domain Eukaryota; kingdom Metazoa; phylum Chordata; class Mammalia; order Chiroptera; family Vespertilionidae; genus Pipistrellus; species Pipistrellus kuhlii. The sequence goes on along the minus strand of NW_023425543.1, from coordinate 3,068,754 downwards.
CTCTTGGTCCCCGCATTAAAGGGACCAGTCCCTTCACTTTCTTCCCTTTCACCAGGGGGCTGACAATAAAATGTCACCCTCCCAACCTGCGCCTGTCACCGGGCAGGTCATCTGTGTCCCCTCCCCCCTCCCCTCCCCTCTCCTGCCCTCCCCTTCCTCCTCCCTCCACCTCCTCTTCTCTCTCTCTCTCTCTCCAGCTCCAATTAAGGCGACGAGAGGACTCAGTGGGTGGACCGAGCCCCCCAAAACCGCTTCATTTTATTGTGTTAATTAATATTAATACCATCTCTCCCTTTGTCCTTCAGAAAAGGCAGAACAGACCCCGTGACAAGGACCAAATTGCTGGCACCTGTGGGACAGCGGGCCCAGGATGGGTACTAAGGCTCTGAGATGGAGAGAGAGGGGGCGAGGGTTGGTGTCAGCCTCCCCGCCCGCCCACCGGCTGTGGGATGGGACGCGGTGACAGGATCCAGATGCCGAGAGAGGCGGTGTTAACGGAGGGTCACGTTCCCACTATCATCTCCATCACCGGCCTCCCGGCTTCTCGGTCCCATGGAGTCTCCTCTCTGAGCCCGCTCCCCTCCCGTTTTGGAATTGATTCAATGACCTGCGGCCTCGGAGGCAAGCGGGCGTTCAAGCCCGGGCCCCCAGGACAGCATCCTCCTCCTCATGGAGGCCATCGCGCTGTTCCATCCCTCCTCTTACAAAAATCACCCTCCCAGTTTCTAGCCTCCCGCACCGCCAAGTTCCTGACCCCACGGGATCTCTCGGCCACTTAATTAGCACCAAGCGGCTTCTGTCTGTCTGCCCCGGTGATCGGTGCTGATGGGTACCGTTATCCGCGGCCCGAACCCAACGGTCTGGGTCTCCGGGTGCTTCCTAAAGTTCGGGGAGAGCCCCCCTTGAAACGTGCTCTGGAGAAACGTTTCTCCCCTCTGGGGGGAAATGTGTCAGGGAAAAGGGGACGTCTGTGGGTGACTTTGAGAATTCCTGGAATCCGGTTCAGGGTTCGAGATCCAGATGAGAGTCATGAGTGGCTCCGGCTGCAGGGAGTGGGGGTCGGAGGGATGAGAAGGGGGATTCGGAGGAGGGAGGGAGGGTGGGAATCTTGTGTCCGCCTGGAATTCTGTCCCTTTCTCCTCCGAGCTGAAACATTGCCTTCCCTCTTCGAGGCGGGGGTTTGTTTTCTGAAACATGTTCCCCGTCCTCTTGGGAGGCGACAAGGGCTGGTGAAACACCGGCTCCCCCCCCCCAATTCCCCCCAAGCCTCGCTCTGCATCCTCCTGCCCTCCTGCCCCATCCCCGGCTCTCGCTCGCCCTGTGATTCTGCGCCAGCTCCGCAGGTAATGGGTCTGCGCGAAGCAGCCAGGGTCAGGAGTCAACTAGCTGCTCTTTAATAATTCACGTGTCATATTTCTCCCTCTCTGTCAGGTTTGCTAAAGAAGACAGGGGCTGACGGGCGGGCGGCCACTTGAGTTTATTATTCCCAACCTCAGACAGAGGGGGAGATGAGAAGAGAATGTGTGTGTGTGTGTGTGTGTGTGTGTGTGTGTGTGTCCCTCCCCCGTTCTTACAAAGGGCCCAAGCAGCCAGATTGTGTGCGGGATTCCTGATCTCATCCCGCCGTCCTCTGAGCTGCCCGGAAGGTTTCTAAAGATTGGGGCAGAAAAAATTCTTGGGCAATTTGCTGCTTTTTTGCTTCTTTTCATCCACCACCTCTCTTCTGGAACTTTCTCCCAGCCCCGCACCAGCACCTCCATCCTAGTCCGTGTCCAAGAGGCGATTCTGTTGCACTTTCTCTTGCACGAGGGCTCCTGTTTGAGCTTGCTTACAGACGATCTCTCTTATTTTTATAGCTGTTTCTACCCCCGCATGGGGTTGCTGGCCACAGCTCTGTGTATCTCTACTTAAATATCTCTCTCTTTTCTTTTTGGGGGGAAGTTGGGGGTGTTTGATTTTCTGTGCTCTCAGCGATTCGCTGAGTCCGGCAGGAGGATGGGGAGTTAGTAGTATTGGAGTGGATTCTGGAGGACCCGTCGCTAGCTAACCAGCTAACCAGCTAACCAGCTAACCAGGAAAGGGTCAGGGTTGAGTCTCGCGTGGTCAGCCTTTGCTGGGAATCATTTTCCTGTTCCTGTGGGTGGTGTTGCTCAGCAGATCCTTAAGCATTTCCGGGCACACACACACACCATGCCAGGGGAGCAAATTCGTTGACGTTTTTTTTGTGTGTGTGTGTGTGTGGGTTTTTTTTGCCTCCCGGTCTTTTTTTCAAAAACAAAACATCAGAGGGAGATTGTCCGCCAAAGGCTAACGCCTTTTTCTCTGTGTAGCTTACTTAATAAAAAGTCCTGCAGGCCTTTGAGACGATGCATTGCCATTTGGGAAAACAACCATTTTGTGATTTTTGAATTTTTTTTGTGTGTGTGTGTGTTCTGAAGAGCTTAAAGCAAAAAAAAAAAAGAAGAAGAAGAAGAAAGAAAGAAAAGAAAGAAAGAAAGAAAGAAGAAGAAAAGAAAGAAAAAAAAAGAAACGCGCTTGCACACACACACACACACACACAAAAAAAAAAAACAAACCATAAACAAATTGATCTTTCTGGGAAAGTACCGTTTTTCCTTCAAGATACAATGACCACGAATGCGCAGAAATAGTAACTCACATTCCTTTGGTTTTGGGAGCTCTGTGCGGTAAAAATTCTCTGTTTCCCGGGACCCTTTCCCTTTACTCCTCCGGTTCTTTGCTTTGAGCTGGAGCTTCTGCTCACCGCTCAGCACCCGGCAGACAAGGCTCAGATCTTTTCCAGAGGAGACTCTCCAGCGCGGGTCGCCCCTCTGAAATCCATGTCTGAGGGCCCTGTGGGGGCCAGGGGCAGGTTAGTGGGGAGCCATTCCGGCTTGCAAACGCCAAGCACATTTTCCACAGGAGAGGACGGGGGTAGAAATAGTTCTGAAAGAGACAGCGGGAGCGACTGAGTGGGGTTTGGGGCAAGCAGGTTGGGGTTTGGGGTGTCCCAGGCACCCTGGAAGAAGGAGAGAAGGCGTTGGAGATCACCCCTCTCAGAAAGGGGGTGCGTACCCAGCTCTCTGACACTTTGGGGGGCTGTTACAGTTTGTCGGATTCAACCACTCTCCTGTGGTCTGTTAAGCTCCAAATTTGCCTGTTCCGCCCGTGAGTCAGAGGGAAACAGGGATGCTCACATTATTCTTATTCTTATTCTTATTATTACTAAGAGAGAGGGAAGGAGAACAAAGAAGGATCTATAGGGGTTTGGGGTGTGTATGTGTGTGTGCACCCTAATGTGCTAAGTACCCCTGGTAGAAAGGAAGCAACATTATAGGGGGGGAAATGCTTTTGAAACTGCTAACCACCTCCTCACCGGTCTCAGGACTGGAATGGAATCTGGATAAACACACCCCACTCCCCCATCTCAGGGGCACCCTCAGGCCACCCCCAAACCCTTGCACGCTCTCCTGAGAGTCGGGCTTGTTTGGTTTGGGGTTCCGGGCAGGACAAGGCTCTGCAGGTCCGTTCCCAGGCGCTGGGCGATGAAAAGCATTTGAACAGCGGCCAGGGGGGGAGGCGGGCGCTCCACCCTCTCACCCCCTCCACCCTGCAGAGCCAGCGGGTCCCAGGGACCCCAGCAGCTGTCGAGACTGGGGTCCTGACAGAGGGGAATCCCCTCCCCTCTCAAGACCACCCCCACCGGGCCCCCAAGCAGAAAGCTCTGGCTTGATTTCATTTCCTTCTGTTTGAACGGAGGGAGGGAGAGGGTGACGACAACGTAGAGAACAAACAACTCAACTCTAAGCTAGCCTCCTGGGCGCCAGGGGAGAGGGGGGGCGGGCTGGGGAGATTACGGGGGACCCTCCCTCTGTCCCAAAGTTGGGCAAGAAGCAGGGGGAGGAAGGGGTACCGGCTTCCTGCAGAGAGCGGCAAACAAACTGGCTGTTTTGGGGGAAGGGGGTGACTGGAGGCGGATGGGCTGATGGGTGGGATGCAGGAGTGTCTGGACCCTCCGAGGCTGGGGAGGGGGAGGAGGAGCTGTGACCGGAAGCAGCCTGCCTCTCCCCCACCCCACCCCGACCTGCCCCCTCCTGTCTCCCCCTCGTGTCCCCAGCAGAGGTGACTGACTGACGCCTGTGACAGGCTCCGGATGTCCTGCGCCCAACCCTCTGTCCGCGCTGCCCTGTCCTCTCCGCGCTGGGGAGCTAACGGCACCTCAAAACCTGCTTCCACTGCCCCAACCGCATTGCACAGCCCTCCGGGGGACCCCAATAAGAGCGGGGAAGGGGGGAGATTTGATTAGAGACAGGGGCTTATTGGATATTCCTCCACAGAAACCTCTGTTCTGTCCAGTTAATGGGGGAAATGCATTTCCGTTTTCTGCCTGGGAAGGCCCCAGGCGAGATGCAGAGGGGAGAGAGGCATTGACTGTGTCTAGGAGGCTGTTTATCCCCCAAAGAGAAAAACATTTCAGCAAAAACATCGGGAAATGGACTTGGACTTGAGGGATCCTTGCCGGAATAATCAAAGGCATCATTGATTGCAATCTTCCATTTCCCATTTTTGCTTTGTTTCTTAAGGCTCAGGGGAACAGGTGAGGAGTGGGGAGGGGGGGGAGTGTCTGCGTGGTCCTTGATGTGAGCATCTTAAAGTGGTAGTGGGCCGTCTGTGTGCAGGTGCTGCTGCCTTGATGGAGGTGGTGGTTACTGTCCCTTTTAATATCTGAACAGAGCCCCAATCTTCCCCCTACCCCGCCATGTCCTACTTTTGTACAAACCGTGAGTCTGTAGAGCCTAGAGCAGTGGTCGGCAAACTCATCAGTCCGCAGAGCCAAATACCAACAGGACAACGATGGGCATTTCTTTGGAGAGCCACCTTGTTTAAACTTAAACTTCTTCTAACGCCACTTCTTCAACATAGACTCATCCAGGCCATGGCGTTTTGTGGAAGAGCCACCCTCAAGGGGCCCAAGAGCCGCCTGTGGCTCTCGAGCTGTAGTTTGCCAACCACAGGCTAGAGATAGTGTTCGTTCAAAACACTTTCCAGGCCTTGGCTGGTCTGGCTCAGTGGATAGAACATCGGCCTGTGGACTGAAGGGTCCCAGGTTCAATTCCCGCCAAGGGCACATGCCTCTGTTGCAGGCTCCATCCCCAGTAGGGGGCGTGCAGGAGGCAGCCAATCAGTGATTCTCTCTCATCATGGATGTTTCTCTCTCTCTCCCTCTCCCTTCCTCTCTGAAATCAACAAAAATATATTTTAAAAAAAATACACCCTGCTCAGAAATGCCGCATGTCAGCCCTCTGCAGGGCTGATGTCTGTCCTCTCTGATGACACCAAGCGATACCCCCAGGCCCTGGGCCTTTGTCCGAGGGGCTGGCGCAGGTGGATTATCTGTCTCCGGTGAAATAAGACCTCGCCAGAAGCCGGTGATCATAAAGGGACCTGGCAGCCCCTCCCCGCGCACCGGCGTGTTTCGCTTCTCTCCGGACTGCGATGGGGGGGCTGAGGGGCAGGCGTGGCCCGGCAGCAGGCCCGCTCCCTCCCGACACCGAGGCCGGAGCGCACACAGATAAATTGCCTTTGGCATTACTTCCGGGCGGGTGCAGCTGTCAGAGCGATCACAGGAGCTTTCAGTCCCACGCTCTGCCACCTCTCCCCGCGTTTCGGCCAGGAGGTCATGTGCAAATTGGACGTGACAACCCCGAAGACACGGCCAACAGACCGGTATTGTCACAGCGCGGAGCCACGTGACCCTGCAGCCTGCGCGGGGCAGGACCCGGCTCCCCGGCGTGGCTCTGGCGGCGCCGTGGCATCTGCCAGGCAAAGCCGCTCTGGCCTCCGTATCCCCCGAGACCCCTGAGGACCGTGTACTCAGAGGGGCCGGCCAGAGAGGGCAAGGTGGTGGGTAAAGAGGCCCCCACACACACAGGTGCACACACACACACACACACACACACACACACACTCAGAGGTGCACACACACAAATACACATAGAGGTACACACAGGTACACACACACACATATACATACACATGCACACACTCAGAGGTGCACACACACAAATACACATAGAGGTACACACAGGTACACACACACATATACATACACGTGCACACACACTCAGAGGTGCACACACATATACACATACATACACATACACAGAGGTGCACACACACATATATATATACATACACATGCACACACACTCAGAGGTACACACACATATACACATACACATACACAGAGGTGCACACACATATACACACAGGCACACACACACATAGAGGTGTGTACGTGCACAGGTGCACGCACACATATACACACATACACACTCAGAGGTGCACACACACACACAGGTGCATACACATGCACATACACATCTATTTGAAATTATGAAAATGTTTTATTTACTCATTTTTTAATATATCTTACTGATTTTTTTACAGAGAGGAAGGGAGAGAGAGAGTTACAAACATCGATGAGTGAGAAACATCCATCAGCTGCCTCCTGCACACTCCCCATTAATATAGCTTATTGATGATTTCCCAGGAACGAGTGGCAACCCATCAAAGTGTCTCTCTCACATCGATGTTTCTCTCCATCTCTCTCTCCCTCTCTCTCCCACTCTCCCTAGACATCAATGGGAAAAAATACCCTCGGGTGAGGATTAACCAAAAAAAAAAGGACCCTCCTCAGATCACAGGAGGGACACACCGCTCTCCATCGTGGAGAGCGGGCTGCCTCCGTGGATTGGGACTTGGCCGCGCCGGCGGCCCCTTCATGTCCTGCCCAGATTGCGGTGAGCGGAGCGCTGCTGCGGCCGACAGCTGACAGGCTGTCTGATGATTTCCGGGCAACGAGTGGCTGTTTTCATCCCCGTTCCAAACGGACAGGTGTCTCCCGCGGAATTGGCAACCTGCTTGGCACGCTCTCCGAGTGGCCAGAGAGCCCATTGTTTATGGAGAATAATCATCTCCCCTCCCTCCCGGGACGTGTGTGCGCCCGTGTGAGCGCTGGCAGCGGGTGGAGGGCAGGAACGGAGATGCCAGAGGTGGAAGCATTGGCCCCGGTCCAGACAGCGTGGCGCCCAGCGGCACCATATGCATTGCATCTCGCCCGCACCTCATCTTGTGCGTTCACTGGGTTGCACGCTGGATGCACAGATTAGAGTCCGTAAAACGCACTTTATCTTCTCTGGGATTCTCTCCTCAGTCCCAACACATCAGATCACATAAACCAAGAGGTGGGGTTTTTTTTACACTTCGTTAAATAGCATTATTGTTTTATTTTATTCTATTTTTTTAAAATATATTTTATTGATTTTTTACAGAGAGGAAGGGAGAAAGATAGAGAGTCAGAAGCATCGACCAGCTGCCTCCTGCACACCCTCTACCAGGGATGTGCCTGCCACCAAGGTACATGCCCTTGACCGGAATTGAACCTGGGGACCCTTCAGTCCGCAGGCCGACGCTCTATCCACTGAGTCAAACCGGTTTCTGCACATTATTATTTTTTAATATTGCTTATTGATTTCTGAGAGGAAGGAAGAGGGAGAGAGAGAGAAACATCTATGATGAGAGAGACTCACTGATCGGTTGTCTCCTGCACACCTCCTCCTGGGAATCTAGCCTGCAACCTGGGCATGTGCCTTTAGCCGGAACTGAACCTGGGACCCTTCAGTCCGCAGGCCGATGCTCTATCCACTGAGCAACACCGGCTTCGGCTTTGGCGGAAGTTGGCCTTTTAAAGCCATTGTATGCATCACACGGCTGATAAAACGTGTGCCTCACACCAAGCATCGCTCGAATGACCAGGTAGCAGAGCAGTTAGTTCCAGCACCCCGGTCCCTGGTCCCATGCATCGCGTCGGAGGTGCATGCACGCATGCCCAGCGAGATTCACCCCTGTAATGCCTTCCCTGCAGCAGGAACGCCAAATGGAACCGGCTCGCTCCATCCTCCCCTCACATAACCGCCTTATTCTGTCGGACACCATTGCATTTCGTGCAGATTAGAACGTAGACAAAGAGAAGTCGCTTCTCGCCACAGTCCAGACCGGGGACCCTGCCAGGCGCCCGCCTTGCCAGCCGTGGGGCTCACCGCGTGGCTGACAGGCACACAGATGGGCGTGGGGCGTGATTAATGGGGCTCCCGGCCTGGTGGGGGGAAGGCAGGACATCAATAAAAGTTGTTGGTTTTTTGTGGTTTTTTTTTAATAAAGTGTACATTAGCACAATAGCTCCTTAGCAAAGCCGAGGACCCAGGCCCCGCTCACAGCCCCTGGTGGGCATCGAGACGCGCTGCCCCCGCGTGGAGGAACCCAAGGGCGTGACCTTGACCAAGCTCTGGGTTCACGTCTTGCTTTTGCTACGTGCTTGCTCTGGTTTCTTCGAGTGGACTTAGATTTGGTTCCGTAGGGCTCTGAGAATCGCTGGAAATACTTCATGCCCATCTAGGCACGCTTCTTGGTACAAGTCAGTGCTCAATAAATGCTGTCTTGTTATTTGTGTGTTTTTAAATATTTTTAAATTGATTTCACAGAAGAAGAGAGAGAGAGAGAAAGGAATACTTTAAGCCACTGCCAGAGCATCAAAGTAAATATTGCACTTTTGACATTCTAATTTAGGAGTTTCTTAAAGAGACACGAAGGCATTTTTCTTCCTTCTCCCCCCTCCAAAAAAAAAAGCCTTGGGTTTTAAGGGAAATCTTCAGAAGGAAAAGGGGCGGTGAAGTCCTTCCGTGGATTTGGGGGTAGGCTTGAGAGAATTTCCATCCTGGTCCCAGCACTGTCGAATGCTCCCTGACCTGCCAGGTTTGTCCTTGAATTCTGCATTCCGCCATCCAGCTACCTTACTCCGTCCTCGTTGTCTTTCCGTCTGCTCTTCCCATGGACTGACCAGTACCCCCTTTTCTCTCCTCTGACTTAGGTGATGGCCCTCATTCATCAGCCCTCTGCTCAGATGCTCCCACCTCTGAGAAGGAGTCCCCACATCGGAGTCTGGTTCTGCATGTGTGACACTGTTCCGTGGTGGTAAACAGATGGAAGAAGGGTCCCAGACCAACAGGTAAGCTTGTCTTGACGTCACAAAACCAACTGCTGAGTGACATGAAGGTTCTGACCATTTTATACACCAAAGCCCACTTCGCACGAGAACCAGTACCGAGGCTGTGTACAAAGAATTTCCGTGTCCTTCCTAAAACCAGCAATGGCTAGAAAACAGTAATACAGTCTCAATTGGGAAAAGTTTGGAACAAAGTAAAACGAGGGACATATTTTTTTAAGACGTAATTTTATTGACTTCCAAGAGGAAGGGAGAAGGAGAGAGAGAGAAACATCAATGACAAGAGAGAATCATGGATCGGCTACCTCCTGCACACCCCACACTGGGGATGGAGCCCACAACCCGAGCAGGTGCCCTGACCGGGAATCGAACCGTGACCTCCTGGTTCATAGGCGCACGCTCAACCACTGAGCCACATGGGCTGGGTGAGAGACGTATTGTCTTTGGGGCTCAGTTAGTCTAAGAAGGAAGACTCAAATGGGTGGAGGTGTTTCTACATAAGTCTATTGAATCATTCTGCAGAGTTTACACCTGCCTTCTAGAATATATGAAATAGCATTAAGCTTGTAATCTTTTAATTATATACAGCATGGATACCAGCTTTGTTGTGGGCAACCAGGACGGAAAATGAAAATAGATCAAACAATTAGAAGGAGGACTTATGTGCACACATATGAGCCTAACCAGTGGTCGAGGACAATAGGGGGGTGGGGCCTTGAGTGGGCTGGGGCATTGGAATAGGAGGTTGAGAACAAATGTGTGATACCTTAATCAATAAAGAAATTAAAAAAAAAACAATTAGAAGGTAAGGAGAAATGACAGTGGATCTCAAGGTGACTTCCTCTCTCTAACACATTTTCCCAGAGCTTTGCACATGGAATAGACATAGATAACACCTTTTACATTTTCATTTTGAAATATATATTTATATATTTTGATGCCAAAGAGGGAGAGGGAGAGAGAGGGAGAAACATCAAGGAGCCCTGACCAGTTTGACTCAGTGGATAGAGTTCTGGCCTGCAGACTGAAGGGTCCCAGGTTCAATTCTGGTCAAGGGCATGATCCTTGGTTGTGGGCACATCCCCAGTTGGGGGTGTGCAGGAGGCAGCTAATCAATGCTTCTCTCTCATCGATGTTTCTAACTCTATATTCCTCTCGCTTCCTCTCTCTAAAAAATCGAATTTTTTTTTAAACCATCAAGGATGGTAGTGAATCATTGTCCCAATCCAGGCATGTGCCCTGAACAGGAATCAAACCGTGACCTCCTGGTTCATGCGTCAAAGCTCAACCACTGAGCCACACTGGCTGGGTTAAACTTTCATATTTTATAGAAAAATATATGGTGGTGTGGGTGGGGTGTATAGGCTATAAAATAAAGTTTTAAAACCTTGTAAGTGAGCAGTGTTTTCCAAAGAAGTGATTCTGGAAAGTCACCCCAACCTGCAGGATGCCATCAGCAGAGGCAGAGCATGGAGAAAACAAGACCTAGGCTTTCTGCAGGTGCAGGTTGAATCTGCACTTTGAGACATGTGGCCACAAGTCCGACAATAACTAGCACATTCCAGCAGGGGCCAGGGCCTCGCCAGTGCTATCCACACAGTTAGTTATTTTAAAAAATTATTTTCCACTTCATTCTTATTTTGTATTTTTATTGACTTCAGAGAGGAAGGGAGAGGGAAAGAGAGATAGAAACATCAATGATGTAAATCACTGGTCAACTGCCTCCCACAGATCCCCTCCTGGGAATTGGGCCCACAACCCGGGCATGTGCCCTGGACGGGAATCGAACCCGGGACCTTTCAGTCTGCAGACTGATGGTCTACCCACTGAGCTATACCGGCTGGGGCTGTTTTTATTTTTTTAAGTATATTTTTATTGACTTAAGAGAGGGAGAGACAGAAACATCAAAGATGACTATGATTTATGTCCTTCCATCATCACGAGAATCCCCGTGAGCTATGGAATGATGGTAACAACACAAATGAGTCACTTAAGGCTAAGCCATTACGAAATGTGTCCAAGGCCACACCACAATGATCCACAGAGCCAGTCTTGGAACCATTGGCCATCTAATCCCAGGGTTCTATCTCTGAGCTTGTGGCCATCACCATGGCCCCCACCCGATCTCAGATAACGAGGTGTCGTGGGAGAAGCCCGGGCTCTGGAATCTGAAGAATCACATTAATGATGAGCACGCGTAGGTCACCCCATGCGTGTTTCGTCATTTCTGACATGAGAATGGGGACGTTCCTGTCTGCCCTGCCTGCTTCCCAAGGCTCCATCACATGCGAGGACTCAGGACCCAGGAATGTGCTAAACAAACACCAGTTGGTAGGACTGATGTACAAGCAGAGTCTGTTGACGGATTTGTGCGAGTTGAGTTGGTATGTAGGGAGCGTTTTAGGAGTGACAGTTGAAACTGACGAAATAAAAATGCTGGGCTCTTCCCACACAGATAAAATGGATGTTGTCTGAAGAAGGCGGTGGCTGTCCCACCACCCTGCTCTCCAGGCCTCTGCAGAGAGTATAGCAAAGACAAGTTTCCCCTCCCGAACACAGTGCAGCATCGGACCAATGAAAACTACCCATGAAGCAAAGGAAAAACCATTCATGGACAGGGGTTACCTGGGGGTTCAAAAGTTGGATGTTTTCTAAAGAATATACCAGCATCTTCCTATTTTCTAATATATATTTTATTGATTTCAACAGGTGGGCCGGGGGAGGAGAGAAAATGACTCTTCGGCTGCAGCCTGTAATCCCAGATGAGGATCCAGCAATCATCCACAGGAAGTGCACTGAAGAGAAATCCTGCATTCACCTTCCGGTTCATAACTGAACACTCACACACAAAACACAGGGTTAATTTTGAATACACTAGCACAATCTTGGTTGTCAGTACTCTGGCATACTCTACCATAGCTTAGTACAGTGAGGGAAATTACAGAAATGAGCTAAGAGGAACTTAGAGTTCGGAGTGACAGGAACGTAGGGTGGATAGGAAAGCGTACCTTAGCCTACTATACCCTAAGTTACCTTGGGTTATGAGGCATTGAGAGTCCTAGCACACTGAGCTTGGAGTAGGCTACAGGAGGCTAGCTAGGGCATGGAGGCCTCTGAGGTCCGAGTAGGCTGACCATAGAGTAGGCTAGAAGAGGCTACACTAGCTTAACTTGACTAGGTCTTGGATGCCTCGGATATCCTACCAGATCTCAGAATAGACAAGAGTAGTCCATGCTAGATTAGGTTAGATATGGCTTGGGGCCTGAGAGGTCCTAGCAGGATGAACATAGAATAGGCTAGTGTAGGCTAGGCGATACTAGCTTAGAGAATCTAGGGCTTGGAGGCCTCGGAGGTCCTACCAGGCTGACCTTAGAGTAGGCTAGTGTAGGCTGGGTTACTTAGCTTAGTGTAGCTAGGGCTTGGAGGCATCGGAGGTCCTAGAGGCTAAACTTAGAGTAGGCAAGTGTAGGCTATTCTAGCTTAGTGTAGCTAGGGCTTTGAGGCATCAGAGGTCCTAGCAGACTGACCTTTGAGTAGGCTTGTGTAAGCTAGGCTATTCTATTGTAGCTTAGTGTAGCTAGGGCTTGGAGGCCTCGGAGGTCCTAGCAGGCTGACCTTAGTGTAGGCTAGTATTGGCTAGGCTACTTAGCTTATTGTAGCAAAGGCTTGGAGGCCACAGCGGTCCTAGCAGACTGACCTCAGAGTAGGCTAGTGTAGACTAGGCTATTCTAGCTTAGTGTAGCTAGGGCTTGGAGGCCTTGGAGATCCTAGCAGGCTGACCTTAGAGTAAGCTACTGTAGGATATTCTAGCTTAGTGTAGCTAGGGCTTGGAGACCTCGGAGGTCCTAGCAGGCTGACTTTATAGTAGGCTAGTGTAGGCTAGGTTATTCTAGCTTAAAGTAGCTAGGGCTTGGAGGCCTCGGAGGTCCTAGCAGGCTGACCTTAAAGTCGGCTAGTATAGGCTAGGCTACTTAGCTTAGTGTAGCTAGGGCTTAGAGGCCTCGGAGGTCCTAGCAAGTTTACCTCAGTGTAGGATAGTATAGGCCAGGCTAATCTAGTTTAGTGTAGCTTGGGCTTGGAGACCTCGGAGATCCTAGCAGGGTGACCTTAGATTAGGCTAGTGTAGGCTATGCTATTCTAGCTTAGTGTACCTAGGACTTGGAGGCCTCAGAGGTCCTAGCAGGCTGACCTTAGAGTAGGCTAGTGTAGGCTAGGCTATGCTAGCTTAGTGTAGCTAGGGCTTGGAGGCATCGGACATTCTAGCAGGCTGACCTTGGAGTAGGCTTGGATGCATCGGAGGTCCTAGCAGTCTGACCTTAGAGAAGGTTAGTTTAGGCTATTCTAGCTTCGTGTAGGTAGGGCTTGGAGGACTCGGATGTCCTAGGAGGATGATTTTAGGGTTGCCTCGTGTAGGCTAGGTTATTCTATCTTAGTGTAGCTAGGGCTTGGAGGCATCGGAGGTCCTAGGGGCTGACCTTAGAGTAGGCTAGTGTAGGCTATTCTAGCTTAGTGTAGCTAGGGCTTAGAGGCATCGGAGGTCCTAGCAGGCTGACCTTTGAGTAGGCTAGTGTAGGCGAGGCTACTTAGCTTATTGAAGCTAGGGCTTGAAGGCCTCGAAGGTCCTAGCAGGCTGATTTAAAGTAGGCTAGTGTAGGCAATTCTAGCTTAGTGTATCTAGGGCTAGGAGGCAACTGAGGTCCTAGCAAGCTGACGTTAGAGTAGGCTAGTGTAGGGTTTTCTAGCTTACTGTAGCTAGGGCTAGGAGCCCTTAGAGGTCCTAGCACGCTGACCTTAGATTAGGCTAGTGTAGAATATTCTAGCTTAGTGAAGCTAGGGCTTGGAGGCATCGGAGGTCCTAGCAGGCTGACCTTAGAGCAGGCTAGTGTAGGCTATTCTAGCTTAGTGTAGCTAGGGCTTGGAGGCATCGGAGGTCCTAGCAGGCTGACCTTAGAGCAGGCTAGTGTAGGCTAGGCTATTCTAGCTTAGTGTAGCTAGGGATTGGAGGACTAAGAGGTCCTACCAGGCTGACCTTAGAGTAGGCTAGTGTAGGCTATTCTAGCTTAGTGTAGCTAGGGCTTGGAGGCATCGGAGGTCCTAGCAGGCTGACCTTAGAGTAGGCTAGTGTAGGCTATTCTAGCTTAGTGTAGCTAGGGCATGGAGGCTTCGGAGGTCCTAGCAGGCTGACCTTAGAGTAGGCTAGTTTAGGGTATTCTAGCTTAGTGTAGCTAGGGCTTGGAGGCCTCAGAGGTCCTAGAGGCTGACCTTAGAGCAGGCTAGTGTTGGCTAGGCTATTCTAGCTTAGTGTACCTGGGGCTTGGAGGCCTCGGAGGTCCTAGCAGGCTGACCTTAGAGTAGGCTAGTGTAGGCTATTCTAGCTTAGTGTAGCTAGGACTTGGAGGCTTCGGAGGTCCTAGCAGGCTGACCTTAGAGTAGGCTAGTGTAGGCTATTCTAGCTTAGTGTAGCTAGGGCTTGGAGGCATCGGAGGTCCTAGCAGGCTGACCTTAGAGTAGGCTAGTGTAGGCTATTCTAGCTTAGTGTAGCTAGGGCATGGAGGCTTCGGAGGTCCTAGCAGGCTGACCTTAGAGTAGGCTAGTGTAGGCTATTCTAGCTTAGTGTAGCTAGGGCTTGGAGGCATCGGAGGTCCTAGCAGGCTGACCTTAGAGTAGGCTAGTGTAGGCTATTCTAGCTTAGTGTAGCTAGGGCTTGGAGGCTTCGGAGGTCCTAGCAGGCTGACCTTAGAGTAGGCTAGTGTAGGCTATTCTAGCTTAGTGTAGCTAGGGCATGGAGGCTTCGGAGGTCCTAGCAGGCTGACCTTAGAGTAGGCTAGTGTAGGCTATTCTAGCTTAGTGTAGCTAGGGCTTGGAGGCATCGGAGGTCCTAGCAGGCTGACCTTAGAGTAGGCTAGTGTAGGCTATTCTAGCTTAGTGTAGCTAGGGCTTGGAGGCATCGGAGGTCCTAGCAGGCTGACCTTAGAGTAGGCTAGTTTAGGTTAGGCTATTCTAGTTTAGTGTAGCTAGGGCTTGGAGGCATCGGAGGTCCTAGCAGGCTGACCTTAGAGTAGGCTAGTGTAGGCTATTCTAGCTTAAAGTAGCTAGGGCTTGGAGGACTCGGAGGTCCTAGCAGGCTGACCTTAGAATAGGCTAGTGTAGGCTATTCTAGCTTAGTGTAGCTAGGGCTTGGAGCCCTCGGAGGTCCTAGCAGGCTGACCTTAGAGTAGGCTAGTGTAGGCTATTCTAGCTTAGTGTAGCTAGGGCTTGGAGGCATCGGAGGCCCTAGCAGGCTGACCTTAGAGTAGGCTAGTTTAGGCTAGGCTATTCTAGCTTAGTGTAGCTAGGGCTTGGAGGCATCGGAGGTCCTAGCAGGCTGACCTTAGAGTAGGCTAGTGTAGGCTATTCTAGCTTAGTGTAGCTAGGGCTTGGAGCCTCGGAGGTCCTAGCAGGCTGACCTTAGAGTAGGCTAGTTTAGGCTAGGCTATTCTAGCTTAGTGTAGCTAGGGCTTGGAGGCATCGGAGGTCCTAGCAGGCTGACCTTAGAGTAGGCTAGTGTAGGCTATTCTAGCTTAGTGTAGCTAGGGCTTGGAGGCCTCAGAGGTCCTAGAGGCTGACCTTAGAGCAGGCTAGTGTAGGCTATTCTAGCTTAGTGTACCTAGGGCTTGGAGGCCTCGGAGGTCCTAGCAGGCTGACCTTAGAGTAGGCTAGTATAGGCTATTCAAGGTTAGTGTAGCTAGGGCATGGAGGCTTCGGAGGTCCTAGCAGGCTGACCTTAGAGTAGGCTAGTGTAGGCTATTCTAGCTTAGTGTAGCTAGGGCTTGGAGGCATCGGAGGTCCTAGCAGGCTGACCTTAGAGTAGGCTAGTTTAGGCTATTCTAGCTTAGTGTAGCTAGGGCTTGGAGGCCTCAGAGGTCCTAGAGGCTGACCTTAGAGCAGGCTAGTGTTGGCTAGGCTATTTTAGCTTAGTGTAGCTAGGGCTTGGAGGCCTCGGAGGACCTACAGGCTGACCTTAGAGCAGGCTAGTGTTGGCTAGGCTATTCTAGCTTAGTGTAGCTAGGGCTTGGAGGCCTCGGAGGGCCTAGCAGGCTGACCTTACAATAGGTTAGTGTAGGCTATTCTAGCTTAGTGTAGCTAGGGCTTGGAGGCTTCGGAGGTCCTAGCAGGCTGACCTTAGAACAGGCTAGTGTAGGCTATTCTAGCTTAGTGTAGCTAGGGCATGGAGGCTTCGGAGATCCTAGCAGGCTGACCTTAGAGTAGGCTAGTGTAGGCTATTCTAGCTTAGTGTAGCTAGGGCTTGGAGGCATCGGAGGTCCTAGCAGGCTGACCTTAGATAGGCTAGTTTAGGCTAGGCTATTCTACCTTAGTGTAGCTAGGGCTTGGAGGCATCGGAGGTCCTAGCAGGCTGACCTTAGAGTAGGCTAGTTTAGGCTAGGCTATTCTAGCTTAGTGTAGCTAGGGCTTGCAGGCATCGGAGGTCCTAGCAGGCTGACCTTAGAGTAGGCTAGTGTAGGCTATTCTAGCTTAGTGTAGCTAGGGCTTGGAGGCCTCGGAGGTCCTAGCAGGCTGACCTTAGAGTAGGCTAGTGTAGGCTATTCTAGCTTAGTGTAGCTAGGGCTTGGAGGCGTCAGAGGTCCTAGCAGGCTGACCTTCGAGTAGGCTAGTGTAGGCTATTCTGGCTTAGTGTAGCCAGGGCTTGGAGGCATAGGAGGTCCTAGAAGGCTGACCTTAGAGTAGGCTAGTGTAGGCTATTCTAGCTTAGTGAAGCTAAGGCTTGGAGGCATCGGAGGTCCTAGCAGGCTGACCTTAGAGTAGGCTCGTGTAGGCTATTCTAACATAGTGTAGCTAGGGCTTGGAGGCTTCTGAGGTCCTAGCAGGCTGACCTTAGAGTAGGCTAGTGTAGGCAATTCTAGCTTAGTGTAGCTAGGGCTTGGAGGCCTCAGAGGTCCTAGAGGCTGACCTTAGAGTAGGCGAGTGTAGGCTATTCTAGCTTAGTGTAGAAAGGGCTTGGATGCCACGGAGGTCCTAGCAGGCTGACCTTAGAGTAGGCTAGTGTAGGCTATTCTAGCTTAGTGTAGCTAGGGCTTGGACGCCACGGAGGTCCTAGCAGGCTGACCTTAGAGTAGGTTAGTGTAGGCTATTCTAGCTTAAAGTAGCTAGGGCTTGGAGGACACGGAGGTCCTAGCAGGCTGACCTTAGAGTAGGCTAGTTTAGGCTAGGCAATTCTAGCTTAGTGTAGCTAGGGCTTGGAGGCCTCAGAGGTCCTAGAGGCTAACCTTAGAGCAGGCTAGTGTTGGCTATTCTACCTTAGTGTAGCTAGGGCTTGGAGCCCTCGGAGGTCTGAGCAGGCTGACCTTAGAGTAGGCTAGTGTAGGCTATTCTAGCTTAGTGTAGCTAGGGCTTGGAGGCATCGGAGGTCCTAGCAGGCTGACCTTAGAGTAGGCTAGTTTAGGCTATTCTAGCTTAGTGTAGCTAGGGCTTGCAGGCATCGGAGGTCCTAGCAGGCTGACCTTAGAGTAGGCTAGTGTAGGATATTCTAGCTTAGTGTAGCTAGGGCTTGGAGGCATCGGAGGTCCTAGCAGGCTGAACTTAGAGTAGGCTAGTGTAGGCTATTCTAGCTTAATGTAGGTAGGGCATGGAGGCATCTGAGGTCCTAGCAGGCTGACCTTAGAGTAGGCTAGTTTAGGGTATTCTAGCTTAGTGTAGCTAGGGCTTGGAGGCCTCAGAGGTCCTAGAGGCTGACCTTAGAGCAGGCTAGTGTTGGCTAGGCTATTCTAGCTTAGTGTACCTAGGGCTTGGAGGCCTCAGAGGTCCTAGCAGGCTGACCTTAGAGTAGGCTAGTGTAGGCTATTCTAGCTTAGTGTAGCTAGGGCTTGGAGGCTTCTGAGGTCCTAGCAGGCTGACCTTAGAGTAGGCTAGTGTAGGCTATTCTAGCTTAGTGTAGCTAGGGCTTGGAGGCCTCAAAGGTCCTAGCAGGCTGAACTTAGAGTAGGCTAGTGTAGGATATTCTAGCTTAGTGTAGCTAGGGCTTGGAGGCATCTGAGGTCCTAGCAGGCTGACCTTAAAGTAGGCTAGTTTAGGCTCTTCTAGCTTAGTGTAGCTAGGGCTTGGAGGCCTCAGAGGTCCTAGCAGGCTGACCTTAGAGCAGGCTAGTGTAGGCTAGGCTATTCTAGCTTAGTGTAGCTAGGGAATGGAGGACTAAGAGGTCCTACCAGGCTGACCTTAGAGTAGGCTAGTGTAGGCTATTCTAGCTTAGTGTAGCTAGGGCTTGGAGGCATCGGAGGTCCTAGCAGGCTGACCTTAGAGTAGGCTAGTGTAGGCTATTCTAGCTTAGTGTAGCTAGGGCTTGGAGGCATCGGAGGTCCTAGCAGGCTGACCTTAGAGTAGGCTAGTTTAGGCTAGGCTATTCTAGCATAGTGTAGCTAGGGCTTGGAGGCATCGGAGGTCCTAGCAGGCTGACCTTAGAGTAGGCTAGTGTAGGCTATTCTAGCTTAGTGTAGCTAGGGCTTAGAGGCCTCAAAGGTCGTAGCAGGCTGAACTTAGAGTAGGCTAGTGTAGGATATTCTAGCTTAGTGTAGCTAGGGCTTGGAGGCATCGGAGGTCCTAGCAGGCTGACCTTAGGGCAGGCTAGTGTAGGCTAGGCTATTCTAGCTTAGTGTAGCTAGGGATTGGAGGACTAAGAGGTCCTACCAGGCTGACCTTAGAGTAGGCTAGTGTAGGCTATTCTAGCTTAGTGTAGCTAGGGCTTGGAGGCATTGGCGGTCCTAGCAGGCTGACCTTAGAGTAGGCTAGTTTAGGCTATTCTAGCTTAGTGTAGCTAGGGCTTGCAGGCATCGGAGGTCCTAGCAGGCTGACCTTAGAGTAGGCTAGTGTAGGCTATTCTAGCTTAGTGTAGCTAGGGCTTGGAGGCATCGGAGGTCCTAGCAGGCTGACCTTAGAGTAGGCTAGTTTAGGCTATTCTAGCTTAGTGTAGCTAGGGCTTGGAGGCATCGGAGGTCCTAGCAGGCTGACCTTAGAGTAGGCTAGTTTAGGCTATTCTAGCTTAGTGTAGCTAGGGCTTGGAGGCTTCGGAGGTCCTAGCAGACTGACCTTAGAGTAGGCTAGTGTAGGCTATTCTAGCTTAGTGTAGCTAGGGCATGGAGGCTTAGGAGGTCCTAGCAGGCTGACCTTAGAGTAGGCTAGTGTAGGCTATTCTAGCTTAGTGTAGCTAGGGCTTGGAGGCATCGGAGGTCCTAGCAGGCTGACCTTAGAATAGGCTAGTGTAGGCTATTCTAGCTTAGTGTAGCTAGGGCTTGGAGCCTCGGAGGTCCTAGCAGGCTGACCTTAGAGTAGGCTAGTGTAGGCTATTCTAGCTTAGTGTAGCTAGGGCTTGGAGGCCTCGGAGGTCCTAGCAGGCTGACCTTAGAGCCGGCTAGTGTTGGCTAGGCTATTCTAGCTTAGTGTAGCTAGGGCTTGGAGGCCTCGGAGGTCCTAGCAGGCTGACCTTAGAGTAGGCTAGTGTAGGCTATTCAAGGTTAGTGTAGCTAGGGCATGGAGGCTTCGGAGGTCCTAGCAGGCTGACCTTAGAATAGGCTAGTGTAGGCTATTCTAGCTTAGTGTAGCTAGGGCATGGAGGCTTTGGAGGTCCTAGCAGGCTGACCTTAGAGTAGGCTAGTGTAGGCTATTCTAGCTTAGTATAGCTAGGGCTTGGAGGCTTCGGAGGTCCTAGCAGGCTGACCTTAGAATAGGCTAGTGTAGGCTATTCTAGCTTAGTGTAGCTAGGGCATGGAGGCTTCGGAGGTCCTAGCAGGCTGACCTTAGAGTAGGCTAGTGTAGGCTATTCTAGCTTAGTGTAGCTAGGGCTTGGAGGCATCGGAGGTCCTAGAAGGCTGACCTTAGAGTAGGCTAGTTTAGGCTAGGCTATTCTACCTTAGTGTAGCTAGGGCTTGGAGGCATCGGAGGTCCTAGCAGGCTGACCTTAGAGTAGGCTAGTGTAGGCTATTCTAGCTTAGTGTAGCTACGGCTTGGAGGCATCGGAGGTCCTAGCAGGCTGACCTTAGAGTAGGCTAGTTTAGGCTAGGCTATTCTAGCTTAGTGTAGCTAGGGCTTGGAGGCATCGGAGGTCCTAGCAGGCTGACCTTAGAGTAGGCTAGTGTAGGCTATTCTAGCTTAGTGTAGCTAGGGCTTGGAGGCATCTGAGGTCCTAGCAGGCTGACCTTAGAGTAGGCTAGTTTAGGCTATTCTAGCTTAGTGTAGCTAGGGCTTGGAGGCCTCAGAGGTCCTAGAGGCTGACCTTAGAGCAGGCTAGTGTTGGCTAGGCTATTCTAGCTTAGTGTACCTAGGGCTTGGAGGCCTCGGAGGTCCTAGCAGGCTGACCTTAGAGTAGGCTAGTGTAGGCTATTCTAGCTTAGTGTAGCTAGGGCTTGGAGGCTTCGGAGGTCCTAGCAGGCTGACCTTAGAGTAGGCTAGTGTAGGCTATTCTAGCTTAGTGTAGCTAGGGCTTGGAGGACTCGGAGGTCCTAGCAGGCTGACCTTAGAGTAGGCTAGTGTAGGCTATTGTAGCTTAGTGTAGCTAGGGCTTGGAGGCCTCAGAGGTCCTAGAGGCTGACCTTAGAGCAGGCTAGTGTTGGCTAGGCTATTCTAGCTTAGTGTAGCTAGGGCTTGGAGGCCTCGGAGGTCCTAGCACGCTGACCTTAGAGTAGGCTAGTGTAGGCTATTCTAGCTTAGTGTAGCTAGGGCTTGGAGGCTTCGGAGGTCCTAGCAGGCTGACCTTACAATAGGCTAGTGTAGGATATTCTAGCTTAGTGTAGCTAGGGCTTGGAGGCATCGGAGGTCCTAGCAGGCTGACCTTAGAGTAGGCTAGTGTAGGCTATTCTAGCTTAGTGCAGCTAGGGCTTGGAGGCTTCGGAGGTCCTAGCAGGCTGACCTTAGAGTAGGCTAGTGTAGGCTATTCTAGCTTAGTGTAGCTAGGGCTTGGAGACCTCGGAGGTCCTAGCAGGCTGACCTTAGAGTAGGCTAGTGTAGGCTATTCTAGCTTAGTGTAGCTAGGGCATGGAGGCTTCAGTGTTCCTAGCAGGCTGACCTTAGAGTAGGCTAGTGTAGGCTATTCTAGCTTAGCGTAGCTAGGGCATGGAGGCCTCGGAGGTCCTAGCAGGCTGACCTTAGAGTAGGCTAGTGTAGGCTAGGCTATTTTAGCTTAGTGTAGCTAGGGCTTGGAGGCCTCAGAGGTCCTAGAGGCTGACCTTAGAGCAGGCTAGTGTTGGCTAGGCTATTCTAGCTTAGTGTAGCTAGGGCTTGGAGGCATCGGAGGTCCTAGCAGGCTGACCTTAGAGCAGGCTAGTGTAGGCTAGGCTATTTTAGCTTAGTGTAGCTAGGGCTTGGAGGCCTCGGAGGACCTACAGGCTGACCTTAGAGCAGGCTAGTGTTGGCTAGGCTATTCTAGCTTAGTGTAGCTAGGGCTTGGAGGCCTCGGAGGGCCTAGCAGGCTGACCTTACAATAGGTTAGTGTAGGCTATTCTAGCTTAGTGTAGCTAGGGCTTGGAGGCCTCGGAGGGCCTAGCAGGCTGACCTTAGAGTAGGCTAGTGTAGGCTATTCTAGCTTAGTGTAGCTAGGGCTTGGAGGCCTCAAAGGTCCTAGCAGGCTGAACTTAGAGTAGCCTAGTGTAGGCTATTCTAGCTTAGTGTAGCTAGGGCTTGGAGGCATCGGAGGTCCTAGCCGGCTGACCTTAGAGTAGGCTAGTGTAGGCTATTCTAGCTTAGTGTAGCTAGGGCTCGGAGGCATCGGAGGTCCTAGCAGGCTGACCTTAGAGTAGGCTAGTTTAGGCTAGGCTATTCTAGCTTAGTGTAGCTAGGGCTTGGAGGCATCGGAGGTCCTAGCAGGCTGACCTTAGAGTAGGCTAGTGTAGGCTATTCTAGCTTAGTGTAGATAGGGCTTGGAGGCATCTGAGGTCCTAGCAGGCTGACCTTAGAGTAGGCTAGTTTAGGCTATTCTAGCTTAGTGTAGCTAGGGCTTGGAGGCCTGAGAGGTCCTAGAGGCTGACCTTAGAGCAGGCTAGTGTTGGCTAGGCTATTCTAGCTTAGTGTAGCTAGGGCTTGGAGGCCTCGGAGGTCCTAGCAGGCTGACCTTAGAGTAGGCTACTGTAGGCTATTCTAGCTTATTGTAGCTAGGGCATGGAGGCTTCGGAGGTCCTAGCAGGCTGACCTTAGAGTAGGCTAGTGTAGGCTATTCTAGCTTAGTGTAGCTAGGGCTTGGAGACATCGGAGGTCCTAGCAGGCTGACCTTAGAGTAGGCTAGTGTAGGCTAGGCTATTGTAGCTTAGTGTAGCTAGGGCTTGGAGGCCTCAGAGGTCCTAGCAGGCTGACCTTCGAGTAGGCTAGTGTAGGCTATTCTAGCTTAGTGTAGCTAGGGCTTGGAGGCTTCGGAGGGCCTAGCAGGCTGACCTTAGAATATGCTAGTGTAGGCTATTCTAGCTTAGTGTAGCTAGGGCTTGGAGCCCTCGGAGGTCCTAGGAGGCTGACCTTAGAGTAGGCTAGTGTAGGCTATTCTAGCTTAGTGTAGCTAGGGCTTGGAGGCATCGGAGGTCCTAGCAGGCTGACCTTAGAGTAGGCTAGTGTAGGCTATTCTAGCTTAGTGTAGCTAGGGCTTGGAGGCATCTGAGGTCCTAGCAGGCTGACCTTAGAGTAGGCTAGTTTAGGCTCTTCTAGCTTAGTGTAGCTAGGGCTTGGAGGCCTCAGAGGTCCTAGAGGCTGACCTTAGAGCAGGCTAGTGTTGGCTAGGCATTCTAGCTTAGTGTAGCTAGGGCTGTGGAGGCATCGGAGGTCCTAGCAAGGCTGACCTTAGAGCAGCTAGTGTAGGCTAGGCCTATTCTAGCTTAGTGTAGCTAGGGATTGGAGGACTAAGAGGTCCTACCAGGCTGACCTTAGAGTAGGCTAGTGTAGGCTATTCTAGCTAGTGGTAGCTAGGGCTTGGAGGCATATGGCGGTCCTAGCAGGCTGACCTTAGAGTAGGCTAGTTTAGGCTATTCTAGCTTAGTGTAGCTAGGGCTTGCAGGCATCGGAGGTCCTAGCAGGCTGACCTTAGAGTAGGCTAGTGTAGGCTAGTGTAGGCTATTCTAGCTTAATGTAGCTAGGGCTTGGAGGCATCGGAGGTCCTAGCAGGCTGACCTTAGAGTAGGCTAGTGTAGGCTATTCTAGCTTAGTGTAGCTAGGGCTTGGAGGCCCAGAGGTCCTAGAGGCTGACCTTAGAGAGCTAGTGTTGGCTAGGCTATTCTAGCTTAGTGTAGCTAGGGCTTGGAGGCCTCGGAGTCCTAGCAGGCTGACCTTAGAGTAGGCTAGTGTAGGCTATTCAAGGTTAGTGTAAGCTAGGGCATGGAGGCTTCGGAGGTCTAGCAGGCTGACCTTAGAGTAGGCTAGTGTAGGCTATTCTAGCTTAGTGTAGCTAGGGCTTGGAGGATTCGGAGGTCCTAGCAGGCTGACCTTAGAATAGGCTAGTGTAGGCTATCTAGCTTAGTGTAGCTAGGGCATGGAGGCTTCGGAGGTCCTAGCAGGCTGACCTTAGAGTAGGCTAGTGTAGGCTATCTAGCTTAGTGTAGCTAGGGCTCGGAGGCATCGGAGTTCCTAGAAGGCTGACCTTATAGTAGGCTAGTTTAGGCTAGGCTATTCTACCTTAGTGTAGCTACGGCTTGGAGGCATCGGAGTTCCTACCAGGCTGACCTTAGAGTAGGCTAGTGTAGGCTATTCTAGCTTAGTGTAGCTACGGCCTTTGGAGGCATCGGAGGTCCTAGCAGCTGACCTTAGAGTAGGCTAGTTTAGGCTAGGCTATTCTAGCTTAGTGTAGCTAGGGCTTGGAGGCAATCGGAGGTCCTAGCAGGCTGACCTTGAGTAGGCTAGTGTAGGCTATTCTAGCTTAGTGTAGCTAGGGCTTGGAGGCATCTGAGGTCCTAGCAGGCTGACCTTAGAGTAGGCTAGTTTAGGCTATTCTAGCTTAGTGTAGCTAGGGCTTGGAGGCCTCAGAGGTCCTAGAGGCTGACTTAGAGCAGGCTAGTGTTGGCTAGGCTATTCTAGCTTAGTGTACCTAGGCTTGTAGGCCTCGGAGGTCCTAGCAGGCTGACCTTAGAGTAGGGCTAGTGAAGGCTATTCTAGCTTAGTGTAGCTAGGGGCTTGGAGGCATCGGAGGTCCCTAGCAGGCTGAACCTTAGAGTAGGCTAGTGTAGGCTATTCTAGCTTAGTGTACTAGGGCTTGGAGGCATCGGAGGTCCTAGCAGGCTGACCTTAGAGTAGGCTAGTGTAAGGCTATTCTAGCTTAGTGTAGCTAGGGCTTGGAGGGCCTCGGAGGGCCTAGCAGGCTGACCTTACAATAGGTTAGTGTAGGCTATTCTAGCTTAGGTGTAGCTAGGGCTTGGAGGCCTCGAGGGCCTAGCAGGCTGACCTTAGAGTAGGCTATTGTAGGCTATTCTAGCTTAGTGTAGCTAGGGCTTGAGGCCTCAAGGTCCTAGCAGGCTGAACTTAGAGTAGCCTAGTGTAGGCTATTCTAGCTTAGTGTAGCTAGGGCTTGAGGCCTCGGAGGTCCTAGCAGGCTGACCTTAGAGTAGGCTAGTGTAGGCTATTCTAGCTTAGTGTAGCTAGGGCTTGGAGGCATCGGAGGTCCTAGCAGGCTGACCTTAGAGTAGGCTAGTTTAGGCTAGGCTATTCTAGCTTAGTGTAGCTAGGGCTTGGAGGCAAATCGGAGGTCCTAGCAGGCTGACCTTAGAGTAGGCTAGTGTAGGCTTATTCTAGCTTAGTGTAGATAGGGCTTGGAGGCATCTGAGGTCCTAGCAGGCTGACCTTAGAGTAGGCTAGTTTAGGCTATTCTAGCTTAGTGTAGCTAGGGCTTGGAGGCCTGAGAGGTCCTAGAGGCCTGACCTTAGAGCAGGCTAGTGTTGGCTAGGCTATTCTAGCTTAGTGTAGCTAGGGCTTTGGAGGCCTCGAGGTCCTAGCAAGGCTGACCTTAGAGTAGGCTACTGTAGGCTATTCTAGCTTATTGTAGCTAGGGCATGGAGGCTTCGAGGTCCTAGCAGCTGACCTTAGAGTAGGCTAGTGTAGGCTATTCTAGCTTAGTGTAGCTAGGCTTGGAGACATCGGAGGTCCTAGCAGGCTGACCTTAGAGTAGGCTAGTGTAGGCTAGGCTATTGTAGCTTAGTGTAGCTAGGGCTTGGAGGCCTCAGAGGTCCTAGCAGGCTGACCTTCGAGTAGGCTAGTGTAGGCTATTCTAGCTTAGTGTAGCTAGGGCTTGGAGCCCTCGGAGGTCCTAGGAGGCTGACCTTAGAGTAGGCTAGTGTAGGCTATTCTAGCTTAGTGTAGCTAGGGCTTGGAGGCATCGGAGGTCCTAGCAGGCTGACCTTAGAGTAGGCTAGTGTAGGCTATTCTAGCTTAGTGTAGCTAGGGCTTGGAGGCATCTGAGGTCCTAGCAGGCTGACCTTAGAGTAGGCTAGTTTGCTCTTCTAGCTTAGTGTAGCTAGGCTTGGAGCCTCAGAGGTCCTAGAGGCTACCTTAGAGCAGGCTAGTGTTGGCTAGGCTATTCTAGCTTAGTGTAGCTAGGGCTGTGGAGGCATCGAGGTCCTAGCAGGCTGACCTTAGAGCAGGCTAGTGTAGGCTAGGCTATTCTAGCTTAGTGTAGCTAGGGATTGGAGGACTAAGAGGTCTACCAGGCTGACCTTAGAGTAGGCTAGTGTAGGCTATCTAGCTTAGTGTAGCTAGGGCTTGGAGCATTGGCGGTCCTAGCAGGCTGACCTTAGAGTAGGCTAGTTTAGGCTATTCTAGCTTAGTGTAGCTAGGGCTTGCAGGCATCGAAGGTCCTAGCAGGCTGACCTTAGAGTAGGCTAGTGTAGGCTATTCTAGCTTATTGTAGCTAGGGCTTGGAGGCATCGGAGGTCCTAGCAGGCTGACCTTAGAGTAGGCTAGTTTAGGCTATTCTAGCTTAGTGTAGCTAGGGCTTGGAGGCCTCGGAGGTCCTAGAGGCTGACCTTAGAGCAGGCTAGTGTTGGCTAGGCTATTCTAGCTTAGTGTACTAGGGCTTGAGGCCTCGGAGGTCCTAGCAGGCTGACCTTAGAGTAGGCTAGTGTGGCTATTCTATCTTAGTGTATCTAGGGCATGGAGGCTTCGGAGGTCCTAGCAGACTGACCTTAGAGTAGGCTAGTGTAGGCTATTCTAGCTTAGTGTAGCTAGGGCATGGAGGCTTCGGAGGTCCTACAGGCTTACCTTAGAGTAGGCTAGTGTAGGCTATTCTAGCTTAGTGTAGGTAGGGCTGGAGGCATCGGAGGTCCTAGCAGGCTGACCTTAGAGTAGGCTAGTTTAGGCTAGGCGATTCTAGCTTAGTGTAGCTAGGGCTTGGAGCATCGGAGGTCCTAGCAGGCTGACCTTAGAGTAGGCTAGTGTAGGCTATTCTAGCTTAGTGTAGCTAGGGCTTGGAGGCCTCAGAGGTCCTAGAGGCTGACCTTAGAGCAGCTAGTGTTGGCTAGGCTTATTCTAGCTTAGTGTAGCTAGGGCTTGGAGGCCTCGGAGGTCCTAGCAGGCTGACCTTAGAGTAGGCTAGTGTAGGCTATTCAAGGTTAGTGTAGCTAGGGCATGGAGGCTTCGGAGGTCCTAGCAGGCTGACCGTAGAGTAGGCTAGTGTAGGCTATTCTAGCTTAGTGTAGCTAGGGCTTGGAGGCTTCGGAGGTCCTAGCAGGCTGACCTTAGATAGGCTAGGTGTAGGCTATTCTAGCTTAGTGTAGCTAGGGCATGGAGGCTTCGGAGGTCCTAGCAGGCTGACCTTAGAGTAGGCTAGTGTAGGCTATTCTAGCTTAGTGTAGCTAGGGCTCGGAGGCATCGGAGTTCCTAGAAGGCTGACCTTATAGTAGGCTAGTTAGGCTAGGCTAGTCTACCTTAGTGTAGCTACGGCTTGGAGGCATCGGAGTTCCTACCAGGCCTGACCTTAGAGTAGGCTAGTGTAGGCTATTCTAGCTTAGTGTAGCTACGGCTTTGGAGGCATCGGAGGTCCTAGCAGGCTGACCTTAGAGTAGGCTAGTTTTAGGCTAGGCTATTCTGCTTGTGTAGCTAGGGCTTGGAGGCAATCGGAGGTCCTAGCCGGCTGACCTTAGAGTAGCTAGTGTAGGCTATTCTAGCTTAGTTGTAGCTAGGGCTTGGCGGCATCTGAGGTCCTAGCAGGCTGACTTAGAGTAGGGGCTAGTTTAGGCTATTCTAGCTTAGTGTAGCTAGGGCTGGGAGGCCTCAGAGGTCCTAGAGGCTGACCTTAGAGCAGCTAGTGTTGGCTAGGCTATTCTAGCTTAGTGTACCTAGGGCTGTAGGCCTCGGAGGTCCTAGCAGGCTGACCTTAGAGTAGGCTAGTGTAGGCTATCTAGCTTAGTTGTAGCTAGGGCTTGGAGGCATCGGAGGTCCTAGCAGGCTGACCTTAGAGTAGGCTAGTGTAGGCTATCTAGCTTAGTGTAGCTAGGGCTTGGAGCATCGGAGGTCCTAGCAGGCTGACCTTAGAGTAGGCTAGTGTAGGCTATCTAGCTTAGTGTAGCTAGGGCTTGGAGGCTTCGAGGTCCTAGCAGCCTGACCTTAGAGTAGGCTAGTGTAGGCTATTCTAGCTTATGTAGCTAGGGCTTGGAGGCTTAGGAGGTCCTAGCAGGCTGACCTTAGAGTAGGCTAGTGTAGGCTATTCTAGCTTAGTGTAGCTAGGGCTTGGAGGCATCGGAGGTCCTAGCAGGCTGACCTTAGAGTAGGCTAGTGTAGGCTATTCTAGCTTAGTGTAGCTAGGGCTTGGAGGCTTCGGAGGTCCTAGCAGGCTGACCTTAGAGTAGGCTAGTGTACGCTATTCTCGCTTAGTGTAGCTAGGGCTTGGAGGCCTCGGAGGTCCTAGCAGGCTGACCTTAGAGTAGGCTAGTGTAGGCAATTCTTTCTTAGTGTAGCTAGGGCTTGGATGCCTCGGAGGTCCTAGCAGGCTGACCTTAGAGTAGGCTAGTGTAGGCTATTCTAGCTTAGTGTAGCTAGGGCTTGGAGGCATCGGAGGTCCTAGCAGGCTGACCTTACAGTAGGCTAGTTTAGGCTAGGCTATTCTAGCTTAGTGTAGCTAGGGCTTGGAGGCATTGGAGGTCCTAGCAGGCTGACCTTAGAGTAGGCTAGTTTAGGCTATTCTACCTTAGTGTAGCTAGGGCTTGGAGGCCTCGGAGGTCCTAGCAGGCTGACCTTAGAGTAGGCTAGTGTAGGCTATTCTAGCTTAGTGTAGCTAGGGCTTGGAGGCTTCGGAGGTCCTAGCAGGCTGACCTTACAGTAGGCTAGTGTAGGATATTCTAGCTTAGTGTAGCTAGGGCTTGGAGGCATCGGAGGTCCTAGCAGGCTGACCTAAGTAGGCTAGTGTAGGCTATTCTACGTATGTGCTAGGGCTGAGGCTCGAGGCCAAGCAGGCTGACCTTAGAGTAGGCTATGTATGCTTTAGTTAGTTAGCTAGGGCTGGAGGCTTCGGGGTCCTAGCAGGCTGACCTTAGAGTAGGCTAGTGTAGGCTATTCTAGCTTAGTGTAGCTAGGGCATGGAGGCTTCGGAGGTCCTAGGAGGCTGACCTTAGAGTAGGCTAGTGTAGGCTATTCTAGCTTAGTGTAGCTAGGGCATGGAGGCTTCGGAGGTCCTAGCAGGCTGACCTTAGAGTAGCTAGTGTAGGCTATTCTAGCTTAGTGTAGCTAGGGCTTGAGGCTTCGGGGGTCCAGCAAGGCTGACCTGAATAGGCTAGTGGATAGGCTATTCTAGCTTAGTGTAGCTAAGGGCTTGGCAGGCATCGGAGGCCGAGCAGGCTGAGCCTTAGAGTAGGCGAGTGTAGGCTATTCCAGGCTTATTGTAGCGAGGGCTTGGAGGCATCGGAGGTCCTAGCAGGCTGACCTAGAGTAGGGCTAGTGTTAGTCCTATTCTAGCTGAGTGTAGCAGGGCTTGAGGCATCGGAGGTCCTAGCAGGCTGAACCTTAGAGTAGGCTAGTGTAGCTAATTCTAGCTAGTGTGCTAGGGCTTGGAGGCCTCAGAGGTCCTAGAGGCTGACCTTCAGCAGATCGAGTGGTTTGGCTAGGCTATTCTAGCTTAGTGTAGCTAGGGGCCTTGGAGGCCCTCCGGAGGTCCTAGCAGGTTGACCTTAGAGTAGGCTAGGTGGAGGCTATTCGAGCTTAGTGTAAGCTAGGGCATGGAGGCTGTCATCGGAGGTCCTAGCAGATGACCTTAGAGTAGCTAGTGTAAGCTATTCTAGCTTAGTGTAGCGAGGGCATGGAGGCTTAGGGAGGTCCCTAGCAGGCTACCGTAGAGTAGACTAGTGTTGGCTATCTAGCTTAGTCTAGGTAGGGCTTGGAGGCATCGGAGGTCCGAGCAGGCTGCCTTAGAGTTAGGAAGTTTAAGGCCTAGGCTATTCTAGCTTAGTGTAGCTAGGCTCGGAGCATCGGAGGTCCTAGCATGCTGACCTGAGAGTAAGGCTAGTGTAGGCTATTCTAGCTTTAGTGTAGCTAGGATTGGAGCCTCGAGTCCTAGCAGGCTGACTTAGCGTAGGCTAGTTTAGGCTAGCTATTCTAGCTTAGGGTAGATAGGCGTGAGGCATCGAGGTCCTAGCAGGCTGAACCGTATAGTAGGCTAGTAGTAGGCTATTCTAGCTTAGTGTAGCTAGGGCTTGGAGGCCTCAGAGGTCCAGAGGCTGACCTTAGAGCAGGCTAGTGGTTGGCTAGGCTATTCTAGCTTAGTGTAGCTAGGGCTTGGAGGCCTCGGAGGTCCTAGCAGGCTGACCTTAGAGTAAGGCTAGTGTAGGCTATTCAAGGTTAGTGTAGCTAGGGCATGGAGGCTTCGGAGGTCCTAGCAGGCTGACCTTAGAGTAGGCTAGTGTAGGCTATTCTAGCTTAGTGTAGCTAGGGCTTGGGGCTCGGAGGTCCTAGCAGGCTGACCTTAGAATAGGCTAGTGTAGGCTATTCTAGCTTAGTGTAGCTAGGGCATGGAGGCTTCGGAGGTCCTAGCAGGCTGACCTTAGAGTAGGCTAGTGTAGGCTAATTCTAGCTTAGTGTAGCTAGGGCTTGGAAGGCATCGGAGTTCCTAGAAGCTGACCTTATATAGCTAGTTTAGGCTAGGCTATTCTACCTTAGTGTAGCTAGGGCTTGGAGGCATCGGAGGTCCTAGCAGCTGACCTTAGAGTAGGCTAGTGTAGGCTATTCTAGCTTAGTGTAGCTACGGCTTGGAGGCATCGGAGGTCCTAGCAGGCTGACCTTAGAGTAGGCTAGTTTTTAGGCTAGGCTATTCTAGCTTAGTGTAGCTAGGGCTTGGAGGCTCAGAGATCCTAGAGGCTGACCTTAGAGCAGCCTAGTGTTGGCTAGGCTATTCTAGCTTAGTGAGTCTAGGGCTTGGAGGCCTCGGAGGTCCTAGCAGGCTGACCTTAGAGTAGGCTAGTGTAGGCTATTCTAGCTTAGGGTAGCTAGGGCATGGAGGCTT